>NC_141755.1:114012593-114651481 GCF_982258835.1 Parasteatoda tepidariorum | reverse complement strand
GGGAGGTTTTCGTGGTTTCACTCTCCATGTGACGCAAATGCTGGTTAATTCCATCAAAAAGTCCTCCACGAAGGCAAATTTCTCCCAATACTTGATCCAGGAGCTTCCTTGTCTTCTGGATTGGGCTCAAAATTACAAGGCTACGGCGTTGAACAATAGTAATCGTAAGCCCAAAAATTGGATCAGCTGTTCAACGACGGTTATAAAATAAAATATCAAGAGTAAGCCACAAGCAATAACAGCGTGCTAAATGAAGTTAATCTCTATTCTGAGGGACTGGACTACAAAAGAAGGTTTTGTTTAATTTAATAACGTAAAGCTACCGGAAAGAGCATCAAATAATAATAATTTTAAAAAATTGAAATTATTTCAGTTTTATTGATTGAAGAACTTGGTGGAAGAACCAAGTAAGTGACACTTTCAGAGAAGCTATAATCAGGGTACGAAAAAACGTGGTATCCGAATTATTTTATAACCAATTTATTAGAGAGTGGGGCTAATAGTTATTTGCCTTATTTTATTTACCACTGCCTAATTTGTAATCATGCAATCATGCTAAAAAGTCAAAACGTGGTGTCCGAACTATTTTATAACCAATTTATTAGAGAGTGGGGCTAATAGTTATTTATTTGCCTTATTTTATTTACCACTGCCTAATTTGTAATCATGCAATCATGCTAAAAAGTCAAAACGTGGCGTCCGAACTATTTTATAACCAATTTATTAGAGAGTGGGGCTAATAGTTATTTGCCTTATTTTATTTACCACTGTCTAATTTGTAATCATGCAATCATGCAATCATGCTAAAAAGTCAAGTCATGTTAAGATTAAAGTCAAAGTAAAAAAAAAACTGTAACGTTAATTACAAGGTTATTAGAGAGACATAAGGTAGTGCAATTATGGAGTTAAGTTTCTCCCATTTGCTTCGCAACACGTTTTATGACGTCACATACTTAATCGATCTTACATCGCTATATTTTCAATTCGTCGCAACTCCTTGAATGCTGCTGTAAATTATTTAAATACGATTTCACATTATGGTATTTACTTACGTATGTTTAAATATAAAAGTACATATTGCATATAAACTCCTGCAAATCATGTCATTATTAAAAAACTACAGCGCGTCTAATAATTTAATCTAATTATTATAATATACCCATATAAAACTTGATGTAATAAATATTCTATATTTACATAATATATCGTCTAATTTATCCTATCGTCAAATTTATACTATATATCGTCGAATTTAACCAACTGATACACTAACGTAAATAAGTGCATATTCTGTTAAAAAAAAAACTATCAATATAATTTAAATATTACTAAAAATATTTTTCTCCTCCAAATATTTATAATTAGAAATTCAGTATATTCAAAAAAACTTCATTTAAAAAAATTTAGCATTATATAAATTGCAATATAATGCTAAGAAATTAATAGTATGATTTAAATAAAATTTTCCACTTTGACTCGAACCAATGTTATTCTTTAGAATAAACGGAGAAAATATATGAATAGATTGTTCATTTATAATTATAAAAACGTATTTTAAAAGCAAATTTACTTTTTAGAACTCAAATTAAGCATTCATAAATAGAAATGTGTATAGTTAAAATAATATTAAAACATTTTTAAGACGATAAAAAAAGATTTGTACAATATTGTGTACAAATTATAAGGAGACAGAAAAGTATCCCAACAATTAAGTCATTGTTTAATTTAATAACTTATATTGATGAAAAAAATTGGTAAACTAAGAATGAAGCTAAGAATAAATTTGATACACTGAGACTAAAATTACAAAAATTCAACATTGAAATCACCGTGTATTTATTAAATAAAAATGGTTATCCAATTAAGAACTAAACTATCCTATTTCAGTTCAACTTCGTACAATTTATGCTACAATTATGTTACTTCGAACAAATTATTTAATTATGTACCTTATGCTTTTCTTATGAATATTTTATGGAAAAAAAGCTGCAAAAATGAATGCCATTATAAAAGTAAATGCATTTTAATACAAATCGAAAAGGAATTCGGAAATACTTGGCGATTATAATTATCATGAGGAAAAGAAAGCTTACCTTGCAAGAATGTTTGCTCGTTTGTTAAATAATTTGCTACTTTTCCCGACGGCGTCCTGAGCGAAAAGAGAGTGCAATTCCAGCAGATTATTTTCGCCAAAGAATTTTAAGTAAAATTATTTGATTAATTGAATCAAAGTATTTGACGAATATTTCAAGTCTTGTAAAAAGGTAAGTAAATAAAATTTAAGCCAAAGCTCTAAAGGAAAGAACCAAGGAAAATAATTTTTTAAATTTTTATTTCCGATTTAAAAAAAAAACTTAAAATAAAAAGGCAAATTGTTATAGGAGATTGATTGAGATAAAAAAAAAATTTCTGGAAAATCCAAAACTGCAATTAAGAAGGGGCTCTTGTTAAAGATTTTAAAGGTGCCCCCTTTGAGATTAATATTATTTTAAAATATATTCAACGCGCAATTTCTTTGTTTCTGATCCAATGTGCGTTTAAGATATTTGACCGTTCTGGGACTATTTGGGGCAGATGCACTAAAAACTTTCAGATAAAATTTATGAGTAGTAACTTACGATACCCCCTTTCATTTCAGCAACGTATTCATAATGATTCGACGATTGAGAAAGGATGTCCCCGTGAAAGGGCATGACAGAACTTAATTTGAAACTGAAGGAAATTCAATATTGAAAATCCTGAAAGGGGATCATTCAGTCATATCTTGTATTCTGGTCTAAAAGTATTGAATATCTTTTCCACCGGCATAGAGAGAGCATTTATGAATAATTCAAGAAAGCAATTCTAATAATGGTCACGTGATACGGATCTCTTTTTTTTTTCTTTCAATTCTACTATTATAAGAAAAAGGAAGTTCTCGAAATGGTTTTATTTTTAAAGTTCTTTTTAACGTTTTTTCATTAAAATTTCTAAAAGTAAAAATGGTGATAAAACGTTAAAAATTATTTTTCTGTCAATTAATTTTAAATGAAATGAGGAGGGATTTAACTGGGTTTTTTTCTTTCTTTTTGGTGGTTCCAGGACAGAATTTGTTATAAATGAGAAAGAAAGGGAAATTCTGACTTCAGTGGTTTCTGAAAATGTATGAGTTTCAAAAATTTTGCAAAATAAAGTAAAGCGATTGCTGAACTTGAAGAATTTTAGGTTTTATTAAATATGGATATGTATACACATTTTTCTGATTCGGAAGCGAGAAAGTCCTTAGTTCTTTTTAGCGTTGGCACAAAAAAAAAACTTTAAATATTAAGCGAGTGAATAGTTGTTGTTGTTGTCGTGGACCATTTTAAGCAAAGGGTGCGATTGATCTTGTTTTCCAGTGACGCCATCTACGGCCAAAAATTCTTCTGCCACACCCGCTTATAGGGCGAACCCATTTATTCACACATCGCTATTTCGACTTGAGCCAGAGAACAATCAATCATCAATTCAGTGGTCCCAGGGGCATAATTTGTTATGGGAACATGGAGGACTACGCGACCCGGCGGATTTAACGTGCATCAGCAGCCATTTTCTGTCTTCGGCCTGCTCGACTTGAACTCCCGTTCTCACGAAGGAGAGTCCGGCGCCCTACCAAACAGGCTATCCCGGTCCAGCGAGTGAGTAGCATATATGGCAGTACTTTTACTTTCGTTACTTGTACCGCCGGTACAAGTAAAAAGTACGTACTTTTACTTGTACTTCGTTACTTTTTAAATTTAGTACTTTTACTTGTACTTTCGTTACTTTTTCAGGGAAAAAATACAAGTATTTGTAACGGAAATATCGAATGAAATCGTTACTTTTTACTAAAACTCAGTAAGCTTTCTAAAAAAAGAAAAAAAAAAGTAAAAAAATTACATTAAAAAAATGCTTATGTTTTTTTAATTTACAAAATTAATGTGCAATATATATGCATTCACAGCTAATTTCCTGTTTAAATATCCTCTGTTTCAACTTATACAGCACATTCAATTATTTTTTACTAGCTCAAAGATCACAAAGTTATCTGAAACCCCGTGTTTGCTTTGTTTATGACTGTGCTTTTTAAAACGCGTTTCTAAAGAGTAAAACAATTTTAAATCAATGGTAATTTAAATAAATAAAAATAAGAAACTAAAAATTAAAATGAATAGATAAAATTTCTTTTTCGTGCAAATCCATAAAAAGTTTGAAAAAATTATATTTGATTTTAAAATTATATTATACGATTATATTATAAAATTATATAATAATATTCTTCCGAATTTAAAAATAAATTAATATCCATAACTTTCAAAATTAAGAATAATTAAATAAATAACAACAATTTTGCAAAAACATTAAAGAACATAAGAATATTATTCAATAAAATTTTAGGTTACTTTGAATTTTCGATTTCCTAGAAATGTACTTTTAAATCGTTACTTTTTTTGTTTAGTACTTGTACTTTTACTTGTACTTTTTACTCGTTACTTTTTAAAATAAGAACTTTTAACTTTTTACTCGTTACTTTTTTTAAAAATACTTGTACTTTTACTCGTTACTTTTTAAAAGTAACGTTGCCATATATGGTGAGTAGTGATAAGCATGAATGATGCTTAAGGACGTACAGTGCACAAAAAAGTAAATGGACCACCCAGAATAACTTTTGATTGAATGATTGGATCTTCACATTCCAGGACTCAATCGTAATGTTTCGATGGGATGACCTCAAATATGCTAATTAATTACAGCAGACGATGTTTTAAGTTACGAAATCAGATACAGAAACATACTTTCTCTGAATAAACAATTTTTTTTCCCAACGGATTCGGATTTATGACTCCCAAAATTTAGGGTGTAACACAATCTGGTCCCAATAGTTTGGTCTGGAGAGCGCTCCAAACTTTAGATGCTTTAATGTTAATTTTACTTTTTGTGTATTTTGCCATATCCTGAGAAATTTAAAAGCGAATTCTCTCAAATTTTGTATTTTGCCATGTAAAATTATATTCTTTGAAAGGTTGTTATATTCCTCTTACAATTCAAATATTTTTCGACTGATATTAAATAAAATAATGAAAAATAGTAAATATTTGTTAAAAAATTTGAATCTTTGGATAAATGAATTTTATAATTGGGTTTCAATTAGCTTTAGGAGTTCTTGAGATATAGCGAAATACGAAAAAAGTAAAATTAACAAACATTAAGGGGTTTAAACTTTAGACTATTGGGACCCTATTTCTCAGATTGCGGCTACCCCCCTGTACCTAAGGGGGTCAGAAATCCGAATCCGTTGAAGAAAAGGGTATTTTTTTTCCAGAGAAAGTACATTTTTGTTTCTGATTTTGTAACTTAATAGATCGCCTGTGCTAATTAATTAGTATATTTGAGGTCGACCCATCAAACCCTTAAGATGGGGTCCTAGAATGTGAAGATCTGATCATGCAATCAAAAGTTATTTTGGGTGGTCCGTTTACTTTGGTGTATATAGTGCCTGGATGATGTATATTTTAGCTGTTCGAGGCTCCTCCAAGGGGCTATGTGTACTAACTATCATATCAGGCAATCGAATCTTGGTTTTCCCTCTTCCCGCTCACTTCAGATTCCTCACCTGTTAGTGTTGCGTTAAGACGTTAACTTCTTTATTCGAAATTTTAAATATTGTAAATTATTCCTAAATAGTGCTGGTTAAATATTAGAGTGCTTATTCTTGAAAGGCCACGCTAAGGAACAGCAAAATTATATTATTAAGTCAGGGGCCTGTTTAGAAGAAACTTGGGTCCGTTAACGAACCCTTCACAAAATCTCTATTCGTAAAAACGGACCCTTCACAAAATATTTTAACTTAAAAACAGACCCTTCACAAAATAATTTTTCTTTTAATAAGACCCTTCACAAATTTGTTTATCTTCATTAATGTTTTGTTAATCGAATAAATTCTTTCCAGGGGGTGGGGGTGGGGGGGAAGAAAGACAGATGTAAACGAACTGAGCTTTGTCTTCGGCAGACGCTTCTTCCATTATTCGTCCGAAATGAATATTCTGCGTTCAGTAGTATAGGCTAAATACCAAATATTTGTATGTTGCATCTCTAATTTAGCAGCATCAATTGCTGTTTATTTTTTAAAATTTAATTTTTTTAATTATAATTTTACATTGTTGAGCATAATCTTGTATCTCTTTACAATGCAAAAATTCCTTTAAAAAGTTTATTGCAATAACAGGACCCTATTTGCACTAATTCACAAAAGCGGGACCCTACTTAAAAGAATGTGACTCAACGTTTATTTTATATTCACAAATTGCGAGTCATTTTTTCACAATTTTACAAAAACGGACCTTTTACAAAATGTCTTAACAGACCCCTGATTAGGTGAATGTTTTACTTAATTAAATTGTGAGGAGAGAAAACACCATTTTAGGAGTGTTCAGGGACGCCGGGATCACTGGAATCTCCCAAAGATTTTCCCCATTCGAAATAGTATTGTCTGACCAATCGGAATACTCACAAAATTTCATATTCTTACTTTTATTTATTTATTTATTAAGAAACACAAATGAAATTATTTCACGTTAATTTGACTTTTTTTTAAATAGCTATGAAAAAAGTATACTTAAGTATGGTAGGTTTCACAAATTGTGTTTTAAAGAAATCTAATCCCCTCCTTGCCGTTATCAATGACTCGTCTTGGTGCTCTCATTTCTGAACACACGTAAGCCAGTTTAATCCGAAATAGAGAGATACAAATTAGTAAATAATCGCAGCTCCATCAAGGAAATTTACGAACATTTTTTCAAACTGTGAACACGTCGTAGTTGAAGCAGTTGTTAGTATAATTCGTTCCAAGATCAATATTCCACAACAGAAAATATTCAATACCATATAGAACTAAGATGGACTACTATTATATTCTAGCTATTGAATTTCTTTACTTTTATCTAACACATGCGCAGCCCTAGCGATTTCCTGAATTATTGTTGTGGCTCTCAAATTGCAAAAGGTTGAAGACCTCTAGATTAATATGCTTATTTGTAGATATATATATACTACATTAATCTTTCTTAATTCATAAACTGCCATCATAAATTTCTTTAGCATCACATTATTGGTTGTCAAATAGTTTATATATATATGGTTAAATTGATTAGGTATAATGGAGAGTTAGAACATTTTAAATAAAATTTATTAAACACTGAGTAAAATATCAAACATAAATTTTGCTAAAACTTAAAATATAAAAGTAAAATCTTCCGGAGGAAAAGTTGACAACTATATTTATCACCAAGACATTTCTTAGAGTCGTTTTTCATGTCTCTTTATTACAATGTGTAAGAATAATTGTAGACGCTAGTTTTTGATTCAATCAAAATAGGAATTTCATTCGGCAAGATGAAAATTTCCCCTGTCCCAAAAATATAAATCCGCGGCGCTCTTGTGTATGAAATCTTTCTTTTTTTTTTAATACAAGAGCAGCATTTTGAAAGAAATTTTAAAATAGTCCTATATTTAAAATTCGATTTCTCAGGAAATACTTAACCAACTAGGTCTTGTTAAGCGCCACTACCCGGTATGCCCTACATCGATGTTTTCTAAGGTCAAGTGTCACTGCCCAGTATGTACTTAACCGGTACTCCGAACGCTGATGTTTCTCCTAATCTATCCTCGGTAAATATTAAAATATCGAATAAATATAATAATATCGATGAATAAATTAATATAAAATAGAATATAACAAATATCTCGGACATTCACCAAAGCGACTCAGTGATTGTTGACATTCACCGGTGAAAGTCGACTTTTTCTTGATTTTGATCATTCACGGTATACTACTGATATTAATAAGATAATTGGTACCTAATAAGAATTAAGGTAATTGATTTTTTATGGCCCAAAAAACGGAAATTTTCGTATGAGTGAATAATTTTTTTTATATTGAATTTATATTGAAGTACTTAAATACTATTTCTGTTAATTGAATTTTTCATCAGATACATTTTGAACTTATTATGGTGGTATAAATTCAAAAATAGAAAATATAGTTTATTCTTTTAAATGTTGAATAATAGGCGCCATGGAATCAATTCAAAACTGTTCTACATGAACGTATTGGCCATTCTAATAATGATACATTTCTTACTCAACGAGTTACTAAAAATAAACAAACATTAATATTATTGATTTACTAAATAACTAATTCAGCAGTTACAATCTGAAGTAAAAAAGAAAAATTCAAAAGTGACCATGAAATATCAATACTAGATACAAATATTTGCGTTTTTGTTAAGACATGGTATTTAAATATTCATGTTTATTACATTGGTTTCATGTTATAGTTATGACACCCATAAAGTTGGATTCAAGCAATCTTCTGTATTTCAGTTTCATATTTTTTTTCCAGTTATTAGATTTTTTTTTTTTATTGAAATTGATTTAAAATGACATTGGCTTGTTTTTATGTATTTTATTATTTAAAGAAAAAAATTGAAAAGTAAATTAAAAAGTATAAAATTGATTTAAATATATTAAAAGTTATTTTGGAATTATTTTTTTTAATTAAAATTCTTAGTTTTAGATATTTTGCTTTATTAAAATCTCATCTTTGAGAAAATTTAATACAAAATAATAGCGATATGATGTTTCAAAAATCTATCAAAATATTGCACCAATAAAGTGAATGTTAAAACAGAGTAATATTAAATTTAATTTTGCTTTCATTAATTCATTTAAACAAAAATACTATCCTCCCCAATTACTATTATTATACAATTGTTAACAATATTTTATTACTACCTGCTAACAGAAATAATCTATATTTCAAATCTTTGTTTTTCCCTTTCTAGTTTAGCCATTTTCGGTTCTCTTAAATACGGAATATCAGAAATAAAATATTCTATTTAGTTGTAAAAACAAACTGAAATTCGTTTCGAAAAACCATAACATTTTTTAACCTTTCTTTTTAAATCATTGCTCTCCGCTCTTTTAATCGTCGCGCTATTGATGTTTAATAATTTCATTTTTAAAACAAATATTGTTCTTTCATCCGATATTATTTAGTAAGTTAAACATAAATTTTAGCCTAAGTTCATGACTGCATTATCATATGAAAGAATAATGTCTCGCCAGTCATTTTCAAATGATCCAATGTAAAAATTTCGTGTAGGTTATTGCTAATTTAAACTTTACGGTGTGCGAAAATGAGTTTTTTCTCTCTCAATATTTCCTTTGTCTGTTAAATATTTATAACAACAGCATGCTTACTTTTCTCTCTTACTGGTCTGAAATCATTTTTGAAATTGGTGACAGAGGGCGCTCAATAACAATGTTTATTTTATGCAAATTTGCATAAAATATAAGACAATATTATGTATTTTGAAAATGTGCAGTCAGTTTTATTCGTATTCTATAAAACAATAAAGGCAGTTTCTTTTTTATAGTTCGGTTTCAGTTGTCGGGTGTTTTTTTTTTTCCCCCATCTACAACTTGGAACTTATTTATTTTTTTCTAAAACTGGGAAATATCCAAACGTTGATTAGGTACTAAAATTTTTTCTTCTTTTTAACGATTTTAACATTTCTTTGATTAGCTTGACTCGAAGCATCTGTGATTGGTGCAACTATTCTGTATTCATTAGACATTGTTCCACTTTTTTTTATTGAAATTCTTTTTCTTTCTAATTTATTGTAATCAGATGCATGCTTAATATTCAGCGTTGCTTGCTTATTAAAATAAAGGGAATAAAGTGCTAATAATCCAGAATATTTTAATAAGGTATAAGACAATTTAAAACAAGAGCTATACTTTGTGCAAATTAAGAAAAAAAAAACATTGCGGTATAAGATTTAAGAAATCATCCACGATCGCATATAGTTCTGTTATATTTCGTTATCAAATTATAAAAAATATGCTTTCAAAGCAATATAAAAGCTTTTAAAAGTTAAACATGTCAGACAGAAATTTAATTCGTGTCATCTTTTACGATACATATCAGAATTATTGAAAAAAAAATTTTTAGTTTCGTAGTTTTACTGGAATCCTAGATTTGGCGACATATTTCGATAAATAAGGTGACATTCTTGAAAAAGAAATGACTGTATGACGTTGCAAGAACATTGGATATCATTGGACGACTGAAAATGGCGCGTCTTATGCTGACATGCTCTTAAGAAATCAAGTGCAAGATAAATAATTTTTATTTCTGTTGCGTTGTAGAAGAACTTCGTTTGCAAGAAACAATGCTTACTACCCTTTCATCAGTTTCTTTAAATGCGAACAGAAAGACGTATATTTGTTACAATTTTCATTGTTATTAATTCTTATTACTTGTTGATTACTGTTGTTAATAAGAAAGCAAGCAAAAAGGAGGCTGTGTAACTTCGTTTTAAGTGTTGGCGATATTGATATACAATCGCGCTGAGAACTTGGCATCCATTTGGCGTACACTTCGATGCAAACAGCCCCTCTTTTTATGCATATTATAAGATTCGCTTTTGCTTTTAACAACTTGAGATAAAAAATATTTATAAATTGAAACCAGAAAAATGTACACTACCGGTCAAAAGTTTGCGAAAATTTTTAAATCTGCAAAAAAAAGGCCTAAATTCAAAATTTTCATAGAACTTCAAAAAATCATTCAAATGGCATGAAAATTTGATATGTTCTGAAGTGAACCCTCTACTGTTAGTTACATATGATCAAATTGCAATACTTTGTTTTTTGCGAACTGAATCCAGCTTTTCATCACGGATTGTTTTTATGGTGAAAAAAGTTAAGTTTGAACACTTGCCAAACTTGCAAAAAATATTTTTTGTACTTTCTGTTAATAGAAAATAGTTATTTGAACAGTTCTATGTAAGCCCTCAAAATTTCAAATCGATTCGATTTTTTTTTGACGAAGTTATAGAATTTTGAAAAACATGTGTACTTCTCTCGATTTTTGAGCATTCCACATATGCAGTCTTCTGGTCTATACATCTTCTATCAAAGAACTTTTTAATTTTTATGTTTCTATATTTTCAAATAATTAATATTTATCATAAAACAAATACTCTTATTCATTATTGTAATTATTATTGTTTATATTTATTGTTTATATTTATTGCTTACCTGTATTAGTTTTGTTGTGATATTTTTACTTTATATTAAATTAAATTAAAAAGTTATAACAATAATTACATAAATAATTCTAAAAAAATAATAACAATAGTATAAAAAATTTGCATTTTTATTAAACTATTTTATTTACAACAGGTCAAATATTTAACATATTCTTATTCCTATTTTGTAATTAAATAAATTAACATTTAAATCTTAGATTCCTCGAACCATCCACCTTTTGCTTTTATTATAGCCTTACATATGCATAGCATTCGTTCTAATAAACCATTAATCACTTCAATTGATATAGAGTTCCATTCCTGTTGTAAAATGTCCCATAACTGACTTCGATTCAAATATCAGAGCATCGTTTGCAAGAACAAACAAATTTTAGATGAAATGTGACATCTATGAAATATTGTTTTAATTATATTCATAATAAGTTCCTTGTAGTAACAATAATTACAATAATAAATAAGAATATTTGTTTTATAATCAATAATAATTATTTGAAAATATAGAAAACATTAAAATTAAAAAGTTCTTTGGTCGAAGATGTATAGACCAAAGGACCGCAAATGTGGAATGCTTAAAAATCGAGAAAAGTACACATGTTTTTCAAAATTCTATAACTTCGTCAAAAAAAATCAAATCGATTTGAAATTTTGAGGACTTACATAGAACTGTACAAATAACTATTTTCTATTAACAGAAAGTACAAAAAAAATTTTTTGCAAGTTTGGCAAGTGTTCAAACTTAACAACTTTTTTCACCATAGAAACAACTCATGATGAAAAGGTGGATTCAGTTCGCAAAAAACAAAGTATTGCAATTTGATCAAATGTAACTAACTGTAAAGAGTTCACCTTAGAACATATCAAATTTTCATGCCATTTGAATGATTTTTCGCAGTTCTATGAACATTTGAATTTAGAACTTTTTTTTGTAGATTTCAAAATTTTCGCAAACTTTTGACCGGTAGTGTATGTTAATGCATAAAAACCGTTAATTAAAAAACTCAGTGGGAAAATCCTCTTATAAAAATTGTCTTCATTAAATTTATATTTTGTCATAAAAATAAAATTGTAAAAAGTTATTTTAAAAATGATATTTTTTCCGATTTAAATTACTATAATGAAAACATCTATTTTATATTTATTCAATTATGATTTAATTCATGCGAATTATGCAGTAATTAAATTGAATTATTTAATGCAATTAGTTAGGAGTCGCTTATTAAAGTTTTAATTACTTAAATATTATGGATTTTGATTATTGACAAAATTAATTGCTTATTTCGTCTGAACTATGTAATTATTATTGTAGACGGTCTTCAATTTTTCAATAGGAATTTCAGTTAATGAAACTGATAAATCATCATTGGTAAAATTATAATTGATAAATTTTCAAAATGCATTATTTAAAGCCATTTAACTTTTTTTCTTAGGAGTCGCTTATTAAGATTTTAAATATTATGGATTTAAATTATTGACAAAATCAATTGATTATTTCGACTGAACCATATAATTATCATTGTAATGACTTACTTTTCTAAAATGTGGCAAAAACTATTCTTTTTTCACCCGAAATGTGCTTTAAGACGACAATAGTTCCCTAAGTCCATTTGATTATGCTTTTAAATATTTAGCTTCTATATTAGTTTCTATTCAAATAATAACTAAAAAGCATTATTATTTGACTATAATAACATTATTAGTAATAGTAAACATAAGAATACAAAATTTTAAAACTTAAGAGCCAATTTATAACTACAGTGTAGGGGAGAGTGGGGTCAATTGTAACAGGGTACGATTGTAACAGAGCAAAAATTTCGAGTGTCGGGTTCTAGATTTGGTTTCTAGGTGGCGCACAAGGTGTATTTAATAAATCTACATGTACACCCCTGCTGGCAACCATTTTTATGTACTTTTGAAAGAGTTACGTCACAAAAGATATTTTCATGCTACGTGAGTACTTTTTTTTGGTATTAGAATATTATATTGTAACAAAGTAATTTTGTTTAAACAAATAAAAATTATTAATCGAATATGTGAGGGGACACCTTAATTAACATTTCAGTAAAAAAAAGATTAGTTTTGTTAATTAGCTAGCATTGTTTTTAACAAATGAAGCTGAAATGGCGTCTTGGGGACAATTGTAACACTAAGTAAAGGGACGATTGTAACAGCTGAAAATAAAAAATCTTATGTTTACAAAAAATTACGTAACTCATTAGGAACCACCGATAGTTTCGTATATCATTTATATTATGTTGCACGTGCATTATTTTATTTGTCACCTTTCACAGCATAAATTAAAATTATTAACCCCTTAAAGTTAAAAGTTTAACCCTTTAGGTCTCTGCTCATTATTATTTTTACTCCTAAAATATCTACATGTACTACTATTTTGATCAATAAAAAAATATATCACAACTATGATAATATGTATAATTAACTATGTTTTAGTTGAATTTATGAACTGTTACAATTGATCCCGTAAGTGGGGACAATTGTAACAAGTGCACGAGTGTCAAAAATTGTTAATAACTAATGTAATAACATTTAAAATAAGGTATTTATTTTTTTTCCTAGTAGAGGATAGTCTACTTTACTCGTCTATCAATTACTACTAATAATATATTGGATTTTTTGTTAGTTAAAAATAGTTAAGTAAAAAATGTTACAATTGACCCCACTCTCCCCTACTCCCGATTATCCGGGTTAATCACCGGGACAGGGAGCACGGAGAATCGAAAAACACGGATAATCCGAAAACTCTTTTAATTAGAGAAAAAATCAATATTTGTACAAAAAATATAAAAATTACTGACATTTGCATGCTGTATAACATCAAACTAGGAATTTTCCTTTTAAAAAATTGTGAAATGCGTCTTCGTCATATGTTTTACGCATGTTTTACGAACCGCAGTAATGTCACCGTAATCAAATCCTCCCATATAATCTAATAAAATTTCCACAGAGCAGCAGAAATAGAAATTGTATTTCCTTCATTTACTACATCTTCTGCATCAGTTACTATCATCACTATTTGATTTAACAACATAACGATGTCTTCATCTGTCAAATACTGGAAGTCAGGCTCACATGCATCACTTTGAAACCAATCTTCAAAATTTTCTTCGTCAAGAATTTCGAAAACTCAGATTTCTTTTGCTTGTTCGAGAATACTGTTATCATATTTTTCTTGAACATCTGAAGAAGATTGCTCATCAAGCGATATTATCTTTCTCCAAGATCGTGATAAAGTAGACGATTTTATCTTTGACCATGCTGCTGATATTCGATATACTTCAATGCACTAACGAATATTGCTTCTAAAAATTTGGTTGTGTTATAACTTCATGAATAAAATTTTTTTTAATCTTTAAAATGTTTCTCTTTATATTTTTCGTGTGACTCCGGAATGAGCACGGATAATCCGCAAACCGGATAATTCGCGCACGGATAATCGAGAGTGTACTGCATTATTAATTATTTTGAGAAATAGTTAAAATAATCTACTTACAAGTGTTTAGACATTTATAAATGCATTCTGTTTTGAGTCCCAACTATTGTTGAATCTATGAAATCAAACTTTATAGCTAAAAAGAAGTTTTGAAATTTTTACTGTATTTTTATTTTTTTTAATTTTTAATTGAAAGCTTAATTAGAATCTTTGTATTTTTTTTCCACATTTATTAAGAATAAAATAATTTAGAATATTTGCATAATTGCTTTGTGTTAAAATTTTAATATTATTAATATCTGAAATTTATCATTTTGATTTTTTGCTCAATTTCAATTTATAAAAACTGAAGTATAAATAAGAATTTGGTTACTTAAAGGAAGAAGCAAAAATAAAACTCACACGCGAGTAAAAAGTTAAATGAAATTTTTCTTGTCTGTATACAAAAAATGAAATAATGTGCCATTTAAAAAAATGCCTCAATAGTCAATTTCTACCCATTTTTAAAGCATAAGCAATTTATATGAAATATGCAAATTATATTTACAAAATATAAAACAAACAATAATTATAATGTTTTTAAATTATTATGAAACAAATAGTGTAGTTGAGAAAAAATACATCTTAAAATTTAAAATAAATAAATAAATAATGGTCTGTAATCTATTTTCCTAAAAAAAATTTATAATAATAATAATTAAATTTTCAATTAAATATTGTTTAAAAAGTTTACCAATAGGAAATTTACCTATAATTAAATATAGATATTTATTTTTTAATTATTAGGCCATAAAAAATTAAATATTTTCTTGTGTTTTCAGTGTTTCAGTGAGGGAACAGTAATTACATTTTCCCATGTAAATATAATTTAAAACTGTCACTTAATTTTTATTTTCAATTTTTTTAAAAAAAATTTCTCTTTTTTTTATTGTTGATTATTGATTTGAATATTCATATGTTTGGTCTAAATATAAAAACTATCAACATTAAACTAATTATGTGATGAATTATTTTTAATTGCCTTAAAGAAAATCACCTATTCTTTAATTTCTTATCAAATGTGTTTTTTTTTTCTTTTTTTTGTTGCTTTCAGTAACTTCTGTGACACTCTACAGGTTCACATGCAAAATACAGATATGTATATACAGGAGTCTGTTTAGAAGAAATTTGGGTCCGTTAACGGACCCTTCACAAAATATATTTTCATAAAAACGGACCCTTCACAAAATATTTTAACTTATAAACGGACCCTTCACAAAATGATTTTTCTTTTAATCGGACCCTTCACAAATTTGTTTATCTTCATTATTATTTTGTTAATCGAATAAGCCCTTTCCAGGGCAGAAAACAACAAAGATGGATGTAAACGAACTAAATTTTGTCTTCGGCAGACGATTCTTCCGTTATTCGTCCGAAATGAATATTCTGCGTTCAGCAGTATAGGTTAGATACCAAATATTTGTATGTTGCATCTCTAGTTTAGAAGCAGAAATTGTTGTTTATTTTTTAAAATTAAATTTTTTTAATTATAATTTTACAGTGTTGAGCATAATCTTGTATATCTTTAGAATTTAAAAACTCCTTGAAAAAAAATTTTTTTTTTGCAATAACGGACCCAATTTGCACAAATTCAAAAAAACGGACCCTGGTTGAAAGAATGTGAATAATTTTTTCACAATTTCACAAAAAACGGACCCTTCACAAAATGTCTGGACAGACCCCTGATATAAACATACTATAAACGCACATACATAAATTTTATTTCTTATAGATAATTTCATCGTTTTTTAAGTGAATTTTTTAAAGCTTCGTTTAAATTTAATTTACACTTAATTAAGGAAAAGCAAAAAATTAATAAAGTTGATTAATTAATGTAATGACCATAGGTAGTTAAATTAATTAATTATTTTATAAATTGCGAACATTGTTTTGTTTTTATGTTTTTATTATTACGCTTAAAACGAATTATTTATTAGAACAATTCGATTGATATTATTATAGGCTCATTTATTAACAAAACAACGCATCATCTGCGACAGGAGAATATTACTACAATACCTGTCAATAGTGTAAACACTGGATTAGTTCAAGTGAATAATATATGATTCGTAATATATTCCATTTGTATTACAATTTGCTGTGGCTCGCGGATTAAATAAACGTCATTTTGTAGCTTATTTGACATTTTACATTAATTGAAAACTGAGAGTAAACTGAGGTTTGCAGATGTTTGAGAACTAATATGTGTTTGCTGAAAATTATTTAACTCAATGTTTCGATTAAAAGACAATTATAAATTTCGTTTAAAAAATTAGTTCTGAATTCTAAATAATATTCTTATCAGAATTGTAAATTCTTTTCTCATCGTCTATTTTAAATTAAACAAAATTTAAGTCCTTTTTTTTTGTTAATTCCTACAATTAGTTCACCCTCTCCCTATATCTTGTTCAAATTTGCATTCATTAATAAAATACTTTTTATTCAGCCAATCAAATTCAAATACATTTTTTTTAATCTTGTAGTGGATGACACTTGAGGTTAATACAGTTTTTTTTCAAATATTAATTCATTCATTAAATTTAATTAATTAATTTTAATTTTGTATGGGGGAAAAATTTTAATCATTTGATAAAAATGACTAAAATAAAATTTTTCTTTGTTGTTCTAAGTAGGAGTTGTATTGTTTATGGTGTTTTTAATGTTGACAATGAATTTGTACACATTAAGGAAAGAAAAAATAACAATTATTTTGAACTGTAATGTTTAAAAATGTATGCATTTGTTCTAGGGGAAAATATTTAGTGCGTTCATTTAGTAGTAAGTATGTTAACTAAATTAAAAAAGAAATACACTTGGAAGTGTGACTTTTATTGTTATTATATTGTAATTAGGATTGATATAATTGTTTTTGTAAGTCTAAACTTAACTGATAAAGAACTTGGATCATCTGCACTTCATAGATAAGAAGAAGCTTGAATGTAATTTTTTCAAAATCAGATGTCTTTTATTAATTTAAAAAAAACAACAACTTTAGAATTACTTATTGGTGCTACTTATTAATAATTTCATTAGCATAATCTCTTTCTTAACTGTAAATCTCACGACAAATAAGGTATAGACTCTATAAGATTTTATCTAATAAACAGTGGTTGGCGGATCATGAGTCCCCTTGCCGTCAGACTAACTGTGGGAGATTTTCATGGTTTTCCTTTTCATGTAACGCAAATGCGGGTTAGTTCCATCAAAAAGTCTTCCTCGAAGGCACATTTCTCCCAATACTTGATCCAGGAGTTCCCTTGTCTTCTGGATTGGGTTGAAAATTACAAAGTTACATTAGAGTTGAACATCAGTAGTCGTAAACTCAAAAAATTGGGTCAGCTGTTCAACGACAGTTATGAAATAAAATAAAATCTGTGCAGTTGAAGAGATAGAGAAATTTGATTGTGGAAAAATTTTGAATATTACGATTTGACCTCTAGCAACAGCATCATGCCAAATTATTCTGATGATACTTAATCTTTATTTTGATGGGATGAACTCTTAAAAAATCTTTCATTTCATCGAATAACGTAAAGTCACTGAGAAGGGAAAATAAATAAAAGAATGTAAAAACTTTTAGCTTTATACATTTCGTCGGTTTTTCAGTTTTGTATTCACCAGAGCTGTGGAGTCGATAGTTGAAATGACATACATTCATTTATAATTTTCGCCAATTCTGGGGTATCATTTCTTATTTTAATTTAATCGCGATTTTCTGGGGCCCTGAACCAGCTATGGGAATCTCTTCCGCATCATTCAGGGCCCCGTGGCAAAATCACTCTGCAGAACGCTGCAGAGTTCTTACAGAAAAAATTTCCTTTTGAAAAGTAAACAAAAAAAATTACTTTTCTTTTCTACAGAAATTTACACGTAATATTTGAATCATGCATTTATATAATCAGTTTTTGACGAGGTCAATTTACGACGTTTACGATTACTTTGTAATGTTTCGATTGTATTTTCGGGCAGTTATTGATATTGATTTTCACGTGGATTTTAAATATCCCGATATATTTCAAACAATATGGAAAATTCGAATCATGCATTTAAGTATTTACTTTTCAAGGCATATTTTCTATCGAGATTTTTTTTTTTAGCCGTATCGATTATCGTTCCAAATTACTAAAAAAAAAAAATTCATAATTTTCACAATTTTCTCTTCAATATTTATCAGTTAATTTATCATGATTATGTAAAGTTTTCGAAAATGTTTCTGAATTTTATTGATTTTATGTTCATAAATTAGGAACTGTAAATTACAGAAAAAAATAAATTTTATTATTGCACAGGGCCTAACTATGATTTTTTTTTTTAAATTTTTTTTTTTGTTTTTTGGAAAGTGATTAAAAATATTTTTTGAGTGCTTAAAAATTACTTAAAAGATGCTTATTTTTTGTTGTCAAATCTGACTACGCACCCTGAAAAATTATTATCACAAATATTTCAATAACATACAAACTTAAATTTCTAAAAATAGTTTTACAAAAGCTATTGCAGCAACAAAAGAAAAATCCATAGCCTTGGGGGAAATTTCTTTAAGAAAACACTTTTTTTTTTTTTTTTGATATTTAAGAACGGACCATTATCCAAAAATAATTTCTATTCGTCATCAGATATCCCACCATAAAAAAAAAGAACTCATTAAATGCAAAGAATCTCTTTTATCGTAAAAGGATCAGATCTTGTGCAACATCATCATTTTAGTTGCTCATTGTTTGTGGGCCCTGCTCCAATATCCTCTATTTCCTGTTCTCCCCTCCGGGGTCACGTGACACGACGTGCTCATATAATGCTGATTAATGATTTCGATATCTGAGAAGGTATCCCCGATGAAAAAGAAGCACTGATGTATCTCGAAGAAAGGGTGATCAGACTATGATTGTGATGTATGGTTCAAAATCAATGGTTTAGTACTCGAAATATGTTGTACCAGCACTTTGACTTCATAAACAGTTGAGCTCTGCAATTAACACAGCGAAATATTACGTTATAAATGTTGATCGTCAAGACCACATTTATTTTTAGAAATAATCAATGAATTGATTTGAAATGTTCAGCGAATCTATATTCTTAATAGATAAAAAAAAACTTTAAGAATTTAATTACAAATTTTAAAGGAAAAAGAATTGTGTTGCAGAATTAATATAACTACACGCGACTTGATGACACACTTTTTTTAAAAAAAATATTGTATGTTAAATTGCACAAAAAAAATCTTGGGTGTAATCTTTCTATTTACAGTAAAAATAAATAATCGTAAAAATGTTAAATTATATTGCCGTTAAATATCTCGTATGTATATCCGATAATTTATTTTTAATTTTAAAAAAATTACTGTCAAAATATATAAAAACATTAATGTAAACATGTAACTTTAAAGTTTCAATGCAACAAGGAAAAATTTATTTCACAAAAAAGTTTTAAAGATCGTAAATATATGAAAAATTAGCATCCTGAATAATGAAACAGCGAATCATTATTTTTTATTTACTTTAAAAAATATATACTATATTGTGACCACAAAAAAATAGCCCGCACTAAATTTAATAAATAAATTTTTTGTGAAAAATATATTTTATTTTATCCGTTTTTTTAAAGATACCTATTTAAGAAAAATATCTATGTATGAAGTACCAGATTAAGTGTATGCTGGGATTTTGCACCAAAGAAACATCAGTCGTTATTTCTTAGGGGTGCACAACCTTACTGAGCGAAGGACATCAGGTTGAGTTACGAAGGGAGGCATGCATGTTTAGATATGTTGACGCCAAATATGATTTTCATCATGAAAATTAGCGTTCTAAGCAGTGCATTTCTTTCCAGCAAATTTGATTACAGAAAATTAAATGCTTTTGATTGGAAATTTTATTCAGTTATCATTTCTTTGAGTTATCATTTTCTTGGGCGTTTGATTTTTAATGATTCCATCGTAATTTCACATCGGTCGATGATAGTTATTTATCATTTTTTTCGGTCCTTCACGCGTCGTATTTCAAATTCAGTTATTTTTATACGATGCTATAACGACGAGCGAAGTTTGATTATGAGTTATCACTAGAGCCCGGATTTTGATGACCTGAAAAATCTCAATTAATGCCCTTAAAAAGTGCAAAAAATGCCCTTAAAAAGGGCAAAAAATACCCTTAAAAATGAAAAAAAGTGCCCTAAATAAAGTAAAAATATTGAATTAGAAAATGTTTTGCTCTTTAAAATTATTATGAGTCATTTAAAAAATATAAAGCAATGCAATACTTGTTCTACGTTCATTAAAGTTTGAAAAATATGATTTATATCCTAAAATAACAGAAAAAGGAAAATATATTGACACCAAAATATTTTTATTTTGTATGGAAACTTTAATGGATATAACAACTTCCATCTCATAATATTACAAAATATCAGAATTACATTGGATTATTAAATGTTTTTTGATAATTTGAAATGTAAACGAGCGTACTTGTCTGAAAGTAAATTTTCATTCCTGCAGAAGCTTCTTTCAACGTCTACTGATGTTATAGGTGCGTACTTGAAAAAGACGGTCTCACTTAGTGACAATTCTTCTTCAATTTGAAAAGATTTTGCTTCACCTGTTAATATCCTATAGATTTTCTTCATTGTTAGGAAGTCAGTGTAATAATGAAAATTGATAAAAAATAATAAAAATTGGAAAAAAATTAACAAAAAACTTTAAAAAATGCATTAAAATGCAAAATACGCCCCCAAATTTAAGGAAAAATGCCCTATAAATCTAAAAAAATGCTCTAAAGGACAAAAAATGTCCAAAAATGCAAAAAATGCAAAAAAAAGCAAATGTCATCAAAATCCGGGCCTTAGTTATCACTTTAGTCAAGTCGCGTTCGATTTGTTACAATTCAATCAATCTTAATTTTACTGCAGTCCTTGACTAGGTAAAAAGTTTATTTCAAGATTGATCACTTTACAAATTTTTTGGATCTATGGGTAAATTTATATCTATTGAAAATCATTACCTCTAACAATTTGTAGTCTCTCCTTAACCCCTAGAAATCTTTCAAGCTTTAGCGAGGAACATAAATATAGTAACTAATTAAGAAACGCAACTAATTTAGAAACAAACTATAGACTTTGTAAATAGATAGATACTTGTTTAAGTGGATTTAAAAGCAAACTGTTCAACTAATTACATGAATCGAGATTAAAAAAAAGAAACTTAAATTATCCGAAAACTTTCATCAAAGTAAAAATAAAATATAAGTTAGTTTGCCTGGCTTTGAGAAAAAAAATTAGCATAAAAGAGGTGAGAATAAACTATGCACTCACGTGAACAGGATGATATATTAACTTAATCTAATCTAAGTGATAAAAAAATTACCTTTAAAAAATTCAGCTTTTTTTAATGCCCACCTGTGATAACATCCGTCCATTCAGGCATTTACAGGGCAATTTTGTTGGCTTCTCTTTCAGGGGCACCCTATTAGGTGGGCCAACGTCGCTCCCACAGTGAGGACATATAGTACAGAGAAGGAAAAAACATCCATGCCTGGCCCGGGATTCGAACCCAGAACCCTTCTTATGCAAGGACAGTTCCCTGCCCCCTACACAGGCTGATCGGCTTTTTTATGAACAGAGCGAGAAATACTTCATAACGCACACTCCTCATTACGTATGTTGATTCTGTTTTCGGTTATTTATCATTTTTTCGGCCCTTTTCTCATGGTTTATCAAATTCTGATACTTTTAAAACGATGTTATAACGACATTCCAGTTTGAATTGAAGCGTTCGATTCATGATAATTCCATCGTAATTTCGCGACGTTAGATGATAATTTTTTCGTTTCTCATTCACTATTTTTTCGGTTTTTTCCCCACAAGGTTATGCGAAATATCGATATTTTTAATGCGCTATTATGATACGCGAATTTAGAATTTCAGTTTAGATGCGTTCGATTACTTGACGAATGCTGTCGTAAAATCACGTCGTTTACGATAATTTTTTTTTCTTCCCGAGAATCGGCCGTTCAACAATTTTGTAAGATTATTTTTGTAAAGTGAAATTATGTGAAGAGATCGTTTTTACGAATTTGAAATTTGTGAAGAGGCCGCAAAACTGTCTCAATTTCCCCCTGGATCGACTCTTGATATCTGTTTTTATAATAAACGCTCAGAAATATTGCGTTCTTTTAATCCTTCATTTTTGTCTTTTCATTTTATTTATTACATTTAAAGATAAAGAAGATAGTTACATAATTTGCGCTTCCCTATTTTTTCCCGGCATGATTTTACTGTCTTGTTTTCCCTCCTATGCAGATCTATATCTCTCAATTATCTTTAGAACTCTAATTAATTGCTTATTTCGTAATTGAGAGTAAATTAAATGGGATTTTTTTAACATTCTGTTCTAGTTTTCTGCTGTTGTCTAATTTACTCTTTAATATATACCCTATCGATCCCTGAGACAGAATTTTTTCGAGTTATCTGTGATAAAACTCTCTAGCACTAATATCTTTCTGCAGGATACTTTTAATAATGACAAACATATATTGTTACTAATTTAAAGCAACAAAAGCGCTGGAAAAGAAACTATGTAATTTTTTAAATTGAATATGGAATAATTTTTTATCCTCATAATATTCTCGCATTTTGTTAGAGGGGGAACATTTATTATTTTTATCAAAGTTGGAACTCGCATAAATTCATTTATAAAGTTAGATTATTTTTTAGTGTTTTATCTCTTCAGTATTTATCAATATATTTAGAAAAATACCCGTTTATTTTAATTTACATAAATACTTTCTTTAAAAATTTCACTTTTGTTTATTTTTGCATCTTTCGCCTCATGCCCCAGGTGCAGTGTATAAAATTAAATTAAGCAGGGATACAAAATTAAATAGATACGAAATTGAAAACTGATTTTACATCAGAAGTTTTTGCTTTTGACTTCCAAATTGTTGAATTATAACAAAAATTACAGTTTTCAGTGTTGACTAAGTATGAGGTTTTTTAATTTTTTTTTATCCTTTTAAATGATGTTTTTTTTCCCGTCGTTTGCTACCATTTTTTTCTCTGTATTAACGTGTTATATTTTTTAATAATTGAAATAAAATATTCAATATAATGTTAATTTTTTGCGGTTCATCTTATATTTTGACACTGTCATTACATACTGCGATATTAGGCTAGAATTTTTTAGAAATATGTCTGGAAAGTCTTCTATTTGAGTAGAGATTCCGATTTTAGGAAACTTGTTATTATTTACATTCAGTCAACGTCTTTAAATAAGTTTATTTATTACTTCACAATTTCACTAAACTTTCAAAAAAGCATTTAACATCTAAATGTTATTTTAGAAGTTTCTTCTTTCACATTGTCAGTATGTATAAAAAATTAATTATTTTAGCATTATTTGCATTAATATCATTATTTAGCAGTCGACAATTTGTAGAATTAATGTCAATTAATTGTTAAGATGATTTTTTTTCATTAATTGAATCAATACAAATTTTAATTTGCAAGACTATTCAAGACAATGTACATAAATAGTTAAATTGAATGGAATGAGGAAAAGAGTAAAATTGATAAATAGGCTATTGTTTTCTAAAATGACGAGCATAATGTCAAATTTTCCACTTTATAAAATATGTCAACATAAATACAAATACAAAAATAAATTTAGTACAACAAACTGCTGTAACTGTTAAAATTTTTCTAGATCAAGTTAAAAATCTTTTATTTCAGAATAAATGTTTGTTTAAATAATTATAATCATTTTTTTGCTGTTCAGAATTAAATTAATTGTAAACTACTTAATTTAATTAATGCATAAGAATCACGCATCAAAATTTTTTTATTATATGCTAGTATGCAATATCTTTAACTAATTTTTTTATATTAAAGGGGGCAAGTTGGACGAAACCAGTTGCTGAAGTTACTAAACTTCGTTAATCAAAAAACTGCACAATTTACTAAAGAAGGACATTTATTTATATAAAATTATGTTTAAAAGACAGAAAACATTCCAAACTAAATAAAAAAAACTTTGTTCTGGGACAAATATAATTTGAGTTACAGCCATTAATAGCTAATCAAATTAGCGGCAAACGAGCCATTTTAGAAAAAATATAAATGCTTTTAAACCCTTTTACTAATTTCAATATTATTGATAGTATTCAAATTGACATCAAAAATTCTATCAGTGTACAAAATTTCATGAAAATCTGACATGATGTGTGCCATAGCTGGATGAACTGACATGGAATGCACCCTGCATCAATACAAACATATAGTATGTTTTAGTTCTAATCGTTAGAAGGAAAAAAATAACAAATTGCTTTTTTTTTGTCATTTGTTTTAACATACTGAAGCTTAAAATATAACAATGTTCTTATTGACGTATTTGCGGAAAATATTTGCTGGCATATTTGCAGAAGAAATTATTTTTCTTCTTCTTAAATATAGCATAAAAATAGTAATTTGAAATATTACAATAATTAATATAAGCATACTCCATATACACTATACAAATTTATTTTATAACAACCAACAGGAAATAATTCTGAAATTTAACTGAAAAATTAATATTTAGAAAAACAGCTTATTCCCAATGATTTTAAGCGAACATTATATATCTTTAACAATCATATAAGGATTAAGTTTGAGAAAATTTAAATCTTTCAAAAATTATAAAATTATTTAACTAGTTATAAAAACTAACAGAATATGGAATCAGCCACGTTTTTTCTTCTCCAAGTTCTCATGATTTTATCTAAAATTTGCTCGTATTAATTTATTTTACCTAGGTTTTTTGTTTGATTGAAGCTTTAATTCTACGTAGACATTTAAAAACTTATATTTAAAGTATACGAATTCCGCCTATCAATTAAACTCAAAATTGTAAAAAATGTGAGAAAACTTCATCTTCCTTTTATTTTGCAATATTCTAACTTAAAAAATGCACATAAATAGTGGAAAATATGCTTATTTAAAATACTTTTTCTTAAAAAAAAAAAAAGCAGGCTTGTTTTTTTTAACTTATTTGTTTTTGTTTAAACCAGTCAAATTTGGAGAAAACCGTATACCCTTTCTACTTTTACCTTTCGATTATCAGAAAAATGTATGTAGTTCATTTGTATTCATTTCATTTTCCTTGAAAAGAGTTACGATTTTAAATTTGAAGAAGAAAAAAATGCATATTGAAGCATTTCATTCAGGTAATTTATGAAGATCCCTTTTGATCAAAAATGTGCATAGACCCAACTGCACATAGGATTGATTTACATAATACTCATCATATCTACGGAATGCATTTGGAAAGTATGTTGATATCTTTCACTATAAATAATCTCACTTTCTTTTTATAAGAAAATTAAAGATTTGTAAAAGAACACCGTGTAAGCTGTTCAAGAAAATACGGAGAAAAATTTTTTAAATTTCTATTTTGAGGAGGCGATTTATGAATAAATCAAAAGGCGAGTATTTTCTTTGAAATAATATTAACCTTTTCTCTCTGATTTTAAGTTTTGTTTAAATTTTCATAAACACAAAAATTGTAATTTGAAAACGTAGAATAACCAAGAATTAAAACTAAACATTGGAGAAAAAAAATCTATGCATTAAAAAACTGAGTTAATGGAAAAAAAGTACTTTAGGGGAACCGCAGAAAATAGCCATAAGTAGAAAGTGCTTCATTAATTTTGGTAATACGTACTACTGGTATTCACGGTAATTGTTGCAGTTTTAATAAGAATTCTACAAAGAATTTCAGACAATATCTTTCCAGTAGGGCCGTGATGCACGAATAGCCTGGTTGGTAGGGCACTGGGCCCATGTCCAAGAGGTGTGTTCGATCCCTGCTGGCCGAAGACTCTCTGTGTCGTAAATGGTGACTGATGCACATTAAATCTGTCGAGTCACAAAGTCCTCCAAGTTCCCGCAGCAAATCATGCCTCTGGGGGTACTGAACCAGGCGTATCCTTGCCTTCTGGATTAAGTTCAAAATGACAAGGCTACGGAGTTGAACATTGGTTATCGTAAACCCCAAAAATTGGGCCGACTGTTCAACGACGGCAATAAAATAAAATAACAAGCAGTCTCGTTGATACGAATTCCAAACCCGGGTGGCACGGACCACAGTGTTGGCGAAAAATTTCCTAAGTGGTAGACAGATCACAGGTTTAAGTCCCTTAGCTGTCAGGTTAACCGTGGGAGGTTTTCGTGTATTTTCTTCTCCATGCAACGCATATGCGGATTAGTTTCCTCAAGAAAAAATCCTTCACGAAGGCAAATTTCTCACAATACTTGATCCAAGAGTGTCCTTGTCTTCTGGATTAAGTTCAAAATGACAAGGCTACGGAGTTAAATATTGGTTATCGTAAATTCAGAAGTGGGTCAGCTGCTCAACAGCGGTTATAAAATAAAATTGAAATTGCAAGTAATCTTTTTTTTTAAAAATTATTTTTAATAAGTAGTGTTGCTTTATACCTTACCTTTATTGTAGGTTGAAAAATATTTCTATGTAGAATAACTTGACTAACCAATTTTTTTTTAAAAAAAACGTCCTAGTTTTAGAAAAGGTAGACTTATAGATACAGAAATATGTTTGCAACATTATGTTACTGAAGTACAATGCAATTCAAATTTATTAAGACTGAAATATATTTGCAATTTTTTTCAAATTATTAAATCATTTAAAAAATTAAATATTTCAAATTATAATGCTTTGTAAAATTTTAAATCAATGATTTTTTTTAAAAAAAAAACTGTATTTTAATCGATGATATTTTTAAAATAACATTCTTTTTTTTTTTTTGAAACAAACAAACAAAAACTATATTGGGAACAAAAACAAATACAAACAATATATATTCGTCGCCAAGAGGAAAATCCTGTCCAGGCGACAAAGAAAGGTAATACAATAAATTTAAAAAAGAAGTTAAGAGAAAAAAACTACATGAAACTATATAAAAAAAATAACAAAGGTAGCATAAGAAATTCATTTGGATCGGCACAAGATTGGTATAAAAAATCAATTGCTTCCTTTAAAGTGAAAAATAGAGATCTAAATCGTCAACGTTCATCACAAATTGAAATAAAGCACGCTTAAAAGAAGAATATATTTGGATATTTTGCTACTGAAATGGTAATTTATTATATAAATTAGGTGCTAAGTAAAAAAAACTGTTTTCGTGAAATTTCTTTTGTAAAGTAGGAAATCTCATTTATTTCAGTTGGTCTCCTTTCAGACACATTAGTTTTTAATTTGCATATTAATTTATGGTTGTGTAAATAAAGCAAAATACAAAAAAATACATTATGGCGAAATGGTAATAGATTAATTCTTGTATATATATTGGTGGCAGGTTTTTGACATGTGACAGTTTTTGACGGTTTAAACCATGGTTTAAACCGTCACGTCAAAAATGTCGAAAATGTCAAAAACCTATATTCATATGTGAAATTTAATTAATACATAAAATTTATATATTTTTTATAAAGGATAGTGTTTCTAAATATGTTCTAGAAAAAATAAATTTAAAATTTTGAAGAAACACTTATATTTTGAATAGTAACCAAAATCTTGTACTTTTGAAAGCTCACATCTTTTGTAATATTATGTATTCATTTTCATGTGTTATTGAAAATCTGCAGTGATATTATTAAGAAATTTATTTATAACCAAATTTAGTGTATAGTATAGATTATACTAAAAATTAGACATTTTTAAAGACAAACATTAGCAGTTTTGCACATTAGACATCTTTTAAAGAAAAATCTTTTTAATATTCTTTTAAATCTTCTTAATAATCTTTTTAACATAAGACGATACAAATTTAAGTGCTTTCTGTTAAATACACAGAGTAGTTAGTGTCGATTTACAGTATATTCAGCCTATTCATTTACTATGTTGAAAATTTAGTTTATCCAAATACTTGTGAATTCCATTTTGCTGAATACTATATAGTTTTGTTGAATATCTAAATATTCAGCTGTTGAATAATTACTTCTTGCTTTCAAGATATGCATTATTTGTATTCTTAATACAAGTGGAGAAAAAAAAATTAAGAGGTAAAAATTTTTTTAAAATGATAAGTGTAATAATTATAAATAAATATAATAAACAATATGAATTGTATTTATCATTATTCACAAGTATAACTAGTTTTAAATTCAAATTAACATACTGGATAATAAAGATATTCGGTATAAGATTAAAACAAAAATTTTATTCACTTGTATCAAGTTTGTATTTATACAACATAACTTGTAAGTTCCTTACAAATATTAGTTATATGTTCCTTATATGTCAAAAATGCATAGTAATAAACTTTTAATTTTCTTAAGTATCAAAAAAAAAAATTTTTTTTTTCAAAATATTAATATTTAAAAAAAAATTTGTGCAAAATTTTTCTGCACATGCATTTGAATATAAATTTCTGAGATTTTAAATCTGTTATTTTAAATTAATTTTAATTAAAAAATATTTTAAAACCTGCTGATTACCTCTATAGTATAATTAAATTTCGATGGCAACTGTTGGTAGTTTTGAAGTTTATATATTTTCTTGGCAAACTTCAGTTTTTGACGGTTTAAACCAGTATTATACCCTTGTCATGTCAAAAACCACTTTTTGACGTCAAACACCCAACCCTGATTGGTGGTAGTTATACTTGAATTATTTATATTTAGAGAATTAATAATCTTGAAGTATTTATTCTGAACTGAGATTAAAGAAAGTAAATTAGTTTTATATTCACCGCCGTATATTATTGCACCATAATTAATTAAAGAATGAAACCAGGAGTAATAGAGTGCTTTCACAAAATTAAAATGAATTTTATTCTTAAGGTGATAAAATTTAACTAAAACAAAAAGCAATTTTTTAACTAAATTGTTAATATATGTTTTTCATTTCAAATTAGAATCGATATATAGTCTTAAATTTTTATATTACTTACAGATTGTAGGATGTGGCATTGATAATTTTCATTAGTACTTTTACAGGAGAGAGAGAGAGTGAAATTTTAAATATAAGTTAAATTCTGATTTTCTTAAGCTGAAATAAATATATTTAGTTTTATTTAGATTTAAATTTAAGTCATTTACTGTAAACCATTTTGAAATTACGCATAAATCAGATTCAATTTGAAAAATTAGTTGATTTAAATCAGTGCAAAAATGCAAAATTACGGAATCATCAGCATATGTTATTATCTTACCAAAAAGTTTGAATTGACAGAAGTCATTAATGAATATAATAAACAATAAGGGTCCTAGAATAGATCCTTGAGGAGCACCACGGTTTGAAAATATATAATTGCTAAAATTACTTCGGATTTTAACTTTATGTTCTCTGTTTGAAAGATATGAAATAAACCAATTTAAAATAATTCCTCTGAAACCAGCAAATTCTAATTTTTTGATTAAAAGATTGTGATTGACATTATCGAAAGATTTTGATGTATCAAGAAATGTATCTACTGTTATCTTATTTTTAGCAATACTATTATGAATAAATTTTAAAATTCCAAAAGAGCTTTTTCTGTACTTTTGCCTTTAATAAATCCATATTGATTTTCAGAGAAAAAAATTTTTATGTTTTAAATAATTGTACATTTTATCAGCTAGAGCTTTTTCAATGATTTTGGAAAAAACAGAACAAGTAATATTGAAATTGGTCTATAGTTTGATAAGCAATTTTTATCGCCGGTTTTAAAAATAGGAGTTATATTTGCTCTTTTTAAAGAAGTTGGAAAAATGGATGACTTGAGTGAGGTATTGATGAAATTAGTTGTGAGCTTTGGACAAGATAATTTTTTTTAATATTATTGAGAGCAAATTGTTTAATTAATTCTACATTAATACCGTCATAGTCAAAGGAGTTTTTATTAGAAAGAGAATTTATTAAGTAAAGTACATCACAATCATTCAATTCTAGGAAAACAAACGAGGTTAAACTTGGTGAAATATAGATTTGAAAACTGCTTGAATTTGGGTTTGAGGTACTGTTAGCATTTGCAAATGATTTCTTTAATTGATCAGAAGATTCATAGTCGTTTAAAATATCAGGTAAAGTAGGTGATTTGCTCTGATTACCAATAATACTATTTACAAGATCCCATTTTTGTTTATTTGAATCACAATTTAAAAATTTGTTTTTGAAGTATTCTGATTTTGCTGTTTTAATTAAGTTCTTAAGCTCAGAAATTATAGCGTTGTATGCTGTTTTGTAAATAATATCCCATGGATATTTTGTACTTTTTTTTAAAAATAGTTTTTCCTTTCTTCGAATTAAAATCAAGATATTACTAGTCATCCAGTTATTTTTGGCTCTTTTGTTTGATTTATGCGTATATTTAAAATTATTTTTTAAATTATTGAGTTTGAAAATAAAACTTTGATATTGTTGATCAAGAGAATCTTGAGGATTGTAATTAAATTTGTAACTTGACAGATAATTATAGAGCTTATTATAGTTGATTGAAATTTTATTTTCAGTTTCCTTAATTTTATTTACCTCATCGTTATAAATACTGCAAAAAATTGGATAGTTATCACTTATGTCATTTATGAATATTGCGGATTTGACTGAAATTTTTTTTTGTTTTTACGAAGACATACATGATCAATGCAAGTTGACGAGGAATTTACTCTAGTTGGTTTGTCTATGTAATTTTGAAATCCAAATTGGCGTAATAAATTAATATATTCATGAGTAATAAAATCATCACTTAGAATATCAATATTTATATCACCCATCAGTATTACATTAGGAAATTTAAGTTTAGAGATTATTACCTTAAGTTCAGTATTAAAAAAATCAACACTAAAATCAAGAGATCTATATAAAGATAGAAATAATAAATCTAAAGGTTTGCAATAAAATAATATAGATTCTGCGGAAACAAAATGTATGGCTAACTCTGAAATATGAAGACATATTTTAATAAAAACACAAACACCTCCAGAGCGATTATTATTTCTGCAATTAAAGAATGAATTATAACCATCTATTGAGAGAAAATTATTTTCATTTTGGTAAATCCAAATTTCCGATATAATTATAACACTTATAATAAATGATAAACTTTAATAAATGATTAATACACTTTTAATAAATGATTAAAGATTTAATGAAGATAAATTTGAAAAAAAACTTTTTATTTCAATAAATGATAATAAAAAAAAAACGGTTGATGAAAACATGATTATGATCATTCAGATCAAATACCTTTGCTCAGAACCAGGCATAACATTTCACCGCCTTCATTTAGTTTCTGTAATTTGAAAAAAAAGAAGAAAAAAAAAATATTTATTGTTATTTACGGTTGATCGTTATTTTCTATTGCTGGTGAAGTTTTTACTTTAGAAAATTGCGTTTCAAAAGTGTTCAACGATCAAGAAATTGCCCTTCTGCAAAGAACACTTACGGAAGTCGCTTAGAAACGTATTGATGGCGAGATTTTCTTTAGAATTGCTCCCAGGTTGTTTCATTTCTACTTTATGTGTCTATAACAACAGTCGTAACTTTAACGCCAAAAATAAAACTATATCGTTCTTATTTTTTAATTCCAGAGAGTAAAATTTCCAAAACGGTCTGTCATTTTTACTTATTCTTCATATTCTTACTGTGCATAAGCTTTAGAGGCTTATAAAAATTCAAAATTAGCCCTCCTAACTATCGATTGATTATTGTTTTTCTCAGCAATAAGAAAATTTAGATTTATTTAATTCCTACAATTAGTTCACCCTCTCCCTATATATCTTGTTCAAATTTTCAACCTTTAATAAAATACTTTTTATTCATCCACTTAAGTTCAAATAAATTTTTTTAAGCTTGCAGTGGATGTTAATACAGATTTTTCAAATATAAATTCATTCATTAAATGTAATTCATTCATTTTAGTTTTATACGGGAGAAACTTTTTTAATTATTAAATAAAAAAAACTAAAATGAAATTTTTCTTTGTTGTTGTCTGTCCTAAGTAGGAATTGACTTCAAAAAAAAAAGGATAAAACAGATGTATAATAATTTTATTTCACATGTATTAGATAAAAAAAATTTTTAAACTCATGTTAAGTTTTTAGAATTTAAAACCCAATATTCATTTCTATGAAGCGTAGGGGAGAGTGGGGTCAATTGTAACATTTTTTACTTAACTATTTTTAACTAACAAAAAATCCAATATATTATTAGTATTAATTGACAGACGAATAAAGTAGACTATCCTCTACTAGAAAATAAATATATACCTTATTTTAAATGTTATTATATTAGTTATTAACAATTTTTGACAGTCATGCAGTTGTTACAATTGTCCCCACTTACGGGGTCAATTGTAACGGCTCATAAATTCAACTAAAACATAATCAATTATACATATTATCATAGTTGTGATATATTTTTTTATTGATCAAAATAGTAGTGATATTTTAGGAGTAAAAATAATAATGAGCAGAAACCTAAAGGGTTAAACTTCTTTAAGGGGTTAAAAATTTTAATTTATGCTGTGAAAGGTGACAAATGAAATAATGCACACGCAACATAATATAAATGATATAGGAAACTATTGGTGGTTCTTAAAGAGTTAAGTAATTGTTTGTAAGCATAAGATTATTTATTTTCAGCTGTTACAATCGCTCTTTTACTTATTGTTACAAACGTCCCCATGACGCCATTTCAGCTTCATTTGTTAAAAACAATGCTAGTTAATTAACAAAACTAATTTTTTTATTGAAATGTTAATTAAGGTGTTCACTTACATATTCGGTTAATAATTTTATTTTGTTTAAATAAAATTACTTTGTTACAATATAATATTCTAATACCAAAAAAATTACTTACGTAGCGTGAAAATATCTTTTGTGATGTATCTCTTTCAAAAGTTCATAAAAATGGTTGCCAGCAGGTGTGTACATGTAGATTTATTAAATACACCTTGTGCCCCACCTAGGAATCAAATCTAGAACCCGACACTCGAAATTTTTGCTCTGTTACAATCGTACCCTGTTACAATTGATTCCACTCTCCCCGACTCATTTTTATCTCATTTTATCATTTTTATCTCTAGCGTAATCATTTTTAAGCGCAATCATTTTTCAGCGTAATCATTTTTATCTTTAGCATACTAATTTTTAAGCTTAATCGTTTTTATTTCATTTTAATCTTTAGCGTAATCATTTTTATCTTTCAGGTGTTTTGGGAACCATCGGAAATGGTGCCGTACTCGCAATGTTCATCAGGTTCAAATCACTCATAACTCCAACGTCCTTACTTCTCATTAACCTCGCCGTCTCTGATCTCGGACTCATCCTCCTGGGATTTCCATTCTCATCCTCGTCCAGTTTTCACGGAAGGTGAGTTTCATACACTTCCCCTGCTGATCATCCCGAGTTAACAACTCGTGTGTGTATATATTGCAACTATTTATTATCCCGGGAAAACTCGGGCTCAGTTTGTTGTGTTTTATCACGTTTTTACTCTACCGGAAGCAAAAAAAAAGGGAAAAAAAAATCTGCTGTGATTGGAAGTTTGCCAAGGTTTGTTTGGGAGGTTTGCTGTTTGTTTGTTTGTGGGACTGCACACGTGCTTTGTGCGATAGTATGTATATACCAGGGGTTTCCAACTTACATGAGGCCGGGGGCCACAATTCAAAACACAAATCAAATGGCGGGCGGCAACTTTATCAAACTTCTATGTAGGACTCTTTTATGTTTGAAGGAACATTAAATATTACTGTCAGATTTTTACCAAGTTGTACAAAACAAAAGTATTGAAGGCCGGGATAGCCTGGTCGGTAGGGCGCTGGGCCCAAGTCCAAGAGGTCGTGGGTTCGATCCTCGCCGGCCGAAGACTCCCCGTGTAGTAAATGGTGACTGATGCACGTTAAATCTGTCGAGTCTCAAAGTCCTCCATGTTACCATAACAAATCAATACCTCTGGGGGTACTGATCCAGGAATTTCCTTGTCTTCTGGATTGGTTCAAAATTACAAGGCTACGGAGTTGAACATTAGTAGTCGTAAACCCATTAAATTGGGTCGGCTGTTCAACGACGGTTATAAAATAAAATAAAATAAAAGTATTGAATTACAAATTAAAATAAGAAGTAGATTTTTAAAAATATTTAATTGCATATTAAAAAATTCGGGCTACAATAACTTTAATGTGCACCCATGTATCAATGCCATGTAGCATGTACAATGACTTTAATGTGCACCTTGTCAAAATTAATGTGCAACAGATATCTAATTGTTAAGATATAAAACTTTTAAAAGGTTGGTATTAAAACTTACATAGTAGCGCACAAAATATTCAATGAGAAAATTGAGCTTTGTCTGCAGCTACCACCAGAGAATCGATATTTAGATTTTAAATTTACAAATGTGTGTGTAAATATCTTCGCTCAAAATGAGTGGTTTCAAAAAGTTAAATCGCAGAATTTCTTCGAGAAAGTTTTTGATACGCACATGCTAAATTATATTCACAAAATACAAAAAAAAATGAAATAAAAAAGAGCAACATACACGATTATTTTTGTATTTGAATAAATATTTTCTTGGATGCAAAACCTGAAAAATAAATTTCTTTGCACCGTTGGTATGTTAAATTTTACAGAAACGAAGAAATTAGGTTTTTATTAACGAGAAAAGTATTTTAAACCCGTATAGAATTTTTACGAAAATTGTCCGCAGAAAAATGACAACTAATATATTTAAGTTCGCGGGCCGGATGTGGCCCCCGGGCCGCCAGTTGGAAACAGCAGGTATATACGATGGTTACTGAATTTACATAGAAGAAAAAAAGTTTAAAAAAAATGGCGTATTATTTTACTGGTGTTCGGAAAATATCACTTTATGTTGTTCCTTGTTTTAAAAACTATCTTACAAAGACTCATATTTAACTTTTTTTTATTTGCACGAGATAACTCTGGGATAGTAAACAGATGATAAATTAAATGTTTTTTACACGTTTAGAAATTCAACTGAAAACTTGTGTATTATGTTTTGCTTTATTTCCTTGTATTTTTATTAATGAAATTAAAAAATATGTCAATTTTTTGCATTCTTTTTCTACAGAAAATGGGCAAGGAAAGCGGTGAATATTTTGAGAATTTTTTTTTTATAATTTTGTTTTCAAGCGTTTATTTTCATTAGATGCATTACATTTAGATTATTCGATAGCGATCCTCGAAAAACTCGTAGAAATATAATTTTCTAAAATACCACCTTAAGACAACAATCACAGCCGTAGAAGTAGAGGCATTTAGTTCCGAGACACTCATTGAAAAATCCATTTTTATCCCGAAATATCTGAAACGATGTTTTCATGTTCATTCCTGATTTTTGTTTTCATTGACCTGACGACGACAAAGTTGTGTCATTTGCTCAAGAATGATAATTTTTATGAATGAAAAGTGCAAAAATCTTCTTTCAACTTCAAATAAAGTTTTATTCATTTCTAAAAGGAGTGTAGAATTATTTATGTTGGGATATAGTGCAACAACACTTCTGGTTTTTAACGGAAAAATTAAAGTAGCTATTGTGCCATAGCTTTTATTTACACAATACGATCTTATTTTATAACCATCATTGAATAGCCGACCCAATTTTTTGGGTTTGCGACTACTAATGTTCAACTCCGTAGTTTTGTCATTTTGAACCCAGAAGACAAGGGAACTCTTGAATCAAGTATTGGGAGAACTTTTCGTGGAACTAACCCGCATTTGCGTTACATGAAGGGGAAAACCTCCCACGGTTAGTCTGCCGGCAAGGGGACTCTAACCCATAATCCGTCAGCACCCTTTATTTCTTTTCCTTCCTAAGTTTTCATTAACTCACGATAACGACTTTTTTACGCAGGAAAAAAATACAACTTCAGATAAACTTCGAGAACAGAAGACTGAAAAAACAATTTCATAACTTCAGATGGAAGTAGTGAACTATTGAGGCAAACACAGAAGTATAAAACTGATAATCTGAAAAAAATAATTCTGAAATAGCAAACATTTAAAAGATCGTTCGTTAGGAAAACTGGTGTTTTTTTAATTGTTTTTTGAACTTACATTTTAATGAGTAGCAATTTTGCAATAAATTCCGATTTGTAATAGTAGAATTATTTAATCAATGATATAATTTGCCCCCTTTTTCTATTTGGCTACAATTAGATCGAATAAATTTTCAATATAATATAATAAGATATGGAAATTTCGTATCGCGCATTTCAATAATCACCTTTTAACGCTCTCGATGCCATTGTAAATCCGTGTTTCGATCTTTTTTTTCTATTTCAGTTAATGCAATTAATTTTCTCATTGTGTTTAAACTTCCGATATTATTATGACACGCAAAATTTGAATATCTCATTTGAGTAATAATTTTTTGTTACGTAATCACTTGAGTAATCACTTAAAATGAATCATTTTTTTTATAATCGAACCTTTCCCAGTTATGGCCGTTATTTTAAGATTTTTTTAAATGTTTTTTTTTTTTAAATTTTTTTTATGTTGATTTGCAGAAAATGAGATATATTTATTTATTTATGTTTGCTATACTTAAAATTAGAAATCTTAACTGGGTATGAAAACAAAAGAACAAAACAAAAAAGGAACATTAGAAAGCACTGAAACATTAACCTAGGCATGCTACATTTTTAAAACAAATAGTTACGAGAATATAAAACAGCGATATTTCAGTACATTAAAATGACTTTGTTATAATGTTTAAAGGTAAACAATAAAACATCTTATACTGAATAGACTGGAAAATTCCATAAACTTGTACTCGTTTGGAAACAAAACAAAGGATCAGTTGGATGAAAAATTGCTCCTTTTGTTTTAAAAAAAAATGTCTTATTACTTTCTCCTAAGCACATTAATTATTTTTATTTTTAAACCAATGTTGCAATATTTTCCTGATTGAAAAATGACAGTATCTCTTGTTTTCATCTTTAAAAATAGAATTCTTTTGATAAATTCCATATTATAAAAGTAAGCGTTTAATTGTATCCGAAGTTATGGAACAACAGGATGCACAACTTTTTTAATATCTCTTAAATTTTTATTATTCGTTTAGCTTCCTCTTTCACGAAATTTAAGTTCCTCCTTTTATCGAAAGTGCCCACTTTAGCGAAACACTTCAGAAGGTAATGAATCCTTAAGTTGAGATGCTTCAAAACTTAATTAGAGTTTAAAAATTTCCGCTTTTCAATCACGTCTTCATATAAGAGTCGAAATTTCAGAGGAAATTTTTTTTGTGTGTGTGTGTTCTAATCTTTAGCTTTTGTACAAAGATTTCCATGCTTGAAATAAGATATGATTGAGACCCATTAGCATTTTTATAAATCAGCGCGAAAGTTAATTTTAAAAAAAATACACAGTCTTTTTTGGATTTTGGTCCAAAATTTTGTTTTTTGCTTTATTTTCGGGTCTTAATAAATTCAATATTTGTATCAATTTATTATTTAATATTTTTTGTAAAGTGAAAACAATATCAATTTGTCTGAATAAAAAGACAAAATATATACATATTATTTTTGAAATGATAAAGCATTTAAAGTTCCGCGTACTTCATCTTCTGTAAATTACTGTAAGCTTTCAACTTTCTCTAAAAAAATTAATTTTACTACATTTTAATATTAACAAATTAGATTTACGTATTAAATTTTTTTAAATTTAACTTTTGTACTACACATATTTGTAATATCGCTTTGTTAAAGAAAAAACTTAAAAAAAGTAAAAAAATTTAGTAAAATTGTTTAGAGTTTAAATTTTTTCTATTCTTCCATCCAAAGGATACTTAAATAATGTCACTTAGCCGGTTCTTTCCATGTGTATCTCCGGAATTAATAGATTTAACAATATAAATGTTGTTATATGTTTAAATAAGACTAATAAATTAAAATAAAGATCTAGAAATCACGAATTTTTTAAAAATGTCACTCAACCAGTTCTTCCTTTAAGCTCCTCGAATAAGTGACTCGCGTCAAGCTTTAAGATTAAGAAAATACAAATATTTAATTTGCTTATAGTATCATACGTAAAGTGATACTTTAATTTATCCATTTTTTTTCTTATCTAAGTTGAATGTTTGCTTATTTAAGAAACCTGCATTGTTATAAAGTGCTTTCGTTATTTCCTCTGAAAATATATGACTTATTATGAAAGTATCTTCCTTTTTTTTAAAACCTAATATTGCCCTCAAATCGTTGATTTGCTACCAGGAAACCAAAGTAGTCTACAGCAGAGGTCGCCAAAGTGGTCTATATAGACCCCCAGGGCGGGGGTCGATCTGAACCGGAAGGGTCGATTGGTCGAAGGATTATCAGTATTTTTCAGATATGTGACAATTAGAAATAAAAAAAGAAGACTTGGAAATATACAGGTAATCTTCAAAAATTGAGCGACGATTTTAAACTGCGTTTTGTTGATTTGGAAAACATTGACATCCCTTATTGGATTATTGTGCCATTTTCTGCTCAAATTGAAAACGCGGACATCAACATACAAAATGAGCTTGCTGAATTATTATGGGGATTTGAAGCAAAGACGCTTTTTAAAAATTTAACAATAAGCAAATTTTGGACAAATATAAATATAATGCAAAAATATAAGGCTAATATATTTCGTAAGGCTTTGCGAAATAGCTCAGCCATTTATGATAGCATTTCCAAGTTCCTATATGGTTGAAGCCGGTTTCAGTCACGTAAATTCAATCTTAACTAAGAACAAAAATTAATTAAATGTGGAGTTTCGAGGGGATTTAAGATTAAAATTGACCAATTTTGAACCAAATATAACGAACCATGCAAAAAAAAAAAAAAAAAAAACACCAGGAACACCCATGTCATTGATTAAGAAGCAATAAATCCGTAGTTACTTTACTTATTATTTCTACTTACTTATAATTACTTATTATTTCATAAATATTAAGGTATTTATATTTCAACATTAATATATTTTTCATAAAACTATTGTCACACTATGTACTATTACTTTAATAAATGTTCAAAATCATAAAATAAATGTACAAACACAGTATCTAATAAAGTTTTATTTTAATTAACAAAAAATTTCTTTTATGGGGGTCGATGGAGATTTCGAAAAATTATGTAGGGGTCGATGATCAAAAAAGTTTGGCAATCCCTGGTCTACAGTGTTGTGCTCCGATTTTCTCTATCAAATAAAGAAGATATAATTGCAATATTTACTTTTGTTAGAAATGAATTATTTTTACAGCTCATGGTTCAGATAATAATTACATCCATTTAACATTTGTATAGTCTGTATAACATAACGTTCGTATATTTTGTATGGATGGTTTAACTGAATGTAAACAATAACAAGCTTTCTAAAACTTCCGGTGTATCCCTCCGCTTATGTTATGCTTAGGAGGTGCGATGTGTGCTTAGTATTCTAGGAAGTTTTATTATTGTGATGCGTGTTTAAATTTCGACATAGTCTTACCATTTATAAGAGTTTTCTGCAACTTATAAATTCTAACACGTCATGAGCCTAAAACAAGTTTAAGAAAATTAATATCACAGCCTAAATAAAGTGTTTTGAGTGTTATCCCTTAATTGGCTATATTTGTGTTAAATAGCACCGTTTGTTATTTTTTGGGCAACATCATTAGCAAGCTTGCGGAGTCACCCGATTTGATTTGTTGTTTATTTCGTTGAAAGTTATACTGAAGGAACACGTTATATTGAAAGCACTACACGTGTAATAATATTGAATGGCGTATTTTTTCAAGCTCAGGTGTAAAAATCGGCCGGAAGTCGTAACCCGGAAGTCTTACGACGAATTTTAACCCCAGCGTCATCTGCGCTTAGCTTTAGATGGTCAACCCTCCCTATAGAAAGATCTTCCCTCTCCACAAAGTCTAAGGCCGTCTGCTGCCATGGAAACAAAAAATTCAAAGAGGGGAGTTTATCTTTCCCCTGATTTTTTTTCTCTCTCGTTAACCTGACTCAAACTCTGTGTTAATTATTGACCTAACACCCCTACTTGAAATAGTTAAACATCGTGACCACAGTACCGGACGAATGGTTAGGGTAGTTCTTTCCATAGTTCTTTTCGTTGGTAGCAAGGCAGTAGGATTTTTTTTAAAAAAAAAGATACTGTATAGTTTATTAAAAGTAAGATCTTCTCTAGCCATTCGTCTGTACCCGTGGCGGTGACTATGGTAACGAGGTATAACTATTTAAAGTAAGGGTATTGGGTCATTGCTTAAGACATGTTTTGGCTCTGATCGGCGAGAGAAAGGTAATCTTTTTCTTCAGTCTTAGTCCTTGAGTGAAGAGAAGCTACCCTCCATGAAATAAGTTATTCTTGTTTCCATAGCAGCAGACGGCCTCAGACTTTGTGGCGGGGGGAATTCTTACCGTAGACAAACAATAGTTCATAAGTTTGTTGACCACTGGTTAGTTCTATAACAATTCTCGTTTTTCATATCGTTCATGTGTAAAAATTAAATGAAGGACCCAATAAAGCTATATAAATTATTTGTGGTATCTAACAGAATGTGTCTTACTTGCAGGTGGTTGTTTGGAGAAGGTGGTTGCCAGTGGTACGCATTCATGGGCTTCCTGTTTGGTTCAGCACACATAGGAACGCTTGCTCTTCTGGCCCTTGATCGATACCTGATAGCTTGCCGGATCAGTCTGAGTAAGAACTTCCTCTACCTTGCAAGGATTGTACTCTTGAAGAACTTCTTTGTTTCTTCTTCCTTTCTCCCTACTTCCGGTGAACTTATATACTTATTCTTCCAACCGGATGACACGTTTATTTCAGTTAATGCATATGTTTGAAACATGAACAACTTTTAAAATGTACAGGGTGATTAATAAGTTCTCAGAAAGACAATTTCAAAATTACCATGTTTGTGTGTGTCTGAACTTTTAAGAATAAAATCTAGCGAGACTGGCGAAAACGAGGAAAATAATGAAAAGAGAAAAGCATGCAACGACAATATAAAAGAAGAACATTGCGTGTAAATTTTATTTTTGTTTAAAGATATTTTTTAAAAGGCAGACCAAATTTTAAATAAAAATAAAATTTACACGCGATTTTGATATTTTTCTTTTTTTATAACCGTCGTTGAACAACCACCCAATTTTTTTTTTTATTTACGACTACTAATGTTCAATTCTGTAGTCTTGTAGTTTTGAACCCAATCCAAAAGACAAGGAAACTCCCGAATCAAGTATTGAGAGAAATTTGCCTTAGTAGAGAATATTTTAATGTAACTAACTTGCATTTGCGTCACATGAAGAGGAAAATCTCTCACGGTTAGCCTAACGGAAAGCGGACTCTAATCCATGATCCGTCTACCACTGAGGATATTTTACGTCAAGCACTGTGGTCGGCCCGAGTCGGATGCAGAATTCGTATCGACCAGCCATTGCTGGGATTCGAATCCGGTTCACCTCATTGGAAGGCAAACGCTCTATCCCCTGAGCCATCACGGCTCACGATTTTGATATTATTTTTATAACCGTCGTTGAACACCCGACCCAAATTTTTGGGTTTACGACTACTGATGTTCCTACGACTACTATTAATGTTACGACTACTAATGTAATGGGTGTGTGAATGACCGAAATTGTTGGTTGTTGACTTGTGAGGAGAGTAGTTATCGACAATACCAACCTTCATCAATCAAAAGGTACCCCTAGATTGAATAGAGTTAACATGTCTTATATACTAGTGAATTGATGTTTAATAATCATAGTGGTAGTTACGCCACTATACTCGATGAGCGATAAGAATTCAATGAACGGATACCACTAGTTGCCGTATTTGGGGAAGACTGGGAGAGCTGTATTAAGTTCACCGGATTTTGAGCACTCGTGGTGAGAGCTGTGTTATGTTCATGGTTGTGTGCGTTGTCTCTCCTGCGTTGCTATTAGCAGTCGAGTGTGTGCAGAATCCCGTTGTGTGCAAATGAGACTGAGAAGCAACAGTGCGAGGAGGACGATGACGCAATTGCAAATAGCAAATCAATTGTTCAATGTGGACCATACATCGAAGTCGGCGTGATCATCTTACGTCCTTAGGTCACCAATTAGGTTTTGATAGAACTTTAATTTGCAGCATTAAGTTTAAAATCAGATGGAAACGTTTATTTTGTTTTGGTGGTGGAATTACAGTCGCGTCAGCCCCCGGTGTTAATAAGTTATTGACTTTTTCTTGACTTGTCAAAAAGAAAGAGGCGGCAGTTTAGTTGGCCGTAGTCGTTAGCATCTTCAATCGACCGAGGCCAATTAGTTTCCCGAAGTATTTGTAAATTTTTGAAATTCGCAAGGCTTAACACAGTGATGTGCCTTGTTTCCAAATTTATAATGGTACCAACCTAGTTTATAACAAAAAGATTGGGATCTCAAACGGCTACGATCTCGAGCACTTGCAGATTTACTTTGAGACTTACCCCTTGTATGAATGTATCAAATTTCCTAGTTAATTCTGCTATACTAATCTTCAAGGAATTAATTTTTTTGTTATTAGTGTTGTTATGTTCAAGAGTTTTACCGTATACTTTGTTCACTGTTCATAACTCTGTTGAGCTAAATATACCAATAATTGCCATCTCTGCAATTTTATCCAAAGAATGAGAACTGATAGGTTATATAGCCTGTTGTGTGAACCTCGGTAGCGAATGTGATTTAAACAATTCCTCAGAAATGGAAGTTTCTACCAGACCATTCATTTGTTGTAACATGTCAGATGGATGCTTATCGCCAAGATTAAATGCAGTCAATACCCTTTTTTAACCTGGCTTCTATTAATCTACTTAACAATGTATTTTTTAAAGCGTCGTATTTTCCATTCATTCCCTACAAAATCTAAGATATTTTCGTCTAATGAGGCAAAGACAATGTTATAACTTAGATAAATCACGAGTAATATTGCCGTTAGCAAACTGTGCTTCGAGTTGTAAAAACCATAATTTACTTTTATGTCGCCAAAAAATTGGTGGTTTTACTGCCATTTTGTTTACTTCTAAATTCACATTATCTTGAGTTGATGAATTTAAATTAACATTTGTGCTTTCCTCCATGTTTAATATCGAAGGTAAGTCAGAAAATAGTGGTGATATTTGAATACACAAACCTTTTTTTCATCTAAATAAAATTTTCGCAATGTTAAAGTAATCAAGTCCTGCGGTCACCAATTGGGGGAGAGTAGTTATCGACATTGCCAATCTTCATCAATCAAAAGATCATTATTGAAAAATTCCTCAAAATTTTAATTTATTTTATACCAAATCTATAAATAGAAAAGCTGTTTTGTTTGTTTCTTTCAACAAGAACAATTAGTTGAGTAATTTTTGATGCATTTCAATTTACTATTGCATTATTATTTAATTGCTATTATTATCTGTTCTTAAGCCTACCAAAAAGTTATCTTTTAAATACTATCGCTTAGAATTTTGAATTCATTGATGATATAGTTTTGAAGGTAATTTTTTTTAATAAAAATGTTTTATTTGTTGCCTCGATTGAAAATTAAGTTGGAAAATATTCCTTAAAAGTATTTACAAAAGAGCATGATTGAACATTTATTCAAATCGCGACTCAACATGTTTTTAATCAACGGAATCAGTTTTAAAATTACTGGAAAACATTTGCTGCACTTTAAAAAAAAATTTTAAAAATAATTTTCAGATTCTAAAGAATTCTTAATTGCAGAATCTGACATAAACTGTTTACTTCGAAAGCACCAATGTAAAAAAAAAGGAAACACAACGTTGGAATTTCAAGTCGATAAAAGACTCGCCAAATACAAAAGTAAACCTTAAATAAACAGTAGGCCTGATAATGTATAATTCAAATGAATTCATCAAGAATTAATACAAAAAAAATGTATTGTACCTTTAACAATGGTGAAATTGTTTTTAAAAAAATCAAACATAAAGCGTCGGTGTTATTCCTTTTTCTTTCTTTATAAACAAGTAATGGAAACAAATTAGTTTTAAAATAGGCTAACACCTCTATTTGCATAAAATACTAAGGAAGGTTGAAGAAAGAATAAAAACTTAGCATCCATTTTCTACGCTATTATTTTAGTTTCTTTCTTTAAGAGATTATGTATATTTAGTAATTGAATTATTACAATCTAACGATGGAGAGAAATAATGGTGGAAAGAAAATGAATTTTAATTTCGAATACATTAAGTTTTTTCTCTTCGCTTCTTCAATTTAATCTTTTAAGAATTGATTATTGAAGTATTTAAAATGAAGTAAATATAACCGTAATAATAATAATGAAATACAGAAATTAGAGTGAGACTATGCAAGTAAAATGGTGCAACTCTATTCCCTCACAAACTATTTCCATTTATTCAGTTTGTAATTTATTTAAGGTTTAGTTGTGTTTGGTGAATCTTTATCAACTTTGCTTTTTTTCTTAATTTAATTTTTTAGAATTTTTGAAGTTAAAAGGGGCACAGAAAAAGTAAGAAGAACCCCGAAAGTTCTTATCAATGTCTTATGAGAATTCTATTTGTTTTTAGAATTCCGGCTTTGGTTTGTTGTCATTGATAAATAAATGTATTTCAAAACTCAAAAGTCGAAGGGTTATGCAATAAGTATACTAATATAAAGTTTGGTATTGATATAGTTGTTGATAATTAAAACTGCATCAATACTTAGCATTTTTAATACTGATGCTGTGGGAATGCGCGTCTTATGGCCCCTAGAAAGGGACATATACCAGCAAAAATCACTTGATAGTGGTACATTTTGACTATCATACGTCGTCCGAGAACAATATCATCACGCCAGGCGATGATATATACAGTAAATCTTTTTTCTGATGTGATGAACAAAAACAAACGAGTTTTTTTATAGAATCCGGACAGCCTGGTTGATGGGCACTGGGCCCATGTCCAAGACGGCGAGGGATCTATCACCGTCGGCCGAAGACTCCCCGTGTAGTAAGTGGTGACTGGTTTGCGTTAAATCTGTCGAGTCACTAAGTCCTCTAGGTTCCCATACCAAATCGTACCTCTGGGGGTACTGATCCAGCAGTTTCCTTGTCTTCTAGATAGGTTCAAAATTGCAAGTTGACGGAGTTGAACATTGATGGTCGTAAACCCAAAATCGGGTTGGCTGTTCAACGACGGTTATAAAATAAAATATATAATGTAGAGCCGTGATGGCTCAAGGAATAGAGCGTTCGCTTTCATATGAGGTGAACCGGGTTCGAATCCCAGCAATGGCTGATCGATACGAACTCCGCATCCGGCTCGCACCAACTACACTGCTGACTTAAAGTATCCTCAGTGATAGTAGGATCGTGGGTTAGAGTTCCCTTGCAGCCAGGCTAACCATGGGAATTTTTGTGTGGTTTTCCTCTCCATGTAACGCAAATGTGGATTATTTCCATTGTGAAGTCCTCCAAGAAGGCAAATTTCTCCCAATACTTGATCCAGGAGTTCTTGTCTTCTGAATTAGGTTCAAAATCACAGGGCTACGAAGTTGAACAGTAGTAGTCGTAAACCTAAAAATTGGGTCGGTTGTTCAGCGACGGTTATTAAATTAAATAATAATGTAAAGTCATCGGGAAGGGTAACGATAATAATGAATGAAAATATTTTTATTTCTTTATTTTATGAAAAGCTTGATGAAAACCAGGTAAGTGAAATTTTAAGAGCTTCTATAACCAGTTTAAGGATAAAAGTAATCTTCGAACTATTTTATTACAGATTTATTAGACGGAGGGACTCATAATTCTTTGCTCTATTTTATTTTCCATTGCCCGATTTGAAAATAAAAATAATGCAAGCACACTAAAAACTAATGTGGAAAAGTTAAGATTAAAACAAAAGAAGAAAAAAAAATTTACATTGAATGTTCCCACATTGATACAACCACTTTGTTATTTTCACTGATTTATAAATGCTCCTAAAAATTTCACTTACCTGGTTCTTTCACTAAGCACTTTAATTGTGCCAGAACATTCCTTTCAGATTTGTGCTTGATTTCGTAGTGTTATTCAGTACTGATTAATTAATTTGATTCACCCGGTAAGAAGAACGGTCATTCAAGTTATATATTATGTGCAACAACTGCACAAAATTTTGTAAACCTAGCTTAATTATTCATGAAGCTATGGACATTTTTATAAAACATACTATTTTTTTGTCTTCCGTTTTTTTACTATAACTGTTGAAATATTCAATAAAATTTTCAGAGTAATTTTCAATCAATTTTGTTTAGAATCCTATTTGGCAACTTATGAAAAAAGGCCGTTTTGATTTTGAAGTAGCTTTTGTACTTTGTTACTGAAAGCTTTAAATGATAAGTTTCTTTCCAAAAATACCAATGTCGTTTTTAATAAATCTTGTTTTTAATAGTACAAAATTAAATTCGAGTACAAAATTAAATCCGATTTAAATTCGATTCCTTATCGTTCTGAGCCTTCTTTCCTAATTAATAAAAACTACTTAGAAAATTACTAAAAAAATTTTAAATTTTCAAAATATTCGAATCGAACTTTTTTTAGAAGTTACCAAATACGATTCAACTATTTATGAATATTTTTTTTTATTGTTTTCCGTCAAGGTGCACTACTTTAAATACTCCTATCTTGCGCCAATTTTAACGAAATTTTTAAAATGAAAGTATGGTTAATTAAAAATTACTCTAAAACTTTTGTTTAATTTTATTGAATATTTCGGAAGTTATAGTAAGAAAACCTAAGTCAAAAAAAAAATTAGTTTTATTATAGTCATACCCATATGTCTATGAATATTTAAAATAGGTTTATTAAATTTTGTACAGTTATTGCATATTATAACCAATGTAATTGACACTAGTAAAAAGCTTATCGCTATATTGTTTGGTATAGGGTGTTCAAAAACATCCTTTTTCGTTCGTAATTTATTACCGGTCCCTCTAAAATCTTTATCGATATGTATGAGAAATTACATGACCGAAACATTTCTTCAAAATAATTCTCCAAGTTATTTCTTAAGAAACATCAAAAAATGATTTAGTATAGAAATCTTTGTCTAACTCCTGTATTTATTTAAATAATCCCGGTTTTCATATCATTTCGTACAGGAATTTATAATTTTAAGTCAAAAGCTTAATTGTTAACAAATTGTTTGCATGAAACTGATTTGATTTTGTGTAGCAGGCATAATATTGATTAATGTGATTGATATTGTGTGCAAAAATACTTAAAAAAAAAAGAATTTTTAATACTTCTATTCCATAACTTAAAGCTCGAGTAAAGATAATACATAACACAAACTCATAATAAATAATAAAAATTTCTTTTAAGTTGAATCAAATCAAACTCATAAATAGTAAATAGTTATCAGATATCCGAGATGCTTCAAACTTGAAATCCACCCATGTCTTGAAAATATAGACTTGCAATTTTTAAAGCACAAATGAATTCTCGCGTACAACACAACCCATCCTACATTAATAAAAGAAAAAAAAAATTTTTTTTAACATCTTGTAAAACCTTAAGATAAAAAAAAATCTAATATTTTGTAACCTTTTTAAAGTGAAAAAACTTTTTTAAAAAAATATAGGTTTGATTGTTTTTTTTTTTTTTTTTTCATTTCAATTTCAGGTGTAGCGCCAGATGCAGAAAAATAAATTACCTAAAAATATTTAAAAATATTCTGGTTTGGGAGTTTCTTCGACGCGTCGAAAACCTTTAAGTGCTTTTAAGAACGATGGAAAAAGAAATATCAGATTCGAACATACCTCAAAAATTGTAAATCAATATTTTCTCTGCTCTCATATTGCTAGAATGTATTTATTTATTTTTACTTAGCAATATCTCTTAAAATCGACCTCTTTCTAATAGTAATACTAAAAAAGATAAAAATTGTTGCTTGTCTCTTAAATTTATTTTCGTGATCTTGGATATTTTTTTTCTTACTCTGTAAGAAATTCTTTAATAAAAATACCAGTTTCATTTCTAGACTTTTCTTCTTCAAGTTTATATCTGACAAAAATGTAATAAATATTTGGATCTTCGGAAATCTATAAGAAGTGAAAGAAATCAATTTTGAAATAGAAATTTCCTGATTCTTCTGTAATAAGACAATTCTGTGAAAGTTTTGGGTAATAAATTCCTAAAACATATCAATTATCTCTGAATATAAGCAGCATGAAAAAATACAAATAATACAACCTAAGCAATTTTGCTTATCTGATAAAAACAACCATCAAAACTCAAAATGTAATAGAGAAACTCTTAGATACAGAAGAAAATTCCGAACAAGTTACAGCAAGAGAAAACGAGGCAAATGTTGCAATACTATTGAAAAATTAATGTGAGTGCTACACTAAAGATTTCGAATCAGGCCACTTGACAACTTCTTTCCTTTGCTAATCGCTGAAATAAAAGTTCAGAAAATTGATAAAAATGTTGATTTTTGAAAGAAGGAAAAAAATGCGATATGTAACTTATTACTCGAAAATGCCACATATATAAAAAAAATTATCGCTTTCTTTGATTTTTTATTGCACTGCAGAATAATTATGAGAATATTTAATATAAAAACAACTTCAAACAAAGCGGATTGGATCCTCATGAGAATAGCAGCTTATAAACAGGAAAATCAAAGTTGTTGAGAAACAGTTGAAGGAGAGCATGGTGAGAAATTTCAATTCCAGCAACAGGTTGAAATAACGCCTATTGTTGTAACTTGTTTGAAAGTTTCACCTACATCTCTGTGTTTCATTCTGGATTTGGACTCTAATGAAAGTTTTTTCATTATTGAATTTTCAAAAATACTTTTTATTCATCCCCACAAGATCAAATACATTTTTTTTTAACTTGACACACTTGATGTTAATACAGTTTTTTTTCAAATATTAATTCATTCATTAAATAGGGATGAGCTAAAAGCGGTTAAGCGTTAGTCGTTGTTTTAAATTTTGCGATGAGCGATTCAGTGTTTCACATATTTTAAAAATAACATCAGTGAAAATTTCTAACTTATAGCTCTTGTTGAAAAAAAAAATAGTTTATTGCCCTCATTTAATTTTTTTATATTCGCTGTGTCAGATAAATTCAATTCGCAATTGCAACGCTCGAGTACGCCCTCTAGCGGGAGCCTGTAAATATCAGACATTAATTTATCACGTTTTCATTTAGTTCCATCTGAATCACTGGCAGAGTCGGGCACCATTTTCTTTGCACGAAATAGGAAGCAAAATTTCCCTAAGGAAAAAGCCGAAAAACTTTAAAAAAAACTCTCCAGAACATTGTTAAATCTTTCAAAAACAGAACACGCCAAACATTTGAAGAAAATTCCTCAATAATTTTCAACTTCTATTATCAACAAACTTGCAACTCATAACTTCCGATTTCGCTTTCGCATACTGTTACAGATGTGTGTATTAAGGTAAAATGCATTTCTTCTGTCTTCAATTCATTACAAATTAAAGTGAAATCAACATTGCTTTCGTCATTCCAATAAATAAATGTGAATTCAGAACGTCAAGAACTGCAATTATTATAGAATATTGTTCTATCATTTTAATGTTTGAAGTAATATGATTCTTAAAACTATCGAATGTAAAGTTTAAGTAGGCCTTTCATGTTATATCATTAAATTTAGTAAAACTATTTCTTGGGCATTAGGTTTTAACTCTTATAAGTTTAATTTGCCACAATAAAGAAGGAACGTTGCAATGCTACACGCTACATTAAAGACGTCTCTAGAGTAAATGAATGACTGTTCATATAGAAATCGCAGGTATTAGTCTCATACAACAACGCCCCCTATAGTTCGTTGCGATCGCGAATAAAAAACTACGTTCGCGTCACCAAATTTATACTTTTATAGTTGTCTGATAACATGAGCCTTTTTTTTTCTGTATTTAGGACACTCTCCCTATGTCTTGTTCAAATTGACACTTGAAGTTAATACAGCTTTCTTCAAATATTAATTCATTAATCAGGATGGCCACCCACCTGGAAAATCTGGAATTATCAGGGAATTTTTTTTATGCTGGAAAAAACCTGGAAATATCAGGGAAATTTGGATGAAAACCTGGAAAATCAGGGAATTTTAAAGAAAAGCTGGAAATTTTTTCTTTGATAATTTTTTTAATTTCACTAATTTAAATTATTTACTAATTTTCTTAAGCTAAATTATTTCATCCATTATACCCACTTTTTTTTTAACGGAAATGTATCGCCAAACCGTTGAAATATCATCAACTTGGCGATACTTTGCTTGCATCAAAATTTGCTCCATTACAGCTCTGTCAAACTATTCATGTCACTATACAGCTCTGTCAAACTGTTTCTTAAGTTTTGACCACATAAAATTCTCCCACGGTTGCTAAACGAATACAGAAACCTTACCTTTGACCGCTATGGGACTGTGCAATTTAGGAAAGATTCTGGTGGAGATGGAGAAAGGGATTAGGATATTAGCTTCTGTTTTTAAATTCTGTCCTTGGGCTGAATCCATTTATGGCTCAAGTTTGTTCCGATAATTTGGCGGTAATTTTTTTTTTCTATTTTGACAAAATGTTTCTGTATTTTTAACTTTATAAAATTCTCCAAAAATCGTTAGTTATAGTTTAATAATAACAGATTTTATATTGCACTCTTTTTCTGAAAACTTTTCTACTCCCATTCAAAGAAATCTGTGAATTATTTTTTCTCAGCAAACCAACCAATCGCACATTTTTTTTACAATCGCTAGCAGCAATGTTTGTCGATAAATTGTTACAATTGTTGCATTAATGCTAATTTTTTCTATTTCATTTTAACCTTTTATAACATATATTAAAAAAAAAATTCTTGTAAGAACCAACTATATATTAATATTTCATTTTACTCTTTTGTTGGTCAATATATGATTTTTGATTCAAAATTTTGTACGAAAACGATTAAAAAATAAATAAAAAAATCTTGCCAAATTGTCAAAATAAATTATTTTTTTCAAGATGATATGTTAAAAAAAATAACATTTTGAATAAAATATTTTATAATAAAGACACTTTTCTTGTACACATCCTACACTTTATAAGAAAAAAGAAACAAAAACCTGGAAATTTTAAGATTTTTATCTGGAAAACCTGGAAAAATCAGGGAAATTTGAAATCTGATTTGAGTGGCCACCCTGTTAATTAAATTTAATTAATTAATTTTAGTTTCATATGGGAGAAAAATTGTAATTATTTAATAAAAAGTAGTTAAAATAAACATTTTTTTTGTTGACCTAACTGAGAATTGACTTCAAAAATTTCACTTTTATATTACTTGTTGTCTAGCTTTATTCATATATCTAGTACAAAGATAAAATTTTTTTTTACCTTTTAATAATCCTTATTAATAATTTTTAATTGTTTTTAAACCTTAAAAAAGTTTATAAAAAAAGCGAATTTCAGAGATGCAAATCCTTCACTTTCCAATGGTAAATTACATTAAATTTAAACAAATTAATTCAATGATCCCTTGTAAATGTGCAATTTTGGATCATAAAATGTTGTAACGATCAGAATTTGAAATAATGTGGCATTAAAAATAAATGAGCGTTTCGATTCTTACTCGGTTGAAAACCTTGGATAGGGGTAAAACTTTTCTACCCCTGGGGTAAAATATGTTCCTCTAAAGTTTTACTTATCAAATAAAAAAAAAGTTCCCGTGGATTAAACTATTAAGCTTTCTGCCTGGGGAAACATTTGATTTTTTATTTCTGATTAAAAAGACAGTTCTTCTTATTTTTAATTTAATTTTTTTTTCTACAACATGACATGGTAAAATTTCAAAAACAGAATAAAATTGATAGATGTCACATATTTTGTTTTATTTTTTAATTAAAATATATGAATTATTTTTAAAAAAAATTTAATCTAATTAAGTTGGTTTTTTTTATTTTGTCAAAGGTATTTTAAGTTTTTATTTAATTAAATTATAAAAATGTGAGCTTAATTATATTATAATTCTTGTTAAAAAGGATTGAAAGAAGAGACAAATGGAAAAGAACTGTTTATTGTTGAAAAGATTATGTCATTGAAAATACGAACTTTGTTTGGAAATACATAATTTTTTAAGGTTTTTCACCATCGCTCTTAAATTTATACACTTGTCTTGTTAGTGCATAAAATGTTACAATGATAAATATAAAGTTTTTCATATTTTTTGATAAACTTACAAAATTTTGTAGTTCAATGAACGTATTTAATTTTTATTAATATATGAACTTAATTTTTTGTTATTTAGGTAACGCACATTGCGCAAAAAATAAAAATAAAAAAAATGAACCACGGTGAATAACTTTTGATCTACTAATCAGATCTTCACGTTCTAGGATTCTTAATAGCTCGAGGGGTTGACTTTAAATATGCTAATTAATAAGTGCAGATGATATTTTTTAAAATCAGACAAAATCAGAAGTTCAGTTACAAAATCAGACACAAAAACGTACTTTCTCTGGATAAACGGAACTTTTTTTCGACAGATTCGGATTTCTGACCTCCAAAATATAGGGGGTGACCGCAATCTGGGAAATATGCAATTATAAAATGATATTTGTTATTTCTTTTTGAAAAAGAGTTACTTCCTCATGAGTTGGAGAAAAAAAATTTCTAGAACAGTTATTAAGATTCCTGATCCAGATAAGCCTCAATCTACATTTAATTAATGTGTGTTTCTCCGGAATCCTTGAAAAAATTCATTCCAAAAAAAAGATATCAACCTTAGTAGGGGAGAGTTGGACAAAACGGGATACCATTATTGTTTTTATTTACTACGGAATATCTGTTAAGGAACCCTACATTATTTTTTTTTTTGTAGCTACAGCATTGATTGAAACACACAAAAAACATATTTTAAACTAATTTTAATGGCTGTGAAATAGAAAAAAAATTAATTTCCAAACTCTTACATATCCCGTTTTAGCATACCTGGGTTGAATAAAACGGGATAGGGTTTACAATGTTTAATTTTTTGCATAAAACTAAGTGAAAAGCATAATTAACTGATTCATGGGATATTACTGTTCTAACACTTTTATATAGATTGTTCTTTTATAAGTAAGTACACAAAAAAATATGATGCTACATTTGTTTTTAAAGACTGCGAGTTTTCAAACATGATGGCTTATTTCCGCTATTTTCATTGTCGAGATGTGCCTTGTGCTCTTAAGAGAGATTTCTTAGCAGCCTTTTCTTCTATTCTCTTGGTTCTTTTTTGTAGTTTAATAATCCTTTCCTTTTCTTCCATTTCTAATTGAATTTTATTTCTAATTCACTCCATTGATGTCGCAACATCCCTGAAAGACTCTTTAATAATCAAGTATTTAAATTCTTCAGTAAACAAAGAGAAGAATTCTTTTTAGAATCGAATGTAGATTGAATTGAGTAATTCAGAAAATTACGAAGTTTATATATAAAAAAGCTCAAGTCTTCATCAGAGAAATACATTACAATTAGTTCTAAAGAAAGATGTGAAATCCTAGAGTCGAAAATAAAATGCTTAATAACGACCGTTAATAAACAAATTTTGCATTACTATATAAAGAGACTAAATTTTACAAAAATATATATAGCTAATATAAATAAGCTGTTCAAAAAGTCTAGGCTTACATATGGCTATTTTAAAATGCAATAATCCAACAAATAAATAGGTGGGTAAAACGGGACATAAAAAAACTCTATCCCGTTTTATCCAACTCATAAGTGTCCCGTTTTGTCCGACTCCGACACTTTTTGAAACAAACATGGCTGCTGCCTAAATGTGAAAAAAAAATTAGATAGACTGAAAATAAAAATATTGGTAAATAAATGGTTAGTCAAATTTAATACTCACCGGAATTTTATTCCCAAATATGTAGGCAGTACAATATAAAAATAACAACGCACGTAAATGTAGAAAATGGCAAGAAAAATAGAATAGCAAAAGTTCTAAGACCTACAACTATCTATCAAATAGTGATCTCGAGACGGGGTGCACCGAGAATGATATAATCACCGTCGAATAACGCGTTTCTGTCGTTGTCCACTAGATAGCTGCAATAGTCTGGTCCCTAGGCGACGTATCCCGTTTTGTCCGACTATCCCGTTTTATTCAACTCTCCCCTAACATTCTTACGTACAGTGCACAAAATAAAAAAAACTCACCGCCCTTAGTAACATTTGATCTAATGATTGGATCTTCACGTTCTAGGACTCAATCTTAATGGTTCGAGGGGGTGAACTCAAATACACTAATTTAACTATAGTGCAGGCGATATTTTAAATTACGAAATCAGAGACAGAAACGTACTTTTTCTGAATAAACATTACTTTTTTTCGTTGAATTTGTATTTCTGACCCCCAGAACATCAGGGGAGCCGCAATCTGGGAAAAATGGCTCCAATTATTTGGTCCCCTTAATGTTAATTTTATTTTTACATACTTCGCCATATCTCAAGAAATTTTTAACCGAATCAAAAAAAATTTGCACACAATTATAAAATTCGTTTATTCGGAGAAAATTCCATACAAAAAATGACTCTTATTATATATTTATTATTTTATTTAAAAATAGTCGACAAAATTTTGAACTGTAAAATATACAATTTTTTACATCATTTTAGAGCATGTAATAATGATGTCAATACATTGATTTCTTGATATTATAGGAAGTAAGCTAAATTATCGGAGGTACTGCCAAATGCTAGCAGCAGTATGGGGCTATGCTTTCTTTTGGGCTGCCATGCCCCTTTTCGGCTGGGGTAGGTAAGTAGCAAATTCCTTTGTAAATGTTTTTCTTTTGATAATATTACGCAAAGCCGTTACTAAAACCGTTAATCTATCTCAGCCCTGATTTTTAAATGGACACATACATTTTTGCAAGTACTCTCGATATCTCTAAGTTGAAGGGACGCTAAAAAAAAAACGAGATGGCGAGTTTTGAGCCCTCAAGGGATAGAGAGTTCGCCTTCCAACTAGGTGAACAGGGTTCGAATCCCAGCAATGTCTGGGATACGAATTCCGCATCCTGCTTGCACCGTCCACAGTGCTGACTTGAAATATCCTCAGTGATAGACGGATCATGCGTTAGAGTCCCCTTGCCATCCTTCTAACCGTGGGAGGTTCTCGTGGTCTTCCTCTCTGTGCAACGCAAATGCAGGTTAGTTCCATCAAAAAGACGTCCACGAAGGCAAATTTCTCCCAATAATTGATCCAGGAGTTCCTTTGTCTTCTGGATTAGGTTCAAAATTAATAGGCTACGGTGTTGAACATTAGTAGTCTTAAACCCAAAATGGGGTCAGCTGTTCAACGACGGTTATAAAATAAGATTAAAAAATAGAGAGTTTTTGAGACAACAAGTTCAGAACTAAATATGCTCTAAAATGTAGAAAAATATATTCGAAAATAATACTCTAAAAAGTAGAGTCATAAAACATAGGAATGACTACTGTTAAATATGTATGTAATGATGTTAGTAGACTATAAGTCTAAATACAACAATGATAATTTTATTTTTAAAAGTACGACAAAAATAATTCTGCATTGAATAGAAAAGAATTGTTTACAATGAGATTTTTGTGAAAAAAATTCCTTTTCTATTTCGAATAAAAATTAGGCATAGCAAGGTTTTGAGAAAAAACTTTTCGACATAGGAATTCAAAATAACATTAGGAGGATATGTAATCCCAAAAATAGTTATTTGACATAACATGGATGTCGAGAGTATACTGCATAATTTTTTGAATTGGAATTTAATGAAATCCTATGTAGGAAAAAAATAGTTCTGAATCTAATTGTAAGAATAATTTTTTAGCATCTCATATATTTCCAGAATCTTTATGAATATTTGAGTTGATCCTACTATATTTTTTTCAACTAAAAAATAGATAAATATTATCAAGTAAAATGTCTTAATGTAATTCTCTAGCTGACATCATTATTACTGAAAAAGTTTAACTGAGGTTCTTTTAGGTTAATCTTACCAACTTTTACGATGAATGTTAGAAACCACACAGAAAAATATATAAAAACTTTCCATTAGTTATACTGGAGCATGTAAAATGACAATGCTTTTACTTTTTTCAAAGCACTGCAATTATGACAACACTTTTCGATGAAATGTGTACAACGCCCCACTGTGACAAGAAATTCAACTACTCGTCGACCATTTGCTTCGATCGTGGAATAGTTGGATTTATTTATATCATTGGTTTATCGTTACATAGATTTACATTTTCCTAATATTGATACAATAATTCTTTTATTGAAATGAAGCAAAATAGCTCAAAACTTTAAAGTTATAAATGTAACACTGATAGAAAACAAACAGAAGCCAATAAAAACTTGGCAGACTTTTTACAGTATTTTATAAGCATGCTTTTTAAAAATAATTATATTTTGATATTAATCTCAATTTTATTGACTGGCGTATCAATCAGATAAAATATTTTGAGGGTTTGCTTGATAATGTAACCACTTGATTTGTTTCAGAAATTATGAACAATAGAAAACAGTTGAAAAGTTTCCAAAGTTCGATATTACCCAAGACAAAAATTCTTGATGGTACCATCAAAGGATTTTGATGGTTTATGTTGCTTTCAATAAGATTCTTGATGGTCCAACATGGTCACCATTCACCATCATACAACCATCTAGTTTTGATAGCCCAACAAATTTCCATCATTACAAAATGTTGCTTTTGTGCTATGACGGTAAACCATCAAGAAATGTTTGATTTTTGATGGACAAATATAAACCATCATATTTTGATGGCAGTTTACTTTATTGGAAGCTCTTATCCTTAATCATCACGACACAGCAAATAAAGTTTGTACATTATCAAGCATCATGTTTTTCATGTGTATTTTCTTAGGATTATATGGATATTTATGATGAACGGCATACATTATGAGTGAATCGCACAGGTACGAAAATATCACAAGTTTTATTTCTTTTTACCCCTTCCTTCTCTGTCCCGTGATATTGACGGGCTGGAGTGTTCAGTAGTAACGTGCCAATAAGAATAAAACTAATTCATTTCTTTTGACCAGAAAACATTTTATTTCTCATTTTACACACCTGATGGCAGTACCAGAATATTTTTAAGATAATTCTAGATAGTTAGTTTATTTTAAACTAGTTGCAGCACTAATCAAATATGTAATGCAAATACAAAAGCCAAAAAACTAGGCATTTTTATGACCGTTTTCTTGAAAATGAACCGATCGTTAAGGGGTTAATTAATGACTGTTCCCTTTGTGAATGGTTATTTCCTATGAAAACTCTCTCTCTCTCTCTCTCTCTCTTTGAGTGCCGCTTAAGAAGACCGAGGAAGAAAATTTTCCTCTTTTTCTTTCATAACTAATTTAAAGTGTGGAAAAAGTGAGTTCATGCAAACCGAGATTAAGCCATGCAGTTTTAAATACTGAAAAGAAAATTTTAAAATTCACAAATGAAAATAATTTATGAGACAATAACTTAGGATTACGCAACGGGAGAATTTCTCTTCTAATAATTTGTTTGCATTTTAATATTTTGAAGTATTTTTTTCAGCAACCGAAACTTCATTACTTACTCTAGGTTTGTCTGAACTTACTTTTTTCTTTCTTTTTTAAAGTTTAAATTAGTAATGAAGGATAAAGAGAATTTGCGGCGAAAAACTTCTTTCGCGGCATGGCGTTCCCTTAGGAGTACCCAAACTGTTCTCAAGACAACTTCAGTTAGTAGAAATCCTGAATTGCTGCTTGAAAAAGTTTTTTTTTTAATTATTAAAGCCTAAATACTCGACTATTGCTTATTCATTATAAAACATTGTCAAGTATACAAATATATAAAAAATATTTGCATACTTTAAATGAAAATATGTCTTGATCACCGTTAAAAATAAATGCTCAATATTTTTTTCAACTTCAAATGAAGTTTATTGTCCTCTGATCTTTAGTCTATACTAATAATTATTTTAGATGAATTTTGAAGGCGTGTGAAACTGCATTCTAAAAGAGGAAATGCTTTTAAGTAAGAAAAATAATGGGAATTTCGAATGTTTCATAGCTTGTAAATGCTATTTTACAATCTAATAAAATCATTTCATTACATATTGAGTTAAAATTAAAAAAAATCAATATTCTGACTGAGCTTTTTTTTAATATTCCGAATTTGTTTTAAAGGAATTTTAAGCTGCAAAAGAACTTACGTGAATGGGTTTACATTTAGCAACAATTATATATATTTTTTTTATCCTGAACTAAAATATAGATACGTAAGGGATTTTTAGAAATTCGAGTCTCTCCGTAATATATATTTTCAGATTTCTCCGCCCAGAATTAAATCACATTTAAATTAAATAATTAATTCACATTAGTGTCTCAGACTAAATATTTAAGAGATGAAGAACAAAAATGGAATCCGTTGAATAACAAAAAAAAATCAGTTTTATTGCCATCTGAAACGTGCATGTTTTTTTAAAAGAAGAAAAAGACAATTTCCTCCTGCAATAAAACAGGTTTTGATGTTCTCAATTCCACTTTCCCCTGCGTTGCTTCATTAGATTTCATAGTATTTTTATTTTCTCTTCAAATATTAATTTGCGACTCCTAAATGCTATTTCTTTTCGTTCTGATTTTAGAAGGCCCTGTCATCACACAAAGATGGCTCTTTTCCTCGATTTATGCTATTTCCATTATTGCTGGCAACAGTTATACGTGACTATTAGATAGCCAGTGCCCTCTATAGCAATTCTGAAAAGCCCCACTTTCAATATCTTGTTTTTTAATACTTTATTTTATAACCGTCGTTGAACAGCCGACCCAATTTTTTGGGTTTACAACTATTGATGTTCAACTCCGTAGCCTTGCAATTTTGAAACTAATCCAGAAGACAATGGAACTCCTGGACCAAGTATTGGGAGAAATTTGCCTTCGCGTACGACTTTTTGATGTAGCTAACAGGCAACTTAGTTACATGGAGAGAAAAACCTCTCACTGTTAGTCTGACGGCAAGGGGACTCTAACCCATGATCCGTCTACCACTGAGGATATTTTACGTCAGCACTGTGATCGGTGCGAGAGCGGAATTCGTTTCGACCAGCCATGGCTGGGATTCGGACCCGGTTCACCTCACTGGAAGGCGAACGCTTTATCAACCACCACGACTCATATAAAGTCATAAAAAAAAATAGTTCTTGAGAAGGATGTAAACGGTCTTCATTGAAATAAGTAGAATTCTCACTCCATATTTTAGGTATGGCCTGGAGCCGAGCATTACAACTTGCACTATCGATTGGCAACACAACGACTCGAGCTACAAGTCCTTTCTCTTAGTGTACTTCGTCCTAGGTTTCATGGTTCCGTTGACTATCATCACCGTTTGTTATTGTGCCATCGCACGCCGTGTACGGAAGAATACGGCCACTCGACAAAGAGGAGTGATACATGATCAATGGAGTAATGAGAGGTCCATAACGTCCGTAAGTTTTTCTTTTTTATATTGCACTATTAGGTATTTGTATTGTGATTAACATTACAAGGTTTTCGAAATTCCGTCTTCCGAAAGCCTTGATTCTTCAATAATAAAAATAAATTGTCTGTTAATATTTCTCTAATAAATTAAATTGAACCAGAATTTATTTTGAAAGTGTAAGCATTCGGAAACTTTGAAAAAATTACATAAATTGCGTTTGATTCTTAATTGAAACGATACGGCAATTTTAAAATATTTTTTTAACGTTAATATAAGCGTTAGAGCTAGGCCTCAGGTCGGATTAAATGAGTGAATTTGACGAACTTCACTTAAACTGTTCAGGCAATCTAGCACTCTATGGAGATAACTTTTTTTTAATGTATTTTGGAATGATCCGTAGTATGAATGGATTTAAATGCTAAAATTAATCATAAAGGAACCTATATTACTTCAGAGAGAAAAGTGACTCATGAACCTATATTAGTTTAGAGAGAAAAGTGAGATGTTTAAGAAAAGCTATAAAATTAACGCGAATCATTCGTAGAGCGAGTTAGTATATGAGCGAATTAGTCAATTACTGAAAGGGCGAATCCCAACAAATGTGTGAATAAGTTTCGTGAACAAACCTGCAATTTTTTGTTATGTCGTGTAAGTTACTTATTTATTATTCATTTATAATTTTAATGTTCAACTCAAAATATTTTCTTGTTGACACGATTGTGTTTGGCTACCTAACACAAGTAAATGCAGAACGATTGGCGATACAATGTTTTAATGTAAGCAAATACGAGTACATTTTACCTATACAACGATAAATAATACACGATGGATGGGATAGGGGCCGCTGCCAGCTCGTAAAACAGTTGAGGTACCTTTTGATAGATAATCCTCATAGAGGCTCTGAGAAGATAATTTTTGAGCTCCCATCTCCTTTCGTTGTTTGAATGAATAGGCTAAATAGAGTTGGGAATCCATTGTCAGAGTTAATGCTCCCATTCAAACTATGTCCAGTGGCGTAGTTTGGGGGAGAATTTTGGTGACAAAACCCCGTCCGAAATTATGTATATTACTTGATTAATCAACTATTGTACTGTAAGTAATGAACTACTGTACAGCTGTAGATATAAACAATTTTTCACTATTCATTTTTTTGAAATTTAAGCGTTTATTGTTGTTGTTGTCGGTCATTAAGACAGAGGGGGTGCAATTGTTCTTGTTTTCCAGTGGTGCCATCTATGGCTAAGAATTTGACTTTTTCCATACTCATACTTACACCCGTTTATAGGGCGGACTCATTCATTCATCCACAGATCGTAATTTTGACCTGAACCAAAGAACGATCAAAATCCAATTCAATACCCCCAGAGGTTTTGATTTGTTATAGGAACATGGAGGACTTTGTGACTTGATTGATTTAACGAGCACCATGCATTATAATCCCCCCTCGAACATGCATTATAACTACGCCGCTGACTATTTCATCAGCTAGTTTGGATGTTTTTGGCCAAATATTTTAGTACCTAACGATATCAGGTGCTGTTAATTATAGCAAATGAAGGCTTCTCTGTGAGCATCTACAGAAAACTGTTTTATTTTCCGATACTTGTTAAACAGCTATAATTTTCATATCCGTTTTATAATTGCAGATGTCATTCGTGCTGATCATCGCATTTGTGTTGGCCTGGTCTCCATACGCTGTCCTATGCCTGTGGACTATCTTCGCCCCTCCAGAAACCGTCCCACCCATTCTGACTTTAATTCCGCCTTTATTTGCCAAAGCATCGACAGTCTTCAATCCTTTCATTTACTTCCTGTCCAATCCACGATTGCGGAAAGGGATTCTTGCCACCCTCCTCTGCTGCAGGGAGGCCGACATCGAGAGCATCGAAATGCCAGACTCTCCGGCACCTGCAAACGTAGAGGGTTGATCATGTTTTTCTACAATATGTCATTTACAATATACTTTCGATTACCCAAAAGCTAATATTTGGAAAGGAAGTCACAGATAATTTTTTAAAAAATGTACTTATCTGTTTTTCAGTATTATTTTTTAAATGAATATGTTTTTTTAAAAAAAAAAATAGCGTACAGGGTTTATTGTGAAAGCGTGCCAAATTGGCTACCAGCTTTAACCTTTTCCCCTGGGTTGTGACAACAGTTGTCACATCAGTAGTTTGGGTCCTCTGAGGGGCTTGTCATACTTTCAACCTAAGAATGGGAGGAAGAAATCTTTTTCCACCTTTGAAATTGGTATGTGGAACGTTTTTATTTTCTCTCTTTTTTTTTTCCTTTTAATTTTTAAACGGAATCTAATGTAGCAACCGATGTAGATTTCCCGCGCGCTTCTCAAGTTATGCCCTGGGTGAAAACGAGACGGAAAAAAGGAAAAGCGGTAGTAAAACTTTTTCAGTTTTAAATTATTTTCGGGAGGAGTAAATCTATTCTCTTCTTCAACAATATCTACTTTTTCTCAAAAAAGAAGCAGTTTTATACATATACTTTAATTATTAAAAAAAAAAAATTCTCGATAGTTACAGAAATTTAATGTTGCTCGAAAAAGAATGCTAGAATGGAATTCCTTTCCTGTCATATTTTGCTCTTTTCCGTCTTTATAGGCTTTCAGCCCTGAATTATGCAAAAGCGCGGGAAACCTCTTCCGGTGACCCTCCTATTATTTCCAACTGCCGGGGTCTAAGAGTTTACAAACAGAAACGGTTGGAAAAAAAAGAAAAAAAAACAGTGGGAGAATAAAATTGTTTAACACTCGTCCGCTATAGTTTGTCTAAAATAAGAATTCCCCCTGACATTCGTCTGGACCCGTGGCCGTGACTATGGTAACGGGGTATGGCTATTTCAAGTAGGGGTGCGAGGTCACTGTTTTGGAGTGGTTTCGGTTCGGGACGGCGAGAGAAAGGGAATCTCTTCGGTCTTTTGTGTTAGTGATAGAATGAAGCTACCCTCCCTAAAAGGCGCCATTCTTGTTTCCATCGCACCAGACGGTTTCAGATTTTGTGGCGGTAGGATTTCTTAGCTTAGATAAACTATACTACGACCAGCAGTTCCCTGTCATATTTCACTCCCCCAGTTTTAAAAAGAGGCTCTCAGAAGACCTCGATGTCCTCTTTTTGAGCCCACGTGAAAAGGTTAAGGCTGTCTACCATACCTCAAATCATGATATTTTTATAACTATCCAAAGAAAATTGAAAGATTAATTAATCTTTTTTTTCAATTTGGTTTTAAAGGTTAATTTATCCCCAGCGTCAATGTTGATTAAAAAAATAGCTCTAAATGTCAAGCCATATTTGTTTTAAATAAAGAGGCATTGTGAACTAACTTTTCAATTTATGATCATTTTTAAAAAAAAAGTTCTAATTCGTAAAATCTTGCCTAGTTGGTCATTTTTTAAATAAAGGCTTAAGACTCTTTTTTTTAAGCTTTTTAAATATGTATCCTTTTAAGTCAGCTTTTTGTGTGATAGTATACAGTGCCTGAATTATCTTCAGCATTGTGTGATAGTATTGGTCCTCAACATTGGGGCCCCAAAAGTTTCTGAGGACTTCCTAAATTTTACAAATTTTTTTTTTTTTTTTTGTGTTTTTCCTTAAGAATTTTCTCTATTAGAGTTATGAGTTAACAAAAATTTAAATAAATAGAAGCTCAAATTTACAAATATATCGTAATTTATTTGAGGTATAAATCGTTTAAAAACACTTTATAATTAAGCAGCATATAAATTTAGTTTAAATTAACAACCAGGGGGCTCCTGGTAGTTCTGTGTCAAGGGCCCCTCCCCTATTATTATGTAAAATTAGATTTTAGTTTGCAAACAAAGGTATCATGCTATACTTTCAGTTTGAACCTTAACTCCGTTAATCCACACACCGGAAGGATAATCGAAAGTATACTGTACTGTTATTTTAAACTAGTAATGGACTGCTTTTATAGTATATGTGCCTGTCTGAAATGTTGTTTTCTTGTGTGTAATATTTTATTCGTATTGATGTGACAAATTATAATGAGCTTGTGTATTTGTGGGTGAAAATAATGTCAAATGTGAATTACAAGTGTGTCATCTAAAAGTTTCACTTGTTAAATTTTCATGAATAATATTTAATTATCATGGAGGGGACACATTTCCTTAAGGAAATTTTTTTTCCGTTTAGAACTAAATTAGTTTAATTATTCTATCTTTATACTTATTCAATTTCAATGTTTCAAAATATTTATGAGAATCATTCTGAAACTGTTGAAATTTGTTTAAGGTGAAGATCTATCAGTTATGTGTTTATGGGTGAATTAACGTTATTTACGAGCCATCCTAAAGAAAGAAAAATTGATAGAAATAAAAATTGACTGTTCGCTACGGTTTGCACAAAAATTTATGATCGAACAATTCCATAATTGGTTACAAAACGCATCAACAGATTGCTCTGACGACTGAAAAATTTTCGAAAAAATATTTTCTGCTGCTTGTTAAACCATTCTAACTGAGTTGCACGTGCAACTGTTCACTTAAATTTTCCACACATTGTTCCTACAAATTGTTGTTATTTTGAAAGCATTGTTATTATTATTTTTTCAGCTTGGAGCTCCCATCTATTGACAATCTATATTTCTTGTAACCATCTGTGAAACTTGACGAAAACTAAACAGTACATTTATATGTGTCCTACAGATTTTTTTTTTCTTTACCCATTGACAAAATGGGTCTTGGTTGACGGCGTCTACACAATTTTCAACTGTGTTCAAGAGTAATACGTAAGTAGTGCGCATGCGTCTCCATTTCGTGTGTTGCTATGGCCACCGCTGCTGTTTTGCCCAATGGGTAACCAGTGATCGTAATAAGGCTATCACAACTTTTTTGCTGATTTTGTTTGTCATATTTTCGTTTGAGATGATAATTGTATACCACTATGGTTTGGCTACAAAATGAATTTCAAAATATAATTTATGCGCCAAATATATTGCAACATAAAATTTAATATGAGAATATTCTTTTTTAATTTTTTTTTTTTATCCGTGGAATTTTTTGGTACATGCTCGGTATTTACTTAGTACCTTAATTCAATCAAATATTAAAGCATTTATTATAATAAAATAATTAAGTATTGCAATACATCAAATATTAAGTATTAATTGCTGACATTGAATTTTTAAAAACAAATATTTTTATAAATAGATCCTCCAGTTTCAGAATCATGTCTTTGAAGGTCAAAAAGGAAGGGAAACTTGCTTTTGATCATCGCTAATCATGTTCGATTCCAGGTTATTTAGCATGTGCTGTAATCCGAATCACTTCAATTACATTAATGTGATAAAATATCCGCTGCTGTAGATTAGAATTTCCCTTCTGTTGAGCTAACCGTAAGAGATTCTCGAATCTCTACAAAGTCAAGTTTGATTCGTTATTTAGCTCAAGAAATCCTACGTCTTCTGGGTCGGACTCAAAACTAGTATTATACACGGGAACATTGAAAATTAACCGTCATTGTAGTGCTTATTCACTGCTGCCGATAAAATTTAAAAAAAATTGACTACTACATTACTCTATAATTCCATTCTCAGAACAATTATGTCGGTAAATGTAATATTTTTTTAACTGCCTCAATATTTTTCGTTTGAATTTATCGAGTGAAGAATTACAATAAATAAATAAAGACGGTTTGTTTTTTTAATTTCTTAAACGATAGTATGTCTTTAGTTTTTTATAAAATAGTTTTTCGATTTCTGTATCTCCTCGGATCTTTTTTGTTGTGTGTATTTTACATTATTGTACGATTTTGAAAGGATTGAATAGTGGTCAAGAAGATTTCGTTTTTTCTATAAAAAAAAAAAAATTACTATACGCGATTGTTGTCAAATCACGCTGCACAAAAAATCTCGAGCTTGAAATTACCGTCTTCCGAAAACCATTTAAATATTCGTTTAGAGATATCTTTTGGCATATTTCTCTGACAAAATACAAATGGAAAAAAGTCTTAAAGTTAAATGCACACTTTTCTTTCAAAGAAAGGGTTCGTAAAAAGAAAACGTATATATTATTGCCTTTTGAAGGAATTAGCATTTTTGTTCTTGTCCACAGACGTGACAAATGGCTCTGGCTTTCAATTTGAAATTTTATAATATAATTTTTTGTTTTAAATCCAGTAATTATACGTATTCAATCGAAAGAGTTTTTTATTGAGATCATTTAAATTTTTTTGTTTTTTTTTATTAATTAATTGTGAGACTGGGGAATAGTGATGAGTGACTGTCCACAGATATGATATGTCACATATGTTAACAAGTTCTGAACAATAAATGAAATATATATTTCGAAATTTACTTTTCTTTAAATTTCGTTAAGGTCCACAGTCCATTTTCATTAATTTTAAAATTTTCCATTGTTATTATAAATAAAACAAGGGACAGAATTTCCTGCATTTGCTGAGAAAAGACATATGTATAAGACGCATCAGCGATCGGAAAAAAATTACAATAGATATTTCTTTTTCACCTAAAGATTCGATATATTGTTGCATTACGAGCGCCATTTCTTTTTTTAACTCATTCTACTGTAAGTGTCCTATAAATTCAGATGCAATCTCTCTTTACTGGAAGAAAAAAAAAACTTATTTTATTGCTCTAAAGCTTTTTTCTTTATTCCTGAGCCCTCAATCAGATTGCAGGATTTAAACTGCATTTACATCAGCAATGCTTAATACTTTCTTTAAATTAATTTCTAATACTACTTTGTTCATATTTCTTCAGATCGATAAAAGATAGATATAATTTTGTTAAGGGAATTTTTGTCGATGGTTTTTAAATCTATGTGAAATCTCCGGTGGAAGATCGGCTTATGTCCATAAAAGTTTATACGGAGAAAAAAAGTAATTTAACGAGCGAACTGAAAGAGCTTTTTAGCACGGCCCATTATCACTGTGTAATAACTCTTAGAGAGAACTGTTATTGATTTGTCAAAACTTAGTAATCCTCAAAAAGCAACTAATGGTGTTCCAATCTTCTTTCAGAAAAAGTGACCGTTTATCTCCCTCAGTCTTCATATGTTTTCATTAATATGCGATCGGGAAAAAAAAGATTGAGAATATATTTTATGGGCTAAAATTTTGAAATTTCTTGTGAGCGTAAAAACGACGAATGTATTTTTCCCATCTGAAACGAATGATACCAAACTCGAGAAATTTTGTGATATTTTTAATAAGATCTTGTGTTAAGGTGCAACCACATTTTTTTCTTCTTGTCTTCCTGTTAACAGCCTTAGTCTCGAGGATGAAAAATCTCTTACTTGACGATTAAAATTAGTTCACATTAGAATTGAATTAATTAATCTTTTATTATTAAATGTAATTTTTTTTCTGTATTTATAACCATTATTTTCATTCATAAAAACATGATTTGTTGAAATGCTTACGGTTTTAATCTAAGAAACTCGTTGCTTTTCAGAACATTAGAATAGAAAAGGGTAACCATTTTGTCGCATTATTAGTTTATGGACTACAAAATACTATGAACATAGCGTGTTAAAAATATGTGTAATCTTTCTACATTTTGTAATGAATTGAAATGTTGATGTTTATATATATTTCATGTTGAATCGATACATATTTATATGTGATGTTATTATTTAAAATAAGGAAATGTCTAATCAAAGTTTTCATGGTGGTGGTTTTAATAAAATATTTAAACCTACTTTTTGTTTTTATTTTATTTTATGATCGTCGTTGAACAGCCAACCCAATTTTTGGGCTTACGACTTCTAATGATCAACTCCGTTGCCTTGTCATTTTGAACCCAATCCAGAAGACAAGGAACCTCCTGGATCAATTATTGGCAGAAATTTGCCTTCTTGGAGGACTTTTTGATGGAACTAACCCGCATTTGCGTTACATGGAGAGGAAGGCACCTCATTGGAAGGCAAACCCTCCATCCTCTGAGCCATCACGGCTCTATCTTTATTCATTGTAATTTACCCACAGCAATGCACTATTAAGGTTTTATCTAGAATGTCGACAAAAAAATTTTTTTATCTATTGTACTACCCGCCCCAAAGCTAACCCTTAAGCATTATGATGGCAGCTTGTTTAGAGCAGGTTTTGCCAAATAACGTTTTTTATTACTCGTTTTGAAAAAAAAAAAATTAAATTAAAATCGTTTATGTTGAATATTTAACTCAACTTTCCCAAGTTCTGCAGGTTGCCTCATCTTTGCGGGAGGTTGTTCCTGGATGGGAAGGGTGAAGTTAGTCTGGAGATTTTCTCCTGGTTTGGTAGGGCCACCCTAGACGTGAAGGCTATCCCGTTTTATCCAGCTAAAATCAGCAGGAGCTAAGACAGACTTCGAACTTTGCCGGGGGTGCTCCAGTTTTTTTAACCAGCAGAAGCTGCTCATTCATTCTTTCAGATTGCTTAGGCCAGATTTGCCAAGTGGCCATCTTAAGTGTTTTTGAGGAAGACAGAAAGATAAAAAAATGCTGTGTTCAACCATCTTTGCCGGAACATATTCTGGTTTGCTTTGGACTTTCTAGGGTGGATCTTACATCAGATACCCTTTTTGTAGCTTCTTGAAGTCAGCGACATCCTGGCTCATCTGATAAATGTCAGATTAAGAGGATAATCGACAACATTTAATTCTAATCTAACGCTTTTGCTAAAGAATAGTCAAATGTAAATCAATATCTTATACTTATTTCAATTACATTTTCAGCTGCATTTATTTCAAGTGGTTATGTTTTAAAATATTACTTACAATTCCTTAGGAAAAAAAAGATCATTGTAAAAATAATACTATAAGTACAGCAATATGGGGGTAGGGTTGGTAGGGCAGTGAGCCCATGTCCAAAAGTTCGTGGGTTCGATCCCGGCCTGCCGAACACTCCCCGTCTAGTAAATGCTGACTGATGCACGTTAAATCTGTCGAGTCGTTAAATCTGTCCTCCATGTTCCCATAACAAATCAATACCTCTAGGGGATCTCCGAGTTTCTTCTAGATTGGTTCGAAATTACAAGGATACGGAGTTGAATATCGGGAGTCGTAAACCCAAAAATCGAGTCGACTGTTCAACGACGAATATTAAAAAAAAAGTATAGCAATAATACAGGTGAAAAATGGCTTGTAACAAAATTTTAAACGTCTAGAGTGAAATATTTTACTCAAAAACGCATGCAAACCTAAATAACATACACAATGCATTAACCAATAATAAAAACCGTTATTCTTCAATCATTTGTCTAGAAGACATTCATAAAGGAAGAAAAATTCGTGAAAATTATTATCGATATTTATGAGTGAGAGTGATGCTGTTTTTTACAGTATCGTTAATAAATAAATAGATTAAAATGTGAACTGGGCAATAAAGGGAAAGGATGAAAAACAACTCATGATAACAATAAATTAGTCCTATAAATGTGTGGTCTTTCGATTTAGTCTAAAAGCACACATTGAAGAAAAAATACCTTATTTGTTTGGATATAGAGGCCAGTGGTCGGAAAAACTACATTATTTTTGTAGTTTACTACAATTACTTTGTCACAAATGTAGTTAACTATAACTACTTTTTTTTAAATGTAGTTGACTACAAACTACTTTCGAAATGTAGTCACTGCTTTAAGAAACCGTTCTTTGGTGTTCAAAATGATTTTGAATAAAAAAATTGGCTTATATTAAACATGAAGAATTATTTAGAAATATTTATTCATGTTTACATTAGCCATTTTGTAATTCTTTTCGAATGTGTCCACCTCTTTATGCTCTTCTTGACAGCGAATATTTTATTTAAAAATTATCAAATACTTGCGATTTCGCGAAGACAAATTAAGGTTATCGAAAATACCCTTTGAAATAAAAGCAATGTTTCAGGAGTATACTTTCTCATGTGAAAGTGTGATCAATGAGATAAATTATTTATTATTCGTAATGACTGACTTAAATATTAGTTATACTTGACTCTAAATACTCAATTTTTGTTAAGTCACAGTTATATAAAAATTTTAAATTGCGTTTATTGACAGACCCGCGAAGATTTGTATTCATCAAAGTAAAATTAATTGTGTTAGTACCCTGCTTCTTTACTAAGCTAACTCACACACTAAAACTACAAAAAAGTAGCGACTACGGTAGTTTCATTACTTTTCTTATTTTATTACCGTCGTTGAGTAGGCGACCTAATTTTTCGGTTTACTACTACTAGTTTTCAAATCTGTAGCCTTGTAATTATGAACCCATTACAGAAGACAAGGGAACTCCTGGATCAAGTATCTTTGATGAAACAAATCCGCATTTGCGTTATATGGAGAGGAAGACCACGAGAACATCCCACGGTTAGCGGACAGCAAGAGCCCTCTACACTATTCATCTAACACACTGAGGATATTTAGTTTAACTTCTTGATATATATATATATATATATACACTGGTTATCATAAATTAAGGAAAAATCACAAAAATAGCGATAACTCTTTCAAAAGTAAGCCAAACCGTGCAAAATTTGCATATGTTGTCCACTAAGAGTAGCTGAGTAAAATTGCAATATGCAAATTAGTGGCGCTGCACTCGGCTTACGTCATCTGCCTGGAGCATAAAAGTCCAAGTTTGAGAGAAAGCACACAAATTTTACTGTGATTGCGACATTGAAAATCTGAGATAGCCAATTCGTAATAATGACCTCTAGGCATCATTTGCCTGAAGAACTACGATGGAGAGCCATCGGGAGACTAGAGGCAGGGCAGAGTCAATCAGAAGTGGCCAGATGGCTAAATGTGAGTCCATCTGTGGTTCATAGACTTTGGAGGCAATTTCAAACCACAGATTCGGCATCTAGGAGGTTCAGTCAAGGACGGCCAACTGTTACGACCAGTGCCGATGACCGATATTTGACATTAAGTGCACGCAGGAATAGAACCGCTACTCCGACACATCTTAGATCCTCTCTTGCTGCAGCCACCGGAAGGTTGGTGTCAACGTCAACTGTGCGCAGAAGGCTCCACGAAGGTGGTCTGTATGCGAGACGACCAGCCATTTGCGTGCCGCTCACATCACGCCATAGGAGAGACCGTTTGCAGTGGGCCCGACAACATGTCCACTGGACGTCAGATCAATGGAGGCCTGTTCTCTTTACGGATGAGTCCAGGTTTAGTCTAGAAAGTGACAGTAGACGTTATTTGATATGGAGAGAACCTGGGACCCGTTATCATCCATCAAACATCCGTGAAAGAGATGCATACGGAAGAGGCAGTGTCTGTGTTTGGGGAGGCATATCCTTAGGAGGGCGCACATACCTCCATGTCTTTCCAAGGGGAACCGTGAATGCTCAGGTTTATCGAGACAACATCCTTGATGCTTATGTGCGCCCATATGCCGGGGCAATTGGTGATTGCTTCCTGTTACAGGACGATAATGCAAGACCACACAGAGCTCGCATTGTTGATGATTATCTTCAACAGGAAACAATTACTCGCATGGAGTGGCCAGCTCGATCCCCGGACTTGAATCCTATCGAGCACGTTTGGGATGCTCTAGGGAGGCGTGTATCTGCCATCAATCCGCCCCCTCAGACCCTTGCCACGCTTGCAACTGCTTTACAAGAGCAATGGCTCTCACTTCCTATTGAACTGATAGACCGCATAATTGAAAGCATCACACATCGCTGTTTGTGCTGTATTGCTTCTAGAGGCAATCATATTCCATATTAAAGGTACTTTTTCTATTGCAAACCGATACTTCCAATTTGTTTATTTTATACATGTGCTAATTTCTATACTACTATTAATGTCTGATAATTTCTTTTTATGTTGTTTAATACCTTACTATGTGTTGTATATTGTGGGTAAGTTTCATAAAATTCCATGTGTAATTTCTTGAGTTATTGCGATTTTTGTGAATTTTCCTTAATTTATGATAACCAGTGTATATATATATATATGTATATATATATATATATATCCGTCCTTGGACCGTCGAGCCGATCTCAGGTTTACGTCGACTAATGTTCAACTCCGTAGCCTTGTAATTTTGAGCCAATCCTGAAGGCAAGGAAACTCCTGGATCAGCACCTCAAGAGGTATTGATTTGTTATGAGAACAGAACATGGAGGACTTTGCGTCTCGACAGATTTAAAGTGCATCAATTACCATTTACCACACGGGGAGTCTTCGGCCGGCGGGTATGGAACCCAAGAACTCTTGGACATGGGCCGAGTGCCCTACCAACCAGGCTATCCCGGCCTTAGTTTCACTACTTTTTATTTTATTTTATAACCGTCGTTGAACAGCCGAACCAATTTTATGGGTTTACGACTACTAATGTTCAACTAAGAAGCCTTGTCATTTTGAACCTTATCCAGAAGACAAGGGAACTCTTGGATCGAGTATTAGGAGAAATTTGCCTTCGTGGAGGACTTTTTGATGGAACTAACCCGCATTTGCGTTACACGGAGAGGAAGACCGCGAGAACCTCCCTCGGTTAGCCTGATGGCAAGGGGACTCTAACCCATGATCCGTCTACCACTGAGGATATTTCACTTCTGCACTGTGGTCGGTGCAAGCTGGATGCAGAATTCGTATCGACTGGGATTCGAACCCAGTTCGCAGCATTGAAAGGCGAACGCTCTATCCCCTGAGCCATCGCGGCTACTTCTGACCACTGATTTAGGCTTATCCCCTTCCTTTCGCACTAGTGTAGCCCATAAACACTTTCAGACATGATCGCCCAATGTCTGAAAATGATGTTCAGATCGAATTATAAAAACTTTATCGTAAACTACCTAATTATTATTCATTTTTATAACATGACACTTCACTATTTACTCAATTGTTTTTAATAAAGCCTTTCTCTGGAAGTCAACATTTGTCTACAGATATTTTAAGCAAAAAAATATATATGTTTTTAACACTTGCTAAGCAATGTGTTGAAACAAATTTTTCGGACTTAAAATATAGTACTTTAATATTTTTAATAACTTTGAAAAATATGCTTATAAAAATAAACTTTTAGGAATGTATCAGAAATGTAGTTTGGACAAAAGTGTATCAGAAGTAGAATATGCATTAAAAAGTTAAAAATGAAAATACTTAAAAGAATCTTCTTGCTGATCTAAAGCAATGAACGAAAAATCCAAGATATAATGATGTCGAAAAGAATCTATATTAACCTTTTTTTTTTTATTATTCTAACTGCTTTATTTGAGATAATTATCGAATTCTGGAAGAAGCAAAAAGTGATGAATTCATCGAAATCTTGCTTAATTTACAAATTGCGTTGCTCATTATTTCGTCGGTGGAAATAGTTATTCATATACTAAAAACAGCTAGAATGAAAGCTTACATATTTGATAAGGCTATTATAATTCTTTAATATATGAATTATTATTTTAGCCATCCATATTCGTAGAATGCTACCTTTTAATCAAGTAAACGACTGCCTATTGACATCTTGATAAATAATGTATCAATGGAAACGGTCAATGAGCGTGTGGGTTACCACTTCGATCAGCCTGTGAAGGTTGTGCGGTACCGGTCTTGGTTAAATAGTTCTACCTGACTTTGCGTGCAGATCGTCAGACAATCAAAGTGGTAAAATCATCCCCTCTGCAGAGGATCAAAATTGAAATGACATCGGTTTATCCTCAGAGATGTTTCTCAGACCGTCGCTGATAGCTCATTGTACAGCTCTAGTGTGACGTAAATGAAAGACTATTACTACTTCGTTACACCAAATAATTAGAGCATTGCCAACCGAGGGGCAGCCACCCCCTCTGAAATTTAAGTGAGGGGGCAAACACATTGTTTTACCCACCCTGAAATTTAGATACTCTCAAGTCAAGTAAAATTGGATATTTCAGAGGGAAAAAAAAAAAATTTTTTTTTTAAAATTTTTATGACTTTTTTTTTAATAGAGAACTTTATATTCCACTGAAATTTATGGGTAGAAATTATTCCTCTGAAATTTATGCATAATGTGCTTCGCCCCTTCAGATATATAGACATTCGCCAAGACAAAGTCAAGTAAAATTGGTAATTTCAGAGAAAAAGGAAGCTATTATTTCTCAACTTTAAAGCTATTCTCAAACTAGGAAACTTAATTTTGTTCTGAAATTAAATTGAAGGGTCGAATAATGTGCTTAACCAAAATAAATAATTTGTAATAAATTATACATTATTTAGCAATCACTTCCTGAATTATTAATTAAAAAAATTTACTTACAAAATGCTTTTAATGTGAGGGCATTGTGCTGATGGCTGACTCCTTTCCCTATAGGGAAAGGAGTCATTTTTATTTTCCTTATAAGTTGATCAACAAGTCCAGGGACATTAAATCCAACAGAAAAGCTATGAAAGACAAGTCTGTAGGACAATATTCCTAGACAACTTTACACTGAGATAAAACGAAAAGATATTTATATAAAATGTAGAACAGTTTTATAAATTTTTCTAAGGATTAAAATTATTATTGTAATGAAATAAATAACTGGAAGCAATGCCCATTACCTAAATTATACAAAGAACTATCAATAGTGTTCTCTGCAGGGTTAGGTACCATAAAAACCAGTCGAAAAGTATCAAAAACTGTCAAAATCTAATAAAAACAATCAAAAACCTGGACCAATTTTTTTTTTTTTTTTTTTTTTTTGTCACTGGAGACATTTATTTTTACTATAAATATGATTTATATTATATGTCACATATACAGAATGCAGCCAAATATTATTGTAAATATCAATTGGTTCTTCTAAAAATGTGTTTCTCTTAATACACTGGTGGACAAAATTAAGAGATGGAAGACATTTTCCCAAATATCTCAAAAAATACTGAATATAAATAAATGAAATTTGGTATGGATATGGCTTATTCCATGATAATAAAGTGTGCAAAACAAAAATGAAAGCGTCATTCACTGGCAAGACCTATTGCCAATAAATCCAATGTAGTCTGAACTTAAAGATAAAAGATGACAATAAAAGTGAGGTTTGTACAGTGTGTGTTGTTTCTAGTATGCTGTATGGTCACCCCTGACAGATAGACAGCATGCACAACGAGTATGCATGCTGTTAATAAGGGAGCTAAGGAGGACTTTTGGAAGACCCTCCAATTCTTTCACCAGAGCAATTTTTAACTCCAGAATGGTTCTGGGGGGGAGGTTGAAGCATCGCAATAGCTCTCCCAAGAGCATCCCAAGCATGTTAAATAGGATTCAGGTCAGGGGATTTGGCTGGCCAATCCATTCTTTGAATATCCTCGCTTTCCAGATACTCATCAACCATGAGAGCCCTTTGTGGTCGCGCATTGTCGCCCATAAAAATAAACTCAGGGCCAACAGCGCCCCTGAAAGGACGCACATAGTGCTCTAGAACCTCCTGCCTGTACCTCTGGGCATTCGCCGAACCATTGTCAAACACATGGAGCGGTGTGCGGATATGTTGCATGTGCGAATGAATGTGCGAAAATGCTTTCCATCTCTTAATTTTGTCCACCAGTGTACTTTAGATCCATTTTTTTAATTATTCGATTTATATTGCACATAACTATGAATTGTTAATTATTAGTAATCTAAATATTGATTTTAATTCTTTAATATTATAATTTAGGCAAATTTTTTAGATTAAATAAAATTAAAGTGTTTTCCATTAATTGTCTAATCTCAACTTATAATTGTTTTTTCCTCAATATTTGTTATTGATTATTTTCAGTGAAGCAGATTATTGACTGTAATATATTCCCTAATCAGTGAACTAATTATAATTTACAAAAAATATGAAACGTTTGCTTAAATGATTTAATAATTTTTTTAATCAACCAATTCAACAATTTAATTAAATTACCATTAATATTTAAGGTAGTTATTCGAATGAATTTCCTAGTTACATATTATTTTATTATAATAGTTCCGAATTTCGGTCTTATTCATACTAAAGTGAAAAATTAACTAGGAGTAAAGAGGTCTTCAAAACTATTTATCTGTAATCGTAAGTTTGGGAAAGGAAGCTTCCTTTCCCCCAAAAGCTTTCCTTTCAAGAAGTTAAATTGAGAATAAATGAAAATTTATTTTGCGTATAATGAATCAGATGATTATTGAGTGGTTTTTTTTTTATTAGCTGATTTTTTTTTCAATAATTTAAGAAATTAATGAATTGGATAAATTGCAATTTTGCATGTTTTTATTTGTAATTATTTGATATTTCTCAACCAAAATATGAGTTTTGCAATTGTCGAAATAAAAAGAGAGTTCAATGTCAAAATAATCAAACATAATTGATTGATCAATTGTAATATTATTTGTATGTTTATTTATAGATACTTCTTATTTATAATAGCAATAATTATCCTAACACCAAAATTTTGGGTTTTTGAGAATAGTCAAAAACTCTGTCAAAAAATTTGGCTGAGCTTGGTTCTCTGGAGATTAGCAAAATCTATATTTACTTATAGAATGTGTTAACTTTCAGATGGGAAAACTATGTAGAAATTCAAATAAAAATCACTATTTAATTTATTTACTACTTATACATTACATGCTAAAGATTTTACAATTATCTAACCATATTTTACTATATCTTAAGAGATTGAGCAGAAACGAATCAGGTAGCAATAATACTAATGAGCAATAATACTCAGGTAGAAATAATACTAACTGACCAAATAACAAAAATTATTTCTTATGAACTAAGAAGTTTTGTTGTTAATGTTGTTGTTGTTGTTGTAGTTCATTTACGTCACACCAGAGCTGCCCAATGGGCTATTGGCGACTGTCTGGGAAACATCCCTGAGGATGATCCGAAGACATGCCATCACAATTTTGATCCTCTGCAGAGGGGATGGCACCCCCGCTTCGGTAGCCCAACGAACTGCACTCGAAGTCGAGCACTTTACGGTAGCACAGTTTAACGACGACCAATACCGCACACCCTCGGTCCCTACGCAGTCTGATCCAAGTGGGTCACCCACCCGCACACAGATCGCAGCCAGTGATGCTTGACTTTGGTGATCTGCTGGGAACGAAGATAATTTCAATCCAAATTTCATCGAGAAACCCTGACATAATTTTTGTTATCTCACAACCAGGGATTAATATAGGGGTGCCCTTATATCTATGCTCACAACACTGCAATTTTGGGGACATAATTTTCTTTCAATGGTTTGGCGATGACATTCGGAGATCATGAATTACGGTTGCAATCGATTTACCTAACCTGTAACTCACTTTATTCCGTTACCACTTCCAGTTCACCAATGAATGCAGTGAAAATGCATTTTGCACTCTGTTAAATAATGTTCACACTTTATACAATTCACGCACTATACGTAAAAGACTCACCAATCAGATTATTATTTTCTCTTGACCGTGATCTAAGATCGTGAATTGCATAAAGCGAAAATGGTCTTTAAAAATCGCAAACCTCATACGAAATGAAACCTAATTTTTTTTTATACTTTATTATAAGATGCCAATTATTATGCAATCGTTTACTAAATTAAAAGCATTATTGAAAAAAAGGAAGTAGAGGTCATTTATGATTGTTTTAAAATATGGCAATATTTCAAAACGTTTCATGATTGGTAGAAATTTTAGCGGGAATAGATTGCGCATTTTAGGTATAATCGCGCCAGAATTTTTAACAGTGTCATTCATCTCTGTCTCGTTAGTTGAAGGCGCGTAATATCGGCTGTTAACTCTTTTTAACTTAAACGTATTAAAAAATTTAATTTTACTCCTTAACGAATTGGTAATTTTTTTTTGAAAAATTTGAAACTCGAAATATGAATTCAGTATTACAAGAAAACTACGTGAATTTGAAAATAACTGATAATCAAGACAAAGAAAATAAGGTAACGAACTTATTATGTTACATTCTATCCATATCTTTTTATTAAGTTAAAAGACTTAGGTAGTCTTAACTATGTGATGCAATACTTTAGCATACTTAGAAAATGAAATACGCATTTACTTTTGAGTTTTTATAACTGAGAAATTAGTAAACTCCTGAGCAATAAATGTTAACAATAGATCATATTCTGAGTATCCCTGGTTAGTTAGAAAGAACTATCGATTGCTTATATAATACTGCGTTGTAACCATCTATATACATAAGGCCATTCCAGAAAAATAGATTGTTAATCACTAGACTTTAAAACTAAGACTGAAAAATATCTCCTGTGTTACCAAATTTTAAATCATCATCCCATTTTTAAATGGAAAAATAAACAATTTTGCTGTGGTAACACTTAGAATATTCTTTTCTGCAGATAAATTTTTATTTATGCATGTTTATCTGTCATTAAATAAGCAAATTATGTCCCCCATGTTACTACTTTAATATTTGACAACTTAAAAGTTTTCGTTGTTTAATGAAAAATGCATTGATTTGAGAAATTTATAAAATTCATTACTGTCACCTGTAAGACATTAAACATTTCTTTTTATCCATTTAATGAAAATGTTTTTGTCTTATTTGAGGTAAAGAATACATGAACACAGAGGACACTAAAGTAACAAAGTGGACATCCTTATTTAGGACCAACAATTAAACAATTTTAAACGTGTTATATATTTTATTTTTCATAATATTTTGGAAGTTTTGGCTCTCGCCAGAATTTACATGTGTAACAGCTTCATTAAGTTGGCGATCTGTATGCTTCATATGGTTTCTGAATGTTGAATGCATGTTTTTTGAAGAGGTTTAATTCTCTTACGAATTTACTTGCTAGTATAGAAACTGAGTCCTAATCATTTTTAAACCTTTTTTACACTTAATTTCTTTCCCTCTTTTTCATGAAGCTCATTTTTATAGTTCCATTCGGCTTGTGCATCTGTGTTTATTGCATTAAAAGGAATATTCCTTCCATAACAAGATGGACATTCTTTATACATCCAATCTTTTGAATCAGCGCTGCATACTGTTGCTTCAATTAGATGGTTAATGTTATTAGTTTGTTAGTTTTTCATTGTATCTAATAGGTATCCTTTCTGAATTCTTTGTTACAGTTTCCTTCTTTCCTGCAGTTGCTCTACTGATATCATCTCTTATTTAAAAATCTTCAATAATTTTAATTTTTATTGATATATATATATATCTGCTGAATAGCTTTGCGAATTTCGGATTTCAAACCTAAAGCTTCGGAAACCATTTTTCTCATCAACCTGTACTTTTTTATCACCTAATTTGTCACAATGTTTAAATTTTTTTTCTTTCTTGTTAACTTTTGCACTGTGGTGACATGCAATGTGTTAGAGCCGGGGTGCGTTCAGACTCCTAATACTCCTTAGAAACTCCTTGGAAATTAAAAAGTCTCCAAGGAGTACTTGGAACTACATAGATTTCCAAATTAGTCCTTAGAAACTCCTTAGGTTATTGTGTTGCATACATGAACTTACTAATTCTGCTGATGAATTTGCTGTCCAAGCAGGGAAACTAAATGATATGACTTAGCTGTCAAAATCTAATAGTTTAAGAGAAACGTAAAAAGAAAAAAAAATGAATTGCAAGAGTTAGAAGAAAAAAATAGCAGCGAATAATTTTAATTTTATGTGTTACAAGCAAACTTAATAATTTACCATGATTTTTTTTTGTATAAAATGCCTTATATTTTCTTATGTATTCATATTTAAAAATATAAGAATGGTAGGTTTTTATGTTAATCTTTAGCATCTGTACTTTAACAAGATTTATTAAAATATTTGAAACTAGAAAATATATTTATGTGTAAAAGTGATAACTTTATTTTTCTTGATGAAGTTTGACAAAGTCAAAATTTATTGCAAAAGGGCTAGAAAAAATATGCAGACTATACATTTTTGCAAGTGCCTTGTAATAACTGCTTTTTAATTTTAAAAAAAATTGTCTAGTTATCTTTTGTACAAAGCTTTTAAATTTTTGATAAGTCCTTAAAATTTTGGACTCCTTGCATTTCTTCTTCTGATCTCTGTATAAACCCTGGTTAGAGCATTGTATTTAAAAAAAAGTTGTGTATAAACCTTGTATTTAAGATATATTAATACCAGATTTTTTTTTTATCATAAATTGTTTAGTTTTAGAGCATGGAGTTAAATTACATTTCTCATATCCATTTGTAATCTTTGCTCTATACACACTATTTCTTCATTTTTCTACCCTTTGCTTAATTTTTTTATTTTCTATTTTAAGATATGTGCTCTCCTTATAAAGTTTTGTTCTATTCCGCCTCATTTTTTTACTTTCCACTGCCAGTTTTTTTTTTTTTTTTACATTTGAGGGTAAAAGTTGCGAACTGTTTTGCTTTCTTTGTACGCCGTTTTTTTTTTTTTGTTGCTAATCTTGTGTTCTCTTACATTCTTTATTTTTCATAAGTTTTCTTCTTTCTCTGTGTCTGCATTTCTCTGCAAATGTTAGTGACATTATCCAGTGTTTTCATCTCAGAAAAAAAATGGGTGAGAATTTCTCACCCTTTCTCAAAAACAGGGTGAGACTTCAAAAATTAAAAAAAAAAAAAAAAAAAAACACCAAGAGACTTGAAAAAAAATTATTTCCTTAATCATAATGCATTTTTAATATCTTCTAATTTTTAAAGCATTGAATATTTTGCAGCATCATCAAATGGAAAATGTTCTACATCTACCTTTTCATCAGCTATTCTCATTAGGTTGCTCAAATGCTTATTTGTTTCGTTTTTATCGTTTCTACCCACATTTGTTTCATTTTCATTTGTCTGTTTCGGAGTAGAAGATATTGGCTTTACAAGGTATTTGTCCATCTTACATTAACGAGCAAAAAATTTGAACATCTTACATGAAGAAACCTTACCTACCGTAAACACGTGGTTGCAGAGAAATGCGTTCTGAAAGAGGTTCCGTGGTTCGGAAGGATGGTGTTCTGTTGTTCTTAAAGTTTCTGAACAATACTGGTAAATAGGGAAGCTAGATAATGGGGCAGATTTTGAAAATAATAAAAGATCCAGGAAGAAAAGTGAAACGGATTTTATTCTAAATGGCGCAAATGAGAAATTTTTTTCAAAATGCGAGAAATTCGCGAATTTTGAAATAGGTTTATAGAATGCGCGAATTTCTCGCGGTTATCATTTCTTAATGCGAGAATATAAAAAAATATGAGAGATTCTCGCATTCTCGCGCTGTAGTGAAAACACTGCATTATCTAAAAGAGCACAAAATTAAGAATCTATTATATGAATAAAATTGAATATGGCAAAATTGCTAAATGAAAACTTAATGGTCTTTTGAAATAATACAACCTATTATTACAGTGTTTTCACTACAGCGCGAGAACGCGAGAATCTCGCATATTTTTTTCTTTTCTCGCATTAAAAAATTATTACCGCGAGAAATTCCCGCATTCTATAAATCAATTTCAAAATTCGCGAATTTCTCGCATTTTCGAAAAAAGCTTAGAATTAAGCCATTTAGAATAAAATCCGTTTCACTTTTCCTGGACCTTTCATTATTTTCAACATCTGCTCCGTTATCTGCCTTCCCTATTTACCAGTATAGTTCAAAACCTTTTCGAACAACAGAACTCAACCACAGAACCCCTTTCAGAACACATTTCTCTGCAACCCCATGTTTACCGTAGGTTAGGTTTCTTCATGTAAGACGTTCAAATTTTTTATGTGCGATTTTTTATGTAAGATGGACAAATGCCTTGTAAAGGCAAAATCTTCTATGATGATGCACCAAAAGTATTCAATGCTTTAAAAAATAGAAGACATTAAAAAAGTATTATAATTAAAGAAATTATTTTTTTTTCAAGAGTTTTTGTGTTTTTTTAGTTTTTAGAAATCTCACTTAAGTTTTTGAAATCTCACCCTGTTTTTGAGAAAGGGTGAGAAATTCTCACCCATTTTTTTTCTATGATGAAAACACTGTTATTAGTTCAAAAATTCTGTTTTAAATTATTAAAAAAAATTTAGTTCTTTTGTTTCTTTATAGGTGTGAATTATAATTATGCACAAAAATTTATTGCCCAAGTCTTGGTCACTTATAGCACAAAAAAGGAATTTAGGTCTCCTGTTAAAAAGTATCATTTATATTTCTAATTGATTATAATTTTTAATCAAATAATAAACTAAAATTATTATTTATAGTAAAAATCTAAGGTAACATAGGAGACATAATACCTTATCTCAGAAATCCTTTATCATTTTGATGTATTTTCTCATTTGATCAATTGTTTTCAGCATGAAACTGTGTTAAAATCTGAAAAAAAGAAAGCCATCAAATCTGTGTCAAAGACTACAGATGAGCCTCTTCTTAGGGAGAATCCCCGTAGGTTCGTTATCTTTCCCATTGAATATCAAGATATGTGGCAGATGTATAAGAAAGCAGAGGCGTCTTTCTGGACCGTAGAAGAAGTAGATCTATCAAAAGACTTTTCTGACTGGGAAAAACTGAAATCAGAAGAAAAACACTTCATCTCTCATATCTTAGCCTTTTTTGCTGCAAGCGATGGAATTGTAAATGAAAACTTGGTAAGCTTTGCTTCTATTTTTTTGTTTTTTCATGCTGCATTTATGCATGCCTAATCGATATGTTGTTGAAAATAGCTGATATTTTAATTTTTAAAACTTATAAAGGTGTTACTTATAAAGGTATTTTCGAATTTAATTGTATCTAGTGTAAGGAAATTTTTAAAATATATAAACCAATATTTTGAAGGAAAAAAATTAAAGACCAAACCTAGTTTTTTAATTTATTATTTAAGTAGTCTTTTTTAAAATTCAATTTTTCAAAATTTTCCATTTTTAAATTTAAATATTGATGGAAATCAGTAAATATACTAAGTATAGAAGCCTAAATATATAATATTTAATTGTTTAGGTATTATAATTTGCTTGTAAAGATAAATAAATCAGCCATTGTTTTACTAAAGTATTTTAAAGGACAGTCTGCCCTGCTTTGTAAGAGTAATCTGTCATCCCTTTAAAACACTGCCTTTTTATTCAGATTCCATTTTGAAAGAAAGAAAAAAATTCCTTGTTTTTAAGTAATTAGATACTGGTAAAATTATCTGTGTTTATAGGTTTAATTCTAATTACTATTAGAAATATTTACTTTGATAGGATTATTCTCAACTGGTTAAAATTTTAGAGTAACTCTTTTTAAAGGGGATATAAAAAAAATTTTTTTAAGTGATTTTAAAACTATTTTTAAATACCCTTTTTTTAAGAAAACAGAAAAAAATCCTAAAAAAAAGGAATCTTTAAAGGATCATTTTCTCATAATTTTCAGTTCAAATTATAGAAAAAGGCTTTCAAGTTTATTGATTATTCATTTTTTGCTAGTTTACTTTGTTTGAAAATAATATATGCTCAGTGATTGCTTTTTAGATTGCCTTTAAAGTTTTTATCTTACTTTGATAATGAGATAGATTTACCATCTGAAATATACTCATAAAATAGTATGAGGATAATTTAAAAATTGTTGAGCCTAAAATTCAGTTATTGCATAACATTACACATATAAAACTAGCTAGATGATGTAATTATAATTTTAAAAAATATACTGAAATGATTTAGGATATTTTCATTTTATTTAAATTTGCATTAAGTTTCTAGTTAATTGCAGACTTCTTAAGTAGGCTAAAGAAGAAAAAACACTACTTTTAAGAAAGGAAAAAAGAAACTATTATTCACTTCTTTCTTAATGTTGAAGGGTGCAAAAGAAAATCTTTTTCTGAAGAAATGAAGACCTAGTTTTTATTAAAATTTTTCTTTTAAAACAATAATTACAGATAAAAGCAATTTTATCTTAAAAGGGTTTTTTTCTTCCCTGGAAAATGGAATTATTATAATTCTTTTCTTTGCTTTATTTTCTAAAAGAAAAACTGATATTTATATCTGCTTACTGCAAAAAAATAATAATCAGATTCAAAACTTTTTTATTTGTCACAAATTGATAGAAAACCTGATACAAAAATTAATAAAAAATTTTGAAAGTGAGTGGATCCTTTGATATTTTTGAAAAATGTCCTTCTCCACTATGAAACCTGTGTGTAGATTTCTCTTAAAATATTCCAACAGTGATAACCTTGTATGAGCTTCTGAAAAAAAACTAAACAATTTCTTAAAACTCACCTAAAGCTGTTTGTTATATTCGGTCAAGTAATCGAATTCTTACTTAAAATTCTTTAAGAGTTCTATTGCAATCTATTTTGGATACGTAAATTAAAGTTCTTATAAATTGTTTATACTTGACTCAGTGGTGTGTACTATCTTTATCCAGGTGGAACGATTCAGTCAAGAAGTTCAGGTTACAGAGGCCAGATGTTTTTATGGTTTTCAAATAGCTATTGAGAATGTCCATTCAGAAATGTACAGCTTGTTAATTGATACATATGTTAAAGACAAAACTGAAAGGTAAATTTCCTGTTCTCTTTGCTTATACATTAAGTCCAAAAATTAAGCTTGTTATTAGCCAAACCCATGTATTTAATATTTAAATATCTATTTTTTAAAAAAATAGGCACTTTTATCTCTTTTCTACTAAAACGTGTTTTAAATTTGACTCCTTTTGCCTACAGATTGTAGGCTGAACTTAGGGTACTTGCTTTTTATGTTATCATAAACATTGTAGCAAAGTATCGTAAAAACTAAAAAACTTGTTTATATTAAATTGCATTTATAGTTTATATTTTTAAAACTTAATAATATTTAATAATTTATTGTAAAGAAATTGTTAAATTGCAAGACTGTTGTTCCTGTATAACACCTTTTTACTCCTTATTTCAACTCAGGGCATGTCTAAAAATTGGAAGCCTGTCATGTGACTTTTCAGTGAATATAACATTCTGCGTATCTCAAGACCATTAATTCACAGACTGCCTCAAATCAAAGACTTAAAACCAGACTAAATTTTGGGACTTTTTCTAAATCCTGTTAACGAGCTGTTTAAGTACATTTAATTCTTCTGGTTTGGTAGGTTTTGGCCATTTTAATTACCTGGAATTGCATTGGAGTCTGCTAGCATCACAATTCTTACTAATGTGATTTCAATATCAAAGATTTTTATATATACCTGATTTCAAAGTTGTACATTGTGGTTCATATTCACGCAATATAGAAATCATTCATCACGAATCAGATTTCCACGATTTAAAGATCCTATGTCCCTATTATTATTTGTGTTCTTAAAGCCCAATATCAATCAGCATATCAAAATTTGTATTTACAGTTTTAATATCAGACATCAATTTTTCCCCCTGGTTCATATTCACCTTATTTTAAGATTATGCATCTTGATTTGTATTTAACCAATTTACAAATTCTATATCGCAATTTGTATTTTGGCATTTTTAAAATCAAATATCTCTATTCTTGTAAGTTTTTAAAAAAATTAATTATATGAAAGCGTGATTATAAATTAAAAATATTTATTAAAGACATTTTGTTAAATATGAAACATGTATGGTATATAAATTGATATTGATTTTGTACATAAAATTTTGTGTCACAATTACCCGGGATTGGCTTAGCCTTTGTGTTAATGTTTTTATTTTTAAAGTTGGTAGCTAAAGTAATGTATACTGTCATTGTATATATATATGTGTGTATTATTCTCATACTAAATTTGTTTTCAGAAAATGATTTAATGCAATGTTTTATTATTTTGGTTTGTTTTGTAGGCTTAGCATTTTATAAAAGGCAGCAGTTACAAGCGGAATATGAATAAATTTTCTTACAAATAACATTTTGATTATTCTAATGCTCTTACCAATTTAAGCATTTAAAGATTAATTTCGTAATAAATTAAAACACAGGTTAAAGCTGAGAAGTGCTTAATCGAAAGTTGTTAAATAAATATTTTTGAGATAGTTTTTATTTTTTACAATCAAAATTAACCTTCTATATTTCTATTTATATAAAAAAATATTGAAACAATGCATGACTGAATAATTGACCATCAGCGACTTTAAACTAGAATTTTTATTGTGGTGCTTGTTTTATACACATTATCGCTCAATAAATGCAATTTCCAAGACTAGTAAAATTTCTCTGGATTTAACTTACCATGGTTAATTTTCCTCCATGTGATGCAAATAAGCGTTAGTTTCATAAATAATTTCATGAAACCAATTTTGCCCCTATTTTTTGTTGCTGGATCTGAGAGTTATTTTCTTTTTGAGGGGATTTAATATTACCGCAGGGTACGAAGATGAAATTGTAACTATAACTACTGTAGGACAGCAAAACCACTATATTAATCTTCTATCTGATATTGGTAATAAGATAAAAAATTTCTGTGTATCTACAAGTTTAAGTATTAAGCTGCAGTTAGATCTAACACCATATAAATTGATCTTATAGTTCAATTATATGGAGTATTAATATATATTTAATTTATATTATATATATAAATTAAACCCTGAAAAATGAAACATTTTTCATTTACTGCCATTTCCTTAAAATGTTTTTCAAGTATCCTATGAAACATAGAATACAGAAAAGAACTTATGGAAAATTATGACTTTTTTTAAAATTATCATATTAATTTATAAACATGTTTTTACAAAAGATCAATAATACGTAAATAGATTAAAAAAAATTTTATGTGAAAATTTACTATTTTTTTCATTTATTTAAAATAAAAGTATGTAATTAGTAGAAAATGAAGTTTCAAAATGATATATATATAGTCGGAACCCCTATTTAACGAATTTTTTTCAACCCCAGCAAAAACAGAGTCAAAAATCCCTAATTAACGAATTATTTCAGCATCCGGAAAAAATATTTTTCCTTAATTTTGATCAGAAAAATATTGCATTTTTTTGTAATTGGCAGATTCTAAAGGTGCATATTCGTCTCAAACAAAAGAAAAGCCCGCAACAGGGAAAAACAAAATTCGGCGTGGGTAGGTGGGCAGAGTCAATAAGACATTACACTTGCACGGTCATTTTCCGGGGGCTTGTCACGTGGACTATGAGTCAAACAGGAAATTCCTTTCCTATCTTAGATAGTCGTTTATAACTAGTAATTTTTAATAACACATATGTACAAAAAACAATTATTTTTTTGAACTCAGATTTTACGAATGACCCCGCTTTAACGAATAAAATTTCCGGTCGGTTTAAATCGGGATCCGACTGTATGTATGTATATATATATTTTTTTTTATGAAGAAAACTGCTTTCTTTAAACCATTTGGTGACCAATGTTTTAAACTAACCAGTCCTGATTGACCATAAAAAGTTTCTTAGTTAAATTACTGCTCTATAAGCTCTGATCATAGTCATTACTCAAAACTATTTGTTTCCATTTTAGGGAAAGGCTGTTCAATGCGATCGAAACTTTGCCCTGTGTTAAAAGGAAGGCGGACTGGGCGCTGAACTGGATCAGTAGCACGAATGCTTCCTTTGGAGAAAGAGTTGTTGCATTTGCAGCCGTGGAAGGCATATTTTTCTCTGGCTCCTTTGCATCTATTTTCTGGTTGAAGAAGAGAGGTCTTATGCCTGGTCTCACATTCAGTAATGAATTAATCAGCAGAGATGAGGTAAATTTATGACTTAATTAATTCTAATCAATCCATATTCATAGCTGCCAACTCTTCTTGATTTTCCAATATACTACTCTATTTTGCTAGTTTATGCCGATCTACTGCTTTAAAATTCTCCTGGTTTTTGTACATTTTAGAAAATTCCCTAAAATTGAGTAAGTTTCCATAGATAAAATCCCAATTGAAAAAAAAAATTTTTACAGATTATCCTCATTTATAGAAATCAGTTCAATACTTTTTCTTCTAAAATTTTCAGTTTATTTTTATTTAAAACTATTTTTAAATTTTTAAAAAAATTTAGCTATCTCCTTGATGAATTAAATGCCTATCAATTTTCGAAATTATGAGTTAACATAATACATAACGTTTCAAATATGTTTAATGTCATAGGGAAATATTGCAATTTTCCTATTTTGAATAAATTAAAAATCCCTGAAATTTCTTATGTGTCAAATATTTAGTACATTATGCAACAATTATCATTAAATTTATTTTATTTCATAAAATCTACTGGATTTTTTCCTATCCATGTTGGCAGTTATGCATATTTTAATATGAGATCATCATCAACTTTCCATTTATTATGTTGCAAAAGTAGTCTGTACTGCCAGACATTCATGCAGTATTAGTTTAGCTGAAAGATTTAAAAAAGACTATCCATTAGTCTGAACAATTTAGTACGTATGATTATTCTATAAAATACACAAGACACTTTAAATATTGAAGTTGATATGTTGTCTTGGTATTTTTGACAAACTTAATAATATTGATTTTTGCAATTAGAATAGATTTATTAAGCCTAACAAAATGATAATATAACTGGAAATTTTATTGAAGCAAAAAAGGTTTGCCCAAAATTGTCACTTTTTAAAAAAAATTTTTAAAGTTTTGTGAAAAATTTGGTCATCCTGGAATTTAAAAGACTATAAATTTACTTACTCCTGTTTGTTTATTAAATTAAAAGTATAGTTTGTCTACAGTAAGAGCTCCCCACGCCACGAAGTCTGAGGCAGTCTGCTACTATGGAAACAAGAATAGTGCATCTCAGGGAGGATAGCTGCTCTTCTGTCTATTACTAACACAATAGACTGAAGCAGGGCTGATTGTGTTCCGTAAAAAATCCGGATTTTCCGCTAACCGTGATCTGGAAGTTTCCGGAGATCGAAGGTTCAGATGTTTCAAAAAATCATTGATCACAAAAGTTTTCGGAAATCAAATTTTCAATGGTGGAACTTAAAAACACGGTTTATTTTATTTGTTTGTAAGGAGAGCTACTTTATAAGCTTATATTCGAGATTAATATTCATTTTTTATCAGTAAATAGTTATTATAATCATAAACTCACGAAAGAAAGACATATTTGTAAATTTCAATTACTTCTCCAAGTCATCATAGGTATGTGTAAAATTTTAAATATATTTTAAGTAAACTAAGAAATATTGAGAAAAAGGAAAAAACCTTGTTTAGATTTTTTTTCTAATTTTTCGATTTAAATTTTTTCTTTTTACTCAAGAAATTTTCCGGAATTTTGACTTGGGCTCACAATCACCCCTGCTGAAGAAAAAGATTCTCTTTCTCTCCCCGACCAAAGCCCAACCTTGTCCTAAACAATGACCTCACACACCTACTTAAAATAGTTATACCTCGTTACCATATTTGCTGCCACGGGTCCAGATGAATGGCTAGGAGGGTTTCTTACTCCAGACAAACTCCAGGGGTATGTTTTCTAGCAGGATTCCTGATTTTTTTCTTTAAAAGGAAAATCATTTATTTTATTCAAGTAGACTGTAAGAACTCAGATTTATGATTAAAAAACACTTTATAAATGTTTAATTAATATTAAAACTATATTATAACAATATTTTAGAAGCTCTAACTACCGAAACAATTTTTATAAATAATTGTATTATTAGGAAAAATCTCGATATAAGTAAATCTGTAGAATATTTTTAGGATGAATTTTTTATTGGTCTATTTTTTTAGCCTCTTCTCCTATAACAGAATTTTTTCTTTAGCACTAATATCTTTCTGTGAGATACTTTGAATAAGGAATATGTATGTTATTAATTTATAGTAAAAAAAAAAGTTCTATGTTTGCAATGATAAAAACTATATATGTTTTTTAATTGAATGTGTAATATTTTTATCTTAATATTAGTGACTACCGAGAAAGATAAGACTACGAAATCTTGCAGATTGGCCTACTCAAATACATTTTTCTTTTCAACTGTTTAATAAATGTCTTATTGTTATCAGATTTTAAGAACTGAAGGGGGAAAAATGGATGGAATCATTGCGTTAAAAAATAATTTCTTAAATGTAGGATTCGAACTTCCCATATTGTCTGAAATATATCATGATATTTAAATACCATTTAAAAATCAATAACTACCGAAAATACTATCATAACACTACATGCATTGTGTAATAAAACATTAGGGTTTTATGAATTTTTTAAAATGTGTCGCAGCAATAACTATCGAAAGAACGATTTAAACACCACGTGGAATAACAATAATTGCGCAAACCGAGTCGGAGTGATTCCTTGAATCTGCAATTCAAACTTCGCATGCTGTAATAATATCCATCTTTAAAAAGGAAATCACGAGAATATCAATAAAAATAACTGGGCGCTGAAAATTATCAGGATTTTTCTTTGCTCAGTTATTATTGATATTCTCGTGATTTTCTCCAATGCACTAAATCAGACGAGGTCAGTGAATTGCAGATCACTCTTTATTTAGGCATTTTGGTGAAAAGAGCAAACATCCTAATTATACAAAATTCATTTTAAATATATCATTTTGAAAAAAATAGCTTGAGGGATTTCTTTTCTCTTTTGGTTAAGGGGGAAAAAACTTAAAATGTCCAATAAGAATAAAACTAATTCATTTCTTTAGCCCAGGAAACATTTTATTTCTCATTTTACTCACCAGGTGACAGTATGAAGATATTTTAAAGGTAATTTTAGATAATTAGTTTATTTTAATCTAGATGTCAACACTAATATAAGAGAGGTAGGAAGGAAACTCAGTACTACTCTCCAGATTGTGACATTGGTCTCTTATCTCATGCTTTGAAATTTATCACACAAGAAGAAATTAATAATCTTTATTAATATTATATGTCAGTTTAGTAAAATTCTTTTTTAATGTTAAGAACACATATTTTTACAATTTTCCTTGCTTGCTGGAAAACCAACATTAAGTCATAGTCAATGTTGGCTTTTCAAAAAAATTTAATTTAAAATTTCAAGCTAAAAACATTAAAAATGAATATATATATTGTTCATACGCATATTTTTATCTAATTTTCAGGGATAAAAAAAAAAATTAGCACTTTTATTTCTTGAAAATTAACTGATCGTTAAGGGGTTAACTAAATTTAGAATTTAATTTCCAATTGAGAATTATTAATTGTGCAGGGTTGCCCCATCCAACGGGGATATTGAGTTTTTCTTTAAAAATACAGGGAGTTTTGTTTCTTATTTTTGTCTTTTTAAAAATGGTGACCACTCAAAGCTCAGTCTATGGCATACTTAAGGATATTCTAAAGTATTTAATTTACTCTAGCGTTATTTATTTTAGATATGCTCTACTGTACCTTTTTCCCCTCTAAGTTTCTCCGATAATTAAATTTAGTATAGTTAGTACAATATAGCTCACACAAAAGTGCAGTAATTGTTGTGTTTCCTCTTAATATATTGCGCAGACCTGCCAACTCTCCTGCTTTTAGCAGGAGTCTCCTGCTTTTGTCTCAAATCTTCGCCCTCAGGCCTTCAGGGTGTTTTCTCCTGCTTTTTTCTATTTAGTGCAAGATAGAGGAAAAAAACAACAATTTGTGCAATTTCCTTCCCAACTTGTGCTTCAGATCATGCTGGGCATTTATTTAGAAAAACTTTGCCCCGTAACATCACTAAAAATTATGGTGAGTGTGAACCAAAACAGCAGCAATAACCAATGAAATGGCAAAATCGAAGATATCTTGGACACCATTAGGCAAAATGTTTTTTTACTTTCTATAGATGCCAGTTTTTTTTTTAAATAATGCTAAATCAGCTACATCTGCAGTTTTAAAACAGTAGCAGTTAAAAAAAAAATTAAGAAATGCATTTATAAAGTATTGTATTCATTATTGACATATTTTGTTAGTTTTGAACTTCTTCCTAAATTTGAAAAAATCAAAAGATATGTTTTAATATAATTCTATAGAACCTTATATTTTATAGTAAGAACACGTATCTTTATTAGTCAGTGTCAGAATCTTATTGTGGTCTATTTTATGTAATGTAAATAATATATTTTGAAATAAACTTCTTGTAGGAAGTGTGAATCAGGTTTAATTTTCAATATTGCGCTATGTCGTGATACAGAAAGAGTCTCCTGCTTTTTTATTTTCTAAGGTTGGCAGGTCTGATTGCGTATAATGTACAGGGAAAACACTTAGTTTTTTATACAGATTTGAGTGGCTACTCTGTTGTAAGAACAAGTTTCATTTTTAATAATGAAATAAAGGGAAATAAAGATTTATAAAAGCTTTTTATGTTACATTTGTCCAGATATATAAATATTTACATATATATTCATACATGAAAAACTTTCTACCAAGATAAGAAAAAAAATTATTTGTGCACGTATCCTGTATAAATATATATATAATTGCTTGAAAATATTTCTTGACTTATGAAAAGGTACTTGTTTTTTGGTAAAATAAAATGTCTATGCGTCTTTAGAATTAGTTCAATAATTGATTTTTTTTATTTATTATCTGCAATTAGATATATTGCTTTCACTTTCGAATTATATTTTACTGAGAATAAGTGAATTTTGTTTAGGGTCTTCACTGTGATTTTGCCTGCCTCATGTTCAGTCATCTACTAAACAAGCCTTCAGAAAAAAGAGTTGCACAGATTGTGACAGATGCAGTTGCCATTGAACAGGAATTTCTCACAGAAGCTCTACCTGTCGCCTTGATAGGAATGAACAACACACTCATGAAACAATACATTGAATTTGTTGCAGATAGGTTGCTTGTAGAGTTGGGTTGTGAAAAAGTAAGTAATTTTCTACTGTAATGTCTGCAGAACACTGAATTTTAGCAGCATCAGAAATGCTTGTGAAATCTGAAAGCTTTAAAAAATAAAGTGAGGCACAGAAATTCTGAATTCTAAGGCATAGCTTTCAAAATGCTTCCTCCTTCTGTAAAAAATAATAATAATAATGCTTATGTCTTATTTTTATTAGTGCAATACATTTTACAATTATTTCTACTCATTTGTAGTAACAGTTGTAAAATTAAAGTTTTGCATTTCAAACTTTTAGAATATAATTTTAGAGATAGGTTCAAAACATAAATATAATTGTGTTAAATTTAGTTCTTGTGAAGTAATGTTCTTGATATGGTCTGTAGGAAAGGGTAAAATTACAAAACTAATATTAACTTGTTTTAGGATTGGTGTTCTTGAAATGCAATAAATGCTTAAAAAAATGTTCTCTTGGCATGTATGTTAATGTATGAAATATTTCAAACGTTGCCTAGGCATTTTATGGAGTTATATTCTCCATTGCAAGTTTTTTTTTTAATCTATATATATTAGATCAGATTCAACTTGTAGATATCTTCCTTTTTAGATCAGTCTTATCTTTCCCTTTCTCAGAATTTTTTTTTTTTTTTAACAATGGGGGGGAAAAGATAGACAATGTCCACAGTCGTGTTTGAGGGTTTCTACTGAGGGTTGAAAATCCTACATGCATTAAATTCACTGACTTGACAAACTATATAATGACTCTAGTCTTTATTTTTAACCTAAGAACACCATCGGGTATTCTATTAAATGATTGCATTTTTTACATTGATAATAACCTATACAAAAATATCAGATTGATACCTATGAATTAATTATAGTCCAAACTATTTTTAGTTTATAGAATAATTTTTTCATTATGCCAAAAATTTTGAAAGGAATTTTTATTTAAAAAAAAATTTATGTATGTATTTTTTTGTGTGAAGGTTTGAAAATTCATAAGTTTACTTTTTTTAATTTTCCTGTGTTTACTAGTTTATTTTTTTTTAAAAAAAATTCTTTTTAATGTTCATTTATTTTTAGTATTTTATTTCACTGTTATATATATTTTTCAATTCATAAACTTATACAGAATATGTGTTTTATTGTAATAAATTTATACAGAATATTTGTCTTTTGTAATAAATTGTGCTGACTAAATAGTTGATAAATGCTAATACAAGGTACAGAATATGTGAAGACAAATTTAAATAAAGAAGTGAAAGTAAATCTTGTTTCTCTTCCATAAAATAACTAATATAGTTGTTGCTAGAATATTTTGCATACATGACTTATTACTTTACACTTTCAATACTCATTTTAGTCTACCTTTTGCAAAGTGTTCCTTTAGCTTATCTAATCTGCATGATGAATTAGTACATAGCAAAGAAAAATTCTGTACCTTTTAAAAATTTATCTGATTTTGATCTCTTAAAGAAAAAAAGAAAAAATTTCAATCTCAATTCTTTGTTGAACTATTACGAATCACATTTTTTTCATTAATCATAAAATATCTCTGTTTTATGTGCTAAATCTTTTGATGGTAGGTTTATTTTTTCAAATAGGCGCCCACTTCTAGTAAAAAATAACCTGGAATATAGGATGTTCTGGTCCTAAAAATCCCTGGTTTATAAATTCTTGCAGAATCTCTGACAAGGCTGCCACTAACATACTAATTTGTGAAAATTATCACTATTTTCACTAAAATCTGGGAAAAAACTCTTTTGAAATTTATCATTTAGCTACTAAAAATAAAAATGCACTCATAATTAAAACATGAAATATTTTATTGCAATGATTGAACAGATTTTTCCTGATTTCTGAGAATACTGATATATACACAAGTTGAGGCATAAATCCTTACCCACAGGATTCATTATGAAAAAGAAACTCAATTAAAAATTTTGTATTATCAGAATTTTTGACATTGAGAATTCTGGTATATGCTTATTTATTATTTTTAGCAAATGCAGTAACTAATCTTGTGTGAATTCTTGTAGTTTCACATGCAGTAATGCATGTTATAATAATAAAGCCACCTGATTTTTTATTTCATTGGTTTATAATTGGGCATGGCTTTCAGATTTTAGTGCGACATTTCTTTCAACTCAACATTTTTGTGTGGTTTTCATTAATTTGCAGCACTAGTGCAGGTACTTTTTTTTCTTAAATTTGTTAATCTGGAGAGACATACTATTTTTTGTATTTGAAGAAACTAAAAGGACTTATTTTCAGTTTTACTTCAGTGGCAAAACTGCACTGTTCAATGAATAGTTTTATCTATTGAGGTAGAAGCTGAAGTTTTCTTTTAAGTTAAGGAGAATTCTGTTTTCCCTGCTTGTTTGCATACCTGCCAAGTCTCCTGTTTTTTTAACGAAGACTCCTCTATTTTACGACTATTCTCCTGTTTACCCGTATATTCTCAAATTTCTCCGTATTTGTTGGGAAAAAAATTCTTTTCATTAAAATACGCATCAATGGCAAAAATATCTGTTATTTCTCAACAGATGGTGCTATTGCCAGTACTGCAGTATGTTGAGTGTTTATAGTTTAAGTAATTTTAAATAATGGTATTAAAAAAATCTTCTTTAGATTAAGATTTATATACATGATTGTTACTTAGGTACATGTAAGTGCTTATATTATTTTCAATTTCTCTTTTTGACTTTTATGATTATGCATGAGGTATCAAACTTTTACTCATAGCCTAAAAAATTTCGCTAGTAAAATCTACATTATTCTATATCTCCAATGTTGGCAATTATGCATTTGTTAATTTTTATGTAAAAGTTGGTTTAATCCCCCCCTCCCCCCTCATAAAACAAGATTGAATAGCTAGAATGGAATGCCATTCATAAAGACAAAATTTCCATTTTTAAGTTTAGCTCGCAAATCGCTAACTGTACTTTCAACTATGATTCCGGTGAAATAAAAACATCCTTTTTCAAATAATCTTGACAAAAACATTTAATGACATGTGAAATCTTAGTGGTGAATTGCCGTACTGGATGCATTTTATGTTTGGGTTATTGTAATCTGATATTGTACTGTTCAACTCAACTTATGTTCTTATTTTTCCTTTTCATCAGGTGTATCATGTTGAAAATCCATTTGATTTCATGGAACATATCAGTCTTGAGGGCAAAACCAATTTCTTTGAGAAGAAAGTTGGAGAATACCAAAAGTGTGGAGTTATGTCAAACAAAGAAGATCATGTTTTCACCCTCGATGCAGATTTTTAATTTATATGTTTTTTCTCTTTTATTTAATTATTCATTCTCTAAGGCTTTTAATGTGTCGTTAGATCATCATTAGAAACAAATCATTCTATTTAATGTATATCAAAGGTTAGCTCACATTTTTGACAAAAATTTATTCATACCTGACCAATAAATTTACTTCAAAAATGTTCTTTTATGCCAATCATTTGTTAATATTATGTCATGAAACATTTCGAAATTAGACAAATAAAGTATTTTATCTCAAACTACTGTCTTTATTTGTTAAGTCTCAGCTAGTTCACATATGCTGCAATGAAAAGCATTAACTCTCATGAAGTCAAAGCCTGACTGTAGGCTGAGTAGTAATTACAGTTGGACTTCTACTTAAAAAACTTCCATTTTGCGAATTTTTTCAAGGAACCGAGAACATTTTTGAAATTTCTTCCAAATGTAACTTCCTTATAACAAAGTGAATTTTCTATTTAACGGACTTTTCTTCAAGATCCGCTTTCCCTATTTCGTAAAATATGTCAAACTTGTTAAAGCATTTTATGGGGGAAATGGCGAATTGGTTTTCGCAGCAACTTTTAGAGAAGCAGTAAAATCCCATTTCGTTTGTGTTTTGCTAAAAATGACATTCCTTTAGAAGAAATTTTTATGATGTACTGATTTGCAACCACAAAAACATTAAGTGAATTGAATATTTTGGACAGTGTGAAAAATAATACAGCAATAAATTTTGAGGAAGATTAAGAAATTTTAAAATCATTTTAAGTAACTCAAAAGTAGATATTAATTTACAAGATAAAGGTGGCTTAATTGCTATTTTAATTATGTCTTGTGTTTATGAATTTAAAACCTGTTTTGTGTTTAAGTATTTTAAATGGTGATTTTCTATTTAACGAATTTTCCATGTAACTTTTTATCGAGATTTAGCGATTTCGTTGAATAGAGGTCCGACTGTGTATACCTTAATTTACTTGTGTACAATTTAAAAGCATTTTGTAAATTAGCTTTAAAGTTATTATCAGTGAGGGTTCTGAATAATATTGACTCTTGTGAACACTTCTTAAATGATTTGTTGTGTGCAGGGAGCAAAGTACCCGGATAATTTTCTATCGAGGTATTTTATTTTCTAATACTAAGATGCCATCTTAGTCGTTTGAGGGTTTATTCTGTAATATGTTGGATGTTCTAGTGCAGAAAATCGTATGATATTGCTTTCCAACTATGTTGGAAACTAGATGGAGAGCATGCTTTTGTTTCAACTGTCACAGTAAGGTTAGTTTTACTTTGAAAAATGTTTAATTAGTTTTGTAGAAAGTGGTTTAAGTTTTCATTTCTCGTTTTTCCATATTGATAGAGCTATGAAAATCAACACAGTTTGTAAGTTGGAAAAAAAAAAGTTTAAATGTCAGCTCTGGTTATTAAAAAACAAATTTTTATTGTGTATCCATGGCAATATGGAATCCATGGCAATCTTGGAATTGAACTTGTATATACTTTCCAGGTAGTCGTTTTGAATTATTGTAACTCTGGACATTTTCTGAGTAGGAGAAGCACTCTAACTTTATCCGGAGCTCTGTGCAGGATGATAAGTTAGTGTCTTCTAATCTCTACACATAGACTTGAACATGAATAATTCTGAGTAGCAAGAGAGCTCAAATTTAAGATCTAGTGCTGTGCTGTATTACCATTCAAGTTTCAAAGTCTCCACTGGTGACTTAAGATGTGACAATTCGTTACTAAAATCGAGGGGATGATTTCTACTATTATGTATAAAAGAAGACTTTAAAAAAATATATATAGTATTGCCCAACTAGCGAGTGTCGTCAAATCTAGTTAACACTTGAAAAATAATCTCAATACTTTGCAAATTTACGACTTAATTCTATCTTCATATTATTGAATTTATTATTAAAATAAAAATACCACTAAAATGAATGGATACGTTATGAGACACAAAGACCGGGTAGCTGTGGATACTTTGGGTGAGCTTGACAATAGAGTCCCCAAGCACATGTACCTGCCAGGCCATACATCCCTCCACAGCTCTCCCCTTCACCCTGAAAATTATTATAAATATATTACTGTACATATTTTTGACTTTTTATATAATTAAAACAAAGAATCTGCTTTTTACATACTAACAAAAAATATCACAAATTACTACAGTCAAACCCCGCTATAGTGAACACTGTTTATAGTGAACGAAATGTTCGGTCCCGTGCCTTGATATACACGTATATTATTTTTTGTGAACTAAAAAAGTGATAATGTTGGATGTTATGAACTTTTTTCTGTCTTCGACTGATTTTTTTTAAAAATAATTTTGAAATGTCTATATCAAAATAAATACTTATACTGATTTTTAAAACCATCTATAGCGTGGGTAAGCATTTTCTCTTGTTTGCTTCTTTTATCACACTTTTCCATTCCTAAACAAGGCCAACCCAAGCAAATGCATGGACAAATTTTTTCTTGCAACTGCTAAAGTTAAAAAAATAATTTTTTTGTACACAAGACGAAGAGTAATAAGCAAAAGCAAGTTCACACAATTTTTGTTACACTACGTATTACTTTTCAGTCATTTTTGTATTTCATTTTATGGGTCATTTATTTAAATAAAGGATAATTAAAAGGAGTTCATAATCATTAGTTAAAATTGTTTGCGGAACGGATATAGTGAACCAAAATTTCGGTCCCTTGAAGGTTCGCTATAGCGGGGTTTGACTGTATTTATAAATCAAAATGTTAGATAAACGAATTTTTAAACTTGGATTACATAAAAACTCCCCAACCTGTTTTTGTTATTTAAAATGGCACATCTAACAATTTCATTCTTTTTACTACAGGTCCGCCAAAATTTCCAAACTTGTTAATACAATGCTACAATTTTTTTCTTCCCTTTACTTTCTAGCACCGTTGAAGAAAAAAAAAACTTTATAAATTACACTTCTAGGCCGGAATAGTCTGGTTGGTAGAGCACTGGGCCTATGTCCAAGAGGGCGAAGATTCCCACTGTTGTAAATAGTGACTGTTGCACGTTAAATCTGTAAGTCCTTGTTCCCATAACAAATCACACCTCTGTACTACTGATCCAGGAGTTTCCTTGTGTTTTGGATTGGATTCAAAATTGCAAGGCTACGGAGTTGATCATTAGTAGACATAAACTCAAATTTGGGTCGGCTGTTCAACGACGGTTATAAAATAAAAAATTACACTCCTATTTCTACCTCTTTTTCACTGTAGAAAAAGTTATCTTATAGCCATATAAGTGAACAAGACATCTTCACTCATCTTGCTACTGTCAAGGTTTCAAGAAGAAAAGTAAATACTATTGTGGAGCAATTTTACTAATGATATGCCAAATTTTGTGAAGAATCACTGTTCCTGTGACCATTACTACTAAAGAACGTTCATATTCAAAACTAATAGGTCCCGCAGTGAACTGATAGTTAAGACACGGTTCTCAGCAGATCACCGAAGTCAAGCATCACTGGCTGCGGTCAGTATGCGGGTCGGTGACCGCTTGAATCAGTCTGCGTAGAAACCGAGGGTGAGCGGTAATGGTCCTCGTTAAACTGTTCTACCTTGAAAGACTTGACTTCGCGTGCAGGTCGTCGGGATACGGAAACGGGAGTGCCATCTCCTCTGCGGAGGATCAAAATTGTGATGGCATGTCTTCGGATCATCCTCGGGGATGCTTCCTAGACCGTCGCCAGTAGCCCATTGTGCAGCTCTAGTGCGACGTAAATGAGCAACAAAAAAATCAAAACTAATATAAACATTTTATTCTATTTAATAACCGTCGTTGAACAGCCGACCCAATTTATTGGATTTACAACTACTAATGCTCAACTCAGTAGCCTTCTGATTTTTAATCCAATCTAGAAAACAACGGAACTCCTGGATCGAGTTTTGGGAGAAATTTGCCTACGTTGCACTTTTTGATGGAACTAACCCGCAATTGCGTTACATGCAGAGGAAAACCTACCACGGTTAGTCTGGCGGCAACCCGTAATCCGTCTAACCACTGAGGATGTTTTAAGTCAGCCCTGCTGAATTCAAATCAGCCAGCCATGCCCGGGAATAGAAACATATTTGAGATCTGATTGCCTTTCATCTTTGGCACTGTTGAGAATGATCTGTCAACTTAGAATTTTTCTGTTTTAATAGACAATTTTGCTGGTCAAAGAGCTCGAAAATTTGCACCAACTTATCCCTATTTGTAAGCAATAGCTTTCCCTACATTCTTCTTGGATATATTTTTTCCTATTCCTTGGATATATTATTTATTTTATATTTCTAAATATGCCTAATTTCATTTCAGTTAATGATACTTTATATCACGAGTGTACTTTTAAAAATATTGACATGATTTCAGCTTTGATGTCATAGAAATTAATCGTATTAAAAGTTTTAATTATTGCCCATTTGTGAGAAAGTAGACAAGAATGTAACTTTTAAATGACAATATTTCATTATTCTTTTCATATATTAATGTGCTCAAGTAAAATAATTTGCTGTTTCACTACCAGTAAATATATATACATCAATAGTTAATTTAAAACATATTTAATTTTATTCATACTTATTTTAATGCAAGTAATTTAAAATCTGTAGTGAATCTATTTGTAATTAAAGAATAAAAACTTGTTCTGCCAAAAATAATTTAATTTAAAAAAGCTTCCTGATCTAAATGAATTTTCTTTTAGTTTGAAAATTAACTCTCTGTCTACAATTTATTTTTGAGTTAGAAAGAAAAAAGTACTTGACTTCATTTATTCAATAATTAGTTTGCCATAATTAAATTATAATATTAAAATTTTTATTATTACTTGTGTAGTTTTAATTGCAGTATTGTTGTTGAATAATGTTAAGTATTATTTATGCATTTTATGAGAGTTTCAATCGTTAAACGAGAAAAGAATTTAACAACAAAAAATAAAAGTAAAAATCACAAAATAATAAATAAAAGTAAAAATCACTAAATTTGAACTTATTGTAATGTATTTAAGGGTACTTATTTATTATTTTCAGTGGCAAATTTTATTGGGAAGCTCACGATTATTAGTTTGTCTCTTACATGTTATTTTGAAACATGATCGTTTCCAAATAAAAGCTTTTTTGTTGAGGGATTAACCGCTAAACTATTTTCCCACTAGAAGATTATATTTACTGTATTTCTGAGATTATTGAAGCCCTATTTTTAAAATTATTTGATTATTAAAGTTATCTAGAAGTCTATTACAAATTTTAATTAAATATTGGTATAAGGGAATATTAACAGATTGACAGTGACTATTTTTTAATGGAAGTCTCTCTATATCATGGTGCGTAGCGTTTTTAAAAAGTGCTTAAAGGTGCTTTTCTTCGATTTTTGTTTTTTATAAGCCCTTAGAGGTGCTTTTTTCATTGGGTGTTTTTAATAAGTGCTTAATTTTCCCATTTTTTTAGTATGTCAATTTTCGTTCACATATTATGCAAAATGCATGATTTTCCCATTGTTCTATTCAATGTTTTCGTTCAATTCATTCAACCACAATCCATTTCAGTGTACCGTCGGTCCGTAGCGTATGAAAGCGCTAATTATTTTACATGTTTGATGTAATACTTGCGAGTCCGCATGTTCGTCTACTGAGCTGGGTTCGGTGAGGTTCTTGCACTCACGTGTGCAACAACTCTGCTGCATTTTGCAAGATATTCTCCATTCCAGGCTTCATTTTCACCCTCAGAAATCGAAGCGAAAAATATCTCTTGATCTTTTTATGGTGGCTAATATAATCAGGAAAAGAGTTTTTTTTGTCTAAAACTAGTTATTTTATCATGATCATGTAAAAGTCTGAAAATTATTTTGCAATTTGTTAATGTACATAGTGCTTAAAAAGTACTTAAAAGGTGCTTATTTTTTGTTGAGAGATTTGTCTACGCACCCTGAAAGGGTAAATGTAATAATAGCGATATGCTGTTAAATAAATTTTTAAACATTGTTTTAACTGAAAGAGATTATATCTAATAAATAGGCAATATAAATATCTAATAAATAGATATTTTTTTCTATGATTCTTGTGTTTATATTAAAATTAAATAATTATAATATTTAGTATTTTAGACAGCTGCAAACAAGTATGCGTTAACTCCATGCGGTAATATATTTTTGAAATCACTGCTTTTACTTTATTTGAAAAATTTAAAACGTTAATATATCTGAACAACAACGCTTCGAATAGGATTCTGTTTTTAAAAATGGTCTTAGCGGTAGCAACTTTTTTGAATTGTTTTATTTATATTTTGTAACAATACTTTTTTAAAACACATATAAATGATAACACTCGTTCATTAATCATGCATAATTCTTCTTTCAACAATGCTCTCAATTACATTGTTTAAAAGAGTAATTATTACAACTTTAGAGTTTATGTCATTTGTAAAGTTATCTTTAAAGAGAGAAATACATCTTATTTTAAGAAATTTTGCAAATTTTTATCATGAGAGTGTTTGAACGAGTTCGGCGTTTTTTTGGGTATTTTTGTTGTTGTGAAAGTAATTATTACGAAGAGGAGGCTTGGTTGACATGGACGTCGATGGATTCTGAGTGGTTCCCAACTGATGTGGGTGAAATTTAAACTTCTATGTGAGTAATGATTTAAAAACAATAACATATAAGCAGATGTTCTCTGGACTTTTGAGAGTCACTGCAAGGACTAAAAAATCCACATTTCCCGGTGGCAAAGGAAACTTATAATACAGTCTCTTAGGCTGAAGTGAAAAAGCATCATAATGGCTTAAAACAATGACACGTTAGCAGATGTTCTCTGGACTTTTGAGAGACATTGCAAGGACTAAAATTATTATGGCTTGAAGATCTGCGGAAATTTCTCTACATCTCGATTTGCAACGAAAAACGGAAGCGTTTTCTACCAAGCATTACAACCTGAAAGAACATTTAAAAAATGCCTTTATGGTTGTTGTTCCTGAAAAAATTTCCCAAAATGATTTTGAAAATGAGTGTTGCGACGCGTTAACTCGAACTGAAAGACTTTGTAAATACTTTTATTTAATTGTTCTGTATTATTAGAGCTAAACTTTGTGCTATTGCTTTTACATTGCTCATAACCATTGGAATTCTAAATTTTGTAAATAAATATTTTCGGCTAATTGTATTGACTCTTTTTTTACTTTTTTTTTGGCTATTTATTTTTCAGTGATAAAGTGTTTAGCTGAAGCGGATTGACTTTCAAGTTAAACAGGGAGCATAGCGTTTTTAAAAAGTGCTCAAAGGTGCTTTTTTTCGATTTTCGTTTTTTAAAAGCCCTTAAAGGTGCTTTTTTCCATGTGTGTTTTTAAAAAGTGCTTAATTTTCCCTTTTCCGAAATGCGATATTTTTCTTTACCTTGTTGGTTTTCGCCCCAAATTATGCAAAAAGATATCGTCCTATTCAACGTTTTCACAATTTATTCAACCCCAATCTATTTCGGCGAACCGTCGGTCTGTAGTGTATGAAAACACCATTTGTTGTACACGCTTGATGAAATACTTGCTTGTCCACACTTGCGTATACTGAGCTGGATTCAGTGGTAAAGATTTTTTGTCTCTCATGTGCAACTCTGTTGCATTTTGCAAGAGATTCTAAATTTCAGACTTCATTTTCCGCCCTTTGTAATAGAATCAAAAAATCTCTCGAATTTTTGCTAATTACTGGGACCAACTAAACATTGTCAATTTTTTTCTCTATTAGCGAAAGAAAATTTCATTTCTCTTATTAATTTCATCGTTGGAAACGCACCATCGTCTTCTTCAATGGCAAGCAAATAAAACCATCAACTGTCAAAAACTTGCCAACTCTATCTAATTATGATATTTTTTCCAAGTGCTTAAAAATATTTTTTGAGTGCTTGAAAAGTGCTCAAAAGGTGCTTATTTCTTGTTGAAAAATTTGGCTACGCACCCTGTATATTTAAAAATAAGTAATATTCGCATCATTATTTTGAGTGTTCAAATTTACGTTACATTTTATTTCGTTGCGCGAGGTATGTAGAAGTACAAAGGAATCAATAAATTTAACATTCGATAATTGGCTCGAAAATTATTTGCTATTAAACTTGTAAAAAATACATGTCTATGAACTTTGTAGAAATACATATACAGAGTTAAAATTTGGTGTGCTGAAAGTACTATTTTCATTAATAAGCCTGACGCGAGTTTTCAAAATCATTATTTGATTGAAAGTTAGGGGATAGAGAGCTCGCCTCTCAATAAGGTGAACCGGGTTCGAATTCCAGCAATGGCTGGTCGATACGAATTCTGCACCCGGCTCGTACAGACCGAAGTGCTGACGTAAAATATCTTCAGTGGTAGGTGGATCATGAGTTAAAGTTCTCTTGCCGTCAGGCTAACCATGGGAGATTTTCATACTTTTCCTCTCCATGTAACGAAAATGCGGTACATGGAAATTCCAGTAGTTGCATCAAAAAAGTCCTCCACGAAGGCGAATTTGTTCCAATACTTGATAAAAAGAGTTCCTTGTCTTCTGGATTAGTTTAAAAATTACAAGGCTACGGAATTGAACATTGGTAGTCGTCAGTATTCCAGTAGTTGCATTAGAAAAGTCCTCCACGAAGGCGAATTTGTTCCAATACTTGATAAAAAGAGTTCCTTGTCTTCTGGATTAGTTTAAAAATTACAAGGCTACGGAATTGAACATTGGTAGTCGTCAGTATTCCAGTAGTTGCATCAGAAAAGTCCTCCACGAAGGCGAATTTGTTCCAATACTTGATAAAAAGAGTTCCTTGTCTTCTGGATTAGTTTAAAAATTACAAGGCTACGGAATTGAACATTGGTAGTCGTCAGTATTCCAGTAGTTGCATCAGAAAAGTCCTCCACGAAGGCGAATTTGTTCCAATACTTGATAAAAAGAGTTCCTTGTCTTCTGGATTAGTTTAAAAATTACAAGGCTACGGAATTGAACATTGGTAGTCGTCAGTATTCCAGTAGTTGCATCAGAAAAGTCCTCCACGAAGGCGAATTTGTTCCAATACTTGATAAAAAGAGTTCCTTGTCTTCTGGATTAGTTTAAAAATTACAAGACTACGGAATTGAACATTGGTAGTCGTCAGAAGTGGGTCGGCTGTTCAATGCCTGTGTAAAAAAAAAAAAAAAAAGAAAGTGCGATTTTTTCCCTCACTTTTTCGCTTTAAATAATGACTGTCCAATTACGAGGGTGATTTTTTAAAGTAAGGGATGTTTTGTTGTGTACACTATTAGGTGACGCGTGTGTCGTGTCCCGGCATTCCTTGGGAACAACTGTGCAGGTTAGTTCTGTGTCTTTAAAATGTTCACATTTAACAAATCGTCCGCCACGATTGAGATACTTTCAGTGATGCGAGTCTAGAAAAGAACCTGTCTGCATACATTCACTGGCAGATTTGTGAAGTAGCAAAATACCCTGACAGGGAAATTTGCTACTCTATAACAATAACTCTCTCCGCAGCTCAGATCGCTAGCTTTATTGGGAAGTTTTGGAACACCCCTCCCTACAGCCCAGACCTTGCGCTAAATGATTTTTCATCTTTTCCGTTATTTCAAACATCATTTTGGCGGCAAATATTACAACGATGACGAATACGTGAAAACGGCCGTGACCTCTTAGTTAACGGAGCAGGCAGCAAGTTTTTTGTATGAAGAGGGTATTCTAAATCTAGTTGTAAGGTATGATAAGTGCTTAAACTTGGCAACTATGCTGGAAAATAAAAGAGAAATGCATGTAGAATCTGAAAATAAATTAGCTTCTTGAAAATTTTCTTTTGTTTGGTTATTATTTTTAAACGGCCCTTACTTAGAAAACGACCCTCGTAATTCTCGTACTCGCAGTATTCATTCATTTTATTTCAGTTACCGTGTTTTCAAAATGTGCTTACATAAAAATTTATAATATATTTTATAAACAAAATTATATTGTTTTTAATCTACTTTTAAGAGCGTAAACAATGATGAATGCATCCTTGAACAAATAATGAGAAACAAATATGGGGGCTGTTGAGCTAACCATAGAGAGGACGAAGCCTCTTAATGCTATTTAAAATTTTTGTATATTGATTTAAAAGTAGTAAAAAAGATGTTCAGTGCTCTATTAATAAAATTAAACTGGAAACTTTCTATTTCTTCTAAAGAAAATAATTGCATAAAAAAGAGCTTATTTTATTATTATTTCCAATAAAATTAGCTTTTATTATAGATACTAAAAAAAGTTTAAATAGAGAAAATTATACTTTGTCGTTTGCTTCCTTAAAAAGTAGTCTGTTATATTTATTCTATTCTAAAACAAATCCTAGATTTTTTTGCAAGATGCTGTCCTGAGTTTTATTTTCAGCCAATACGATGCCTGTCATGTATTTATAAAAATTATTTTTTTTATATGGAATCATTTTTGGAGAAACAAAATATTAAATTTTTTTTTGATATGTAGCTAAGTACGTAAAGCATGAGATTAACATTAAAAGATTATAATCTCTCACGCCTAAACTTCGGGGTCACATTTTCCAGGTTGCCCCTACTATTTAAAGTTGGGCCCTAAAGCGATTGTTTCTTAATACATGAAAATTCGATCATTATATAATAAGTTAGTCAGTTCAATTTTTTGTGACTGTACTTTGAGGAAGATGACTGAGTTCAGCAATATTAAATATGCTCTCTAGATTCTGACCCGCATTTGAATCACAGCGCAAAAATAAATTGTAATTCATTCATGGTTCTTTTATTTCATTCTTAAATTTTTATATCTCAATTTAGGTTTAATTGTGTGCTTGCACTTCAAAAAGAAGATCACTGATACCCGCACATGACCTCTGATGTCAGTGGATCGTTTATAAGCGAAATGGTGTGTCAAAGTTGGGCTAAGTTTATCCACATAAGTTAGAATGTTAATTAACGTGAATTTAATTAAATACAGCGCCGCATCGAATTTGTTAAAAATATTATTCTTCCTCGATCGAATTTAGATTTAATATTTGTTTATGTATTTTATTGTAACGTGATATTTTTTTTTCTTTGTGGACCTGGCAACTTTAATGCATAATTAGTTTGTTTATGTTCTACATAACTTTGTGCTAAGTAAGAAATATATTGTGAAAAAAAAAAGAAATCTTTGTGAAAGAATATAGAATGTGTGCTTAAGTTAATTGATACTTGACGAGCTTGACGTACTCGAAATAGAATGGAAAGAACAGTTGCTAACGTAAAGAAATGTGTCGCGTTTCAACAACCAATCAGGATCGAGATACATCACTTGCACGTATTCCATTGGTTATTGACTGCGAAGTCAATGGTTGTGGGTCCAGCTCTCTTTATGTGTTTTTTCTTCTATTGTGTGAATGTGATCCACCCAAAGAACGTGTTTAGGCTACTCGCTGGGTGATGAACAACACTTCTGGCACTTAAATAAATTGTTCTTGCATACTTTTATCAGCCTGTGAACACTTACTTACCTTAGCGCACATGAAACAACATTCGCAGACGTCAGGGACTTCACCGAATTCGCAGTATTCCATTTCAGGGCATTCATCATCACATTCACAATAAAAGTCTTCTTCACAACTAATATTAGGAACAAAATTTTTCATTATATTCATTCCAATTTACTTATAATTCATTACTTAATGCAATTATTTATTGTAATACTCAAAATTTATATATAAAATAAAAATCCCTCAATGCTCACACAGAAGAATTCAATATTTGGATCATGTTAGTTGATAATAGGGTAGATAAAAATCTGTTATTCCATCCATTATGTAGCTAATAATGTAAAATGGGAAATTTTGCTATTGGCCATGTGTAGCAATTTTGACATTCCAAATTTGAAGACTATGAGCGATTAAAAGAACGATTAAAAAAATTCATTAAATTGCCAAAAATTGTTTCATCTCTCGAATTACCTACTTAATCTTTTGACGCTCATTCAAATTAAGAATTGAATCAAAATCCTAAACCAAATTAAAAACTTTGTCAAAATCAAACTGTCCACTTTGTCGATTTTATTCGGAAGGGTTTTTTTCCCGCTAAAATGAAACGAGCCCTAACTATTATAAATTTTCTAAGTTAGAAAAATACCCAAATCTAAAACAATAATTAATACATTTTAAACTAAAAGTAAAGTTGAAAAAAAAAAATTTTTTTTTTGCTTGTTGGTGCTGTTTAAGAACCAAAAGATAGCATAACCAGGTAAATGAGTATTTGCGTTAAAATCAGTTTTAACATTAGTTCGGTCTTACTTGGAACTTTAATTTCATATTTCTGTTAAAACCCGATCATTGAAACAAAAGTTATTCAGGATTTTTTCCTTTTTTGCGCAATGTTTATATATAAGTATATATACATAGTCAGTACATAGCGCATGCATACACGCGTACATATATTGAACATAAATAAATTGTACACATATGTATTTCGTATGTGCACACATACGTACGCACAAACATACACACGTTTACTGTCGTATATATATATATATATATATATATATATATATATATATATATATATATATATATATATATATATATATATATATATATATATATATATATATATATATATATATACACGCACATACATAATTAGTCTGTACATAGATTGTATATACAAATAATTTTTCCATTCGACATCCGATCGGTACAATGTACTCATGCGTACTTAAGTATGAATGAATTATATAATAACAATGTGAGTTCATACAATAACATGCAAAGTAACCATTTGTATCTAATCATATACAGCGTACGTTCGTATGTATTTGCGTATGTATGTACCTATATATATAATGCACGTATGTATTCATATGCGTACATGCAATGTAGGTTAGTATTTATGAACGTACGCTTAATTAACGTGTGTTATTTATGAAAGGTCACTTAATATAAAGCACTTACAGAAAAAATTCCTTTTATTTTTCAGAAAAAGAAGCATATCTGAAGAGGAAATAATTTATTTGAAGACTATTCAATAAGCTCTGTATCAACTACACCCATTATATCATTTGTTTTTTACATATTGACGAAATAGTTGATTTAATTCTGTTTTGCATCATGTACTAACGAACATAGTATCGATAATATTTTTTGTCTATGTAATATATTAACGAAATACCTAAATTAATTATGTCGTTTTTTGTACTAATGCATTTGTCATATGCTTATTGTTATTATAACCATAATATTTATTTGTTATGTATTAACAAAATATGTTTGGAATGACTGCATTCATAAATCGATTTTTTTTAAACGAAATATTTCGTCACCATTAAATTTCCTACATTCACTATATCATACATTTTTAACCTGAGTTAATAACCTTTTATTTATTTTGACAAAAACCGCAATTTTGACCCTCTGAAGAGGGGATGACGCCCCCGCTTCGGTAGTCCGACGACCTGCACGCGAAGTCGAATACTTTACAGTAGAACAGTTTTACGAAAACCCATACCGCACACCCTCGGTCCCTACGCAGACTGATTCAAGTGGTCACCCACCCGCACACTGACCGCAGCCAGTGATGCTTGACTTCGGTGATCTGCTGGGAAACGAAGGAAGTCAGATAGAAAGAAAAAAAAGTCTCTTTTCCCCAAAAGTAATATTCCAAATTGACGGAAACAAGAGAGGATTTTTCTATTGAATGAAAAGCTGTAAAAAGTAATATTTAAAACAAAGAATAGTGCAAAATGTGCTGTCATACAATCCTGGAAGAATGACGTAACGTCCACAAGGACGTTTTAGCTGACGTTGTAGTACGGTGACTCAAAAACGTACTTTCTCTGATAAATCCGAGCCTTTTTTCAACGGATTTGGATTTTTGATTATCAAATTATTAGGGGGGGAACTGCTAACTGGAATTGTAAGGTATATACATTTTATACATCGTTTTAAAAAATATAATTTTAAGTGGCAAAATTTCAACAAAATCGCTCGAATTGTTTTTGAATCATCAAATTTTAAATAAGTCATATATACTTAAATTTTGATTAATTTAAATTAAAACTATTCAACCGATTTTTTTCAAACTTCGTAGTTTGCAGTTAAAATTAACATTTTTTAAACTGATGTAAAACTTTGTAAACCTTTAATTAAAATTTTTTTTCAACTACTGTTAAATAAATAATAAAATATTATAAATAATTATCAAATTTTATTTTTTGCGTGAGATTATCTTTGGATGAATGGATTTTTTAATTGTGTGCAAATTTTTTTTGCTTCGCTTAACATATTTTGGGGGGCAGTAATCCAAATGCGTCGAAAAAAAAAGAGATCTATATTTATACAGAGACAATGCATTTTCGTGTCTGATTTTGATACTTAATTAATAATTAGCGCTAATTAATTAGCCTATTTCCCGACACCCCCACTAACCATGACCGGTACTTGTTTAAAAAAAAAAACCTATCTTTTATATCTTTTGATAACTTTTTTATTTTGCTCACCGTATTCCTCAATAATTGTTTTTCGCTCAAAAAAGCAGTATTTGGTTTCTTAACAACGGTTCATGCGATTAATATTGATAATTTCAAAAAACAAAACAATAATATTTTGTTATTGCTTCTTTCCATCATATTATTTGTTTATACACTTTTTTCATTTAATTAAAAAAAAAGATGTTAATTAGTATGCAGTGGAAAATAAATTTCTCAAATAAAAATAAGAGATTACTTACATTGATAGAGTTAGTGTTAGAAGAAGATAGAAGCCAGCGATCTTCATACTGCAAGAGAAATCTTTTGTTAACCCTCATACAATCGAAATGACAATTTAAGTGCAATAAATATGAGACTTCCCCTATGCATTCATAAAAAAAACTTTTTCTTTTTGTTTGCGTGAAGCGTTTTATTAATAAAGCAGTAAAAGATCGATATAACGACGAGAAATCTGCCTCAAAATAATAACACAAAAAAAAAAAAAATATTTGCGTATACATAAATGCCTATATTTTGCTTTTATATTAACCTATAATTTTTAAGCTTGGTCCAATTTATTATTTCCAGAACCTGACTAAGGCATACCCACATCAGAGGGGGCTCCCAAATAGAATAAAAAAATTAAAAAAATAGTGCGTGGAGTCCCTCCACGCGGAAGAAGTTAAACTTCGCAACCTGCGACGTTAATTGTAGAAGAATCAGCAGTCGTAGAAGGATTACTAGTTCTATTCAACGACTCTTTTTCCTGCTCCGCTCGTTTCCGTGATCTGTAATCACGGTAATATTGTGCATTTTTCCTTCGTGTACCTCTTGAACCAGTGGAAGTGCTTGTGGTTGCTTCATCTGGAAAATGTATTTGTATTAATAATGTATGTGAATGCGTCATAATGTAATTTCAGAAGAGAAAACCTAACAATCAATTCATATTCACAAGAGACGTACCTTGACATAACCTTAAATCCGTCGCATTGTCCGTGGGATTGTTTTCACTCATTTTTTACAATTGTCATCCACTAAATTTGAAAATAAAATATACTACCCTATTAAATTATATGTGTATCAAAACAAACTAAAAAAATATTTATAGAAAAACAATACTTTTATGACTTTTATCATTTTTATGCTAGTGAGAAGTGAGAACCAAAACAATATGGAAATGAATGAGGGAAAACTGGACCCTACCGCGTGATTTCCCGGCCAATAAAAATGCAGCGTTAAACGTTAAACGTAACCTTGTTGGAAGTCGCATAAGGAGTATAACTTCAAAAAGTTTATTTTACGCTTCCTTCTTTAATGAACTTTTTTTTTTAAAACGAAATATCAGTACAGTGTAAAATCAGTCAGTTTCACGTAAGCTTCTTCACTAGTCTATCGTATGAACACAAAAAATCTACATTTCGTAAATCCATCGCTATCTAGGACGGAATTCAGCTGAATTTTCGCAATGACGACGGGCAAATTTGGCCAATGAAAAGCCTGTATTTTTACAAATCTCTATGTTTACAAAAATAAGGTTCTTCTGATAGGCTTTATTGAGCCATCGTAAATGCCAAGATTTGGCTTCATTTTGCGATAATACCAGCGAGGATATGAAATTTTCTCAACTAGGTGACAAAGTCAGAAAATGAATGAACTGGACAGAACGATACTTCGTCTGACCATTGGAGGAAGGGGGACTTTACTACCTTAGGTTCACGTCTAGTTTCTTGTTTTTATATCTATTATGAGGCGAAAAATTTAACTATACCTCCATCAAGTTCGCTTCTTCATTACTGAAGTGGTGAAGCAGAGAGGGGCCCCAAAGAAGCTTTTGCCCCGGGCCCTGATTAGGCTAAGTCGGGCCCTGATTATTTCGATATACTTAAACACGAGACCAAACTGCAAAATTATAGACTAGGGATGTCAAACTCGCGGCCCGAGATGAGCATTTTTGCGGCCCAGTCAATATATCCGACGCAAAGTAAAAATAAAATAGAAATGTTAATTAGGAAGGAAACTAGCATGTAAAATTATAATATACTTTATTTATAAACTATACGGCATTTTAATTGTACGCGCGAAAATTTAAAATTCTAATTGGCTTGCGGCAACTGCCATTTCAGGGATACTGCATCGTATCAAAAATACGCCGAAAAAATTTCAAATCTTAGAACAGGGGGCCGGGATAGCCTGGTCGGTAGGGCGCTGGGCCCATATCCAAAAGGTCGTAGGTTCGATCCTCGCCGGCCGAAGACTCCCTGTGTAGTAAATTGTGTCTGATGCACGTTAAATCTGTCGAGTCTCAAAGTCCTCCATGTTCCCACAACAAATCAATACCTCTGGGGGTACTGATCGAGGAGTTTCCTTGTCTTCTGGATTGGTTCAAAATTACAAGGCTACGGAGTTGAACGTAAGTAGTCGTAAACCCATGAAATTGGGTCGGCTGTTCAACGACGGTTATAAAATAAAATAAAATCTTAGAACAGAATTTGAAACAAGGTTTAAAGATTTTAATTCTTTGGGAGACAAATTTTGTTTGTTTTCTTCGATTTTCTCAATAAATATAGACTCAGTACCCAGTAATATGCAAATGGAAGTGATTGAGATTCAGTGCGACTCAAATTTGAAAACGAAATTCATTGAAGTGAGTGTTCCGGAATTTTACAAATATTTACCTGCTAGGTTTGAAAATACTCGAAAATTCGCATATGAAATTATTTCCATGTTCGGAAGTACTTATCAGTGCGAGTAACTATTTTCTGCTATGAATGGAAATAAATCTCCTGTCCGAAACCGTGTTAATAAAGCTCACGTTGGGTCAACTTTGAAAGTTGTCTCGGCAAATAAAATTTCGCCCGAAATAGGAAAAATAGTAGCAGAGAAGATATGTCAAATATCAAACAATAATTTTACTTTACATATGTTTATTACAATATACTATTCAAAATAAAAATATTTGTTTCTATTAACACTGATTATTTTTTTTTTTTTGCGGCCCACCTAAAAGTAAACATTGTTTATTTGGCCCAAGTTAGCTTTTGAGTTTGACACCCCTGTATAGACGAATCATTTGGGCTCAGCGAGCCTATTTGTATCTTCTCTTAATATTAACCTATAGTTTTGAAACTTGGTCAGATATATCGCTATAACCTACTAGACTATCACATCAAGTGGCAAAATTATAAACGAATTAAGGATCCCACAATGAGACATAATAGGGTTCCATTGCCTAACCTTAGCAAAATGGCGAAAATGACTTATTATCTTCTTATTAATGGGTGAAGAAATCAGACAAAATAATTAGACATCCTCTCACATAGAGAAACAGTCTGATTTGAAGTCTTTAAAGAAAAGAGTTGTCATTGTGAAGGTCTTATTTCCCGACCGTGGATTGAAGCTATAGATCGATTAGTACAAACTTATCTAGGAAACAAGGCGGCTGGTGCGCGTTACTAATCACGTTGCCGCCATCGTTCTCTTGGGGTTGGACGAAATAATGGAAACACTTTTACACTAAAACATTTTTTCATACTTCTGAAGAAATACAAAAAAAGTTTCATTTTATAAATTTTTAAGTTTTCAGGCTATGCAATTTCTCATACAATAAAATACGAAAAAAGTGGTGTTTTTGTATACCCTATGCCAAAAAATGTAGCAATAAATTTGTAACAATTATTTTAAATGTAATGTGCAATAATTACACGAAATTATTGCACGTTATGTTTAAAATAATGTATATTTTTGGAGTAATAGAGAAATGGACAATTTTATAAAAAAATTATAATATTTTTTGTCTTTCGCTTTTTTTTTGCGTTAATTTTAAAACTATTCAATAAAATTAAACAAAATTTCTGGAGCAATTTAAAATAGATTGCAAAATTATTGTTTCAAAATTTGAGAAAAAAAATTAGTAATTTAAGAAGTTCTTTTATATTGCTCATGTGCGGAAAGATAACTTTTTTTCTTCTTAAACCTGTAGTGAATAATATTTGGCAGCTAATGAAAAAAAAGACAGATTTGAATATATTAAAAATTTAGAGCCGCGGTGGCTCAAGAGACAGAGCGTTCGCCTCCCAATGAGGCGAACCGGGTTCGAATCCCAGTCGATACGAATTCCGCATCCGGCTTGCACCGACCACAGGGCTGATCATCAGTGTTAGACGGATCATGGGATCCCTTGCCGTCAGGATAACCGTGGGAGGTTCTCGTGGGTCTTCCTCTCCAAGTAACGCATATGCGGGTTAGTTCCATCAAAAAGTTCTCCACGAAGGCAAATTCCTCCCAATACTCGATCCAGGAGTTCTCTTGTCTTCTGGATTGGGTTCAAAATTACAAGGCTACAGAGTTGAACATTAGTAGTCGTAAACCCAAAAAATTGGGCCGGCTGTTCAACAACGGTTATAAAATAAAATAAAATATTAAAAATTTAAAAAGTGTCAAGCAATTTAAGAAGTTTTTGTACTTTTTAAATGATATGGGATTTTCTAAGAATATTATTTGTAATTATAAGACCAAATTAAGTAACAAATGATAATACACTACAATAAATGTTTATACACCGAAATTTGTTCGTATGAGGAAGGAATACAAACAAAAAAGAAGAGATACTTTGATGGAGGATGATTTTTCTAGTGTCATTTTTAATAAATCTTGTTTAATAGTAGAGAAATAAAATTTGAGAAAAACCCCTTATTATTTTGAGCTTTCTTTAAAAAGTACGAATACTACTTAGAAAACTACTTGAACCTTTTTAAAATTTTAAGATATTTGGATCAAACTTTATTCATTAGTTGCTAAATACGATTCACTACCAAATTAAGAAAAAACAAATTTAATTTTTCCCCTGCTCAGTATAAAAAAACTACTTTAATTATTCATATCACGCACTGTTTGAAACAAATTTTAACGAAATAGTTTTGTAATTTATTTAAAATTACCCTAAAAATTTTGTTTAATTTTATTGAATATTCTTAAAGTTATTGCAAAAAAAACTGAAGAGAAGAAAAAAATAATAATACTTTTCTATAAAAATGTCTATATCTCCATAAATCTAGGCTTGAAAAAATTTTGGGCAATTATCGTCAAAGTAATTGTTTCAAATTTATTGCTACATTTTTTGGCATAGGGTGTTCAAAAACACTATTTTTCGTTTGTAATTTATTTTTTGCTCCCTCAAACTTCTGAAAGCTTTAAACTTCATTGTTAAGTATGAGAAATCGCATAATCGTAAACAATTAAAAATGATTCTTTTTTGAGAAAGATCTGTGGGAGAGTCAAATCAACCCTGTCAACCTTCATCTATGCTATGGTGCGCCAACATGGAATCGAGTTAACAGGGTTGATGTGACTCTCCCTCATTGGTGACCCGGACGTGATGTGAACACGCCTACCTTGGCAGAAACGCCCACTGCGATTTGAACACGCCTAAACCAATGGATGATCCACATTGGACAGTTGACTTGCTACTTGTGACTGCGGCACTGTCCTCCTCACGCTGTTGCTTCTCAGTCTCGAACACACACAGCGTACAACGTATACACTCGACTACTAATGGTAACACGGAAGCCACCACGACCGTGAACTTAATACAGCTCTCACGATCAGCACTCAAGAAATTATGGTGATCTTAATACAGCTCTCCCGGCTTCTCACGAAACAACAGTGAATCAGCTGATGGTATCCTTTCATTGAAATCTATCACGGATAAAATTCGGGTGGAGGAGTACTGTAGTGTATCTACCACTACAAAGCTACAATTCCAATTCCCTAGTATATAAGACATGTTAACTCAATTCTATGTTGGGGTACCTTAACATAGATGAGGGTTGACACTGTTCCTATCTGCACTCCCCACATTGGTGACCCGGACGTGGTATTTGTATAGAAATGTTTTTCTGTCGCTGTGAGCTCTATGAACTGGAAGAACTTCATTTCTAGTAATGATTCGCTGCAATCAATTAGTGTCTTATGATTTGGAAAACATTTTATAATTTACAGAGTCTACTTTAGAGTTGTCCAAAATGTTTTCATTAAATAAGTGGTTATAACGACAATTCCTACTAGTTGAATACTTTTTCGTGAATCATTGCTGAACAACACTACTAAATCATACTCAAAACTGAAAGACAATTAATAATTATCTTATTTAATACCATATTTTGTTTTTCCTTTACCTTATCAGATTTTATTTCATTTTATTTTGTTGAAAAGCCGACCCAATTTTAACGACTTCTCATGTTCAACTCAGTAGCCTTGTCATTTTGAACCCAATACAGAAGACAAGGGAACTCCAGGATCGAGGATTGGAAGAAATTTGCCTTTTTGGAGGACTTTTTGATAAAGCTAACCCGCATTTGCGTTACAAGGAAAGGAAACCACGAAAACCTCCCACGGTTAGCCTGACGGTAAGGGGACTCTAACCCATGATCCGTCTTCCACTGAGGATATTTTACATCGACACTGTGGTTGGTGCAAGCCGGAATTCGTATCGACCAGCCATCGCTGATATTCGAGTCCGGTTCCCTGAGCCATCTACCTTATCAGATAATACATTTTTAGTAATTTATCTCATCAATGATTATCTTCTAGTGTGATTCTGTGACCAACTGAAGATCCCATTCGAGGGATCATAATGATACAGTTATAGCATAACATAACACAGCAAAATCAGTATGTTTGGTACCCATTTAATCTACGCCAGACTATTATCAGCGTCTATTACCCCAAAATTATTAAGCATCATTGGGTAAATAAATGTTCGGAGATTTTTTTTAAGCTTCTATTAAATATTTTCCCATTAATTTTGCTTCAATTATGGCGAGCACTAATTGAACAGCGTTGGCGTGAATAATAATATGACGATTTTTTACAGTCCTCCTCCCTAAACGCCTTCATTAACTTTGTTTTTTAGTCAATAAATTGTTATTTTTTATTTCAAAACCCAAATTAGTAAAGCATTATTGGCGTAAATAATAGTATAGCGATTTTTCACGCTTCTCCTCAATAACCATTTCTGAATAAAATTCGTGGCTTATTTTTTTAACTTCAATTATTAGTACCTATTGCCGAAATTAATCAAGCATTGCCGACAATAATAGTACTCGTGTATGAAATTTTTACGTTTCTTCTAAGCGAATTAGTACTATTTCTCCATTAATTTTGCTTTTCAGTAAGTAACTTTTTTCTTATTTCAAAAACAGTTGATTTCAAATTATTTAGTTTAATAGGAATAACTTTTTGGTGCTTAACTATAAACAAAATAAGCATGTGGCTTATGTAACTACAGGAATACTAATTTGGAAACCTAGTCCCCCTAAGCTGCCAAGGTAGCGTTGATTATTGAGCTTATCGCACATAACGAACAAGAAATAATTAAATATTAAAAAATTGTGCCGTAAACTCCTTTTTTTATAGAGAGCTATAAGCTAGCAAATGTTATCGATGTAATCTTTAAAATACTTTAAAAAAAAACAGAATTGTCCGCAGTTTCATTTTTATCAATCGGATACTAGCATGCGACTTCATCGTGGACAATTCCTTTATGCCACGACTTAGAAGTCAATTGAATTCGACACACGCTTAACGTCGGTTATTGCATCCATCCAGTCAAATCTAATTCAAAAATTGATTCAGTGTGACAACAATAAGCCTAATTGCTGTTACGTTGACTCGCCATGCATAACCACGTGATTAGATCTAACCATATGATTTAAATCTCACGGTTAGGCCTAATCAGGTATACTTTTTCTCGAGTTCCAAAGACTCAATTGCTAGTTCTAAACCAATGAAAAAATTCCATAGTTCAAATATCTTTTGGATAATTTTTAGCATCGGTAGATACAATTGCCCCTTTCACAAACTGCTAAATTTTCAGTAAAAACTGTTATAAGAGAGAGAGAGTTGGAGTAGAGGGGGGGGGGAGATACGTTCCACCCCAATAATTTTTCTAAACTTCAGAATTTTTTTAAAAGTTACTGTTTTCTTAAATCCCAAAACCCCAAACAGCTATTTTTTCATTTTATTGTTTAAAAGCCTTAAAAAATTAAAAATTTTCGATAATTTATTACATAATTTAACTAAATAATTTCATAATTATCACTTTTGTAAGGGCTGTCTTAAAAACAAGTAAATTTTTATTTAAAGTTGTTATAATTCGAACTCAACGAAACAAAATTTAAGAACTATAAATCAATTTTTCGATGAAACATAATTTAGGTACTATTTTTTTAGATTGCAATTGTAGTCAGTGGCTATTTTAATTAAGAAAACAACATAATACTTTTAGTTGTAATGATTATTTATCAACACTTCATATTATTGTCAAAAGTATATTAGTATCCATTTGATTTACTATCTAGCTCCACTCACCAACCCCCGTATTGTTTGTCTAAAGTAAGAACTCCCCTTGCCATTCGTCTGGACCCGTGGCGGTGACCATGATAACGAGGTATAATAATTTCTTGAAGGGGTGTGGGGTGATTGTTTAGGACTGGGTTTGGCGAGAGAAAGGGAATCTTTTTCTTCAGTCTATTGTGTCAACCCTAAAGTGAAGAGAAGCTGCCCTCCCTGAAATGGGCTATTCTTGTTTCCATAGCAGCAGGCAGCCTCAGATCTTGTGGCGGAGGGAGTTCCTACCGCAGACAAACTATAGTTGCCTTTTGATTATCTCTGTTTTTATTGTTCTCTTTAATTGTTGTTTTTATCTATTTTTTTAAAAGATCATTTGTTTAAAAAAATATATAACAATCATAGTTTTGTGAAAGAGCATTTCGTAGTTAGTGGTTAATAGCATGATTTTTGCTATCTTATAATGTAATGAGGAAAATATTACTTTCATTCATTAATGTAATGCAATGTTTATTATTAATGTAATGATGCATGTAAAATTTAATTTCTTCATGAAAGATCAAAAATGAAAAAAAAGTCATGCTTCAATTCCTGAAAATTTCAAATATCTCTCTGATATCATTAAGATATTGCCTGATGCTTTGTGGTACTTGGGTAGGAAATTTTTTTTGAATATTATGATGTTTAGCGCTTTCGTCTCGTAAGAAAAAAGAAATCAAATGTCGATTGTTTATCACCTTATCAGGTGAAACATAATGTGCATATAAAGGAAATCAGAATTTAGTTTTTTGTTCGTTATTGGCCAAAACAAATTCGCGCCAAATGTCAACACCGAGAACACTATACGAACAGCCAGAAATATTCTGGTTGTAAAGTTCAGAAAAAAACTGCAATTTTCTTATAAATTTTGTGTTTAACGAAATCAAGTTGAAATTTTTCTCCAAATAATTATGTTAAAATACCGTCATTTCGAGGAGCTACGCCACCCCTGGAAATACACTGCACCCTCAGAATTTGACGAAGATATAAAATGTTTCAATCAGAAAGTTCACTACTTTGGAAACACCGCACAAAATTTTACTACATGAACGATCCCGGAAATAACACTTATTTATTGCAAACTCATTAAAAATAAAATAAGTGATTAGATTGTCTGTCTTGTTTTAAATCAGAAATAATTCATTTCAGTAACTTTCATAGAAACGTTTTCAAAATTGTGGAGAATTGTAGAGTTTGCAGTTATGCGCAATTGAGACGCTAAGTAATATCAAACACATCGCGTCAATAAATTATAATTTAAAACGTTCCAATTATTAGCAAATCAAATTAATTTAGAACCATTATTTATATCAAATTAACAGCCAAAAGTTATTAAAATGCAATAAATTAATGAAAACAATACTATATTGCGCAAAACTGGAAAACTAAACGGCACCTATTAAAAGCTGAGTAGTTTAACTACTCTATAATTAATTGATTTTTAAGGAATTAATTGGAAACATTCTTAGACAAAAATAATAATAACTACCTGACACAAGGAGGAGCGGATCTTAAAATTAACTGTTGAGCATCAATAGTTTTCTTGAATGAATAGCCAAACAGGAAGCAAATTTTTCTTTGTCACACTTCCTATTTCCGATTACCCTCTGTTTTTGAAGCTTCATTAATGTTAAAGTTCATACAATTAATAGACGTTAATATCTAGAACGCTAAGAGTGTTACAAAGTCGCGGCGGAATCTCGAATATCCCAAAATCGAAGAATAAAACAGATTTTTTGTTCGCTCTTTCTTGTAATCAAAGGATAGATTATTCTATAGTTTTGGCTCTGTTACCGTTATAGTGTCGAAATTAGTTATTCTACAGGTTAACATAGCTAATATACAGATTAATTAGGGTGATTCATGATTCATTAAAGATAATGGGGTCCTCATATTACCTGCCTGAGGAAAATTTTATTCGCTTTTAAAATATAGAATTATGAAGAATAATCGACACGTTTCAAGCACTTTAAAAATAGGCGCCCATTTTCAAGACTTGCAAGAAGTGAATGTAAAGAAAAAAGGTTATTTGAAATAAAAACGTAATGTTGCCAGCGAATAATGGAAAAATAGAGCTGATAAACAAAATTAGAAAAAAAGATGAAAAGAGAACAAAAAGGCAAATCAGGATAAAATGCATTTCCACACGTTATGGAGAGGAACTAATGTCGTTAACAAAGGAATCAACGAATAAAACAAGATTCCAGGGCATCAAGATGAGCTGCGTGAAAATAATTAAAGCATTGTCGAAATTGAGTTTGTGTCCAAGATTCCGAGAAGCGATTCAAGATTTCGCGGACATCTTCCTGCATCTTAATGTTTGATTCGTTTTCTACTTCATATATAATGTCACTAGATGCCATTTTCTCGCTGATTGGCTTATGTCCGCTTGTTTTTCCATTTTCTTTTTCATCGTGCTATCTACCAATGCTTCACTTTTAGCAAGTACATTATTTCCATATCATACAGATAATACTTTCTAAATTATACAGCAACCTACTTCGTAAATACTACTTTCATTACTAGGCGTTAATTTTACTTCGATTTGCTTAAGCAAACTGTCGTCTCAACTGTTTTGGTGGATTTTCAATCTTTTTCTGCTTAACATCAGTTGTCACTCTGTAGCAATCAATTTTTCGACCAGACTATTTCTTGCATGGTACACTTTTGTTTCCATTCAGTACCCCCAGAGGTTTTGATGTGTTATGGGAACATGGAGGACTTTGCGACTCGACAGATTTATCGTGCATCAATCACCATTTTATGACACGGGGAGGTCGGCGGGGTTCGAACCCGCGAACTCTCGGAGATGGGCCCAGCGCCCTACCGACCAGGCTATACCGTCCCAATGGTGTAAATGTAAGTTTCATTTATGAAAAAAAAATCATCTTACATCACTTTTGCATGACATTTTAATGTTTTATAAAGTATGTAATTAATGAAAAAAGCCTAGATTTTTATAAATAAATATAAAATTTCAAGAGAATTTTTAAAAATAAAAACATGAAATTCTGAAGATTCAATGCATGAAAATAAGGCATTCTTAAAAACAATGAATAGACAGTAGATAAGACATAGTAGGAGTGGTTTGGAGTATTATTTGCATTATTGCTTAAATAATATATTACTTAAATGAAGTAGTTCTGACATGTATTTTTCATTTAATGATCCTATAAATATTCTATTCAGTCAATGAAAAAGGAATGAACAAAAGGAAAAGGCATTATTATGAGGAGTAAATATATTTTATTTAGTATATTTATTGTTGCCTTTTCTCTACATTTTAATGAATAAACATTAAACACCAGGGTCCGGGATAGCCTTGTCCAAGAGTCTGTGGGTTCGAACCCCGCCGGCCGAAGACTCCCCGTGCAGTAAATGGTGACTGATGCACGTTAAATCTATGGAGTCGCAAAGTCCTCCATGTTCCCATAACAAATCAATACCTCTTGGGGGGTGTACTGAATTGGATCGTTCTCTGATTCAGGTCAAACTGACGATCTGTGGATGGGTCGACTCTGTAAAGGGGTGTGACAGAAGTCGAATTCTTGGAAAACAAGGAATTTAAACTGAAAAAAAAAGAACAATCGCACTGCCTTCACAGGTATACGCCAGCAATATTATTATTAAATACTAATACTAGGGATTGCGTGAACATATTTCCATTTAAAAACCATGCTCTACTCACTCGAGTTACCGCTGGCTATCACCTGCCATTGCACATTTTGACATCAAATAAAGATTTTCGTTTAACCTTTTCGAAAATGAGATTCTTCTTTACCATGTCGATTTTTGCCACGTATTATGCAAAAGCAAACATTCCTCCATGACTTAAGGCTTGTTGAGGGGATGACAGTCTGTTTTGAGTCACTTCTTCAGATATATTATTATTTCGTCAAATGCAAAATTGTGCTTGAGATGTGACAAGTGTGAGTGAGATGGCTATTAATATGAGATCATCCTTCATTGATTTTTACATTTATGTATTTCTTCAAGAGGGAAATTTATTCTATAAATACATCTTTGCGTGTTATAAACAAAATCATACTTTTTGTGCACATCAAACACGCACAACATGTAAATAAATTTTAAAGGCTATCTCATTTTATAGCCTTTTTTTTCAATTTATGCATCTACAAAACTAGAAATTTAATAAGTATTTGACATGTGAATATATTTCAGTTTTGAACTATCTTATTTTAGGTGTAAATAAATACTTGTTTTTTTCCAGATATATAAACTCAGTCTTTGTTCTTGGAGAGGGATAATTTTGCTACATATATTGCTGTTTGAAAAACCATGAATTCAACGTAAGTTATAATTTCATTATCCCTGTGAAAGTTTTGCCCTGCAAAATATGTTTTTCCAGTAAAGAAATAATTGCTGGGCTGGAAAGCTGGATACAAGACACAGGATGTATGATGGATGACCTGAAATTTTCCATTTGAAACTCTTGCACAGTGTGAGAATGAGTGCTGTCATACAACAAGCAAACTTCTTATGTCATCAAGCGCTTGTTTTGAATAGTACGCCTTTTGCTTACATGAACTATTACCTATATATATTAACTATAAACTTATTACCATACGTAACCTTTTGAATGACGAAAACTTATCATGGAATACACTTTACACCTGGCGGTATTCTAAACTGATGCAGACATTATAAAGACGTGCTGCTGAAACAAAGCTTAACATAAAAATAACGAATAACCTCAGTGAAACCTTCAAGATTATAGTTCGTATTGCCCATGGACTCACAGAGACTTCTCCTTTGGTGTTAACGGTGAAGTATATTTACTTCCTGAAAACAACCCCCACAATCAACGATTTTAGCTTTATGTTACTTTTTTGAGGCTTCTTAAATATATGCACTTTTTATAAGTCCTCAGCATTTACTTAACTAAGGTCATCAAGTTTCAAAATTTTCTACAATGAATCTGACATTATCACAAATAATTGACTCTTAAAGACTGATTTTATTTATTAATTATATAGAGAAATAAAAGTAAACAACTTACTTGACCCTGCAAATCAAAAAACTTTTCTACAATAGCTTTTATTTGATCAAAAAGAATCGGATATAATGTGGGACTCATTTCATGAGCAACAAGTTCCTTAACATGTTTTTGAATTTGAGTACCAAATTTTTCATTGTGGCACACTAACAAACGTAACAACTGTCCATCAAACCTGTAAATTAAAATTTCATCATATAGAACAAATTCATTATTTGTATTTTTAATTTTACAATTATTATAATATTTGTTTTTCAATTCAATAAATGCATTTTAATAACACGAAACAAGTTCTTAGTTGATTTAATTATTCTCATCTTATTTTCACAAAAGAAATTCTTAGTTGAGTACTAAAAAATACAAAATTTGATCAACAGATTTGTAAATTTAATTTCACACTTGAACTAATGTATAGAGTGATTTATAAAAGATGGACAGAACGTGGAAGGAAGTTTGGGCACATCATAAGAATTTTCCAGCAACTCATGACCAGAAATGTCACCCTATATTGAGGGGTCCATTTAAGATAGGGTATGTTGTAGGGTCAAAAACAGAGTAAAGAAAGAGTTGAAACAATAAAATAGCTGAAAAAAATACAAAAGCAAATTATTTTTTTTCTATAGAATTATATTCTAAAGAAACTTTTCTTGCTTATCAGAAAGGAAAGAAATACTCCTGATTTTTCTGTTCTCAATTCGGAATGAAAAAAAAATTTTAAATCACAGAAGAGTTTAATAGATAATTCCCTCTAGAAATGATGTTTTTTCTTTCATTTTTTTTTGAAAAAACACCATAATTTTTAAAGAACATGATAAAATAGTTTTATATTCTAATAAAATATGCCTGAGTGGTGATTTTGTTAGGAGTTCAGATATTTGGAACAGGATGAAATTAGGGGGGGGGGGAATTCCATTTTAAAAATGAGATTTTTTGCAAGTGGTGCAAGTGGCAAAACATGGTTTTGGAACAAGAAAAAAGCAATTTTGGAGCAACAAAACAAAGATTTGGAACATACTTAATAAAAAAGAATTAAAACAAGAATTTAATAACAAGAATTTTTTGTTCATTAATAACATATCTTATTTTTTACACTTTTTTTGAAGTTCCTTGCATAAACAAATTAAGTTTCGTTTCTTTTTGGTATCTTCCAATGCTGTTAAATATTCTGTTATCCTCGACTTAGCCTCAGAAAAGAGGAATAGAATTATTAGGACATAGAATTTTTTTCTGAAGAAGATAAGGATGTCATCGCATTTGTGGTATCTAGTCCAACATCTATTAAATTTGAATTTTGCCAAATTTCTGCATCCAAAGATTTTAAATCCTTTCCTGTCAAACTAAGAAAAGTAGAGCTATTTAAAAAATGCCCTAACCATGCTTAAACTAGAGACACCACCACTTCATCATACAGCAAGTGAATCAATGGTGTCTCAGTTTGGAAAAGACCTAAAAATTTATCTAAAATAGCCGAAATATTTCTTAAAAATGAGCTTTTGGCAAAAGCAATTTAAATAAATTCAATATTGAGTGGCTCATACTATTTTTTAAATTAATAATTACTTTATTTAATTCTGTAAAAGGTAATTTAAAACTCTAATTAATTTAACTATTAAAGGTTATTGAGTATATTTTTCTTAAAATTTAAATAAATGTTATTTATAGTAGTATATTCAACAGAACATTAACAAGATAAATATTGATCATACTGAATTTATAAAAATATGTAAGGAATTAAGCAAACTTTAATAAATTTATATTACAAATGTTAATTAGTGAATGGCCCCTGAATTTTTTAAATTAAAATTGATTACCTAGTACAGGATTTCATTAATGTTTTAATTAAAAAAATTTAATAATTTTTAAATGCAAATACAATGAGTATTGAAGCTAAAAATTTCTGTCAGAAGTAAATTATTATACTGTCCATACACTCATAATATATAACAAATCTGGGATAATTAAAATTTTTTACATCAATTGTTTTAAATCAAATCATTAAGAGATGAATTAAATTGTTTTTGAATGACAAATTTAAAAAACATAAGATTTTTTGCTGCTTTAAAAATTCTGTAAGCCCCTCTCTTCATACTTATTTAAAATCTTACCTCTAAATATTATTAAGTTTTTTCCTAAAACAAAATAAGAGCACTGAAAGTTTTGAAAGTAATAACACAATAATAAAATGCAATAAGTAAAAAAAAATATTAGTAAAAAAAAAGTAATAAAGTAAAATAAATGTTTAAAAACAATATGCAATTAGTGGATGGTGGCTCAGATAAAAATTTACGTTTAAGATACTCAATTAATTCTATCTTTATTAAATTAAATGAATAAATGGGAGATGGAAATTTTGAGGTTTTGAAGCATGTGATTCTTGACTGCTCTGAGGATTAACATGAAAGCATGTACATAGTGAATGGTCCCCAAGTTAATTCCAAAATCATGGGTACTATTCTATAAATAGAATAGAGCAAGAAGGCCATTAGCTTGCCATTGACGAAGACGATGGCACTTCAATAACGATGAAATTAACAAGAGAAATAAAATTTTCTTTTGCTATTAAAATTTGGCAATGTTTAGTTGGTCCCCAAAAATTCGAGGGAAGTTTCGGTTCCATTTCAGAGAGTGAAAAATGGAAATCTGAAATTGAGAATATCTTGCAAAATGAAGCAGAGTTGCACATGAGAGTGCAAGAATCCTTCCCAACCCCCTACATGGCAGTAGCTGGGTTGCCGCAAAATTGTGACTTGGTGATACCCAGGGGAAAATATCCCTTTTGGCGTAGATTGGCACAATTTAAGCCCACTACTTCAATTTGGAGCATGTAGGCGCAGGTTTCCACAATTTTCACGGATCGGCGAAGCACTTGCAACACTGGGAGACCTAAATCCATGACTTTCCATGATTTTTTTTAAAAAATAGCAAAAATCAATGCATTTCATGACAAATTTTGTTCAATACTGAAATTCATGACTTTCCAGGTGTGCGGAAACCCTGTATATATATATATTAGAATACATATTTCTGATGTTATTGGTGATATTCTCCTGTTCTCAAAAATATTTGTGTAGTTAACTTTTTTAAAATTTTATCGATTTGGAAATTACTTTTTGTAATATTAATCAGTCATTGCGAAAAATTTTTTATTCTTCAAGGAAAGTAAAAAAAACAAAACATAAGAGCGTTTTTTCCATTACTGATATGCAAGAAAGGCATTTTCTGAAAATAATTTTGCAGAAAAGGAAAGCAGGAAAAAAAATCTTTCTAAAAATTGTGTGGATAACAAAGTGAAACTGCTTCCTAAATAAAAAATCTGTAATGTTCTGCGACAATGTCACCATGATTTGGCCACGGGGACACAGATATAAGAATTTGAGTTAAAATATGTATTTCATTCATTCTGTTCATTTCTGAAAATAAAATAACAATTTGTTGGCAATTTATATTAAACCATTCACCATATGAGAAAAGAACACAATAAGTCACTAAAAAGTCTTCAAAATGAATGCATTCTGTAATGTCTATGAACGAAATACTTTTATGCATAAGTAAATGTGCATTTAATAGTTGGGGAAGAAGAAGACTTTTTTCACCAAAGTAAATAAATGTTATATTATTATTTGGTATATGTTTTTAAAATTACAGTCAATCCCGCTTAAAGAAATACCATTTGTTCCAGCCAACTCTATTAAGCAGGTTATTCGATTAAAAGGGGAGTGCTTTGTTGAATCTTAAATTATACATTTTTGTGATATTTTACTTTTTAATAGTATTTAATGCATAGTGTAGTGTTTTGATTAATTAAACTCAATTTTACAATCAATAAACAGTTGTAATTAAAGCTGTCTGTGTTAGTATCATAAAATATAAGTGTCATTTAAAGTTCACTGGAGTAGGCAATTTTTCTACTTAAGAGAAAGACACACTATACACTAGTGTGTTAGGTTTTTGAAATGTTTTCTTATCTCTCTACTAGCTCTTTAATAGAGGACCGCAAAACAAATCACTCATAATCAACATCAATGGCTTGACAGCCCGGGGTGGGCTTTGGCTTTTGCAAGAAGTTTTTTCCAGGCAGGCTAATCTTTTTCCTGATAGTGTTTTCCAGTTTTAAAGACCAAAAGGTCTCTTTTAAGTCTATCTATCCATCTCAAATTTGGCCTGCCATTTAAGATGAATAGAGGAATCAAGCTCTGTGGCAGAATTTTTTCAGGCTTTCTGCAACAAATTTCCCTAGCATTAATATTTTGCTTTAAGATCATTTTAATTATAGCAATTACTAATTTAAAGTAATGTTGTGTTCACAGTACAGAATAAAACACATAAAGAGTTTTATTTGTCAGAGAAATATTATATTAATTCTAATATTATAGGCACTTTCTCGCATTTTGTATTCAGAAAAATGAACTATAATTATATCTCCTTTTGAATTTTGTAAATAATTACAAACATTAAAATTCGTAAATAAATTAAAAATCGCAAAATCGGAGCAGTAATTTCAAAACAAAGATCGACGACGAAATCGCATGAATCTTTAAAAAAGAAATACTCAAATATGAAATAAAATTAAAGATAATTCTTTAAGGAAAAAAAAAAAATAATAAAAGGAAGAACATCATTTCTAGAGCAAACTATCTTTTAAACTTTCGCGATTTCTGAATTTTTTATTTTATATTATTAATTTGAAATTCTAGCTGAAACCAGTCATTGCAGACTTTTTTTTTTCAGTCCAAAATGAGAATCGAAAAATCACAATTACTTCTTTCCTCTTCTCTGATGCACAAAAAATGAATATTTGGAAAAAAAATCAGCAGAAAAAGAAGCATTTTTCAAAAAATTATGCAAAAAGGAAAACCAAAATTTTCTCCTTCCTAAATAAAAAATCTTTCTGCAAAAACTCGGCAACGTTCTACGACAATGTCGCCGCAATTCTGCCGTGGGGGAATCAAGCAGGGGCCCCCACCAGGGGGGGGGGGAGGTGGGCGCACGATGCGCCCACTTAAAGCTTGGGGGGGGAGATTTTTACACTAAATAAAACGAATAGTTTGGGGGGGATTTAGAATTTGCCCAAGAGCTTGGGGGGGATGGGGGCCACTGGAATCAAGCATGGTCTTAAGTAGTCTATGGATCCAAAAAAATACCATTTTGGTATCATAGCTATTGTTAGTATTCATGATAAAATTCAATCAGAAAAAAAACTTTTTTATTTTAATTAAACATAGGAAAGTCTTGAAATTAAGTCAATATTAAAACAATGACGTAAAAATGACAACTTTGTTTAACATGTGCTCCATAATTTTAACTTGGTGATTGTGTATGACTACCATATGAAATTGATCTGAAGTTGTGCATTTAAATAAGGTTGCCACTCAAATTGAAAACACAATCTCTGTGCTCTTGTTTGAGCGGTATTGGACAAACTATACTAGTTTTAATTGTTGAAAAAACTTAGAAAGAAAAAAAACAGTTGATCATACAAAAAACAAAATAACAATTAAAACTCCTTTTAGTTAGTTTACTTTGATTCATTTCGTGACTTATTCCTATGAATTTTATTTATTAATATGAATTTAAATCAAATGAGATTTTAAAAAAAGCTCTTCAAACGCATGTCTATATAAATAAGAAATATATTGTATTTTTATTTTTAAAAAAAAAAGCTCTTCAAACTTATGTCTATATAAATAAGACATATATTGTATTAAAGAGCTTTTCTTGTGATTAAAAAAAGGGCAGGGTGTTTCCTCTCTGAAAAAAGCTTCATCAGTTTTGGAAGGGCGCTCACATCAAAGATTTTAAATTGAGTAATATTATGCACAACTGAAATTTATCCTAGACAATTTCTAAATTACCCTCTCATACTATCTAATGAGTATATTTCAATTCTTTTTCATTATCAAAATATGAGAAAATTTGTATAGTATAAAAATAATTAAAGGTATGCTTAATGGCACTCTCTGTGCAGGTTTCTTTTTTCAATAAAAGAAAACTAACAAAAAATGATTAATTGATAAACAAGTAGAAAGCTTGTATCAATTATTTTAACTAAAATTACAAGAAAATAAACTTTTAAAGATGCATTTTTAAAAAATAAAAATATTTAAATTACTTAAAAAAAATAATATCCCCCTCCTACTTGCCCCCAAAAAGATACTTATATTATAGAATGTTCACCAGTTGAGAATAATCCAAACAAAGTAAATGTTTGTAAAAGTAATCTGAATTTAACCTATAAACACATAATTTTACCAATGTAATTATTATTTAGACAATGAATTAATTCTTTTTTCAAAATAGAATCTGAATAAAAAGACATAGTTTCTAAAGAAGGGTGTCTTATTTTTCTAAAAAGAACAAAGAGAGTACATTTATTGGGATCAAAGGGAGGGTAGCGCGGGTCGCCACCCAAAAAACAGTTAATATGCAGTGTTTTTTTTCCCGAAGTTTAAATATAATCACTGTGTTAACTTCATTTCACTTTTTTATCGTTTTATGTTCAGTTTTATACATTATATTTTTATCCCTCATAGGTAAATATTCTGTGAATAAATAATCAAGCATACTGATTCACATGAAAGTAATTTACAAATTATGTGTCTCATTATGGTGATTTCTAAATAACTCATCAGAGTCTGCATCGAAATGCTTCCTGAATCCTGCTAAGTTAAGTATTATACATGCTATTACGTTTTTTTCCGAATCATGCATCACGATTCTAATTCAAGTGATTTACAATTCACACACTGAGATTTGTGCTAGAAGGATTTAAAATTTGCCTATCGAAAATAGCATTAAAGGGATTTATAAATTACTGTTTGCAATTTTCATTGAAGTAATTTATGAATCTCCTTTTGTATTTAATGATTACTAGATTATGCATTATTTTTTACATAAAAATCATTACTAAATAGCTGTGTTGTGTTTTGCATTAAAGTAATCAAAGAATCATGTTTGCATTTTGGTGATTTATTAATCACTCATTGCTATTTATGACTTGTTACTTTGCACATTTTTCAAACTTTATCATTTGCTATTCATATATGCTTTGATTTATGGAACATAAGTTCCTTTTTATACGTTGCTACACACGATTGACAGCCGAAGAGGTTAAAATCAGAGCTTGTTTTGTAGGCATCCGACGAGTTTTCTCAACCATTCGCATAGTAGCTGCACCAGCTATTCAAGACATTTTGATGGATAACGTATATTAAATAATCACATTCACCAGAAAATTTCAATTTTAGGAAAAAATCAGTTCTTCAAGAGACAGAGAGTTGTAGTTAAAGCTGCGCTTTACTGTGAGAGAAATACTTTGTGGCGAATTCTGTTTCAGCTGCTAATTTAAATTCTGCTAGTTTATCATCATTATCTAATATATATAATTGTTTTACGTGGCTCCCAAATTTTGGCTGTATTTCTTTTCTGCCGGTGGCAACGTTTGCTTTGTTTTGTTTACATTACTATTTCTTTTACACGGCGAATCGACCAATGATTGCCGCAAAAAATGTCACATGCCAAATCTAGCTGATGTGGCTCAACATATAGCGCTTTTAAAAACGGAAACTGAAATAACCAGAGAGCATCAGCTGCGGCAATCTCATACTATTAATCTAGGCAGAAGTGAGTTGTCTTTGTCGATACATCTCTATTTTAGTATTTTGTAGAAAGCGCCTTTTTTCACGAATTTATATATTACGAATTTATTTAACGATTTTTGATTTATATCACGAATTATACTATAGCACATTTCTAATAGGTTTAACGAATTACATGTCATTTATTTGAACTCAAATTTATTTTAATGACTTAGTATTTACTGAAAAGATGTAATTTTTTTAAAAAAAAGTTTTTATATGGATTTGAATGATTGCTGATTTGAATGATCTGTGCATTTGCAATGTACCTAAGTTAGTAGCGAGCGAAGCGAGCTTGGTTTGAGAAGCAAACCATATAAGCTAGCGTAGCAATTTTCGGGGATTGGCGAGCGTTAGCGAGCAGGGGGACGAAACCCTTTCATGGTAAAATCTCTTTCACCTGCGTAAGTAATTTAAAATTAAAGGCATCAAAAAGTGAGTTTAGGTTAAACCTAGAGTAAGACATGAAGTTTTAAGTGCTGAAAAATCATTTTCAAAATATCAAAATGTAAAGAAATTATGGCAGGATTTCTCAGGATAAAGCAATGAAGAAGCAATCCTGTAATATTCTATGTTGATATTTTGAAAACTTTTTTTCAGAATTTAAACCTTCACTTCTCTGAGATTAAGGCCGGCCGAGTGGTTAGCGGCCAGACTGCGGGCTCGAATTCCGATCTCGGAATGAATGTTTCTCTCTGTGCGTTGTCTTCTATTGTGTATGAAAATTGAGCCGTGATGGTTAAGGGGATAGAGCTTTCTCCTTCCAATGAGATGAACCGGTTCGAATCCAGCGATGGCTGGTCGATACGAATTCCGCAGTCAGCCTGCACAGATCACAGTGCTGACGTAAAATATCCTCAGCAGTGGACGGATCATGGGTTAGAGTTCCCTTGCCGTCAGAATAACCGTGGCAGGTTCTCGTGGTCCGGTTTAATTTTTAGGGTAGAATTTATCATTTGTATTACGCGCCGACCCAAGTCATAATTTTTGATGGTTTTTCAATGATGGTCCACCATAATCTGGATAGCAAACATTAATAATTCCATCACGAGCCATTCTATTTTTAATGGTAGCCAACATAAGTAACCATCCCCCCAATGTAGAAATTCAGACCTATTTATGATGGTCCAACATAAGAATAGCAACTTGTTAGGATGGCTTGTTCATGTTAAACCATCAGAAATTTCCATCATAATTTCTTGGAAATCAAATGTTGGAATGATTCTGAACAACCATCATCCTACTACAGGAATTGGGACTGATTTGTGATGGGTTAACATAAAAAAAAAAAAAATATGGTATTTTCCAGAGAACCAAGGAGAATTCCCATTAAACCATCATGGAAATGCATAATTGGAACCATCATGGACCAATGGTCCATGAGAATCAAACTTGTCTTGATGGTTAACCATTATAGTATTGAGGTACTTTCCATCAGTTGAATGATGGAAGTTTGCTGGCATATCAAAAAGCATGAATTCATAATGAAAAATGTTGGATGTTGGACCATCATGAATCGCACTGAAACTAACATAAACCATCAAAATGTTTTGATGGGATCATCAAGAATTTTGACTTCCTAATGCATGTAAAAAAAAAATTATAAATTTTTGCATCCGACTAACCTGATAAAATTTCTTTTGCAGATACATTGGTTTAGACTTGGGGGAATGATTCTCAGTATTGTGATCTGCTTTCTGACTACCGTGTACTGCCAGGATCAAAATTGGAATAGGCATTACTATCAGCATTATTCACCCAGTTCAATATGGGTTGCACAGAACCACAACAATCGAGGCGGAGATCTGGAGTTGCAAAGTTCAATGAATAGACCATCTTCCAGGTTTGGAAAAATGCCTTGGAAAAACCCACAGTCCAAACCACAGTGGCAATCTCCAATGTACAAGCCGAAATGGCAAGATTCGCTTTCAAAACCGCAATGGCAACTATCGAAAGCACACCACATGAAACCGTTTATGAAACGACCATTTAAGACTTCGAACTCTTTAAACAAACAGCCGCATGACCAATGGAGAGCAGGACCTAAAGAGTGACAAGGAAGATTACGTACTAAACCTAATGGCATATTTTTCCGACAAACTACACCCCAACCCAGAAATTGGCCAGATTACATTCCTCCACTTTCTATTATAAAACCTGAACTGACCCGCATTTGCGTTACATAGAGAGGAAGACCACGAGAACCTCCCACTTTTAGCCTGACGGCAAGGGGACTCTAACTCTTGATCTACCACTGAGGATATTTCACGTTAGCACTCTGATCGGTGTAAGCCGGATGGGGAATTCGTATCGACTGGGATTCGAGCCCGGTTCACCTCATTGTGAGGCGAACGCTCTATCCCCTGAGCCATTACGGCTCAGTATATTGTAATTATCATCGAGAGATGCAGAAAGTTTTCCACTATTAACTCATGTGTTGCCACAGAGATGACCAAATGCTCACTTTTCGATGGCATAGATTCACAAATTTTATTTTTCAACCAGAGATTAAAGCACTCTTAATGTGCATATTTAAGAATTATTGTCAAAGTTGTAGCCATAAAAATGCATTGGCTAGAATCTTAAAAATATATTGGACTTAAGAAAAAGCAAAACATTTAAAATCTAATGAATCCTTTCTGAGAAAGGTGACCAGAAAAGATCAAAACCCGTCTGTTGGCCAGAAGGGAATTGGAATGTGATTATTAAATATATTTTTAATTTAATATGCAAACAAAGCTTATCACGATTGCTGATAACTCAGTTTCATCTGATGTAATAAAAGTGAATTCTTTTCATTTTTGACTTAATTTCTGGATCGGAAGCAAGCTATATCTAAAAAGTTATATAATTATTATTATTTTTTGATATATTTAAATAATTTCCAACCAAACTAATGTACGACCCAAATAATGATATGAAAGCGCATTTATTGTTTCGAAAATTAACTAGTGTTCGAAGTAAAGCATCAACTTTGTAAATTTATGAGAAAACAATAGTATTTTTCAATTTAAAAAGAACGGAAGAATTCATTTTTAGACGACAACTTCCGAATTGGAAAGAGCTAATCAGAAGATGTAAATAAAGTTTAATCAAATAGTTTAGATCTTAAAGTGTGAAGACGGCACTTTCAGAAAAAATGTATTTCATTTGATTTAACCAACCAAAGGAAAATTTTAATTAAGCAAATAACGAGATTTAATTTTATACAAACTATGCAAACAAAATAATGGAAAAAAGTATTTACTGATTGAAAAACTAACTCTTATTTGAAATAAAGCATCGAAGCTTGCAAAGGGGACAAATTGCCTAAGACTGAGTTTAGAAAGCTCAGTATGGAAGAAAATATCCTAACATCGTTTTTTGTTTTACAGTGCAGGTAAGTGTACATTGCAGTTACATATTTCAAACATTTATGCATTTTTAAAGAGCTTTTAATATTGAATGAACGCACAAATTGCTAATTTTTATACCTTAATTTAATTTTTTAAAGGAGAGGTTAAAAATAATAACAAACTAACGTAGTTTAAAGAAAAATTATATGCCATTAAAATATAGATTTGATAAAATCTGCAGTTTTTGAAGATATTAAAATTTTTCAAAAACACCTCAACTACTCAAAACTGATAAAAGTTCTCTCTTAACCGACCTTTAGTTAAGTTTGAAAATCTGTTTACAAATTTGAATTTATGTTGAACTATGTAAGAAATTAAATCTGAAATGTTTGCTGGAAATTTAACTCAGAACTTCACAAGAAATAATTTATAAAAAGGATTTTATAAGATTAAACTAAAGAAATTTTTAAACAAATTTGACCTTGTATTTAAAAATCAAAGATAATGTAATTGGACTTACGTACAAGTGACAAGTTTTAACCGAGAAAAAATTAAAATTCATAAGAGAATTTAGAAGCTTGCATTCTATTGAAAAAAAATCAAAAAGTTATTAGCTAAAGAGATTACAAGTGCCAAAACTTTTGATTGGACTCTTCGTTATGCAAACACTTTTTCTGGTTTGACAAAGAGTATGCTTAGATTAATTTCGATGGAATCTAAAATGTTCATTTTATGAAAAATCTAAACTTTTTGAACAGTTTCAAACTAGAATTAAACATATTTAGTGTTTCTCTTATACCATTAAAGCAATGGGGGTGCGCTTGTTTTCCAGCGCCGTCATCCATTGCCAAGAATATTACTACTGCCACACATATTAGTCTACCAGTTTAGAGGGCGGACCCATTCACACATCCACAAATCGTAATTTTGACCTGAACTAGAGAACGATCAATTTCCAATCACTACCCCCAGAAGTAAGATTTGTTATGGAAACATGGAACTAGTTCGGGAAACATTGGTGACCAGACAGATTTAACGTGCACCAGTCACCATTTAATAATTTCTTCGGTAGGCGGCGATCCAACTCACGATCTTTGGACATGGGCCTACCGACCAAGCTGCCCCTGCCCCCATATGTTTCGTTGTAAATCAGTTAAGCTAAGGTCGTATGTCAAAAACTAGTGTTCCTTATAGAAGTTATTTAAGGTGCCCTCGTAATCTTTAGTCCACCAACATCCTGAGCCGCACAGCTAGACACTTAACTTCAAAGTTTGCCCAAACTATACATTTGAAAAAAACTTTCTAGTAGAATCGTAAAAATTCCATTTTGTGCGAGAGTTTTAAATACTGGAATTTTTCTAATCCCGATTCCTAATCTGCAAATTAAACCACACTAAAAACAAAAATTTTTAACCAAAAATTTAATTTATTTTCAATATAAAATACACAGTACAGATAAGATTTTTACAATTTATCTTTTAATATAGTCTAGCATTACAAAAAACTAAAAATCTACAACCAAAATACTTTTATGATATATAGTACAAATATCAGAGTAAAATTTCTTTTAATTACTGTAAAAAGTTTCAAACACTAGTTCAATACAATCATACAATGTAAATATTTACCACTAATTTGTTTCTTTAAACATTTACTACTAATTTGTCCCGGAAAAAATTTAGTATTAAAAATGACAACGTTTTCATTTCGTTTATGATAAATTTTCCACATTACTAAAAGCAGGTGATTAATAAATAGTATAATATTGTATATTGCAACTAGATCTAATAATCCTGATATTGCAACTAAATCTGATAATTTTTAAATTAAACATTTTAGATCTTTGTAAAAGGACTGTTTTGTTGACTAGAGTTTTACAGCATGTTATTAAAAAAAAAAAATCAAACTTCAGAAATTTTACTAGCAGAGGGGAAGAAATTTCCAAGCAGTTCAAGTTATTATTAAATTTTAAGCCATTAGAATTTAATTTTGATTAGTATAAACTAAACTTTGAAAAAGAGATTTCTTAGATTCATTCAAAGTGATAGATTCCAGAATTATAGATTCAGTTTCATTGAATTTTAAATCCAAATAAAACGTAGTTTTCTTGCTAATGTAACTAACAGTGTTTAATGTGAATTTGTTCTGTTACTAATTCTATTAAAATAGAAACGTTCGCAATCTAGATATATAAATAAAACCAACTCTGCGATTATGACAACACTTTAAAATTAAGTAAACTCCCAGAAATTCAGAAAAATTTTACATTTTGGTAGCTGATTATTCAAACTTTGGCATCTTTAATATTTCTTTAAAAATATGCAAAACTGATTTGGATTTATTGTAAATATACTAAAGCAATATAGTTCTATATTCAAATTTATACTTTATAGTTTGGTATAAGTTACAACAGGATTTTTACACCAATAATGTTCTTATATACGCATTAGATTAATTTTAGTGTCAAATGCTCACAAATTAATGAGCTTCAAAAATGAAAATACATAAATTTCTTATCCAACACATCACAGTAGCATCAATATACATCAATGACATTTACATTATGAAAAATTATAATTTATAAATTCCGTTAGGTACATATTTTATAATAGAAATTTCATTCTATGCTATACACATAGATTACGCATTCGATATCTAAGACAAGACTGATTACATAAAGCCTAAAAAGCAGTGGAATATACAGTTTAAGTCGATGTTAATTTAGCTGATACAAAATATTTAGGAAAAACAAAAAGTTTAAAATTTGAATAATTGTCGTAAAGTAGAATTTAATTAAAAATAGTATTAAATAAAATGTACACTTTACAATTTAATGCACGGCATAGCCTTCTCTTGTTTGTAAAAAAATTTCCCAAACACAATTTTAAAATATGCTAATCCAAAAATATTAAAATTGACCTAAAAATTATTATTTATGTAATAAATCGCTAGTTTAAAGAAATTTTCTAAGTGCTTAGAATTTTGAATATACAAAACTGTTAAATGCAATTTAATGAAACTCACTCAGGTCGGTAATTGAATTTGTTTTCACAAAATTTTAATAAAAGTACGAGTTAATTGTTAAAGTTTTCGTTTTCACAGACACTTTGCTAAAATTTCAAGATCTCCAGAAAAGTTTTATTACCATTTTTAAGCCGATTATAAGGTAATATAGAGAAAGTACGATAACTTTAACAGTTACGCACTTTTAGCATACACATCTTAGTTTACCGTTATCTCGAGTCGTTATAAACCATTTTTCATACAACTTAAAAATTAAAATTTAGTTAATTTTGAATACTAAACATTTTTTTTAATACAGCTCTCACTTCCTTATTTTCTAAGTTACAATATATCACTTTGACGTCTTAAATTTCTTAACGAAAAGAGAGTTCTAAATTAAAGTATAACCTTTGAGAGTTTTTACGTACGGCAACGTACACTAGGGAATCTGAAACTTTCGAAGCTGCTGAACGAGTGTGGGGGACGAAGAGGGCCGTCTACGGCTACCATTTCAAACTCCACACTTGTATAGAACGGAAAATTTCGAAATTTTTGAACAAGTTTTTTTTTTTTGTTAGCGCTATATCAATCTCCAAATCAAACAGAAAGATTTCAAAGAATTAATAGTAATTAAGTTAATAGTGTTTAGAAGTCTACGAATCTCAATAAAGTTTAAAACTATTTGATTTTAGTAGCGCAGAAAATTTTTGGTTACTCTTTCTAAAAATGTCAAATTGCGATTGTAGATTTGAGTAATGCACCGATGATTAATTTATTCAGTATTCCTGCTACCAAATTAACGGTTTATATTTTGCGTGCGTGCGCGTATGATACTACTTTCGCTCTAACCCCCCCCCCTCCCTTCATGGTCTATACAGCTTGATTTAATCCTCGTGTTTCGATTTAAATTAAAAATCATGATCGTCCTGCAATTGTTTTCCAGCTGTTTATTTTTTTAAAATTTCGCTTATCTGTCAAAGCAAGCTACGTTTGCGTAAAAAGTACTTGAACGTATAACTTCAATTTCACTGTAATTAAAATTTCGGCCAAATTGTATTTAAAAAAGATATATAACTCATACACCTTTATTGAAAAAAACATTGCCTATCCATCTAAGAAAAAAAACTGTTCTACATACCATATTTTACTTTTAAACTAAAAACTTGAAATCTAGGCAAAACTGAAAATTTAGTAAAACAAAATTTTCGGAAAAATTTTATAATTTATTTTGCGAAATTTTCTGCACAACGTTAATTTAAAATTTTTTTTAACTCAATTCTGCATAATGTTTGGTGCTTTATAGGAGTTTAAGGAAACTAATTCCACCACTGAAGCAACAAGTTAATGTTAGATGTTAAGATAAGTTAAGTGATTAGTAAATTAGGAATTATTTTGTTACTTCAGCAGCAAAATTAAGTTACATTAAACGTCCTAAAAATTATGAAAATTTGCTAAACAAAAATATTTTAATTTTATTTGTCTTTAAATATAAAAATGTTATAGCCTTCAAGTACTTTAACAAAAAAAAATGCTAAAAAAATAGTTTGTTAATTTGTTGAAATTTTTTTCCCTTCTAGCACGTAAATGTCTACAACATTTTTAAATTATCCGGATAATGTAACCAGACTTTTAAATAAAAATCATCACTTGTTTTTACATGAATTTTTAAAATTTTATATTTGGCGTTAACTACACTAAGTCATATAAATCTTGGCATGAGAGTTCGTATATTAATTACTTTAACTGACAGTTAAAGTATGTAGAACAGTAAAAATATGCGAAATTAAATTTAGAAAACCTAGAATTTGAATTTTTTCCCCTTTCAAGAAGCACCTTCATAATACCTGCTTTTCACAAGTAAAACCTCCCCCTATTATGCTCTGTATGAACTGAACGAACTGTTAAAAAAACCGATAAAGAACTGTTCTAAATTAAAGTACGTCAGAGCGGAGAGTTTTTACGTACAGCAACGTAACCAACCGCTACCAAATCAAACTCCATACTTGCTCAGAAATTTCAAAATTTTCCGTCGTACACAAGCTTTCATGTTAGCGCTATATCAATCTCCAAATCAAACAGAAAAATTTCGAAAAATTAATAGTAATTAAATTAATAGTGTTTAAAAGTCTACGAATCTCAATTTAGTTTTAACCTCGAATTTAGTAGCGTAGAGAATTTTCGGTTACTCTTTTTAAAAATGTCAAATTGCGATTGTAGATTTGAGTAATGATTAATTTGAACTGACAGTTAATATTTGGAGCGCGAATGATACTACTTTCGCTCGAAACCCCCTTCATGAAGGTCTATACAACTGTGTATAATCCTGGTGTTTCGATTTAAATTAAGAACAGTAATCGTCCTGTAATTTGGCTGTTTATTTTATAGAATTTAAGCTTATCTGTCAAAACTAACTACGTTTGCGTAAAAAGTACTTAAACGTTTAACTTAAATTTCACTGAAATTAAAATTTCGGTCAAATTGTATTTTAATAAATATAACTCATACCTTTATTAAAAAACATTGCCTACCTATTCTAGTAGTACACAATTTCAACTTAACATCTCAGGCACACAGATTTCCAGAACAGGTAGTCTTAAAACATTACTACAGAATAAAACGACATAAAATTCTATCATTCGTCAACTGATCTCATGCTGGGATTGAGCTACGAAACTGGAATAGAAAAAGAGCAGTAATTTCCTAAATATAGCCTAGCGGCCTTAATTCTATCAAATTTTCAATGTTTAAGGAGAGCAGGCACATTTTAAAAATAAATTTAACTGTTATGAAATTTTATATAACCAGAGCTTATTCTACTTCCCATTACATAATATACTAGCTCATAATAACTTTGTTCAGCCTTTTAGAAATTTTGAAAACTTTGGGAAAACTTTAATAAAAGCATTTTCATAACTTTTCATATTAAAACGCAGCAATCTGTTTTAATACAAATCCTTATTTTTTTTAAAAATTTATAGAGATTTAAGACAGAAGACAGTATAATTCATTGATTGCTAATAATGCTTTAAATTTTAGAACTGGATTCTTTCTGCAGAGTTGAAAATAGTAAAAATCTGTGTATTAGAGGAAAATATGGTATCGGACGAGGGGTGCAGACGATTAAGAAAATGTGTAGTCCTTGTAGACAGCTATATTTGCATTTTGTTTTATATGTGCTTCTTATAATTGTTTAATATTTTGTTTTTACCTTTTCTTTAAGAATTTTAAAGCTTTTATTAGTGAAAATTCCGTACTACAGTTAAAATTAACTAATAGAACTTTAAGATAGAACTGCATTTTTATCTTGAAACTGTTTTCAACGCTTTAAAATACTCAAAATATTACATCAGGCAAGATATTACGAAGATGCAATTTGAAAAAAATCACAAACAATTAGGAAAGGTACAAAATGTACTACACGATAATAAATTTGTAAACTTTCAAGTATTAGTTTCTTTAAAGAGAATCACTTCATTTAATTATATTTAAAAATTTAATAAGCTTTAAAAGATTTTAAACTGCTGTTTAGTATTTTATGAAGGAATTCACTATTTTGTGTTCGTAAAAAATAAAAACTGTTCCACATGCTAATATTTTACTTTTTAGAAAGAAAAACTTAAAATTTAGGCAAAACGGGAATATTATTAAACCAAAAGTTTCGGGAAAAATTACATTTTATAGATTTTTTTTGCGAAATTTTCTTTATACCGTTAATTTTAAGTCTTTACTCAATTCTGCATAATATTTGCTGTTTTAGGGGAATTTAAAGAAACTTATTCCACTACTGAAGCAGCAAGTTAGTGTTAGATGTAAAATGTTAAGGTAAGTTAAGTGATTAGTAAATTACGGATTATTTTTCTACTTCAGCAGCAAAAATAAGTGGCATTAAACTTCCCTGAAAATTTGCCAACCAAAAATATTTGAATTTTATTTTTCTTTAAATATATAAACGTTACAGCCTTTAAGTACTTTAACAAAAATACTCATTCATTAAAAAAAATAAGTTTCGTAAGTTGTGAAAATTTTATCCCCTTCTAACTCGTAAATGGCTACAACTTTTTTAAATTATCCAGATAATACATCCAGACTTTTTAACTATTAATGTAAAAACAAGCAGTTACTTCGATAACAATTTATATTTAAATTTTATAATCGGTCTTAACTACACTAAGTCTATATAAACCTTTGCATGAGAGTTTGTATATTAATTATTTTAACTGCAAGTTAAAGCATGTAGAACAGTAAAAATATGCTGAATTATACAATTAATTTAGGAAACCTAAAATTTGAAATCCCGTTTTCCTCTTAATGAGCACCTTTATAATATCTCCCTCTGCTTAGAGAGTAAAACATACTTCTATTAAGTTAAAACTGAATTCCTTTGTTTTTCAAAAATTTACTTAGCTATAAATCTAGTTTTGTACACGAGAGGTAAATTTATATTACAGTATACAAATATATTTTTTCAATGTATTTAAAAATTTAAATTAAATTTATTAAATTTGTATTTAGAATACTATAGCACATTATGATTTGTGTGTGTTCACTGTCAAGTTTATGATTCCAAGTTATGAATCCGTGAAAGGTGCAGGGGTGGAGGATATTTAGAAATTTCATTTCTCACAATTTTGATGTATAGAGTTTGTGTGGATCCGTCTAAATTCAGTTAAAGGGATTTATTACAAAACCATTAATGCATCAATAAAGAAGAAACGAGACATGTCTGCGAATTTGTTTCGAGATTTTATTTTTGAATGTTCTAGCATGAATACTAAAAGTTAAATAGTTTGTGAACTACTGTAAAACAAGGTTCATAAATTAAGCAATTAGATATAGCAATAACTGTTTAATTTAAAAAATTTTGTATTTAAGTCACTTTTTCGAAGTTTGAATGTCAGGTTTTTGTTAAAATTAAATTGTGCCAAAATTTACGCTCCAAATAAATACAAATTTAGAAATTTAAGCTTAGATCATTCTAAAGCACTCTAGCATTGTAGTACCGAAACTATAATACGAATATTTCTACACACTTTTATTTACGATTTATTCACTTTAGAATTTGCTTTATACAATGTGAACTATTCTTTTTGGTATAGGAGTTCCTGATTGAAAACCCCATTCTACTTCACGCTAATATGAGCCAAATTACCCCTCGTAAAAGAATAAACAACTAAAGTTCGAATTTAAACTTTTTTTATAACGGAATTTTTAAGCATTCTAAAAAAATATGGTTCACAAGTTTTCTTGGTACAAGGTGAATGTCTAGTACAAATGTTTTAAATTACTAGTATCATGGCGGCGACAGTTTTTTTTAAAAAATGGAGTGATACAATAAAGTTAAACGACGAGAACAGTTTAGAGTTTTGGAAAACTGCGTCGTGCCTGCGGAAGATAGAAATATGGCAGATTATTATTTTGCATTTAACAGAAATGTACCTAAAACATTTTGCTAGAAATTTTGAAAGTTTGCGCAGAAGGCTTAAAAAGTAAATCTTTGTAAAAAAAATTGAGACTAAAACTTTCTCGAATACCTTAAATTCCAGCAAAAGTTTTTTTAAAATATTAAAGCCAAAATCTAATTTTTTTAACCTAGTATTTTTATCAATCATAAACTTTTACATAGTTAATTTACTTTTCAAAACCAAGAGAAATTATTATAGATAAAATTTGTATATCAGAAATTAACATCTTATAGATAACAATGAAATTTGCAATGAAAAGCACCGAAGATACGAGACCAGTCAATAGAACATAAATAAATGTTGAGGACCTGAACGCTGCAATTATGACAGAGGTGTAGCAGAGAAATCGCCATGTAGTTTATTGTAGAAGGAATACATGAAACCAGTAGTTCCTATCTGCCATTCTGAAAACAAAAATATTTGTTACTTCCTAAGCAAGGAAAAAATGCTAAACCCTTAAAATTAGTGATCTAAACTCAAAAAATTGTGGCTACGACTTTATATTTAGGTGTAGTGAAGCGCCATACATACTTCTGTCTCGGAATAAAATTTTACTCATTACGATAAGATATATAAAATAAGCTTTAAAATTGTTCATGAACTACTAAATGTGGGAGTCTTAAGCATATTCAATAGAAACTATTTAATTCAAAAAGAGTTTTATTTGTTTACCTTAACTAGATTCTTTTCCTCAAGGTGAAGCATTCGTGTGAACATTTTGTAAATATTTAATATTTCAATATAATATTCTTTTATATAATAAATCTTAAACATTTGTCAATGGTCAATAATTTGAGAATATCGCAGAACCAAATATGAAGACATAAAATTTTATAAACATAACTTTAAAAGAACGTCTAACTGTGGTTTCACCCTTTCAAAACTAGTGTACTTTTAATTTCAAAAAACCTTTCGGGCACGTTAAAAATTATTTACTGACCAATTAGTAAACAAATCTTAAAATTGAATAAGTGAATTATTCAACGTTTGTGATTCAATAATCACCCAAACTGTGCTTAAATAATTTTTACTAACCATTTAATATACAAACATAGAAATTATTTTCGTATAAACTAATACACAAGTCAATCTATCAGTAGCAAATCTTAAAAGCCAAACTGAAAAAAAAAACTTTAAACCTATTCTTAAAAAATTTAAAATTCTAATAATTTAGACATATTGAAAAAGAAATAAACTTTACTGCCAGTTCATAGAAAGTTGAACAATTCATCAAATTAAAGACTCAACTGAGCAAAAATATTTTAAAGTTTGGGTTGAGACTAAAATTTACCAGAATTTGCAAATTAAAAGAGAATGCAAATTGTTTGGAGTTTAAATTTATGATTGTTTACAAGCTAGATAGAGGATTTTTAAAAATTTTCAAAGGGATTCCTTCAAATAATTTTAAAATTTGATCGAATAACTAAGTTCTAGATACGACTATCAGCACCTTATTTTTATGCCTCCTAAATTATCAAGATAAAACTTTATAAATTTAATTTATACAAGTTTCTTCACTCTATTTCGAATAGAATCTATGTAATATCCACAAACAATTAAATTTAACGATCTCAAATATTTATGGGACAATAATTTATAATTTTTATAAAAGTATTTTCAGATAATACTTATCAGTTTTAAAAAGTTAAATAGCGTTAAAAAAATTTGTCATTTTAATTTAATCATACTTAAAATTTAAAGGCAGCCGACTTGCATAATTTTATTTTATTTTCAAGAGTTTAAAATAAAAAGATAACCTTTATTTGAAAATAAGAATCTATGACAGATCAGTTTTGCAAAATTTTAGGTTTTCGAAATAAATTTTAGGACTTTGTGGAACCTCTAAAAATTACGAATTAAGCCCTAAAAATGTTTTATAGAATTTATTATGAGTTAACAGTCACCAGAGCGAATTGTGCAGTTTTTACTTTACGCAATTGAAGCAAATTACTTTCCCCAAAGCAGAAAACTTTAAAATTAAAATACTCAAAATAAGATTCCACTGCATCAGAAAATTAGATAAGGAAATCAGGCTTAAAAACATAGCAATCTTAAAGTTAAATAAATTTGAAGTTAATATTCGGTATACCTTGTGTTAGATCTGAAGAGGCTTAAAAAGTAGACTCACTACTTTATTATTGTTACATTTATTTTTTGTTAAACAAGTCAGTCTAGATTGATTAAAATATAGATAAATTATAATTTTAAATGAATATAGCGATTATAAACAGCTATTACTAATCAAAAATTACTCATCTAGAAGATTAACATAGAATGTAGATCAGTAGTTACCAACTGGCTGTCCTCCAAGCGTTTTTTTTTTGTGGCCCGTGAACTAAAATATTAGTTATCATTTTTGCGAACAATTTTCGTAAAAATTTATATGGGTTTAAAGTACTTTTCTTTGTTAAAAAAACCTAGTTTCTTCGTTTCTGTGAAATTTAACATGCCAACGGTGCAAAAAAAATTTCAGTCAAAATCTACTTATTTTAATTTGTAATTAAATACTTTCGTTTTGTACAACTTGATAAAAATCTGACAGTAATATTTAGTGTTCCTTCAAGCATAAAAAGAGTCCTATATAAAATTTTGATAAAGTTGAGGCCAACCATTTGACTGATGTTTTTAATTACGGCCTTCGGCCTCTTGTGAGTTGGAAACCCCTGATGTAAATGGAATTTTTTTCACGCTTGAAAACCCAACGTCAACCTCGATTTAAGGTTTTAATATAGAAGGTTGTTTTCCAAGGTTTTGGATTAGGGTAATGAGCATAGAATAGAGCAGATTGTCACAGATCTAGTTTTGAGGTTAGAAGGTTTACACGTAAACCGCATAACAAACCTTTTCAGGTTTACATTAAAAGATTTTTGCTGAGTGAAAATAAACATTGATATTTGGGATTAATTTTGAATTACCCTGTATTTAACGTTTGCACTCTTTGAAAATTTTTAAGTGTTATAGTGACAGCCCTAATTCCTCAAACTGGAGAAAGAAGTTTATCATAAGAACGTAAAAAGGTATCCAGGGTTAAAATATAAGTTATGTAGGAAAAAAACTCACCCTTTTCTTCATATGCACTTTAGATGCATTTCCAGCCAAATATTTTCATTGTCTCGTCTCCAGATAAACCCAAACATCTAGCCGAATATTTCCACCATCATTATTGTAGTCGCATCTCCAAACAAAGTGTCTTTCCATCCATTTAGGCAAATATTTCCACCATCATTATTGTAGTCGCATCTCCAGATATATTCTCCATAAAACCACATCCATTTTCCATGTAACCTGGATGAAAATCTGTAAGAGATTGTGATATTACTTTAAAAAACTAAAATTAAATACTTAAAAACGTCTTAAAGAGAGATCAACATTTTTAACTGGTCAAAAGTTTGAGTCTTCTAAATCTATGTAATTAGTATAAAAATACTAAAATCAGAACTTTTCGAACATTTGAAAAAACTAAATAAAAATTTGCACTATTAATCTTCAATAAAGTTTATTTTATGTATATATATATATATTTTTTAAGAAGTCTTAGCATTACCACCACAATTATTGCCAAAAAAATTTTTTTAAATTGTTTCTTATTGTTGACTTGCGTCGCACTAGAGCTGCACAATTGGCTATTGGCGACGGTCTGGGGAACATACCCGATTAGGATCCAAACACATGCAATCTCCAATTTTCTCCAATTTTTTGATGGCTCTTGACGACCAGCGCGTAGTCTTGCACTTCTCGGTAGAACAGTTTGACTAGGACTTTTTTGTTCTATTGGAAACAGTGTCTTGACGATCAGTTCACTGCGGGACTTGATAATTTGTAAAATATGTTTTGATAATTTATATAAAATATACTAAAAATTTATATAAAATATTGATTCGGAGTACCAGATTAAAATATTTGGATATAAACAGTTTTAAGTAAAAAATATTTTGCAAATAAATCATTTAACCTTACGTTTAAAAAAAAATCAAAAGTTGGAAAATAAAAAATTAGCATAGATTTTCTTTTTAGAATTTTTGCAAAAACATTTTCGTATGGAATGATAAAATGTAAAAAAAATTATAAAACTAACATAAAAATTCAGTAAATTGATAACGTATCTCAAACGCTTTCAAGGATTCTAAAAATTAAGTATTATAGCTACTTCATATTATTAAATCCTGAAATACAATGCACATTTCAACGCTAGCAATTAATATTAGGATTAAAAATTTCAAGCACAACAAAGCGTTTAGGTGAGTTTACCTTGGAAAACTTATAACAATAAAGTGCTACGTGTAACTATTTATTGACTACTTATTTTACGCTTGTTGGACTATTAGAAAACTAAACGGGAATACATGAAACCACTTTTTAAGTATAAGCAAACAAAATTTGGTAATACAAACTCCGTCTGGTTAATTTAAAAATTACAAGGCGCAATTATTGATACATTAAAAATAAGTAAACTTACTTAATAGAATCAAACTTCAAACTCAGGGCCCACAAACTTCAACTCATAGACAAATAAATTAGTTATGTTTGTAACACCGAAAAATCTACACGAGGGCGATGAAAAAGTAAATAATGCACTCTTATATAGGCTAAAAAACTGTGCGTGAAATTACTTCCGGCTGCTGGGTTTTGCTTAGTGAAATTTCACATGGACAGAGTCTCTTTATATAATAAATGTTATACATTTTTCAATGATCAATATGTTTTGAAAATATCGCAGAAACAAATATGAAAGCATAAAACTTTATAAATTTAAAAATGTAAGTATAGCTGCTGAATCACCCTTTCAAACCTAGCGTACTTTTAATTTCCAGGAACCTTTCTGACACGTTAAGAAACTATTTACTAATCAATTAATCAACAAATTATAGAAATTGAATAAGTGAATTACTCACTTGACGTTAATCAACCTAACGGAATTTAAATCATTTTTCACTAACCATTTAATATACAAACATTAGAATCCATTATTTTGGTATAAACTAATACACAAGTAAATTTATCAATAGCAAATTTTACAAGTCAAACTGAAAAAAAGAGAACTTTAAGCCTATTTAAAAAATTTTAAAATTCTAATAATTTAAACATAATGTAAAAGAAACAAACTTTGCTGCCAGTTCTTAGAAAGTTAAACAAGTTATCAAATTAAAGACTTCTCAACTGAGCAAAAATATTTTAAAGTTTAGGTTGAGACTAAAATTTACCAGTATTTGCAAATTAAAAGAGAATGCTAACTGTTTGGAGTTTGCCATTTAGTTATCACAGTGTAGAGAAGATTTCGCCAGCGTTACAATCAAGAACCTCCAAATGTAAACATACGCAGATGGCATAAGATGCTCCAAGAAACGGGAAGTTTGTGCAAAGGAAAAAATAGTGGAAGGCCACCTACCTCAGAGAATTTGGCAAGAAAGGACTACCGCCTAGATGGGGTCTAGTTGACCAATTTAAGTTGCATAGAAAAATCTGGTGCAATTATATAAAATGTTGAAATTCCTTCCAGAATCTGTAAATTTTATCTATACTTTTTCATTAAATAGTTATAGCCGTTTGTAATAGCTTATATTATTTTCGAACTATCCTGTTTTTAACGTTTGGAACCTGAAGATTATTAAGTGTTATAGTAACAACCCTAATTCTTCAAACTGAGGAAATTTTATCATAAGAACGTAAAGGTATCCAGGGTTAAAATATAAGTTATGTAGGAAAAAAACTCACCCTTTTCTTCATATACACTTTAGATGCATATCCAGTCAAATATTTTCATTGTCTCGTCTCCAGATACACCTACACATCTAGCCAAATATTTCCAGTCATTATTGTAGTCGCATCTCTAAATAGAGTAGGTCTTTTCATGCATTTAGGCAAACGTTTCCACCATCATCATTGTAGTCGCATATCTAGATATATTCTCCATAAAACCAAATATTTTCCATGTAATCTGAATGAATATCTGTAAGAGATTGTGATATTACTTGAAAAAATTAAAAATACTTAAAAACTTCTTAAAAAGAGAAACATTTTGAACTGTTCAAAAGTTTGAGTTTTCTAAATCTACGTAATTAGAATAAAAATACAAAAATCAGAACTTTTCGAGCATTTGAAAAAAAGTAAAAAATTTGCTCTGATATTAAACTTCAATAAAGTTTTTAAAAAAAATTTAGTCCTTCCAGCATTACCCCCACAATTATTGCCAAAAAGTTTTCAAATTGTTTCTTGTTGGTTTACGTCACACTAGAGTTGTACATCCTTGAGGAAGATCCAAAGAAATGTCATCACAATTTTGATCCACCGCAGAGGGGATAGCTCCCCTGCTTCGATAGCCAGCTAACCAGCATGCGAAGTCGAGCACTTTTCGGTTGAACAGTTTAATGATGACCGATACAGCACACTGTCTCTTTGCAGGCTGATCAAAGTGGTCACCCACCCGCACACTGACGGCAACAATTGATGCTCAACTTCAGTGTTATATTGGGAATCATGTCTTGACGATCAGTCCACTTCGGGACTTATTCATGATTTGTATAGTATGTTTTGATACAGTTATGAGAAGCACAACGTTATTAATCTGTTTTAGAAGTGAACGCTACAAGTACCTGCATTTAAAGTGAAACATTGTGTAAATTAAACTACCCGAATTCAAAATAGCAGAAATGAAAGCTTCATTTGGAAACTCACAAGGGTGATAATATATTTCTAGAAATTCGAATAATTAAACTTAAAAATTGTGTTAACTTTTTAATTGTTAAAAAATTTAGCACTCTTTGTATAATGTTGGATATTTTTATGGTGTATTTCTTTGTATTCTGGTCACACAAAAAAACAAACTTACTAGACTTACGATATGCATGGCATAAAATTGACCAAAAGGTAAATTTATTTAAATTTAATTTTCTTAAAGTCTTTATTATAATTAAGATTTCCAACCAACGAAAGTAAATACAAAAGTTTACATAAATAAATGCTTTGTACAGACACAAAGAAATCAAAATCTTAAAATTTTCAGCAATAAAACTGTTTCTACAGTTTCTCAATATAGTGGAACTGGGTTTTAAGAGGTTTTAAAAAATTGTAATAATTTCTTTATTTTTTTCATAGAGACTAAACCCTAGATTCTGTTTAGTGTTTATAATCAATACTAAGTAGCAAACCTGTTCATTTATATTAAAAATTAATTTCATATACACTTATAAAATCCATTAAGGTATCAAAATACACAGAGTGGTTAAAATTTGTATACCATATTCACATTATAATATCCAGGATTGGCTAGGAGCCTGCAAACTTAATTGTACGCAAAGTAGTACAGTTTGATAAATAATTAAACTTTAAAAATAACTTGAAGATAAAAATTTGAAATGAGTCTTGAAGGCTTTTTAGAAATAGTGTTAAAACCCTAAATGCGAAGTAGACTTGTAAACAAGGACATTACCTACTTTCTCATAAACAAAATTAAAACTAACAAGAGTGGTAGATAAATTGTAGATTCTATACACTTGTGGAAAAAAATAAAACTATTGAATTTCATTGCTCCGTATGCCAAACTAGTGGTTGCCGGTCTCCAATCCTTAAAAAATTAGATTTAGAAAAAAATATTTTTAACTGTACTGCTATCATAGCAGCAAGAGAAAATCCTTAAATTTCAATGAATTTCCTTTCATTAAAAAGCATCTAAGAACGTAAATAAAGTAGGACTAAAAATACTCAGTTATGTAAAATATTAAAATCCTAATATTATAATCTATTGTTCTGAATAAACAGTTCCTAAAAAATATTTTTAAATAACTAGTTTGACCATACTATAAAAGAAAGCAAAATTTTGAAAATAAGAAATTGGTATAAATTTACTTTTGAATTTTTGCAAAATAAAGTTTTCCTACAAATTACAGAATGCTAAAAATTTGAAAAATTTATAAAATTGTAACATAAAATTCAGTAAATCTATAACGTATCTCGAACGCATTCAAGGATTCTAAAATTAAGTATTACAGCTACTTCATATTATTATATTCTGAAATACGATGCACATATGAACATATAGGATTAAATATTTCAAGCTCAACAAAACGTTTAGGTGGGTTTACATTGGAAAACCTAGAACAAAGAGTGCTACGTGTTAGTTTTTATTGACTACTTATTTTAGAATAAGAATACATTAAACAACTTTAAAAGTATAATCAAGCGAAATTCCGTCTGGCTAATTTAAAAATTACTAGGCGCAATTATTCATACATTAAAATAAAGAAAGTAAACTTACCTGATCGAATCAAACTTCACAATTGCAGTAGGGCACACAAACTTCAAATCACAGACATAGTATTTACTTTTGTTCGTAACACCGAAAAAATCGACTCTTTCGTTGTAATAGAACTGGACAACTGAGGCCTTAAAAAATCGACTCGTAGGCGACGAAAAACTAAATATCGCACTCTTATATAGGTTAAAAAAACTGTGCGTGAAATTACTTCCGATTGCTGGTTTTTGCTTAATAAGTGAAATTTCATATGGATAGAGTCTCTTTGTCCTAATGGTATTTTCCTTCCACCAAACGTTGTGAAGGATAGAGATGGTAGGTTCGAATCCAACCGTAACCTGGTTGTATTTCTGGACTGAACTTCCTTATTTTGTGATTTCTGATTTTCCACTTTACAAGAATTTATAAGGCATTTCTTTGTATATATAAGCTCATAACCCTGATTATGTATGAACTGGGGCCTCCCTTGCAGAGCGGTATCACTCGCCAAAAGCTGTGCAAAGCGTGGAGGTAGCGGGTTCGAATCCCGCTGTTACACTGGATGTATCTTTTTGCTGTCCTTCTATTTGACAAAGGTTTATAAGTCTAAATTGAGCACACATGCCTGCAAATGTATGTAAATCCAATAAACCAAATAAATAATATGCATGTACTATAAACAAATGGTTGAGGTCTTCATGGCCACTGAGTATTGTCAATCCGCTAAACATTCTAAAGCGTAAGGGTCGTGGGTTGGGTTCCCACTTTAATCCAGAATGTATCTTTCATTCTTACTATACGATTTTAATTAGTAACTTGTTGTTCCCTGTTCTTTCTTTTGAATTAAGCACATGGGTCTGTATTTATTCATTTATTTGAATGCATATCCAAGCTTGTATGCTCATCACAAAGTACGACTTATAAGAGCATGTCAACTTGAAGAACAGATAGTACAAGTAAGAGAAAGATATCATAAAGATACAGGATTGATATCAAACGGATATCATACAGGTTTATGACGGAATTCGAACCCACCACGTCCAAGCTAACCGAATTGGCAAGACCACTCAATCAGGGAGGCCCTCTCTCAAACCTGTAAATTTTTGAATTTCGTGTCGATATTTACTCGTTTCAATTGAAAGATTGGATGAAAGTTAATAAAGTTGTGCTTCAGCAGTAAAAGTTATGCTACGAAAATAAAAAAGCTACAGTTTATGTGCCTTATACTTGAAGCAAAACGATTATTTTAAACTATATATATAGATCATCTCAGGGCCGAGATTGCCTGGTTGGTAGGGCACTGGGCCCATGTCCGAGAATTCGTGGGTTCGATCCCAGGCTGGCCAAAGACTCCCCGAGTAGTAAATGGTGACTGATGCACGTTAAATCTGTCGAGTCGCAAAGTCTTCCATGTTCTCACAATAAATCAAAACCTCTCTCTTTCTCTTCTCTTCTCCAAGCTTTGGACATGTACCTAGGTCATTATGGACCCTTTACCATATAGTCCAAAGTTTGGCTACTGCTCCGGCTCCACTCCAGCCTAGGAACGAGCCCAGTCAGCAAGAATTTATTAAGAATTTAGATCTGTACAAAGTCACAATATTTTTAAAGAATACAAAGATTAAATATGATACAAGTTAATAACACATAATAACAAAATAAAGAAAGAAGTATAAAAAGAAAAACAAAAAAAAACTTAAAGGCCATAAACTATTTGTTATTGCCTTAACTAAATAAACAATTTTGAAAAAGATCCCCCCCCCCCTTCTTTCTTTCTTTGCATTAATCAAAACCTCTGGGGGTACTAATTCAGGAGTTTCCTTGTCTTCTGTATTGGTTCAAAATTACAAGGCTACGGAGTTAAACATTAGTAATCGTAAAGCCAATATTGGGTTGGCTGTTCAAACGGATATAATATATATACATACCCTCCAACTTATGAAGATTTTGAAAATAATTCTTTCTAGTGGTAGCGAACCAAAGTAGAAATTTTTAAAGCAAATGGATCTCTCATAAAACTTTTATCAGAACTTAAGAATCTAGCCATATGGCCTGCACTTAATAGTGGACAAGTTACGCTAAAAATAGTAATAGTGGACAAGTTACGCTAAAATTATTTTTTTTTTAAATATTAAGACATTAATTTTGCTACCGTCTGAAAAGAAGATTTCTGAAACTACGGAAATTCCGTAGCAGTTGGAGGGTATGTATATATATCATCATGCTGTGAAGAATTATCTGGGCCTTAGAACGAACGAATAGTTTAAATATTTTGAAAATTATTAAACTTACTTAAAAATTGCCAATTTAATAGACAATTGATGAAAATTATCAAAATCACTGCCTTATTCGCAGTTTCTTTTAAATTTTTATGACCCCAGATAATGCAGCATTGGAGGAAGTTTTTAAATTTTAAAAAAGAAATAAAACCACAAACGCATTTCATTTTGGCTAAACTGCAGCTTTTCTCTGAATTGAGGTTTTGCTAAAGCCTTAGGAAGTTTAGAATTTTGATTTTTAACGTTCCAAACTTGTCCTGGCAGTCATTAGTAACTGTTACAAACTCACGGCAGTTATAAAAATAGCATATATTCCAATGTACCTACATCCTAGAAAAATCATCTACTAGAACTAAAAAATATCTTGAATTCCCTAATGAATCACAATTTATTGGGCCTGCTAGGTCCGTATGAATTAACTCTAATATAGAATTACTTTGTGCAATATTAATTGTTGGATGACTTTTATGAGTTACTTTACTTATATCATAAGATTCACAATGATAATTTTCAAAATCTTTAAAATTTATGCCAATAACATTTTGCATTTTAACCATGTATTGTGTATTTTAATGACATAGTCTTTTATGCCAAATATTATAAGTATCCAAATTACTTACTTCATTACATTCTAACTCAGAATTATTTACATCATTATAATCAAAAAATTTTGGTGAAATGTTATTACATGGTTCCATTAGAATTTCAAAACGATTGTTTACTTTTACAGCTTTTAAAGCACTGCGATTATCATTAGTTAAAATCAAAATATCATTACCATTAGATTCTATTTTATAACCTTTATCAATTAATTTAGACACTGAAATTAAATTGTTTCGTAAATCTGGTACATATATTACATCGTATATTGTTAGAAATTTATTGCAATTATCAACTGTTGTTGTAGCTTTCCTTTAGAAATTAAATTTGACTTCTTACCTGCTAATTGTATTATTCCATTAACATGATTAATGTTTTCAAAAAAGTTTAAATCTTTTACCATGTGTGAAGTAGTACCAGAATCCAGAATAAAAACTGTTTTGTTTTTACCGATAGCACTTGAATTTATTTGGTGTTGTTCTTGTTCTTCGGTAAGTGCAAAATTTTCACTAGAATGATCTTGATTTTCAAATGCACAATGAGCGTTATTGTTTTTGGTTTTGTTCATACCCGATTTATAGTTCGTAAATGTTCTTTTTTCTTGTGATGTTTGGTTCTGATTTCCCTCGTTCTTGTCTCGGAAATAGCAGTCTTTAGCTAGGTGATTCGTTTTATGGCAGACGAAACATTTCTTCCTGCTTCTATTTTCATATTTATATTTTACTCCAAATGCTTCTGTTCGTCTAGGAATTTCATTTTTTAATTTTGATAAGCTATTTTCTTCTTCCCGCAGTATTTCTAAAATTTCCTCCATTTGTTTTTCGCGTTGGGTTTTCAGAATTTCTCTTATTTTTGCAAATTTTCCTCTTAATCCTCTAACAGTATAATAAACAAGTTCTCTTTCAGAAATTTGCAGTCCAAGTGATGAACATTTCGTTTGAAGTCCTCGTGATCTTGCAATATAGTCTGACACATTTTCATTTCCTTTCATTTCTAGATTTTTTATTTTTTCGATCTTCTGTTTTACCAGTAAATGTGCTTTGAATTTTTTCCCATAGAATTTTTGCGTTAGTTTCATTTGCGAACTGAAGACTTTGGTCATCAGAAAGCGATGTTGTATGTATGTCATCATTGTTTAATGTCCATTGTTCCAGCAACTTTGGATCAACGGGAACTTCTTCAGTTAGCACATTTACAATTTTCTTAAGTGTCAGCAAAGCCTTGACTTTAATACTTCACTAGTAAAAGTTTTCACTGTTCAGCAGTGGGATACTCGGCAGATCCCTGTTCATTTTGATTTTGGAATCCAAACGACGTAAATCACGGCGAAACTAAGTGAAACTTTTTACTGCGTCATAATTTTCAAAGCCACGGCCGTGCTGCCAACTGTAGTCCGTGGATCGAGATTCAGACAGAAAGTAAAAGTTTATTAACAAAAAAGCAAACAAACACATACAAATTTAAAAAGAACGCTATCTGGCGGTATAAAAAGAAAAAGACTTCGTAGCAATCCTTTCCAGGGAATGACAACAATTTTAAAATCAAATATAATTTTAATATCAAACTTTTTATGGATTTGCACGAAAAAGAAATTTTATCTATTGATTTTAATGTTTAGTTTGTTATTTTTATTTATTTAAATTAACATTAATTTAAAATTGTTTCACTCTATCGAAACGCGTTTTAAAAGCACAAACATAAACAAAGCAAACTCGGGGTTTCAGATAACTTTGTGATCTTTGAGCTGGTAAAAAATAATTGAATGTGCAGTATAAGTTGAAACAGAACAGTCTAGAGTTTTATTTGTAACAATAGCTAATGCTGAAGTTATGCGAGAAAAACATTTTCCAAACATTTCTGCCTAACGGAATAATTAAAATTTGTAAACGAATTTTAGTATCAGCGGCTAAATTACTACCTTCGAGTTTTCAAGAGTTAAAATAGTAATTATTAAGGCCCGGATTTTGATGACATTTGCATTTTTTTTGCATTTTTTGCATTTTTGGACATTTTTTGCCTTTTGGAGCATTTTTTTAGATTTATAGGGCATTTTTCTTGAAATTTTTGGGCGTATTTTGCATTTTAATGCATTTTTGTAAGTTTTTTGTTAATTTTTCCAATTTTTATTATTTTTTATCAATTTTCATTATTGCACTGGCTTCCAAACAATGAAGAAAGTCTATAGGATATTAACAGGCGAAGCAAAATCTTTTCAAATTGAAGAAGAATTGTCAGTAAGTGAGACCGTCTTTTTCAAGTACACACCTATAACATCAGTAGACGTTGAAAGAAGCTTCTGCAGGAATGAAAATTTACTTTCAGACAAGAGACGCTCGTTTACATTTCAAATTATCAAAAAACATTTAATAATCCAATGTAATTCTGATATTTAGTAACATTATGAGATGGAAGTTGTTATATCCATTAAAGTTTCTATACAAAATAAAAATATTTTGGTGTCCATATATTTTCCTTTTTTTGTTATTTTAGGATATAAAACATATTTTTCAAACTTTAATGAACGTAGAACAAGTTTTGCATTGTTTTATATTTTTTAAATGACTCATAATAATTTTAAAGAGCAAAACATTTGCTTAATTCAATATTTTTACTTTATTTAAGGCATTTTTTGCGCAATTTTTGCATTTTTAAGGGCATTTTTTGCACTTTTTAAGGGCATTTTTTGCACTTTTTAAGGGCATTAGTTGAGATTTTTTAGGTCATCAAAATCCGGGCTCTAGTAGTTATAATAGTTTTCAATAGCACAAATAGTTCTGAAGTTCTTAGAGATTTAACTTTGCGTTGTTTGACAAGGTCGGGCGTAAATATAATTTCAGTAAAAAATGTGCTAGGTAAAAATGTATTTAGTAAAAAATGTATGAAAAATGTAGAAAATAAAATGGCGGGAAAAAGGTTCAAATTTCAAGTCCGTCTAACTCCCTTTAATATTAAGCTGTAATTATTTTGGAAAATTTTCCGATAAATGTTTGCATATCGTGATACTTGGAAACTGGTTGATAAAGAGCGTTTTGCAGCAGTGCGGAACATAACTTATTTTAATTTACACCTTTTTTTTTAACACCCCTGTACCTTTTGTCACAAAGTATCCCATTTCACAATCCCCCCCTAATCTTGACACATGTTACACGATTCTAAAAAAAACGAATGCCAGCAGTTCGGAAACAAAATACATGTTATGGATCAAATCTCAAATTTTACTCTTTAATTTTAAAGCGTTTTTTTCTTCTTTTTTTAATTACATTTGTGATCTGAATATAGATGAGCCCTTATTTTGATATAAAAGATAAAAAGAAGTATAAATATATTAAATAATAAAAATAGCAGAAATTTTTTATCATAAATTTATAAGTAGCAGAAATTTATTAAATAATTTTAAATATATTAAATAATTTTAAAAACATTAAATAATTTTAAATATTTTTAATTTAACCAAAATGTGCGGCGTTATGTTTGATATTACCTTTTTCTCTTCTCTCAAAACAGAGAGTTTTAGAGCAATTTTGACTCACTGATTGAAAAATACTAAAAAATATATTTAATTTCAAACGCAGTGAATGATCTATTAAGACTTTTTTTTCCCAGATTCTTTTAAACCCCCCCCCCTCCCCTCAACCAAGAAAGTTGAAATATCAAGTTATATTGTTTTTAAATTCAGAGTTTAATACTTCTTTGGCTGCATGCCAGCTTTTTTAATTTGTGAAAAGGTAAGGTGAGGAAGTTTTTTCTTATTTGTTTTATTCTCGCGTTTAAAATTAGCAGATGTGATTTTCTTCAGGCTTCTATATTTGTGACAGAATCTTTTTCTCAATAGTTTGGCGAAACCAACTCTTCGAAGTAATATATTTTTTTCGCTAAAAAGCATTCAAAATCAATTTTAGTGATTCTGATAGGGTTATTGTTTAAAGTTCTAAACGTAAAATACGAATTATTTAAAACTAGGATTTAAAAAGGACAGGAAAGTATGTAAACAGGGTTTCAAAAATTTTAAAAAATAAGAATAATTTTGGAAGGTATATTTCATGATAACAAATGTTCCTTTTTTGTTTTATTTTAAAAATTAAAAATAATTATCAATCAATGTTATATTTGAATTTAATATAATAATTTAACTCAATATTTATTAACAGCTTCTAAAAAGAGTTTGGAAATTACAGCCTTATTAATAAATTTTTGTACAAGTCTTTTTAAATCGGAAATAAACAAAAGTATTTGCATAAGGGAAGTCAAATTAATGTTAAACTGAAGGATAAAATCTGACAAATAATATAAATATTTCTTTAAAAATTACAGTATAAAATTTCACGACAAAAATGGATTTTCAGTGAGCATGATTTTACAGATAATGCACCCAGACAGTTTTAATCGTAATTTAATTCGAAATTGTTTACAGTTTTAAAATGGCAATAGATTATATCTATAATTGGACAAAGTGGTATCTTAATTCTTACTTAACTTTACAGAATTATTATTTTTTTAAGAAACATTTTTCAAACATCAAGTGATCAAAATGTGCTTTTGTTTTTTTTCTAAATTTTTAAGTTATTAAAAATGTGTACCATATTTTCCCGTAAAAGGGTATTCACATGGCTCAACAGCCTGTTGTTAGCCAGAGGAGAGAATCATGCTGATACATGATCCACACTTTCGTGTCCAACAACATGACTGTAGCGATGAAGTGATCAAACTAACTTTACTTTCACGACTATAGTATTTTTTCCTTGTTGTTACAGTCAATTCGCTATAACTCGAAATACGATAACTCGAATATTACTATAACTCGACTTTTTTTATGAGGCCCCGACCCTTTTATCTTCAATTTCATGTTAATTATTCTCGATTACTCGAATTTTACTCCCTTTAGCTCGATTTTTTAAAGCAAGATCGATCTCTTAAAGCAAGAAAAAAAACCTAGGAGCTGATATCTTGCCCCTTCTTTTGCAACACACGCACAATGTCTTTCGCACTCTTCATGGAGAAGCTAAAGCTGTCCCTTTTGAAGTATGTGAACAGTGGTTAAATGAAACGTTACCAAATTTACTTCAAGGATACAGTAAAAATGATGTTTTCAATATTGAGGAAATGGGTTTATTTTTTAAATGTCTTCCAAATAAGACTATGATGTTTAAGGATGAAAACTGCTCAGGGGGTAAAATGAGCAAGGAACGTTTGACTGTCCTAGTTGGAGGAAATGCGTCTGGAACAGAGAAATTGCCCTTACTTGTTATCGGAAAAAAACGAAATCCCCGATGTTTCAAGAATGTAAAAACGTATCCTTTGGATTACAAGTCTAACAAAAAGTTTTGGATGACATCAGTTTTATTTGAAGACTATGTAAGAAAATTCGATCGGAAATTCTTCTCTAAAAAAGGAAAGTGATACTCTTTATGAATAAATGCACAGCGCATAGTGATCTACCTAATTTGAAAGCAGTAAACTTGCAGTTTCTCCCGCCAAACACAACAGCAAAGTTGCAGCCGATGGACCAGGGTATCATAAAGTGCTTCAAACAGTCTTATCGTAAATGGCTTGTCAGAAAAATAATCTTAAATATTGTAAGCAATTAAAAGATTTGTAATTAATAAGCATTAATTAAATAATCCAACAATATTTTGAAAGTCCAAAACCGAAACTAACGGTAAGTCGAACTTCCGATACGTCGAAGTTTTTCGTCAGTCCTATCAGATTCGAGTTATCGCGAATTCACTGTATATATATTTTCACATTCAATCAGAATAAGCTGTCCCTTAGTTTAGTTATCTTTGTAGTATATTGTATGTTGTATTGTATCTTAGTTAATTCTTTGTATGATATAAATGTATAATTAAATTGGTTACTAGTTTGAATAAAATGTGAATAAATAATCAGTATTACTCCTTATTCTTCGCAATACTGTGAAATCTGATAAATTTTCAGAATTAAAGCTTAACTTGTTTGCATCTAAATTAGCTTAAGGGAAAAAATATTTTAATGCGTTGTTATGACACTGTTAATAATTCTTTGAAAGCTTTATTTAAAAAAAAAATAACGCACAAACTTTGTTATTACGCCTTAATAATTTTTGGTTAAAAACTTTTTTAAAAAAATAAGATTTCGGCAATTTTCTCTCTGTCGCCTAAAAATATGTTTTTATTTTTTAATTTTGTCGTCGGCCATTAAAGTAGAAGGAGTGCGATTGTTCTTGTTTTCCAGTGACGCCATCTATGGCCAAGAATTCGACTTCTTCAACACCCATACGTCACACCCGTTTATAGGGCGGACTCAATCATACATCTAAAGATCGTAATTGTGACCTGAAGCAGAGAACGATCCATCTCCAATTCAGCACACCCAGATGCTTTGTTATGGGAACATTGCGGACTTTGTGACCCTACACATTCAGTGCGCACCAGTCTCCATTTACAACACGGTTAGGCCGGCTGTTTCTTTAATTAATACAAAAGTTATATGCTCCTTCAAATATTTGTAATACGTTTTACCAAGTATGTTTCATTATGGTCGATAGAGTGAGATCTCTTATTACTGTCATAATTGAATAAAGTAGATTCTCAGATTTCTTATTAAAAAAAAAAGAAATTAGACAAAATTAGGATTAACAAAATAATATTTCAGCGAGGAAAACAAACGCACTATCGAAATCCTATGAATCGTGAAGGTGGGACTGAGTAAATTACAACTTGTTTCGATAACCGGGAAGAAAAAAAAAAACGCGGAGAAAAAAATTTTTTTTTGGTGAAATTAAGTAATTTAGTAATGGCATTTCCAGTAAGGGAAAGAACGTAATTCTGGTAATAAAAACCAAAATGTAAGGTAATTCATTCGGTAATTTTTCCTTTCATATGGTAATGATTTACCGTTTTTCAAAATAAAAGATCTGTTTTCACCTGTTTTTCAAAATAAAAGACATTATATTACCACACATACAAAACTGAAAAGTAAATTTAACCAAATAAATGGTTTTTATGCCATTCTCGTGATAAAATAATCAAATTTAACAACATTTATCTTATTTTAGCATACATTGTAAAACCATATTTTATGGTAAATTGTCAAAATTATTCTTAGCGTTTCGGTTAAAATTATTGAGCTCTTTGGTGCTAACATAGAGCCGGGAACATGGTAAATTTTACCATATTCTGAAAGTTTTGACCCTATTTTTTTCGCATTGTAGAGTGTAGTTTAAAGGTTCCCAACACCTTCGAACTTCATCAAACAGGTTTTAATGTTTCTTCTTCACTAGAGATTCGATTTCAAAATATGCCTTTCAAAATATACCCGATTTCAAAATTACAGTAGTTGGATCCGAGAATTTCTACAATCGGATTACTCATTAGGCCATGGCCTGAGGCCCCCAATGATTAAGGGCCCCCTTAAAAAAAAATTTTAAAAATAAATTAAAAAAAAATTAAGAAAAACAATGATTTTCTTAAAAATTATCAATTTCAAATATATATTAATGAAATACGATAATTTCTTCGGTTCTAATTTAACAAAATAAAGTAAAATTTAATTTATTATTATATATTTTTATTTTAAATAGGCTTTCTCAAATGAAAAAATTTATAAATGCTTTTATATTTGAATAAATAAAAAATATACGAGAAAAAAAAATTTAATCTAAGGGCCCCAGAAATTTGTATGGCCTACGGCCCTGCTTAATTCGGCCCTGTCTACAATGAAGGCTTAGAAGGCGAGAATTCGTTATAAACTGTTTAAACTAGACTTTTGAATAAAGGGTCTCTAAAACTTTATGACTCTATGTGTAGCCCTCAATAAAATCTGCCCCGGGATCCATAAACAGGGCCCGACTTTGCCTAATAGGGGCCCGGGGCAAAAACTTCTTTGGGTTCCCCCCTCTGCTTCACTTTTTCAGTAATGAAGAACCGAACTTTATGGAGGTATTTAAATTTTTCACTTCATTACAGATAACATAACTAGAAAATTGACTAGAACCTATTAATAGCTATAAAGTCCCCTCCCCCGTTCATTGGCTAGACGAAATATCATTCCATCCATTTTATTGATTGACAATTTCATGTTCATCATGCAGAATGCAGTTTTCTGATTCTCATCTAGCTGCGAAAAATTCATACCCTTGCTGACATTAGGATAGAGTGACTCTACTTTCCTTTGTCCCCCCCCCCCTCCATCTCACCATACTGCATAAACAAACACTTTTTAGTTCAATCATCACAGTATTTCCACTTCCTTCCCCGCTTTCTAAACGTTACGCCAGTTTGGAGAATGAATGGAAAGAAATGAGGCAAATTAGAATTTTGCAAAATTCTACTTTTCTACATAAAATGAAAGTTGTACTTCGTAATGAGCACACAAACCTGCATATGCATGTGAAACAATAAATAAATATCATTCATTTTAAAGAAGAACGAGGCCTTTTAAATTAAAAATGTCATGTTGAAAATTTCTATTCTCTTTCCCGCCATTGACTTAGCAATTTCTTTTCCTTTATCTGTAAAAAATTAACTTTAAGCAACCCTAAAAAGAGTAGAAGAGTTTTCATTTCGCTCTGCGAACATTTGTGCAAATGCAAATTTTCTTTGAATCGTCCTTCGATTTGATTGGTTATCGAGTGTAGGGGGTAAGAGTGTAGGAAGGCGAAAATGAAATGAAATCATCAGGTGATGAACAATTTATAGAACGGTGTGCGCGCTGTGCTTAAGAAGGTGATTTTTCGTGTTTGGCAATTCCCATGATAGAGGTAATGAAGAATTTTAATATACTTTTTATTCACGATATATTTTATTTGCTAAATAATTCCCCTTTACTAATATTTATTTTAAAATCTTTGTATTTTATTGATTTTCTTGTCGTATCGAAAGAAAAATGATGTGTATATCTTTAGACGCTTTTAACAAACAGTTCCTCCAGAATGGAGCTCTTTTTACGTTCGGAACAATTTTGAATTGTATTTTGGATTCAATATTCAAATTTAATCTGATCAGATAATAAATTGTTTTTTTTTTAATGATAAATAAAAAGCGTGACAAATGTGATAATTAACATATGTGTTCGGTTTAATATCAGAGATGTTACTTCTGGTATTGTTTTTAGTTAATTATTTAAAATGATCGAGTTGAAAATTTTAAGTATGTGATACATTATTTTTCTGCTTTCAATACACAAATAAAAATTTTGTTGACTTATTATAGAAATAGTGATAAAAATTATTAATTTACTTTTTTTCAAATGGAAGCATTTTAATTAATATTAAGTAATGCCTCTAAATTTAAAATTAGCACATTTCAGTAAATATAAAATTTCAAAATATGAAAGCTACATGGCTTTCATATTTTGCTACAAAGCTTCAAAATATGAAAACTACTTGTTTATATGAAAGCTACATGGCAGAAATTTGTTGGATAAACAAAATGAACGTTTTTAATTATTTAAATAAATAAATAAATCAATTGGAATTAACTGGAGGAAATTCTAATTTCTTTTAAATGTGACATTAATTCAAAACTTACTATTTCCTATTTATTTAAAGTTCTTACCATGTATACATACTCTATAAACAAAAAGAATAAAGCGAAAATTAATCTTACAGATCAAAATAAAAAAAAATGCATGTTTTTTGCTCAGTTGATTTAATTCATATTTTTCGTGATAAAACATTTGATTGATCATTTGTGAATTTACAGAATATTTAATTTTTCTTATCTGAGTTCCAAACATTACATTAAAGGACATACTGAAAATTTAAAAAATGTTATAAATTTTTTTTGAAGTAGTTAGCTGTTAGACCATAAAGGTAAATTTTAGTTATTGTCTATAAAATCAAAAAAAAAAATTTTTTTTTTAAAGTATTAATTTTAAAGACTGAGTATTTGATAGTATTTAATAATGGAATTTAATGAAAAAATTAGTTTAAAAAATATTTAATTTTAAAGAAAAATATATATATATATTTTTTGAAGTTGAACAATTATGGTGGTCAAAAGTTTCATTGTCTGTATTTAATGTATTATTTTGTATACTCACAAACTGTAATTCAAAGTAATGTATCGGATATATATGTGTAAAAATTTTCGGAAAAAAATACCAGAAAAAAGAACCAAATCATTACCTCTTTTATTTTTGTGTATAAATTTAAAGTCCCATTCATTTGGGATCATTGAACCCGAATTTAATGAGATTAAATTAGATTTCGGAGAATTTTAAAATGAATTACAAAATTATTGTTTTTAAATTTGAAAAAAATTAGTAACTGCGCAAGATATGAGTATTCAAAGTATCTCTTTATATTGCTCATGCGCAAAAAAAATTAAATTTTCATAATTTTGTAGTGAATTGTAATTGGCAACTAATGAAAAAAGTTTGATTTTCGCATTGTAAAAATTTAAAAAGTTTTAAGCACTTTACTACTTTTTTTAAAAAAAAAAAAACTCAAAACGATAGAGGGTTTTCTACAAATTTCATTTTATATGTTTTGTATCATGATTTGTATTATGTAATTTGCAATGCTACAAAATGACATTTGTGGATAATCCCTGATAATTTTGAGCTTTCTTTTAAAAAATACACGAACTACTTAGAAAATTGCTTCAAACTTTATAAATTTTTATAATATTAGAATAATATATTTTTTTTATTTATTTGAAAAAAGTAAATATTGCGAAATTTTTTTTAAAGTTTTCTGCGCATGCGCAGCATGAAAAAAACTACTTAAAATGCTCATAACATGTGCAGTTTTTAATTTTTTTTCTTCAAAATTATAAATAGTTTCAAATCTTTTCTTTAATTTTATTAAATGTTTTTTTAGATTATAGTAGAAAAAAAAGAAAAAGGAAAATGTAAAAGAAAAAAAAAAAGTTTTTTTTTTTAAGAAACAGTCCTTATTTCCATGTCAAAAATTGAAAGTGAATTAGCATTTCATATATATAATAGAGCAAACAATTTAGATTTATCCATAATTATTACGATGTTATGACCAAAATGACGGTATAAATATTACGGATTTTGATAATTTCCATACTAATTTGCTAAACATAAGTTTTTTCCTCCTAACTATCTAGAACAGTGATTCTCAACCTTTTTTTTGTGGCGGCACACTTTTAAAGATTTCGAAAATTGACGGCACACAATGAAAAAAATTAGTTTAAAAGTTGTTTAATTACCTATAATACACTGTGTTAAATAGTTTGTGATAATAGTTTTGAATGTGAAATAAAATAATATGTACTACAAAAGCACATTTATTAAGGGATTAATTATTTCTTTCGACTAATTTTTTATTTGTTAGTAACAGTTTTTTTTGCTAGTTATTAATTGTTAGCTTGTTTTCCATAGTTATTAACTGTTAGTTTTTTTACATTAATTATTATTTTTTGTGACTTCTTGTTAGTTAGTTTTTTGCTAATTATGTTAGCTTATTTTTTTTTGCTAGTTATCCTTTGTTAATTTGCTTTTATAACTATTAATTGCATAGCTTACTTTAATGATTAGCTTTTATTTTCGCTTGGAAGTTAGTATTTAGCTTGTTTTAGCCTTTGTTAATTAATAATTTTAATAGTCATTAAATTTCCTACTAATTTCAACATTATTTAAAATTGTGTGTCAAAGACAATTTAAACACTTCCTTCTTATTTTAAGATTGTCAGAGACAAGACAATCGCCCACAAAGAGATGTTCACGTGGTTAAAGCGTGGAAAAATTATAAAAAGTATATATATAATATTATATATCTATACACTTTTCTTTAGTTTAAACTTCACTTGTAATAAAAAAAGCATTAATTTTTATTGTATCATTTCTAATATTTGGCGGCACATTTTAAGAATTTGGCGGCACACAAAAGTGCCGCGGCACAGTGGTTGAGAATCACTGATCTAGAACTATGAAATTTTGTTGTCCCCAACTCATTTACTTATCTTTTTTTTTTTACTCTTCTAACAAATCTAAATACATTAAATGATTAAATATTGTAAATAATTTTATAGAAATGTGAAATTTAAAAAAAAAAGATAAGAAATCTTATTAATCACTTTCAAACGGGACAGTTCTGAAATTTTATCTTCATTCCTTATCAAAAAAGCAAGAAAACATAAACCCAAATAAATGCTGTGAACAGAAATTTTTTGTGCTTCAAATGCAAAATGATAAAGAATTCTAGTGTTAATTTTCCCCAAAAACTAAGACATTGATTTCTAAAAAATCACACTTATTTCATCATTTTACATAGAAGTAAAAATGCATTTAATAATTAATTTCAATATATGTTTTGTTCACTTTAGCTTGCCAATTTAGAATTTATTGGGCTAATATAATTTTTTTAATGTTTTTTTTTAAAGTTACGAAGCCAGCTAATTAGATTGCTTAAACAGGAAACTGATTATCCAACTTTTATACAAAAACATGTAAAGTTGTGAAAAATTAAAGAGCTACCAGATATATTCGTATATTTAAAATCTTATTAATTTGGCAATATATTTGTCTTACCTCTCGTCATTTATTAGATATCAATAACTCAAAATGGATAGAAAATATCAAAATGGATTAGAAATCCGAAGTATTTAAAATCGCAAAGGTAGAGATTAAATCTAAATTTTACTGTATTTATTGATTGTTTAAAAAATTCTATGTGTGGTAAATTTTTTTATACTTTACACAATAGATTTATTATTTCATAAAATGTAATAATTTTTTCTCCTTACGCTTTGTCAGTCATAGTACGAATGCGCAGTATTTAACCGTTTCTCTCTAGTAGAGTCGAAATCGTTCATAATGAACCCAGATTTAATGAGAAGCCGGATTTAACGAAGAAAGCAAAAATACTTGGTTGGTAGACCCAATTGGAACTTAGTTCGCTTTTAAAGAGCAAACCCCGGTTTCTGCAATCAATATTTTTGTGATTCATAAGCAGGGGTCTGTTTAGAAGAAATTACGGACCCTTCACAAAATAATTTCTTTTAATCGGACCCTTCACAAATTTGTTTATCTTCATTATTGTTTTATATGTTGCATCGCTAAATTAGTAGCTGTAATTGCTCTTTATTTTTTAAAATTTAATTTTTTTAAATTATATATTTACAGTGTTGAACATAATCTTGTATGTCTTTACAATTTAAAAACTCCTTGAAAAAGTTTTGCAATAACGGACCCTATTTGCACAAATTCACAAAAGCGGACCCTGATTGAAAGAATGTGATTTAACGTTTATCTTATATTCACTAATAACGAGTAATTTTTTCACAATTTTACGAAAACGGACCTTTTACAAAATGTCTGGACAGACCCCTGATAAGAATTACATTTAATTCCAACTCTCCAGCTCAGTTAATCCCTTCTTAGAACAATTCTTTTTTGATATTGATGAATTTTTTTCAACGTTTTTTTTAATTATTTTTTTATTTTTATTTTTTACTATTTGGGCCATAAAGCTTATCCGAAGAACTGTAACACTATAATAGGAATAGTTCAAAGCAATTTAATTACTTTTTTCATATTCTACACAGAAATAAAAAAACAAAAGAAATAAATATTGTATTTCTAATTTAGTAAGTAACATTGAACGTTTTTGATATTTTCACAACCGCTCGGTTAAACAGCATATATACAGTACCTTCGTGCCGCTTGCTGATTGCTATCTCCTATAGATTATATGCTTGCTATTTTGATGTGTGAAATATTGATATGAATATTATCAAATTTCTCTTTCAAGGTCATGAAACTAAGGAAATCAGAGTATAAGCTCGAAGAATTTTGATGAAAAAAATGATAAGTACCGATTTTATAGCTTGATTTTATTTCTCTTTCTCTCATATATATATATATGATATTTATTTTACTTCATTTATAAATATAATTGTATATAAGCACAATAAAAACAAAAAGAGGATAAAAAGAGAAAAAAAAGAATGCTTTTATAAATTTGGAAAAACAAAGCCTTAATTTCTCAGTTAAATATTAAAATAGTTTAGAACATGCAACATTAAAAAAACACTATTCTGCATTTTTCTTCACAGAATTGATTTATTATTTATATACCAAGAAATGTGTTTATTAAGTTTTGAAGAATATGAATTTAAATAAACAAAATTAAATAGAGAAGGTGGATATAGTAGCGAAAGGTTTATTAACTATCAAATTATTTTGCACGCAGCTTACAGAATGTTAGTAAGTCTCATATTACTTTTTTTTTTTTTTAAGTATTTAAATTTTGAATATGGAAACTAATTTGCATACAATAACTTAATCATTATTTCTCTTGATCAGAAGGTCAAGCTAAATTAATTAATAATACTCTCGATATAAATTATATTACGTCCTGATTATGATTTAGAAATTATGCGTCGTTATCGGCACGGCTGCTATCGTGATAGTAAATATTTTTCAATAACTATTCTCCTTTGTTTTTCCTTTTTTCTACTAATATTTTTATATACGATTATGTTCCTGCCAGTTCGATATCTTTTCACTTTCTTTTGAGTCATTATGCCCCAACCAGTTCGAGTGATGAACTGGTTGATGATGGGGTATGTCTTCCAGAAAGTCCGGAATATGATTGAGTAATTCTGTATCGCTAGCGGTAAAAGAATTACTTGATCTATGTGCTTGTATTGCCGGGGCCGTAGTAACGATTTAGAAATTCATCTGCAGAGTGTAGTTGCAATGAATTTCTTAATCTAGGACCTGTCCGCCTTCCGGGCACTGGAAGCTTACTTGCTGTCGAGGTAATAATGCTTACTTTTTCTAACATTTTTCTTTTTTTTTTTTTTTTTTTCTATGATTTTTCTAGTTATTATGCCCCAACCAGTTCGAGTGATGAACTGGTTGATGATGGGGTATGTCTTCCAGAAAGTCCGGAATATGATTAAGTAATTCTGTATCGCTCGCGGTAAAAGAATTACTTGATCTATGTGCTTGTATTGCCGGGGCCGTAGTAACGATTTAGAAATTCATCTGCAGAGTGTAGTTGCAATGAATTTCATAATCTAGGACCTGTCCGCCTTCCGGGCACTGGAAGCTTACTTGCTGTCGAGGTAATAATGCTTACTTTTTCTAACATTTTTCTTTGTTTTGCTTTTTTTCTTTTCTATGATTTTTCTAGTTATTATGCCCCAACCAGTTCGAGTGATGAACTGGTTGATGATGGGGTATGTCTTCCAGAAAGTCCGGAATATGATTGAGTAATTCTGTATCGCTAGCGGTAAAAGAATTACTTGATCTATGTGCTTGTATTGCCGGGGCCGTAGTAACGATTTAGAAATTCATCTGCAGAGTGTAGTTGCAATGAATTTCTTAATCTAGGACCTGTCCGCCTTCCGGGCACTGGAAGCTTACTTGCTGTCGAGGTAATAATGCTTACTTTTTCTAACATTTTTCTTTGTTTTGCTTTTTTTCTTTTCTATGATTTTTCTAGTTATTATGCCCCAACCAGTTCGAGTGATGAACTCGTTGATGATGGGGTATGTCTTCCAGAAAGTCCGGAATATGATTGAGTAATTCTGTATCGCTAGCGGTAAAAGAATTACTATCTATGTGCTTGTATTGCCGGGGCCGTAGTAACGATTTAGAAATTCATCTGCAGAGTGTAGTTGCAATGAATTTCTTAATCTAGGACCTGTCCGCCTTCCGGGCACTGGAAGCTTACTTGCTGTCGAGGTAATAATGCTTACTTTTTCTAACATTTTTCTTTTTTTTCTTTTTTTCTTTTCTATGATTTTTCTAGTTATTATGCCCCAACCAGTTCGAGTGATGAACTGGTTGATGATGGGGTATGTCTTCCAGAAAGTCCGGAATATGATTGAGTAATTCTGTATCGCTAGCGGTAAAAGAATTACTTGATCTATGTGCTTGTATTGCCGGGGCCGTAGTAACGATTTAGAAATTCATCTGCAGAGTGTAGTTGCAATGAATTTCTTAATCTAGGACCTGTCCGCCTTCCGGGCACTGGAAGCTTACTTGCTGTCGAGGTAATAATGCTTACTTTTTCTAACATTTTTCTTTTTTTTGCTTTTTTTCTTTTCTATGATTTTTCTAGTTATTATGCCCCAACCAGTTCGAGTGATGAACTGGTTGATGATGGGGTATGTCTTCCAGAAAGTCCGGAATATGATTGAGTAATTCTGTATCGCTAGCGGTAAAAGAATTACTTGATCTATGTGCTTGTATTGCCGGGGCCGTAGTAACGATTTAGAAATTCATCTGCAGAGTGTAGTTGCAATGAATTTCTTAATCTAGGACCTGTCCGCCTTCCGGGCACTGGAAGCTTACTTGCTGTCGAGGTAATAATGCTTACTTTTTCTAACATTTTTCTTTTTTTTGCTTTTTTTCTTTTCTATGATTTTTCTAGTTATTATGCCCCAACCAGTTCGAGTGATGAACTGGTTGATGATGGGGTATGTCTTCCAGAAAGTCCGGAATATGATTGAGTAATTCTGTATCGCTAGCGGTAAAAGAATTACTTGATCTATGTGCTTGTATTGCCGGGGCCGTAGTAACGATTTAGAAATTCATCTGCAGAGTGTAGTTGCAATGAATTTCTTAATCTAGGACCTGTCCGCCTTCCGGGCACTGGAAGCTTACTTGCTGTCGAGGTAATAATGCTTACTTTTTCTAACATTTTTCTTTTTTTTGCTTTTTTTCTTTTCTATGATTTTTCTAGTTATTATGCCCCAACCAGTTCGAGTGATGAACTGGTTGATGATGGGGTATGTCTTCCAGAAAGTCCGGAATATGATTGAGTAATTCTGTATCGCTAGCGGTAAAAGAATTACTTGATCTATGTGCTTGTATTGCCGGGGCCGTAGTAACGATTTAGAAATTCATCTGCAGAGTGTAGTTGCAATGAATTTCTTAATCTAGGACCTGTCCGCCTTCCGGGCACTGGAAGCTTACTTGCTGTCGAGGTAATAATGCTTACTTTTTCTAACATTTTTCTTTTTTTTGCTTTTTTTCTTTTCTATGATTTTTCTAGTTATTATGCCCCAACCAGTTCGAGTGATGAACTGGTTGATGATGGGGTATGTCTTCCAGAAAGTCCGGAATATGATTGAGTAATTCTGTATCGCTAGCGGTAAAAGAATTACTTGATCTATGTGCTTGTATTGCCGGGGCCGTAGTAACGATTTAGAAATTCATCTGCAGAGTGTAGTTGCAATGAATTTCTTAATCTAGGACCTGTCCGCCTTCCGGGCACTGGAAGCTTACTTGCTGTCGAGGTAATAATGCTTACTTTTTCTAACATTTTTCTTTTTTTTGCTTTTTTTCTTTTCTATGATTTTTCTAGTTATTATGCCCCAACCAGTTCGAGTGATGAACTGGTTGATGATGGGGTATGTCTTCCAGAAAGTCCGGAATATGATTGAGTAATTCTGTATCGCTAGCGGTAAAAGAATTACTTGATCTATGTGCTTGTATTGCCGGGGCCGTAGTAACGATTTAGAAATTCATCTGCAGAGTGTAGTTGCAATGAATTTCTTAATCTAGGACCTGTCCGCCTTCCGGGCACTGGAAGCTTACTTGCTGTCGAGGTAATAATGCTTACTTTTTCTAACATTTTTCTTTGTTTTGCTTTTTTTCTTTTCTATGATTTTTCTAGTTATTATGCCCCAACCAGTTCGAGTGATGAACTGGTTGATGATGGGGTATGTCTTCCAGAAAGTCCGGAATATGATTGAGTAATTCTGTATCGCTAGCGGTAAAAGAATTACTTGATCTATGTGCTTGTATTGCCGGGGCCGTAGTAACGATTTAGAAATTCATCTGCAGAGTGTAGTTGCAATGAATTTCTTAATCTAGGACCTGTCCGCCTTCCGGGCACTGGAAGCTTACTTGCTGTCGAGGTAATAATGCTTACTTTTTCTAACATTTTTCTTTTTTTTGCTTTTTTTCTTTTCTATGATTTTTCTAGTTATTATGCCCCAACCAGTTCGAGTGATGAACTGGTTGATGATGGGGTATGTCTTCCAGAAAGTCCGGAATATGATTGAGTAATTCTGTATCGCTAGCGGTAAAAGAATTACTTGATCTATGTGCTTGTATTGCCGGGGCCGTAGTAACGATTTAGAAATTCATCTGCAGAGTGTAGTTGCAATGAATTTCTTAATCTAGGACCTGTCCGCCTTCCGGGCACTGGAAGCTTACTTGCTGTCGAGGTAATAATGCTTACTTTTTCTAACATTTTTCTTTTTTTTGCTTTTTTTCTTTTCTATGATTTTTCTAGTTATTATGCCCCAACCAGTTCGAGTGATGAACTGGTTGATGATGGGGTATGTCTTCCAGAAAGTCCGGAATATGATTGAGTAATTCTGTATCGCTAGCGGTAAAAGAATTACTTGATCTATGTGCTTGTATTGCCGGGGCCGTAGTAACGATTTAGAAATTCATCTGCAGAGTGTAGTTGCAATGAATTTCTTAATCTAGGACCTGTCCGCCTTCCGGGCACTGGAAGCTTACTTGCTGTCGAGGTAATAATGCTTACTTTTTCTAACATTTTTCTTTTTTTTGCTTTTTTTCTTTTCTATGATTTTTCTAGTTATTATGCCCCAACCAGTTCGAGTGATGAACTGGTTGATGATGGGGTATGTCTTCCAGAAAGTCCGGAATATGATTGAGTAATTCTGTATCGCTAGCGGTAAAAGAATTACTTGATCTATGTGCTTGTATTGCCGGGGCCGTAGTAACGATTTAGAAATTCATCTGCAGAGTGTAGTTGCAATGAATTTCTTAATCTAGGACCTGTCCGCCTTCCGGGCACTGGAAGCTTACTTGCTGTCGAGGTAATAATGCTTACTTTTTCTAACATTTTTCTTTTTTTTGCTTTTTTTCTTTTCTATGATTTTTCTAGTTATTATGCCCCAACCAGTTCGAGTGATGAACTGGTTGATGATGGGGTATGTCTTCCAGAAAGTCCGGAATATGATTGAGTAATTCTGTATCGCTAGCGGTAAAAGAATTACTTGATCTATGTGCTTGTATTGCCGGGGCCGTAGTAACGATTTAGAAATTCATCTGCAGAGTGTAGTTGCAATGAATTTCTTAATCTAGGACCTGTCCGCCTTCCGGGCACTGGAAGCTTACTTGCTGTCGAGGTAATAATGCTTACTTTTTCTAACATTTTTCTTTTTTTTGCTTTTTTTCTTTTCTATGATTTTTCTAGTTATTATGCCCCAACCAGTTCGAGTGATGAACTGGTTGATGATGGGGTATGTCTTCCAGAAAGTCCGGAATATGATTGAGTAATTCTGTATCGCTAGCGGTAAAAGAATTACTTGATCTATGTGCTTGTATTGCCGGGGCCGTAGTAACGATTTAGAAATTCATCTGCAGAGTGTAGTTGCAATGAATTTCTTAATCTAGGACCTGTCCGCCTTCCGGGCACTGGAAGCTTACTTGCTGTCGAGGTAATAATGCTTACTTTTTCTAACATTTTTCTTTTTTTTGCTTTTTTTCTTTTCTATGATTTTTCTAGTTATTATGCCCCAACCAGTTCGAGTGATGAACTGGTTGATGATGGGGTATGTCTTCCAGAAAGTCCGGAATATGATTGAGTAATTCTGTATCGCTAGCGGTAAAAGAATTACTTGATCTATGTGCTTGTATTGCCGGGGCCGTAGTAACGATTTAGAAATTCATCTGCAGAGTGTAGTTGCAATGAATTTCTTAATCTAGGACCTGTCCGCCTTCCGGGCACTGGAAGCTTACTTGCTGTCGAGGTAATAATGCTTACTTTTTCTAACATTTTTCTTTTTTTTGCTTTTTTTCTTTTCTATGATTTTTCTAGTTATTATGCCCCAACCAGTTCGAGTGATGAACTGGTTGATGATGGGGTATGTCTTCCAGAAAGTCCGGAATATGATTGAGTAATTCTGTATCGCTAGCGGTAAAAGAATTACTTGATCTATGTGCTTGTATTGCCGGGGCCGTAGTAACGATTTAGAAATTCATCTGCAGAGTGTAGTTGCAATGAATTTCTTAATCTAGGACCTGTCCGCCTTCCGGGCACTGGAAGCTTACTTGCTGTCGAGGTAATAATGCTTACTTTTTCTAACATTTTTCTTTTTTTTGCTTTTTTTCTTTTCTATGATTTTTCTAGTTATTATGCCCCAACCAGTTCGAGTGATGAACTGGTTGATGATGGGGTATGTCTTCCAGAAAGTCCGGAATATGATTGAGTAATTCTGTATCGCTAGCGGTAAAAGAATTACTTGATCTATGTGCTTGTATTGCCGGGGCCGTAGTAACGATTTAGAAATTCATCTGCAGAGTGTAGTTGCAATGAATTTCTTAATCTAGGACCTGTCCGCCTTCCGGGCACTGGAAGCTTACTTGCTGTCGAGGTAATAATGCTTACTTTTTCTAACATTTTTCTTTTTTTTGCTTTTTTTCTTTTCTATGATTTTTCTAGTTATTATGCCCCAACCAGTTCGAGTGATGAACTGGTTGATGATGGGGTATGTCTTCCAGAAAGTCCGGAATATGATTGAGTAATTCTGTATCGCTAGCGGTAAAAGAATTACTTGATCTATGTGCTTGTATTGCCGGGGCCGTAGTAACGATTTAGAAATTCATCTGCAGAGTGTAGTTGCAATGAATTTCTTAATCTAGGACCTGTCCGCCTTCCGGGCACTGGAAGCTTACTTGCTGTCGAGGTAATAATGCTTACTTTTTCTAACATTTTTCTTTTTTTTGCTTTTTTTCTTTTCTATGATTTTTCTAGTTATTATGCCCCAACCAGTTCGAGTGATGAACTGGTTGATGATGGGGTATGTCTTCCAGAAAGTCCGGAATATGATTGAGTAATTCTGTATCGCTAGCGGTAAAAGAATTACTTGATCTATGTGCTTGTATTGCCGGGGCCGTAGTAACGATTTAGAAATTCATCTGCAGAGTGTAGTTGCAATGAATTTCTTAATCTAGGACCTGTCCGCCTTCCGGGCACTGGAAGCTTACTTGCTGTCGAGGTAATAATGCTTACTTTTTCTAACATTTTTCTTTTTTTTGCTTTTTTTCTTTTCTATGATTTTTCTAGTTATTATGCCCCAACCAGTTCGAGTGATGAACTGGTTGATGATGGGGTATGTCTTCCAGAAAGTCCGGAATATGATTGAGTAATTCTGTATCGCTAGCGGTAAAAGAATTACTTGATCTATGTGCTTGTATTGCCGGGGCCGTAGTAACGATTTAGAAATTCATCTGCAGAGTGTAGTTGCAATGAATTTCTTAATCTAGGACCTGTCCGCCTTCCGGGCACTGGAAGCTTACTTGCTGTCGAGGTAATAATGCTTACTTTTTCTAACATTTTTCTTTTTTTTGCTTTTTTTCTTTTCTATGATTTTTCTAGTTATTATGCCCCAACCAGTTCGAGTGATGAACTGGTTGATGATGGGGTATGTCTTCCAGAAAGTCCGGAATATGATTGAGTAATTCTGTATCGCTAGCGGTAAAAGAATTACTTGATCTATGTGCTTGTATTGCCGGGGCCGTAGTAACGATTTAGAAATTCATCTGCAGAGTGTAGTTGCAATGAATTTCTTAATCTAGGACCTGTCCGCCTTCCGGGCACTGGAAGCTTACTTGCTGTCGAGGTAATAATGCTTACTTTTTCTAACATTTTTCTTTTTTTTGCTTTTTTTCTTTTCTATGATTTTTCTAGTTATTATGCCCCAACCAGTTCGAGTGATGAACTGGTTGATGATGGGGTATGTCTTCCAGAAAGTCCGGAATATGATTGAGTAATTCTGTATCGCTAGCGGTAAAAGAATTACTTGATCTATGTGCTTGTATTGCCGGGGCCGTAGTAACGATTTAGAAATTCATCTGCAGAGTGTAGTTGCAATGAATTTCTTAATCTAGGACCTGTCCGCCTTCCGGGCACTGGAAGCTTACTTGCTGTCGAGGTAATAATGCTTACTTTTTCTAACATTTTTCTTTTTTTTGCTTTTTTTCTTTTCTATGATTTTTCTAGTTATTATGCCCCAACCAGTTCGAGTGATGAACTGGTTGATGATGGGGTATGTCTTCCAGAAAGTCCGGAATATGATTGAGTAATTCTGTATCGCTAGCGGTAAAAGAATTACTTGATCTATGTGCTTGTATTGCCGGGGCCGTAGTAACGATTTAGAAATTCATCTGCAGAGTGTAGTTGCAATGAATTTCTTAATCTAGGACCTGTCCGCCTTCCGGGCACTGGAAGCTTACTTGCTGTCGAGGTAATAATGCTTACTTTTTCTAACATTTTTCTTTTTTTTGCTTTTTTTCTTTTCTATGATTTTTCTAGTTATTATGCCCCAACCAGTTCGAGTGATGAACTGGTTGATGATGGGGTATGTCTTCCAGAAAGTCCGGAATATGATTGAGTAATTCTGTATCGCTAGCGGTAAAAGAATTACTTGATCTATGTGCTTGTATTGCCGGGGCCGTAGTAACGATTTAGAAATTCATCTGCAGAGTGTAGTTGCAATGAATTTCTTAATCTAGGACCTGTCCGCCTTCCGGGCACTGGAAGCTTACTTGCTGTCGAGGTAATAATGCTTACTTTTTCTAACATTTTTCTTTTTTTTGCTTTTTTTCTTTTCTATGATTTTTCTAGTTATTATGCCCCAACCAGTTCGAGTGATGAACTGGTTGATGATGGGGTATGTCTTCCAGAAAGTCCGGAATATGATTGAGTAATTCTGTATCGCTAGCGGTAAAAGAATTACTTGATCTATGTGCTTGTATTGCCGGGGCCGTAGTAACGATTTAGAAATTCATCTGCAGAGTGTAGTTGCAATGAATTTCTTAATCTAGGACCTGTCCGCCTTCCGGGCACTGGAAGCTTACTTGCTGTCGAGGTAATAATGCTTACTTTTTCTAACATTTTTCTTTTTTTTGCTTTTTTTCTTTTCTATGATTTTTCTAGTTATTATGCCCCAACCAGTTCGAGTGATGAACTGGTTGATGATGGGGTATGTCTTCCAGAAAGTCCGGAATATGATTGAGTAATTCTGTATCGCTAGCGGTAAAAGAATTACTTGATCTATGTGCTTGTATTGCCGGGGCCGTAGTAACGATTTAGAAATTCATCTGCAGAGTGTAGTTGCAATGAATTTCTTAATCTAGGACCTGTCCGCCTTCCGGGCACTGGAAGCTTACTTGCTGTCGAGGTAATAATGCTTACTTTTTCTAACATTTTTCTTTTTTTTGCTTTTTTTCTTTTCTATGATTTTTCTAGTTATTATGCCCCAACCAGTTCGAGTGATGAACTGGTTGATGATGGGGTATGTCTTCCAGAAAGTCCGGAATATGATTGAGTAATTCTGTATCGCTAGCGGTAAAAGAATTACTTGATCTATGTGCTTGTATTGCCGGGGCCGTAGTAACGATTTAGAAATTCATCTGCAGAGTGTAGTTGCAATGAATTTCTTAATCTAGGACCTGTCCGCCTTCCGGGCACTGGAAGCTTACTTGCTGTCGAGGTAATAATGCTTACTTTTTCTAACATTTTTCTTTTTTTTGCTTTTTTTCTTTTCTATGATTTTTCTAGTTATTATGCCCCAACCAGTTCGAGTGATGAACTGGTTGATGATGGGGTATGTCTTCCAGAAAGTCCGGAATATGATTGAGTAATTCTGTATCGCTAGCGGTAAAAGAATTACTTGATCTATGTGCTTGTATTGCCGGGGCCGTAGTAACGATTTAGAAATTCATCTGCAGAGTGTAGTTGCAATGAATTTCTTAATCTAGGACCTGTCCGCCTTCCGGGCACTGGAAGCTTACTTGCTGTCGAGGTAATAATGCTTACTTTTTCTAACATTTTTCTTTTTTTTGCTTTTTTTCTTTTCTATGATTTTTCTAGTTATTATGCCCCAACCAGTTCGAGTGATGAACTGGTTGATGATGGGGTATGTCTTCCAGAAAGTCCGGAATATGATTGAGTAATTCTGTATCGCTAGCGGTAAAAGAATTACTTGATCTATGTGCTTGTATTGCCGGGGCCGTAGTAACGATTTAGAAATTCATCTGCAGAGTGTAGTTGCAATGAATTTCTTAATCTAGGACCTGTCCGCCTTCCGGGCACTGGAAGCTTACTTGCTGTCGAGGTAATAATGCTTACTTTTTCTAACATTTTTCTTTTTTTTGCTTTTTTTCTTTTCTATGATTTTTCTAGTTATTATGCCCCAACCAGTTCGAGTGATGAACTGGTTGATGATGGGGTATGTCTTCCAGAAAGTCCGGAATATGATTGAGTAATTCTGTATCGCTAGCGGTAAAAGAATTACTTGATCTATGTGCTTGTATTGCCGGGGCCGTAGTAACGATTTAGAAATTCATCTGCAGAGTGTAGTTGCAATGAATTTCTTAATCTAGGACCTGTCCGCCTTCCGGGCACTGGAAGCTTACTTGCTGTCGAGGTAATAATGCTTACTTTTTCTAACATTTTTCTTTTTTTTGCTTTTTTTCTTTTCTATGATTTTTCTAGTTATTATGCCCCAACCAGTTCGAGTGATGAACTGGTTGATGATGGGGTATGTCTTCCAGAAAGTCCGGAATATGATTGAGTAATTCTGTATCGCTAGCGGTAAAAGAATTACTTGATCTATGTGCTTGTATTGCCGGGGCCGTAGTAACGATTTAGAAATTCATCTGCAGAGTGTAGTTGCAATGAATTTCTTAATCTAGGACCTGTCCGCCTTCCGGGCACTGGAAGCTTACTTGCTGTCGAGGTAATAATGCTTACTTTTTCTAACATTTTTCTTTTTTTTGCTTTTTTTCTTTTCTATGATTTTTCTAGTTATTATGCCCCAACCAGTTCGAGTGATGAACTGGTTGATGATGGGGTATGTCTTCCAGAAAGTCCGGAATATGATTGAGTAATTCTGTATCGCTAGCGGTAAAAGAATTACTTGATCTATGTGCTTGTATTGCCGGGGCCGTAGTAACGATTTAGAAATTCATCTGCAGAGTGTAGTTGCAATGAATTTCTTAATCTAGGACCTGTCCGCCTTCCGGGCACTGGAAGCTTACTTGCTGTCGAGGTAATAATGCTTACTTTTTCTAACATTTTTCTTTTTTTTTGCTTTTTTTCTTTTCTATGATTTTTCTAGTTATTATGCCCCAACCAGTTCGAGTGATGAACTGGTTGATGATGGGGTATGTCTTCCAGAAAGTCCGGAATATGATTGAGTAATTCTGTATCGCTAGCGGTAAAAGAATTACTTGATCTATGTGCTTGTATTGCCGGGGCCGTAGTAACGATTTAGAAATTCATCTGCAGAGTGTAGTTGCAATGAATTTCTTAATCTAGGACCTGTCCGCCTTCCGGGCACTGGAAGCTTACTTGCTGTCGAGGTAATAATGCTTACTTTTTCTAACATTTTTCTTTGTTTTGCTTTTTTTCTTTTCTATGATTTTTCTAGTTATTATGCCCCAACCAGTTCGAGTGATGAACTCGTTGATGATGGGGTATGTCTTCCAGAAAGTCCGGAATATGATTGAGTAATTCTGTATCGCTAGCGGTAAAAGAATTACTATCTATGTGCTTGTATTGCCGGGGCCGTAGTAACGATTTAGAAATTCATCTGCAGAGTGTAGTTGCAATGAATTTCTTAATCTAGGACCTGTCCGCCTTCCGGGCACTGGAAGCTTACTTGCTGTCGAGGTAATAATGCTTACTTTTTCTAACATTTTTCTTTTTTTTCTTTTTTTCTTTTCTATGATTTTTCTAGTTATTATGCCCCAACCAGTTCGAGTGATGAACTGGTTGATGATGGGGTATGTCTTCCAGAAAGTCCGGAATATGATTGAGTAATTCTGTATCGCTAGCGGTAAAAGAATTACTTGATCTATGTGCTTGTATTGCCGGGGCCGTAGTAACGATTTAGAAATTCATCTGCAGAGTGTAGTTGCAATGAATTTCTTAATCTAGGACCTGTCCGCCTTCCGGGCACTGGAAGCTTACTTGCTGTCGAGGTAATAATGCTTACTTTTTCTAACATTTTTCTTTTTTTTGCTTTTTTTCTTTTCTATGATTTTTCTAGTTATTATGCCCCAACCAGTTCGAGTGATGAACTGGTTGATGATGGGGTATGTCTTCCAGAAAGTCCGGAATATGATTGAGTAATTCTGTATCGCTCGCGGTAAAAGAATTACTTGATCTATGTGCTTGTATTGCCGGGGCCGTAGTAACGATTTAGAAATTCATCTGCAGAGTGTAGTTGCAATGAATTTCTTAATCTAGGACCTGTCCGCCTTCCGGGCACTGGAAGCTTACTTGCTGTCGAGGTAATAATGCTTACTTTTTCTAACATTTTTCTTTGTTTTGCTTTTTTTCTTTTCTATGAATTTTCTAGTTATTATGCCCCAACCAGTTCGAGTGATGAACTGGTTGATGATGGGGTATGTCTTCCAGAAAGTCCGGAATATGATTGAGTAATTCTGTATCGCTAGCGGTAAAAGAATTACTTGATCTATGTGCTTGTATTGCCGGGGCCGTAGTAACGATTTAGAAATTCATCTGCAGAGTGTAGTTGCAATGAATTTCTTAATCTAGGACCTGTCCGCCTTCCGGGCACTGGAAGTTTACCTGCTGTCGAGGCAATAATATTTTTTTTCTTTAAATTTTTGTTTTTGTGTCTTATTTCTTGCAATAAAAAAATTTCCATTTAAATAATGAGGCGGGAATGCTTTTTTAAAAATAAAAAATAAAATCGATTATTTTTTTGTGCAATTACATTCCCAAACTTTTTTAATAAGATAAAAGTTTGACTTTTGAGCAGTCAATTTAATAAGATGAAAGTTTGACTTTTGAGCAGTCAATTTTGAGCAGTAAAATATTAGTAGAAAAAAGGAAAAACAAAGGAGAATAGTTATTAAAAAAATATTTACTATCACGATAGCAGCCGTGCCGATAACGACACATAATTTCTAAATCATAATCAGGACGTAATATAATTTATATCGAGAGTATTATTAATTAATTTAGCTTGACCTTCTGATCAAGAGAAATAATGATTAAGTTATTGTATGCAAATTAGTTTCCATATTCAAAATTTAAATACTTAAAAAAATATAAATTAAAGTAATATGAGACTTACTAACATTCTGTAAGCTGCGTGCAAAATAATTTGTGCAAAATAATAAACCTTTCGCTACTATATCCACCTTCTCTATTTAATTTTGTTTATTTAAATTCAAATTCTCTATTTAATTTTGTTCTTCTCTATTTAATTTTGTTTAGTTAAGATAAAGTTTGACTTTTGAGCAGTTAATTTAATGATTAAAGACCGTGAACAAACTCTGCAGATAATATATTATCTGAAAAACTCACTCTTCACAATATTTTTTATTTAGAAGAAGTATACTTTTTTTAAAAATACTCTAACTGAGGGGAATGAGAGTTGATGACTGCCATAATTTAAAGTACTACATTTGTTCTGTTGTCATAAATAATAAAATAGAATGTGAGAGGAAGATTTGCTTGCATATCAAAAGTAGATACTATATTTTTTAAGGTTATAAAAATAACTGTATTTTATTTAAAAAAGAATTTGCTAGAAATAATGAGATGAAAAATAGTATATATAATGAGTAATAAAAGAAATAATGAGTTCGTTTTCCAGTTGTTACAATTAAAAAATGGTGTTAACCATGATGTAAATGGACCTAAGTTTGTGTACTCTAACCTGTGTTATTATTGTTCATATTTGTAAGAACCTTCATTTAAAGTCAAAATATTATCTGTTTAAGCCTTGCTGAGAGATGCTAAAAAAATTTCAATGCAATCCCAGGTAACGTTTTCTAAAAGCCAGAACAAACCATTAGTTTTTAAAAAAATTTCCAAAATAAGGACTTAATTGAACGAATTCCCTATACTATTAGTAGAGTTTTTCTAATGGCCCCCATCAAAGAGACCTTTTTCCCAAAGAAAAAAATAAAATAGTGAATTTAGTTTTGTAAGAAGGAAAAAAAATATTTTGAAAATAAGTTGAATGATAGTGTTGAATAATAGTTTTGAATAATAAATAATTGCCCAATCTAATCAAAATACCTTTAAACAAAATTTTTAAGCCATACAACCCATAAGACTACTTTTAAGCCATACGTATATCTTATTTATTCCTTTTCAGGTAAAACTCATAAATATTTTAGTTTTTCTTTTAGTTAACAGAAGTATTGAAGACTACAAATACTTGGCTTAATTTTAATATTCTTTCTTTCATCTGTTGTTTACTATTGGTACAAATCAGGTAAGCATATTAATAACTTTTATTATGCATTATTATATAAATAAAATAATTTTTTTAAGTATGCTTGAAATAGATTATAATTTCAGAACTGTATTCGACGGATAAAAATTTAATTGCTTTTATTGCCTAAATATATTTTTTAATTCTTGACTTATAGTAGGGGATGTAGTACAAACTGCGACCATCGTAATGATGACTATTTGACTTGAAATTAAAAAGGAATCGGTTAAAACAACATAAGAAATTTCATGAGTGTCTTACAAAATAATTTTTATAAATTTAAATAAAAAACAACGAAATTTTAATATTGAAGTTGCAAAATGCAGGAATAATAGTTTAAGATGCCAAAAATTTCAGATTCTTCAAAAAAAATTTCGAGCTTTGATGTGTTCGAAACAAAACATGGTTTTTTGAAGCTCTTTCATCAATGGAAATAAAAAAGCTATACTTTAAATGTTTTACACTTGAGGGAAAGCTGCGATTTTAAATTATATACCATCATGCCATGTTGAATTATCTGGTCCTTAGAACGGACAAATAACTCTAATATATACATAAATCCTTTAAAAAAAATCACCGATTTCGTGACATTTTCCCACTTAAATGAAAATCAATACTTTATTCTCATTTTTCTGCCATTTTTTTATAGCTCAGATAATGCAACATGGAGTTAAATAAAACGGTGACTTTCCTCCTTATTGATGTTTTATGTCAATTACAGAATTAGCATAGGAGGCGTGGCCAAAGATAGGTTAAACCTGACCTAACAGAACAGTCATGAATGACTGTTGCATACTCCCATCAGTTATAAAAATAGTATATTAATAACAAAAACATCCTTTAATGCAACAACAGAGCTTTCTAACAGCAGCACTTGTACTGGCAAGAATAGTTTAGCTAAACCAGAGGTCGCCAAAGTGGTCTATATAGACCCCCAAGGGTCTATTTAACAAAAGCAGAGGTCGATCTGAGACAGGGGGGCGAATGGGGGTCGATCTGAATCGGAAGGGTCAATTGTGGGTCGAAAAAAGAAACAGTTCTCAATACGCAAATCACACATACCTAATTAAGTATGTAAAATTTGTGATTTTTTTTTATAATTGACTCAATATCAGTTTCTTTATAAAACATAAATTAATAAACGTATATTTATTGGGGTGAAACAAGTATGTACGTACCACCGTGCAGTGATATTGACGTTATTGACGTTACAAATGCAAATATCATACGCAGTTTCAACTATCTTTGCAAACTGTGTTGAATATTTGCAGTGTCATTATTAAAACTTTTATAGTTTTGGATAATTAGTTATTGTTTTGATAAAACTATTCGTTTGGTTTAGATATCAATTTTAATTATCAATGCACAAAAAAGAAGGTAAGCATTAATGATATGGATTAGTACAGCCCGCGACAAAACTATAGCACACTTAGTATTTTTTTACGAAAATTACAAAATTGACCAATTTTGACGAAAATTAAAATTGACCAATTTTGAACCCAATATAGCGAACCTTGCAAAAAAAACACCAGGCCCACCCATCTTATTGATCAAGAAGCAGTAAATCTTTAGTTACTTTACTTATTATATCTACTTATGCATAATTACTTATTATTTAATAATAAGGTATTTAAATTTCAATATTAATATATTTTTCATAAAACTATTGTTACATAATGTACTATTACTTTAATAAATGTTTAAAATCATAAAATAAATGTACTAACACAGTATCTAATAGAGTTTTATTTTAATTAACAGAAAATTACTTTTGCTGGGGTCGATAATCAAAAAAGTTTGGCGACCCCTGACCTAAACAGTTAGGCTGCAATTCACTTCGAAGCATTTAGGAAGCCATCTTTAACTCTGGGTGAAATTTGTGTTTTCTCGATATTTTTCTTTTTTTTTTGTACTCAACACACTATTGATGATATAAGAAAAGTAAATTTATTGAAAGATAAAAATTATTGTAAAATATTACAAGAATTGTCGCACTGGTATTATAAAGAAAAGGACATTCTAATATACTGGAACCTGATTCTAAAACATTCATTTATGATAGTGCAAAAAAATGGTCAAAGAATATTAACATCTACAGAAATCATGGCATCTCGAAATTCGCTAATTACCCCTAATTTGGCGACAGGTTAAAAGTAAAAATGATAATGAAAATATAATCTTTAATGGCCAAAAATAAATATAACGATAATTAAAACATAGGTTAATTTTTGTTAAACTAAAAGAGTTTAAATATTATTCGAGACAGGTTTTGTAAATTATTTCACTCCAAATTATTTTTATTTAAGCAATAAGATTTTTTTTTGTTATTTCTTTAGTCCTTTGGTTTGTTTTAAACATTATTTACTTAATTGTAAATAGTATGTTGTGATGTTTTGTACAATTTAGTCTTATTTTCTTATTCATATGTATGGTTTACTTTGAAAAAAAAAAGGAAAATATGAACTCATTAAGAGATTAGTTTACTATTGAAGTTTGTGAAATTTAACCATCCAAAAGAAAGTTTAAAAGGATTATACTTAATGAAACAGGTGTTAAACGAGTTTGATTTTAGAGAAAAGTGTTACTCTGTTCTTAAACTATGCTATTTTTATTAATTATGTATCTAAATATTAATAAGATTGAATTTCGATCGAATTGGGTATACTATAGCCTACGTCACAGGTCGTGTTATTCCTACTAAATTTTAACTAGTAAACAGAATTTTCCGCGAGCCTGATTTCTAGCAACAAGTAAACATTAAACGAAGTGTGTTGTTATAAGTCGCTACTCGTCAGGTTGGAAATGTATTAGTCTAATTCCCTTTGAAATAATTTATTTTGTTGTTTTATCTTAGTTTATGAATTAATTAAACATATTTAAAACTCAGCTTATTAATTAAGCTAAAAGGTAAATATTATTCCTAGTAAAATTTTCGGAGTGGAAGTAGTTGTGTTTTTTTCATATTATACCCAATTATGTGAAGTTAAAAAGTGTTAACTATATTGTTTGGATTTCAAACTGGTGGCATCAAGCTTAAAAAAGCATTTTGATAAATAAAAAATGAGATCTAGGTTAGCTTCAGTCTTTAGATATTGAATATGTAAATTGTTATATTTCTTTGTATTTATTTTATGTGAAGTTAAATTATAGTATTCATTTACATTTTAATTTTATTTTGAATATTTTAGTTTCATATCTAAATTGAGTTACTAATGAATTGTCTACTAATGTTTACTGCAAGAGTCTAAAAATAATTTAGAAATTTTAAGTTTCAAAGTTAAATAATTGTACATCACTTCTAATGTAAAAATTGAATGTTGCACTTTATTTGACAATTAGAAAATTTAGTTTTAAAAGTGAATTGTTTTGATTATTACGTAATACATTGGTTTCAACCTAAAGTTTAAAGAACACAAATAAGTTCATAAATGACTTTTCCTTTGCTTTATATGGAAAAGTTTTTCCAAATGGAAAGGAGTTATAAATATTATAAAATATCTGGATAACAAAAGCATGAATAAAAGAAACAAAACATTTAACGCGATAAATTAAAATTGAAAGCACGAGTTTTTAATGGAGCAATAGAGAGCAGTTGATTTTTTAGAGAATAGGTTTAGTTTTTATTAAAGGTTTTATTAAAAAAATTAAAAAAAAAAAATTGTTTCTTTATATAACTTGATACGTTCCAAAATACTATTTAGTCTACTATAATTTGTTTCTGAGGATACTATTTCTGCTGCTATTTTTAGTTACTATTTTTTACAGTTAGCCACATGTGACATATTCAATACGTAGTTTTTAACAGTGCCCTGAATAAATTTTTTTTTTAATGTGATATTTGAAATTTTGAATATTCTTTTTTTTGTATTTTACAGGATTATGCATGATTTTGTATTTTACAGGACAGGATTATTTTACAGGATTTTTTGTATTTTACAGGATATTTTTGTATTTTTTGTAGTAACTGCAGCCTCTATGTCTCTATGAAGGAGAAGAATTTGTGTACAACACCACTTTTCTGGTAAGAATTTTATTTTCATGCTTTAACCATCTTAAAATCTCTTTAAATTGAATAAAATGTTTTAATATTTCCTAGGTTATTTATGAAATTCTAATCACTTTATTAGAAACAAATTTTATTATCCAATTTAATAATTTTTAAACAGTAAGTGAAAATAAAAGTACAAAAGCAATCATATTGTAAAAAAAACGATTAACAATCATCATTTTCATTATTATGTGTGAAACCATTTTTCAGTTACTCTTATTTTAACTCTTTTCCCCAAAGCATATGACCATAAAACACTATTATCATAAAACACTGTATTCGAAGTTTACTTTTCAGTTTTGAATTAATAAGATCGAAATATTCTTTTAATTGAAACAGAGTTGCACGGACTAGAATGTAGATATATTAAAACATACTAAAATAACCTGTTTATATGTACAGGGTTATTCATAATTCCCTCTGGGGTTTCGAAGCGTTATATTTAAAAAACGAAGATGAATGTGGCAAAAAAGAACATATGAAATTATTCCGAAAGTATTCAAGTTTTAATTTAAGCAGTTCCGGTAGATGACAGTAACATGTACCACTGAAGCCAGTTGTAGTAAAGAAAAATGGCGTTTACAGGCGAAGGGAATTATGAATAACCCTGTATTTTATTCTAAATAACGAATATAATTTAATTGAACATTTGAATTAAGTGGTAGAATTTTTAACGAATATTTATGTTTTTACGAAATTTAAACAAATATTTATGTTTTTTGTGAACTATAATTAATTAACTTATCGAGGAATATATTATATTCATAATTTATGGTAGTGTTCAAGTACAAAAGAAAAAAATACATAAATACTCATAATTCTATGAGATTTCACTCGACTATTGAACGCTGTCATAAATTTAGTTATACGTACCACATACGTGGATGTTCTTGACTATATTATTTTTAAATACTAAATAAAATTTGTGATCGTCTTATTACGATTACTGGTAACTAGAGCCCGGATTTTGATGACCTAAAAAATCTCAACTAATGCCCTTAAAAAGTGCAAAAAAATGCCCTTAAAAAGGGCGAAAAATGCCCTTAAAAATCCAAAAAATGCCTTAAATAAAGTAAAAATATTGAATTAAAAAAATGTTTTGCTCTTTAAAATTATTATGAGTCATTTAAAAAATATAACGCAATGCAATACTTGTTCTACGTTCATTAAAGTTTGAGAAATTTGCTTTATATGCTAAAATAACAAAAAAGGGAAATATATTGACACCAAAATATTTTTATTTTGTATAGAAACTTTAATGGATATAACAACTTCCTTCTCATAATATTACTAAATATCAGAATTACATTAGATTATTAAATGTTTTTTGATAATTTGAAATGTAAACGAGCGTCTCTTGTCTGAAAGTAAATTTTCATTCCTGCAGAAGCTTCTTTTAACGTCTACTGATGTTATAGGTGCGTACTTGAAAAAGACTGTCTCACTTACTTCTTCAATTCGAAAAGATTTTGCTTCACCTGTTAATATTCTGTAGATTTTCTTCATTGTTTGGAAGCCAGTGTAATAATGAAAATTGATAAAAAATAATAAAAATTGGAAAAATTAACAAAAAACTTTAAAAAATGCATTAAAATGCAAAATACGCCCCAAAATTTAAAGAAAAATGCCCTATAAAACTAAAAAAAATGCTCTAAATGACAAAAAATGTCCAAAAAATGCAAATGTCATCAAAATCCGGGCCTTACTGGTAACCTATTGCTCAAATGCTTTTTCTTTCTGGATTGACTCCGTTAAACGCCACAACATTCCAAATCATGGGTCTCCAATAATGTTTGTCGTGGGATTGATATCCTGCCTATGTTTCAAAATACTTTTCCTTCTTCAGCATTCTTATTTATATTGAAATCACCGGTAAAGCCAGTCATTATACGTTAATAATAAAAAGAATATAAAAATATTTTAAATTATTATTATGTAAATGCATTAAAAATGCCTGCTAGTGAAAATAAAAATAACAGCGGTCGCCATGGTAACGCATGCGCACTGTTTACTATTACTCTTGAACACAGTTGAAAAGTGTGTGGACGCCATCAAATTCAAACCAATACCCATTTTGCCAATGGGTGAAAATAGATAAGACCCATTTTGCCAATGGGTGAAAATAGATAAGACCCATTTTGCCAATGGGTGAAAATAGATAAGACCCATTTTGCCAATGGGTGAAAATAGATAAGACCCATTTTGCCAATGGGTGAAAATAGATATCACCCTATATGATTTCCTTTCTTATGATCGGATTTCCAAGTATTAGTGACAATCTCAATAATTACTAAGGGTGACCTCAAATATACTACGTATTAAGTAAGTTACGAAATGGGACACAAAATCGTACTTTCACTGAATATATATATATATTTTTCATATTTGGATTTAAAATATGGGAGATACCTGGAAATTGTGACCTTAATAGTTCAGACTGGAGAGCGGATGAAAGTTTTGACACTTTAATGTTAATTTTACTTTTTGCGTTTTTAGTCATAAAACTAATTATTAGCGTCATTAGTCTTTAAAACTAATTAAGCATTTTTTTTGTTTAAAAATGCACCCATTTATGAAACGTAATCTCTTAATTTCCTGCCCGTGCGTGTTTTTGCCACTAACTGTTTTACTAACTATTTAATTGTATTTTTACATTTTCAAAATCTTATTCTCTACACTACTACCTATATAGTATACCAATAAATTGTTTTAGTAATTTAATTTAGGTTTTTCTTTAAATCAGTGGCTCCTGAACTTTTTTGTCTCTTAGACCCCGTGCCATGATTTTCAGTTTTGGGTAGACCCCCTGCTTACTTTGATCTTTTGTAAATTCATCAACTTCAAATGTATTTTTGACAGCTGGAATTGTGCGACTCACTGTAAAAAATTTAAATTTCTAACTGTAGTGAAGTGTACTGGGAAACACCTAGGAAAAAAAACACATGTTCATTTTATACATTTATAATTAAATTCAAACTAATTTAATTTAATTAATTTGTAAATAGAATAAAATAGTGCACTATAAAACCCGTACTCCGTTACTAATATTATAATAGCGGAAATAAGTTTGTATACAAAACCATAGTAGTGTATTGTCTGTCTGTATATTACGTTTTCACGTAAAAACTAAGCAACAAATATCCGCGACCTTGTACACAGATAAAATTGGAGGTTTAGCTAGCTAAAGAGTTGACGCACTTGCTAGGCTACAATTTACAGCGAAAAAAATACTTTTTTGTTACAAAATAAAACCTAACACGCAAAGAAAATAAAAACGTACGCTGCCGGAGCTGCAGGCATTTGCTAGTCTATATTATATAAAACGCTAATACGTATGTATCAATAAAATCGATGATATTTCTTTTCTCGCGTTGGCAACAGTTTTCATTTTTAATTGATAGGCTTCGGCGCGCAAGAGCACGTAGTGAGCATCATGGTGGTGGTACTTATTCCTCTTGGCCCAGAACAAGGCTAGACCAAGTCCAGGAGGCCGTTCACCGACAGAAAATCAAACACCATCTGCGGATCCTCCAAAATAAAATTTTTCTCCAGTCCCATACAGGTCAGCAAATGATCAGGTGAAGCCTTGTGAGCACAGTGAGCATCATATGGCTAATCTATATTATATAAAACGCTAATGCGTTTTAATTAATAGGCTTCGGAGCGCAAGAGCACGTAGTGAGCATATCATATGTCTAATCGGGTGAATTCTCACCGAATTATCAAAAAAATTCTCACAAAATTATCTTCATCGAAGCCGATGCTTTATATCCGGCGTTCAGTACTATTTCATATTGTTTTACAACACATGGTTTTAGCCCTCTGGTGGGAAAGACTTTAAAACAAAGCTTACAAAAGTTACTTTTCTCAACAACTGAAATTTAGAATAGTGTGATTAAGAAAAATATGTGAACTGCTTACAATTTCAAATTAATATTGAAATGCACAGGTTTAGAATTTTCTACAGTTAAAGTTTTCGGAACTTTAGTGTTCATAAAAGTATACAAAAGCTAGACGTTAAGAACGTATCCAATGCGCGAGCAAAGCGAGCATCGGATTGCGAAGCAATCCGAAATGAACTGCGAAAGCAGTTCCGGGGGTTCGCGAGCGCCAGCGAGCAGGGGGCAAAGCCTCCTAGTTTATAATAATTCAGTTTGTTGATTGTTGAATATTGCATTCATGAAATGCCAAAATTAAAAGTCTCGACCTGCTACATGAGATCCATTATCGTTGACCCCTATTTTCATTTCATGGAGCCCCAATTTTTTTTCAATTTGCATGGATCCCTTGCTGTTTGTTGTCGACCCCTAGGGGTCGATGTAGACCACTTTGGGAATCACTGCTTTAAATTAAACTTTCGTTTTTAAATTATTTTATTTTATAACTGTCGTTGAACAGCCGACCCGATTTTCAGCTTTACGTCTACCAATGCTCAACTCCGTAGCTTTGAAATTTTGAACCCAATCCAGAAGACAAGGGAACTCCTTTATCAAGCATCTTGCGAAATTTTGTCTACGTGGAGGGCTTTTTGGTGGAATTAACCAAACCGCATTTACTTAACAACATGGAGAGGAAAACCATGAATTTTTTAAAAAAATTATTGTCAAGTTTTTAATAAAAGAAGCTTAGAATTATTGCCAGTTAGTTGAAAATTAAACCTTATTAAGCAATTAAAAAAATTCTGCTGCTTTAAAATTACTCGATCTAAATAAGCTGACTATATTTTCGAAAAATGAATATAATGAATAAATGAATAAATGAATATTCTTTTTCATTTGATTTTTTGTTATTTGAGTAATAAAAAGTAAATGCATATATAGGTTGTTTGGAAACATGACAATTCGGACCAAAAAATTTCTTCAAATTTAAGTCTTCAAAATAATCAAAAAAATTTTTTGTTTACTTATTTAGTTATATTTATTAATATCTTACAAACAGTTTATTGACATTTGCTCAAGAAAAAATTAAATAAAATAGAAACTCACCAAATCTTGAATGCCAGGAAAATGACATATTAGTTTAGAAGTTAGAAAAACAGTCATTATAAGTTAATAGTATGTAACTCAACTTAAGCCTTTATGTTAGATGGACCATAAATTGCTTAAATTAATTCCTTTTATCCACTGTTGAAAGAATCAAAAATGTTTTTGTTGCTGATATGTACAGAATAAAATTGTGTATAATAATGAATCATTAAATAAATAAACAACTTTGATTACATTCAAGCATATTAAAATCATACATAAGCTTGGTATTAGGTTAATATTTGCTTTCCCTCTTTACAGTATACTGTTTAAAAAAAATTCTGGTAATACTTCAATGTCCTGGCATTCATAAGATAGGAAAATGACAGCCAGGATAATGACATTTTGCCATTTTATAGCATTTACCTTTACTTTAATTTAACATTTCGGCCTAAGACATTTACATCCCTCAGAAAACAGCAGGATTTCTTGAAATAACTCAGATAGATCTATGTAGTTTATGTTATTAATGATTTGAAGAAGACAGGAAAATGACAACATAAAAACTAAATAAAAGTAGCCAGGAAAATGACAGTTTTTCATGTGACAAAGAAATTGTTGACAGAAAAAATTATTTTAAACGAAGTTTTTGTAAATAATACCCTCTGCTTATATTCTAGAAACGGTGGAGATAAAAAAAAATTAGATATTGAAAAATTTATGCGAAGTTTTGAAACTAGTTATTATTGGAAATATTGTTTGTGACATACCAGAAACATGACATTTTGAAATTCAGTTAAATTCGATAAATGTACAAAACAGTCGATGCTAGTGCAAGGTCATTTTAAAATGCAAACAGCTATTGCAAATTTAAATGCAAAATGCTATTTATTAAAATTGAAAGAAAAAAAAGTTCTTTTTGTAGTATAGTATTAGATCTTGGAGCAAGAGACTGTAAATTGTCATATTTCGTGAGAATCACCCATATGCACAACGCGAAATGTGTATCCAGAAGGTTGCTTTGTTTTTTAAATGGACAAAAAATTACCGAGCTGCAACTTTTTTTTTCACGTTCAAACTTATTTTTGCCCGTTAACTTTAAGAAGGTTGACTTAAGAAAATAATGATGGTAATAACTACCCGTGTGTCATCAGCTCATTTTGATACTCAGGAATCTTATTTTATTCTTACGAATGCTAATTTCCCTTGTAGTTTCTCACCATTTCTCCACAGCATGTCAAAATGCATTTTGCCCTGATACACCACCACTCTCGGTCACTGCGGTTTTTCTGGTGGTTTTTTTCCAAGTTATACTTCTTATGCGACTTCCAACACGGTTGCGTTAAACGTTTAACGCTACATTTTTATTGGCCGGGAAATCACGTGGTAGGATCCAGTTTTCCCTCATTCATTTCCATATTGTTTTGGTTCTCACTAGCATAAAAATAATAAAAGTCATAAAAGTATTGTTTTTCTATAAATATTTTTTTTAGTTTAATTTGATACACATACAATTTAATAGGATAGTATTTTTTATTTTCAAATTTAGTGGATAACAATTGTAAAAAATGAGTGAAAACAATCCCATGGACAATGCGACGGATTTAAGGTTATGTCAAGGTACGTCTCTTGTGAATATCAATTGATTGTTAGGTTTACTCTTTTGAAATTACATTATGACGCATTCACATACATTATTAATACAAATACATTTTCCATGGCGAGACGATGAGGCAACCACAAGCACTTCCACTGGTTCAAGAGGTCCACGAGGGAAAAATGCACAATATTACCGTTATTACAGAGCATGGAAGCGAGCGGAGCAGAAAAAAGAGTCGTTGAATAGAACTAGCGATTCTTCTACGACTGCTGATTCTTCTACAATTAACGTCGCTCGTTACGAAGTTTAACTTGTTCCGCGGAGGGACTCCACGCACTATTTTTTTTTCTTCATTCAATTTTTTGTTGACTATGTCACTTTTGGGTACTGTGATTTTCCCAGTTTTTTTCTTTTTTCTTTTTCATATTTTGCCGGCAACTTCACGTTTACTGTTTAAAATTATTTTGGTTTTGTTCACTCACGTATGGCGATTCTTAAGAATGGGCTTCTATTTCTGAGTTCTCCAAACATGTCCACTTTTATTACGATTTTCATATTTTTAAAGACAATGAAGTTTTTACCATTAGTATACAACGTTCGAGTTTCAATCGTTATTTTGATAAGAATCTTAAGCTGACTAAGCCAAACATCTGTATATTATTATTTTAGCAGATGCGCTCCTTAAAATATTAAGAAAACCTTTGCTTCTATATTAAAATTAAGAAGTTATCTTAATTTTAAGTTATTTTTTACGTTATCACAAGTTATCTTTTATTCTAAATTAAAATTTCAAAATTTTGTATTCAGATATTTCGAATTATTGAAATTGATAATTGAATGTTGTTGTGAATATTAATGTAATAAAATGCATTTATCGTATAAAATACATTTGCTGCCTCTATACAGTTTCTTAAAGACCTTACGAACTCAAGTTTAAAGGGAGACTATCTTATCAGATGTATGTATGTAAGAATCATAATGTAAGTTTATAGTAAAAAGAACTAAGCAAAGAAATTATAGTAGCAATATTCGGTAGGGGATAAATACAGCTGATCGTAATTAAAGATCATGTTGAGCAACATTTCATGGAAAATTTAAGAAAATTCGTTTTAGAATGTATCGAAACATTAGGATGCCATTTACAAATTTTCTTTAACGAAAAAAAAAGACACGTAGCTCATATATTTGGCAAAATAAAACTATTCTTAAAAAAAAGAATCATGTAATGTTCTTAAACATTCGTATTTCAATGCTTTTAAAATGCCATGTATAATTAACTAATTTTTTCAATAATAGAAAAAAGAAATATCGTGAATTATATATATAAAACCTTATTAATGTGCATTATAATCTCTTCCAGATGCTTTATATTTTTACAGAATTTTTTTTGCCTTACAACTCTGTAAATGATATAAATAATTACTGCACATTTGGTTCTAGTAAAAAATTTAAAAAAGTTAAAAACAGCTTAAAAAAATACAAATGGTACCATGTAAAAAAATCAGGTGTTCAAATACTAAAATCTTGAAAAATTATAAAAAATGTATTTATTGACCTAATTTTTTAAAAAAGGAAAGCAATCTTTGCTTTTTTTTGGACAGAAATGAGCCCAAAAAATGTCTGTTGCCTAGAAACTTCGAGATAAGTTTGTATTAACTATTAAAAAATCTTCTCGATCTCAGCGAACACAATACGATCATTTTTTATTTCATTTTTTTATTGTCTCAACTTCGTTTGCTTAACAACGGAGAAATACTAAGTATTTCTCTCTTGTCTATTAGACAGTTAGTTTATTGTTATAAAATTACCCCTCCTAAGTTCTTGGTTTTATTTTAGGACTGCACCAAATATAGCTTCCTTGCACCCCAATTTTTTTGAGATTTTATCTGCACTCCCATTTTTTGGGTCATGAATCAAAATATGAAAAAAATATAGATACCTTTATTTAGAGAAAATACTTTCTTGTGTCTGATTTTGTAAATTAATTAATAACTAGAACTAGAGCCCCAATGGCTCAGGGGATAGAGCTCTCGTCTCCCAATGAGGTTACCCGGGTTTGATCCCATTGACAACTGGTCGATTCGAACACCGCATCCGGCACGCACCGACCCCAGGACTGAAGTAAAATATCCTCACTGGTAGACGGATCATGGGTTACATTCCTTTTGCTGTCAAGCTTACCGTGGGAGGTTTTCGTGATTTTCCTCTGCATGTAATGCAAATGAGGATATAGTTCCATCAAAAAGTCCTCCACGAGAGCAAATTTCTCCCAATACTTGATCCACTAGTTCCCTTGTCTTCTGGATTGGGTTCGAAATTAAAGGCTATGCAGTTGAACAATAGTAGTCGTAAACTAGTTAATTAGCATGTTTGAAATCCTCCTCTAGACCCATTAAGATTGACGCTTAGCTTGTAAAAAATCCGATCATTAGAACGAAAGTTATTCAGGATGATATCTTTTTTTATTTTTGCTGTTTGGCGCACTGTACATAAAACAGGGATGCGCTTTTCCGCTTTTGTCTCTCGAATTTCAGCCTTTTAATCAAAACTCCGATTCTCTAAGAATTTCGCTTTTTTTTTTTAAAATAAATATTCCGCTTTTTTTAAAAAAAATAAATATTCCGCTTTTTTAAGAAAATTTTACCGTTGAAATAAACTAGCTATATTATTTTTCGATTTTCAAAGATAATCGACTATCGAGTTTCATATTAACATGATTTCAAGATCCATTATCGTGATTTCATATTCACGCGATTTTAAAATCCAAGATCGCAATGTGTATTCACGCGACTTTAAGATCAACTCTCGCAATTCTTGTAAAAAGTAAGTTTTTTTTAAATTAGTTATTATAAAGGTGACTGTTTTTCGATCGACGATTATTAGTTATATGTAGGCAACATCAGCGAAACTGTAGAGCATATATTACAAACTTGCATTCTGTGCTTGCAAAGAAGAAAATGTAGGATTTATCTAAAGATGTTAGAAGATGTGACTAAATTATTCACCAATCTGTCAGTTTTGCTATTACTACAAGACTTTTCCCAACTGGAGCCACCCTCATTCACAAGCTGCGTTACACGTAATTTGATCTTGTTAAAGGATTTTTTGCTTGTTTTGTGAAACATGAAGCATTTGCAGCAATCGGAAACTAAACAAAAATAAAGGATTGAGCGAACATATAGCAAACAAAAGCAATAATTTCAAATGTGATTCAAATTTTTTTGGAATTAGAGTTGATTAACTCAGCACCAAAATCCTAAATTTAAAAAAATAATATTGCTGTTATTTATGCTAAAAAATGCAAAATTCTTATCAAATAAATATCAAAACAGTTGCTGATTATCATGTAATTTTTCAAACTAAAATAACAATTTTTGTATGTCAAGGATATATTACTACTTCACAGGCATTGGTATGTTTCACAAGGCTCTAGCTAGATTATATTATAATATGAACATAGTAATTCCAATTGTAAAAATTTATTTTATTTTCTGAATATTTTAAAAAGTCATGTTAATGATATATTTGCTATAAATCACGAAACAGTATTACTTAAGAGAAATGGAATGTTAATGCATGTTCTCAGTAATTTTAATTTGCTAAATCAGGCAGTTTTTCACATGATAATTGTCACTTATGTGAACTGAAGAAAAATATTATTTCTAGCTTCATTTTTTTCTTCTTCTTCAGCACGACAGCCCCTTACAGGCCTTGGCTGCCTCAACCACACGTAGCCTCCAACGTCTCCTGTCCATGGCGACTTTTTCCAGTTGTTTATCTACTTTTAGATCTTTAGCAGTGTCATCCAGCCATCTAGTTGGAGGTAATTGTTAATTTTACCTTTTGCTAAATGTTAAGTATCGATGTATTTATTCATTTGTATAATAATAAATTAGTAAACTATTTTATGTCAGCACAAAGTTATTTTTTTATCTTAAATTGTCTGCAATTTAATAATAAACGATTGCAAAATTTGCTAACATGGAAATTTAGCTTTCTTGGTTTTTGGCCAATAGAAGCATTATGAATAGAAGCATTAACAGCAATTATTAAAAGTATTAAATTAAAAAAATAATAATCGCAAAGTGAAATCGGACAATTATTGGCGACCACTTTAATTTTATTTAAGTTTAAAAATCTGCCTTAATTGAGACATAAAAGAATTTAAATAAATCTTCAGATTGATAACAATTTACAACTGTTTGCCTGCAATAGGTACTGAATAGTTGTAATATAACTCGTATTATTGATCTTAAAGTATTGATCTTAAAGTATAGGATACTATTGTATCCTATTTTTAGAAAACCAATCAAGAGTTTCAATAATTTCGGCTTTATTTCATATAGATCAGGGGTTTCCAACTTACATGAGGCCGGTTAAAAACACAAATCAAATGGCGGGCCGCAACTTTATCAAAATTTTATGTAGGGCTCTTTTATGTTTGAAGGAACAATAAATATTACTGTCAGATTTTTACCAAGTTGTACAAAGCAAAAGTATTGAATTTCAAATTAAAATAAGAAGTAGAATTTTAAAAATACTTAATTGTTACTAATAATATTTTCAAAAATATTAAATAAATAAAAATTCGGGCTACAATAACTTTAATGTGCACCTATGTATTAAACAATTATTGTGCAACAGATATCCAATTATTAAGATATAAAACTTTAGAAAGGTTGGTATTGAAACTTACATAGTACCACACAAAATGTTCAATGCTTATCAGGGTGGATCAGGGGATAGAGCTCTCTTCTCCCAATGAGGTTACCCGGGCTCGATCCCAGTTGATTCGAACTCCGCACCCTGCTACCACCGACCACAGTGAAATAAAATATCCTCAGTGGTAGACGGATCATGGTTACATTCCCCTTTCCGTCAGATTTACCGTGGGAGATTTTCGTGGTTTTCCTCTCCATGTAACGCAAATGTCGTATAGTCCCATCAAAAAGTCCTCCATGAAGGCAAATTTCTCCCAATACTTGATGCAGTAGTTCCCTTGTCTTCAAGATGGGGTTCAAAATAGCAATGTTACGGAGTCGAACATAATGTAATCTTAATCCTAAAAAATTGGGTCGGCTGTTCAACGTTGGTTATAAAACAAAATAAGTACGAAGGAAAAATATGACAAAGGTAGCAGTTGTTTCGGACGGCGAAATAAAATTTTGGAACTGCTGAGCTTGATTGCACATTTTGTTGTCCAGGACCCAAATGTATCCCCCCCCCCACTGCTTTTTAAATGAAACATAAAGTTTCAACTATATTACAATTGTAAGGTGTCAATTTGAAATATTAAAGGAGTTAAAGTAGTTCTGCTGTATCAAAATATTTTTTAAAAGCGGTTTTTATTTCAAAACTCACGTACTGAAAAAAAAATACGTTAAGTGTATGTGTGGCTTGCATAGTTAAAACCATGCTTGTTTTGCAAAAAAAGAAAAGGGTTTGAAATCTGCTGCAATTAAAAAGAAAATGTCTGCTGCCTTTTGCCATATTCTTTCACGTTGCAAATGTTTTTTCAAAACACATCTTACGTAAATATTATATTCTATCTGTTTTACTTCATCTTTAAATTAATATTAATTGCAGCTTGAAATAAATAACTATTAATTTATTTCAATAAATTTCTTTTTGTAGCGGCCTTCCAAAAGCTTTGTTGTGTTCCGAACCTTTCTTTTTCTAAAAGGATTCACCATCCTTTCTTGTAATCAAATATGCTATTATATTAAAACAATATGTAAAATGTTAAACATGCAATGTGCTAAGTAAAAAAAAAAAAATTATACGTTAAGATTATCCATTCCTTTATGTCAACTATGTTATTAAATCAAATATATGTTACGTACTTTTTTAGTCAAATATCTTAAAATATTTAATAAGTAATTAAATATGCTATATAGTAGACAATTTTGTTGAACCTTTGAGACCCAAAATGTCGTGAAATGTATCAAGACTTATAAGAATAAAATTTGGTGAGAGAGACAAAAACAAGAAACATTGTGAAATAATGAAAAAACACGCACCACCATCTGAATTTTAAATTTATTTTAATTGAGTACCGAAGAAGGCTGACTTTTGTTTGAAAAACTTCAAATTGGTTGTTGTAAATGAGTTTTAACTGAGGCTTAATGAAGAATTTTATCTTATCTTATCTATCTATATATATACCTTATCTTATCTTATCTATCTATCTATATATCTTATCTTATCTTATCTTATCTATCTATCTATATATCTTATCTTATCTTATCTATCTTATATATCTTATCTATCTATCTATATATCTTATATATCTTATCTTATCTTATCTATCTATCTTATATATCTTATCTATCTATCTATATATCTTATATATCTTATCTATCTATCTATATATCTTATATATCTTATCTATCTATCTATATATCTTATATATCTTATCTATCTATCTATATATCTTATATATCTTATCTATCTATCTATATATGTATATATCTTATCTATCTATATATCTATATATCTTATCTTATCTATATATCTTATATATCTTATCTATCTATCTATATATCTTATATATCTTATATATCTTATATATCTATCTATATATCTTATATATCTTATCTATCTATCTATATATCTTATCTATCTATCTATATATCTTATATATCTTATATATCTTATCTATCTATCTATATATCTTATATATCTTATCTATCTATCTATATATCTTATATATCTTATCTATATATCTATATATCTTATCTATCTATCTATATATCTATATATCTTATCTATCTATATATCTATATATCTATATATCTTATCTATCTATATATCTATATATCTTATCTTATCTTATCTATCTATCTATATATCTTATCTTATCTTATCTATCTATCTATATATCTTATCTATCTATCTATATATCTTATATATCTTATCTATCTATCTATATATCTATATATCTTATCTATCTATCTATATATATATCTATATATCTTATCTATCTATATATCTATATATCTTATCTATCTATATATCTATATATCTATATATCTTATCTATCTATATATCTATATATCTATATATATATATATATATCTATATATCTTATCTATCTATATATCTATATATCTTATCTATCTATATATCTATATATCTATATATCTTATCTATCTATATATCTATATATCTTATCTATCTATCTATATATCTTATCTATCTATCTATATATCTTATATATCTTATCTATCTATCTATATATCTATATATCTATATATATATATATCTATATATCTATATATATATCTATATATTTAAACAATCCATTGTAATTTCCAATTGCATTAAATTAATCCGTAACTCTTTAATTAATTCGTTGATGATTCTACTTGTTTATACCTGACAACTGATGTCTGATAACGTGGGTATCAGACACCCATAGTAAAAACTGAAAACGGAGAAAGTAGTGAAAGAAATATGTCATTTCTGTTAAGAGAACATTGACATGGGCGAAGAAATTTGAATGTAGAAGGGAGAAGACGAAGAAATTAAGTGACTAATAAAAAATAATAGCAAGAGAAATGAGCAATAAATGGCACTTAAATTTTACAAAAGGAGCATAAGAATTTAGGGCCAAGAAAATGAATGCAACGTAAATTGGTAAAAAGTATGCCAAATTTTAAATTTGAAAGAACTCGAAGAACGTTCGGAAAAACCTATGAAGCGATATTATGAAGCGTGATTTTGAAGGTACTTCGAAGTCATGGGAAACCAAAAGTCAGTAAAAAAGAAAAGATTGTATGTTTTTATTCGTCACTAAGACTTTTGGTTCGGCAATTAATCAAAATAATGTATTGTAGGAATATATGCTGAGGAAAGTGAATAATTTAGAAAACTTATAGAGTTTTTAAGGAATATTTCAGTTAATTTATAGTCTCTACATCTAGGTTTCTAGGCTGTAGATAATGTAAACATGAATTTTAATTATTTGTTTATGTTTACCTATAATTGAGAAAACCATATTTAGTAATTATCTATATTTAAGGTCAAGTGATATCTAATGAGATAATGCAATCTAATGATATCAGGACTGGGATAGCCTGGTTAGTAGTCCCACGTCTAAGAGAGAGTGGGTTCGATCCCCGCCAGCCGAAGACTCCCCGTGAATTAATTGGTGACCGATGCACGTTAAATCTGTCGAGTCACAAAGTCCTCCATGTTCCCATAACAAGCCCTGACCTCTGGGGGTACTGTTCCAGGAGTTTCCTCGTCTTCTGGATTGGTTCAAAATAACAAGGCTACAGAGTTAAACATTAGTAGTCATAAACCCAAAATTGGATCGACTGTTCAACAACGGTCATAAAATAAATCTAATCGTATCTAATGAGATATCTAATAGTATATCTAAATGAGATGTTTATATTATTTCGTTCTATCGAGAGAAAATTTTGCCATGTAAAGGAAATAATCTGGAACTTGCAGGGAGGTCTATATTAGAATTTCTTTAAAAATTTGATTTATTTTACATATCTACCTTACCGTATATATTTATCCCATTTTGTATGATGATATTGTTTTGTAGGTAAGAGTAATATAATTTTTTCATTTATAAAAATTATTTTTACAGAAATCTGCATCCTTGGAGAAGAGCTCTAAGTTTAACAAGATCTGTTGAGGTAAATAAATAATTTTTAATAAGTCATTTGATTTGTATTTGTTTTATAATAAATTTAATGTGTGTAAAAGCTCTTTTTTTTGTTACTCTTTCATAGCTATTCTAATATTGGTCTTAACTCTCCCTACTTTTAACGGCAGCCCCTTATTTTCTGTGATCACGCCAATGCTTCTTTAAACTTACATGAGTCCTTATTTTGAACAGCAATGTGAAAATGTTTTTATAAAAAGGGACATTTGTTCATTTTTCTCTGTTTGGTAAATTTTGTTTTTCATTTACAGAATATCATTATCTTTTGCTATATTAAAACTATTTCTCCTTTTTATATTTTAATATTTTTGAATATTTTTTCTTAAATTAATTTTTAAATTAGTTTTAGGTTACGATAGGGCTAGTTTTTTCTTAATTTACTTTTTTTTGTTTTTAAATATTTTTTAATGATTTTTAAAGTTTTATTTAAATTAATTTTTCTATAAGTATCAGTTTATCATTATTAGTACACTTTTAGTACAGGAGTTTTTGTGTTCATTCAATTTTTAGCTTCCAATTTTATTTTCTGATGTAATTTACGAAATTCTGAATTTCTTTTACTTTATCCATATTTTATATTTTTTTTTGTTTTTATATTTCATGCCTTTAGATAATATCTTTTCGTATTTTAATATTATTTCAAAACTATAATGGCTGTAAATTAATTTATTGTCGAGTTATTTCAATACTCTTTTTTGGGTTATTTACAGAATTCTTTTTGTGTTTAATGCCTTTTCAAGTTTTTTCTTAATATTGTTAATGCAATAGTTTCACTTTAGTGTGTGTTTTGCTTTTGTAACATTGGTATTGATTTTTACTTATTTTTATTTTTTTGGTACATTATTCTGTCTATGGAGTTTTTTTAATCTTTAGTGTTATAAATAATATATATTCATATATTAGAATTTAAAATGTCAACTATATTTTTTTAAAATTACTTTTAGTTAAATATAAGTTATTATCAAAATTTTTTTTTTTGTAAACTGTTTTTTTTTTGTTATGAAATTTTAGCATAAATTTATATTAATACTTTTCTCCTTTTTACTGTTTAATTTTTTATGCATAATTTTTTGTTTGCAATTTATAGAATTTATATCTATATAATTTATATCTAGAATTATATAGAATATAGAATTTATATCCATATTGTTTAATGAATGTAATACTCATATAACTTCATTTTTGCATGTTATGATTTTACAAAATTTTTTGATATACGAATAATATGTTAATGTTTTTTTCTACTTTTTTAGCGACTACTTTTTTTTTTACGAAATTTGCACGCGACTTTTTTGATATTGCGTAAAAAAGAACTTTTGATAGGAATGTGTAAAATAATTGGAAATAAATATAGGAAACACTCACTAACAGCTATTTAAGTCTTTTGCTTTGTATTTATTTTATAATTAAATTTAATGAGTGTAAAAGCTCTTTTTTTTGTATTTGGAATACTCTTTTGATGCTATTTCTAATATTGGTCTCAATTCTCCCTTTTTTTTAGTGGAGGCCCCTTATTTTTTGTGATCACTCAAAAGCTTAAGAAGCTTTTGAGAATAAGAACTTACATACGTTCTTATTTTTAACAGTATTGTGAAATTTTCTTTACAAAAAGGGACATTTGTTCTTTCTGGAAGACTTCTTTTTAATTTACAGAATATCACTTTCTTTTGCCACATTAAAACTATTTCACCTTCTTATATTTTAAGATTTTTAAAAGTTTTTTCTTACCTTAATTTTTAAAATAGTTTTAGGTTACGATAGTGCTAGTTTTTTCTTAATTTACTTTTTTTTGTTTAGTAATTTTTTTAATGATTTTTGAAGTTTTATTTACATTAATTTTTCTATAAGTTTCTGTTTAGTATTAGTACATGTTAAGTATAAAACATTAATATTAGTTTTCGTGTTCATTTAATTTTAGCTTCCAAAAATTTTTTTTATGTGATTTACGAAATTCTGATTTTCTATTACTTAATCCATATTTTATTATTTTTGTCTTTATATTTCATGTCTTTAGATAATATCTTTTCGTATTTTAATATTATTTCAAAACTGTAATATCTGTTAATATTGTCGAGTTTTTTTAATACACTTTTTTGAGTTATTTACAGAATTCTTTTTGTGTTTAATGCCTTTTCAAGTTTTTTCTTGATTTTATTTATGCAAAAGTTTCACTATAATCTGCGTTTGGCTTTTGTAACATATATTGATTTTTGATTTTTTCGTACATTATTCTGTCTACAGATTTTATCTTTAGCTGTATAAATAATATATATTTCATATTAGACTTTAATTTGTTAACTACGTTTTTTTTCATATTTAATTAATTTTAGTTTAGTATAAGTTATTATCAATTAATGTTTTTTTTTTGTAAATTGCATTTTTTTTGTTATACAATTTAAGCATAAATTTATATTAAACCTTTTCTCCTTTTTACTGTTTAAATAATTTTATTTTGTGTATAAAATATATATATTTATATATATATATATATATATATATATATATATATATATATATATATATATATATATATATATATATATATATATATATATATATATATATATATATATATATATATATATATATATATATATATACTGTAAATTGTAGAATTTGATCTATATTGTTTAATGAATACCTCGTATACCTTCATTTTTGTTTGTTATGCATTTGCAGCATTTTTTGATAGATGAATAATATGTTAATGTTTTTTTTTGCATGCAAAAGTTTTTTCTTACATTACTTACATATAAATTTAATTTAAGTATTAGTACACTTCACATAAGTTTATAATAGTATTACTATATTTACATTTTAGTTTTTTAGTATGTTTATTTGTTTAATTTTCAGATTTCGATTTACTTGAATTTAAATAATAGTATACTTAAATTTTTGTATTCTACGTATTAGTAACTCTTTTTTTTATTTCATTAATTTATGTATTAAATGTAGTTTACTGTTAAAACATTTAATATTAGTTTACATTAATATTAGTCTCCATTAATATAAGTTTCCATTAGTATTAATTTATCTTTATTAACTGTTTAGTTTCTATAAAATTTTATTTTTTGATTTACAAGATTATATATTCTAATATTTTTGACATATTTTTCACTCGTTTTTAAAATAATTATTACTTATTAATAATTATTTTTTCTACGTTTTTTTCTTTAATTTACTAAATTTCATTTTATTTTGCCAAATAAATAATATAATAAATAATTTGTGCTTTATGTTTTTATAATTTATCATTTCCACTATTTTTCAGTGCCAAATTTAGACTACCCTTTACTTTGTGTCTTGAGAATTAAAAATTCAAATCTGTCATATTTTTACTAAGAGAAAACACACTTTGGCGTCTAATGACATATTTTAGAAATAGATATACTAATTATTTGGCTTATTTAAAGCATTACTATTCATTAAAACAAAAGTTGTTTAGGGTGATATATCTTTTTTTTCCAACTCACTGTAAGTAGTTTACATTAATAGAACTATTATTATTTCCATCTATTGTTATCCTATTTTTGTTTAAGTTTCAAAATGTGTTACTTATATTTTTTCAAAATAAATTTTAATCTGATTTTTAAATTATTTTTACTTTAGAATTGGTATTCCGATTTCTAAATAGTTTTATTTAATGTCATTTAAAGGTAGAATTGAATTGCTTAACTTTCGGAATTTGAATTCCTCTTACTTTATTATAGGTTGATGTTACTTTATAGGTTTTATAAGGTTTAATTGAATATTACTACAAATAAAATTTGTCACCAATTATTAGTTCTGTCAAAATTTTACTATCCTTGTAATGTTTTACTGAAGAATTACTTTAGTTGTAGTCAGAATATATTGTTAAAATTTTTAGCTAATCTTGTTCAATTGCAAAATTAAATTATTTTACTTGTAGATTTTTGATTTGTGTGCTATTGTTTAATTCAAAAAATGTAATTTTATTTTGAATTGTAAGTGATATTTTGAGCTAGAGTATTTTGTGCACTTGTACTTTTTTCTTTAAATACTTCTAATTACTCTACCCTTATTTTTAGTAAACTTAAAAGTAGTTTTGTTTCAATTCACTGTTGAGTTCTCTAGTAATTTTGTGCTGCTGTAACACGACTTAATTTTATTATTTAGGTTATTTAATTTATTTAGGTTAGGTTATTTATTTAATTACAACAGTTTTTTTATCTTTAGATTGAAGTTTTACTTAAATTAGTTCTTAAATTTGTATTGTATATGATTTTGTATTATTGCAATTAATTATAGTAAAATATTAGTATAATAATTTTTTTTATTTATTTTTCTTTTTGTTAATAATTTTTTTCTTATTTATTTTATTTTGTTTATTTATTTTATTTATTTAGTTAATTAATTTATTTATTTCTATTCATTTATAGATCCATTAATTTTGCTTAAATGTTAGAATATGATTTACTTTCTCTTTTATTGATATATATTTTATTTCATGTTTTCAATTTTAGTTTTGTGAAAGTTTATACGAATTTTTTAATTAGTTTTAGTTTAATTATTTTTATTTTATGTTAATTCTTCTTAGTTTATTGTTTAATTGTTGTTATTGTCTTAGTTTATTGTTTCTCGTGTATCATATAGAATTTGATTTCTTTTTTGTTGAATTAAAATAAAACTTTTATTTTATGATTTTAAAATTCTTTTCCTGCATATTTTTTTTGTTTAGTTTTAATTTAGTATTTGTTCGCATCACTAATGAGAAAAACTCTGCAGATTTTCTTGCAATTCTGAATGGTTTTAATGGAAATGAAAAAATAGCATCATCCGTAAAAAAAGAGTGATATTATCTCATTTATATAACAATTTTCTGAATGAAGGAACATTTTTCACTAAAAATTGCATTAACTGAAGTAATCTTCCTTCCTCAATGGCACGACAGCCCCGGGTGGGCCCTGGCCTTCTCAATCAACTTCCTCCAGGCCTGCCTCTGCCTGGCAGTTGTCTTCCAGTTTGAGACTTTTAAGACTGAAATGTCTCTTTCCACGCAGTCGGCCCATCTCAGCTTTGGTCGATCTCTGGGCCTTGATCCGATGGGCTGAGCCGAAAAGATTATGTTTGTCGAACGCTCTCTGTTCATTCGAATGATGTGACCAGCCCATTTAATTCTTTGAATTTTTACATATTTGACAACATCAGGCTCTCTAAGGGCCCGATAGAGTTCTGAGTTTGAACGTCTGTACCAAGTACCATCAACTTGTTTGCCCCCAAAAATGGATCTTAGCATCCGACGTTCGAAGATTCCCAAGGAATTCTCATCTTTCTGTGTTGTTGTCCAAGTTTCTGAGGCATATGTTAGGATAGGTCTGATTAAGCATTTATAAATTAACAGTTTAGTATCTCTTTTTAGTAGGTTTGATTTTAAATATTTTTTTAATCCATAAAAACATTTACTTGCACTATTGATTCTTTGTATTTCGGGTGCGATATTGCCATTAACGTTGACTGCAGAACCAAGATAAACAAAACTGTTTACTTTTTCAAACTTGTATTCACCAATTTGCAAGTGAGTTGTAGAATCAGTTATTTTGATGCATTGCATATGCTTGGTTTTCTCCTGGTTAATAGTGAGATGCATTTTTTCTGCCTCTTTTTCCATGGATAGAAAAGCTTGCTTTAAGTCAGATTGTGTTCGCGCTATGATATCAATGTCATCGGCAAAAGCGAAAATTTGGACAGACTTATGAAAGATATGTCCTCTGGTATTGATTCCTGAATCTCTGATAATTTTTTCTAATGCCAAATTGAAGAGTAGGCATGCCAAAGCATCGCCTTGCCTTACACCATTTTTTACCTCCATTGGTTCCGAGAAGTCATTTTGGATTTTAACTTTCTGCATGGTCTTACACAGTGTAAGTGTGGTGAGTCGTACAAGCTTGTCCGGGATATTGAATTCTCGCATAGCTTCAATGAGTCGCTTCTGGTTTACACTGTCGTAAGCAGTTTTGAAATCCACAAATAGGTGGTGGGTACCAATTCCAAATTCCCTGGTCTTTTCCAGAATCTGTCTTATGCAAAATATTTGGTCAGTTGTAGACCTGCCCTTCCTAAAACCGCACTGGTATTCACCAATGATGTTTTCTACATAGGGGCTAAGTCTGTTAAATAGAATTTTTGAAAAGACTTTATATGCAGTGCAGAGCATGCTGATATCCCGGTAGTTTGAACATTCAAGAATGTCTCCTTTTTTGTGTATAAGACAAACAGTGCTGTGTTTCCATTCTTCCGGGAGTATCTCTTTTTCCCATACTGATGTTAGAATATTATGTATGACCTTTTATGTATAGTAATCTTATCTAAAATAAATATTATTTTTCAAACTTATAACATTCATATGAATTACGCTGTTTTTTATTTATTTTTCTTTTATCACTTCGCTGCTTTTATTTTTTTTCTTCTGTATTTTCACTTTGAAATTTTATTAAATTGGATACTTTTATCGATGTATTATAGCAATTTAGAAAAGAAGAAGTTTCAGGTCAACCTTTTTTCGAACACTTTTTCTGTTTCCAAACATGACGTCGAATTTATAAGTTTTTATAATGAATTTAATCTACATTTACGCATCATAATTAAATAACATTTGGGAAATATCAGAAGGAAACAATATTAATTAACCCTTTATTTAACCCATCCTCCTTTTTTACTATCTACGAGAGATCATTAATAGCTAAGGCAGGTGTTTAACAGTTTACTACTAAGTAGAACTTTTTTTATGTCCAGACATCAGTAAAGCAACAACCTGGATTTTGCTTCACTGATAAGAAACAAAGGTCTCTGTAATCAATCTACAGTTTCAAAAAATTATAAATTTTAAAAAATTTAGTTTTAAATTAATATAGATAGAATTGTTTAATTCTGCAGAAAAATATTATTTAAAAAATATTGATTCGTTTTAGAGCAAAAAATTTTAGATTGTTAAATGATTTATAATTTCTGTTCATTTATTCAGAAAATGTACAAAAAGAAATTAGAGAAATATTTTAGAGAATTTTAAGCAATATTTCAATTATTTTCGGTGCATAGTTTTAATTTATGGTAAATAAATTTACAATATAAAAACAAAAGAACCGTCTTCCTCTTTACTACTTAGAAACGAAGGCCTTTGTTATCATTCCATAATTATAAAAAGAAATGTGTTATAAAGAGATAATAATAATGTACTTTTTATTACAGTGTCTACAACAAGGGATGGCAGCCTGACCCTTCAGTGCAGCAGGCGGGATCAGACGGTTATATCAAGATTTTGAAGCGGTCACCTAAGAACTATGTTGTTCAGTAATGGTTCAAGAGTTTTCCCTGTTTGCACTAAGTGTAACGACCAACAAGCTACTCCTGAACATATACTTCAATGCCTAAATATCTCTAAAGTGGACCTCTTTTCAGATCCACTTTTTGTTACAGACTTGCTCAGAGTCTCTGGAGTCATGGACTTGGTTTAGCTCCGCTAACCGTGTGGGCCAGCAACAACAACAACAACACAACAAGGGAACTCAGACCTGTGGGACTGCTTTTGTGATGCTTTGCTTACAGCTGTAGAGTCATTCAATGAAGTAACATAATTTAAGGGGAAAATCTAGTTTAAAATAAATTGAGTAATAACCATTAACTATTACTATCCCCTTTTCCTTGAGCTAATTAGAATTCTATCCTTATACTTCAATTATAATGGAATGTGACACTCAAAGAAGTTTCATCATCAGTTCACAAAAAATGACAACGCTAACGCTAGAATCTAGAAGAATCAAGATCGCTTGAATTTGATTTGCTTCATTATGAACTTGATCCTCTATATATAATAAGTTCGAACATATATTTCAGTATATTGAATGCAGGTATATTATCATATACTGGTGGATGTAATTAAAATAATATTTCGTGTTGGTGTCATCATTTACCTCCGAACAAAAGTTTTAAAATCAAGTCTAGGCCTCGCAGATACATTTTAAATTTAGAGAAAGTCATTTATGTACTCAATATAATTTTATTCATATTGACCTTTACCAGCACAAATATAAAATGCTGTGCTGAACATAAACTGTTATAACATGTTGTCTTAGCATTACTACAAATTCTAATAATGGGTAAATTAAGTAAAACTTTTTCGGTGTTAACACTGAAAAAGTTTAATTTAACCGATAATATCGATTAGGGTATGTAATTACAAAAATATTTAAAAATAATTCTGGGAAAAGGGGTCAGTGATCCAGAAATAATATACTATATGATACGGATGCAAAACAGGCGACTCGCCAGCAAGATGTTTACCCCTATCGTATACTGCCCGCGATAGCCCCACAGATATCATTTCATAGCTAATGTGACTTGCTTTTCGTTTGTGTTTTCGAAGGTTTTTTGTTGGTTTACTACGCCTTTTAAATACGATATGGTAACCGGTAACGACTCGCAAATTTATGTGAGATAAAATTCGAATCGATAGATCATTTTCGTCATGAGAAGTGCAATTCAAGAATAGTAAGTATTTATATTGAAACAAAAAAATTACCCTTTTGAATTGTTAGCCCTTTTGATTCGTGTCTGTTCTCATTCGCTTAAACGAGAAAAATGTATTACAATAGTATGCATAGCAATATAAAGTGTAATAATGCAAGAACAAAATCGTTTCTGGATTGGTTTTAAATGCTGCTCTATATATATGTTACGGTGAATGACCGAAATCTGGAGAATGTCGACTCTCACCGGTGAATGTCATCAGTCACAATCGGACATTCCCCAAAGGCACTATATAGTCCCTTTGGTGAATGTCCGAAATATTTGTTATATCCAATTTTATATTAATTTATTCGTTGATATTATTATATTTATTTGATATATTTATATTTATTCTATATTTTAATACTTATTGACGATGGATTAGAAGAAACACCAGTGTTTGGAGTATCGGGCAAATATATATACCGAGCAGTGGCACTTAACCTTAAAAAAACATCAGTGTAGGGTTAAAATATCGAATAAATGTAATTATATCCACGAATAAATTCCTATCAAATCGAATGTAATAAATATTTCGGACATTCACCAAAGCGACTATGTGATTGTCAACATTCACCGGTGAAAGTCAACAACCACCGATTTCGGTCATTCACCTTAACATATATATTAAAAAAAAATCCATAACTTCCAGTGAAGGAAGATAATTTTTTTTCCTTCCTTTTTGTTATTTACTAGACTAGAATTTTAATGTTTGAATTGAGTCTTCGGTATCAACCATTCTATGTAGGTACTCCATGAATCAATAGATAGCGCAATTAAAATTTTAATGAAAATTTCCACCTAACTTTCTTTTTACTTGCCACAATTAAGTATTTAAGTTGATTCTGATTATCAAAATACAATTCATTATAGTGCTAAAAACTTCAATATTGATGACAAGCATTCGTATTAAATAAAAATAATTAATTACTTAAAAGAGGAGAAAAGTGTTTGCTAATTCACTTTTTCAAAACGAAAATTAAAAACATTTTATCATGACAGACTTCATAATATGTAAAAGAAACTAGTAAATTATTTTTTTAAAATGGTTAATCATATTAGTAATTAAACATACAATAAATTCAAAATAACTTGTACATCTTGAATGCATAATTTTTTTTTTGTGTTTTTATTAATTGAAGGTTTATTGGCTATGTTTTTTTCTAGCCAGAATAATAACAAATGTGAAAACAATTTTGTTTTGTAAAAACTTGCTCATCAATTCACGATTAATAAATATACAATAATTCAGGTAAGTTTTGTTTTTAAACAGCCTATTCTATGAACTGTAGTGGTGCCATCTGTCAATCTATTAAGTAAAACTCCGAAACGGCTCTATAATTTTATTTAACATAAACTTTATCTAATTATATCATGACTTCCTTATTATGAAAACTAAATTTAAACTTACAATACCTAAAATATGTAAATTTATACAATTTTACTCATGTTAGAAAAATAATTCTCATCTAAAGTAGCCATTCCTTTAATTAACTACTCATTTACTAATGATAATTGAAGTATGAGTATTTATAAAATTTTGCTGTGCAGTCACATAACAGTCATTCATCTAAAATAATTATTCATTTAAATATATCCCTAAAAACCAAAGGTTAATTTTTTTTAAACTGATTTATAAAACTTCGAGCTCAGCAGGATTATTTTCTCTTTTTTTAAATTTTTCACCCAATTGTAATTAACATAAAAAATTTTTTGTTTCAATTACTTAATACTTTAAATCACAGATAGTTAAAAACCCAGATAAATCCCATTGCTTTCATAAACTATGGTAACATTATTTAAGTAAATATGGTTGCTTGCTGTGTTAATTAATTTTAGTATGGAAACGAGCTTCCATATCAGTGGCATACATACACTCAGGCGCGTCCCCTGTATGATTTGTAAATTTAGATTTAGGCTTTACACAAATTTTTTAAAATTATAATATGGAACAAGAAACATTCTATTTTAATTTATAAAATTAATTTTAAATTAGTTTAATATCATTTAATAAGGAATTAATAATTCGAGTGGAAAGGCGAAATCATAGCATTGTATACACTTTAAAGTGAAATTTATCTCATAGAGATAAGAGCTTGCACTGAATTAAAAAATCTTATAAAAAATATTTTTATTGCAATTCATTTAGTAAGGATACACAACCTTTTTTGACTGATGGTAATTTTAAATTAAACAACAGTGTTTCAGACACAATGCTATTTATCAGTCAACTTAGTAACATATTTGTAAAAATTAAATTCTTTTAAGCAAATTTATTCAAAGCCGAAGAATATCAAAATCTTACTTTGAAAAATAATATAAAGATTGGGAAAACTTGATGGTTTTTTTATTTTTTTTATCGCATCACGTAATACAAAAGGCATAAAATGAATTAATTAAAATTCTCTTGAATTGAAGTAAAAAATAGAAGAATATTTTGTAGAGCAATATAAATGAGGAATAATATTTTAATTCAAGAAATTAAATTGTTCTCATTTTTTTACTAAACATTTTTTTAACTTAACTCTATTTTCAAGAATGCTCTATTTCAGAGGAAAGTAAAGTTTTATCACTAAGAGGAAATTTTTTTTTCTCTATTAAATTTTAAATTAAACTTGATATTTTTTTCAAATTCAGTATTCTTTTCGAAAAATAGCTTCTAAATTGCATTTCTTTTTTTTTTTGTTCTAAAATTACCAATTTAATTTTACTTTCACGAATGTCTAAAGTTCAGAACAAAAAAAGTAAATTATTCGCCCTCTCAATTAAAAATCGGAGTAAAATAAAGTTTTCAATTTTAAAAATAACTTCAAAGTTGACTTTTTTCTTTTTAATTATCAATTTAACTTGACTTTATTTTCATAAATGTGTAAATTTCAGAAGAGGCGATGCACATTATTCGCTTCCTTAAATTAATTTCAGAGAAAAATAAAGTTTCGTACTTAAAAAATTGCTTTAAAGTTGAAAAAAAAATTGTTTTTTTCTCTATTTCTAATTTTAGATGGGGCGAAACTTATTATTGGCCCTATAATTAAGTTTCAAAAGAAAAAAAAATTTTTTTTTTGAAAATAACTTCAAAATGGAAAAAAAAGTAGTTTTTATTTTCTAAAATTACCAATTTTACCCTACTTAATTTTAGCTGCGAATGTTCTTCGCCCCCCTCACTAAAATTTCAGAGAGTGCGACTGTTCCCTCTGCCCCCCCCCCTCCCCTAGTTGGCACTCCAGGAAGTTGGGGTTATAGCAGACTAGTATAAACCGACCAATTACTTGTATTCTCCTTGTAATGATTAATGCATGCAATGGGGCGAAGATAATGGAATAAATTAATATTATGATAAAAAACAAGCAAATGTTGAAATAGAAAATTTATACGAAACCAATCGTTTAGAATTATGAAAAAAAATTCTGAAATTTCTCGTCATAATTTGGGTTAAACGAAGATCTGTTTACCAGATCCCCTCAGAACAAAGAAATAGGTTGAATATTTTCTTGAAAGCGGGTCTTTGACGGAAATTCGAGATTTAACTGTAAGCACAAAGAATTGATTGTTAAGAAAAATAATAGAGTTTTAAAAATTTAACTATCGACGCTTTCAATTAAAAAAATATATATGTATTTCTTTTCTCAAAAATTATATATATATATCTTTATATATAACCATCATAGGCTAGGATACTCAAGGCTGATGGGGGGGGGGAGATTTTCGACATTTCGAACGTAGTATCAACTTTCACATTCACGAAAAACCTTTATCAAAAAGGACTTTTTATCAAATGTTAATTATTTTTATTACTTAGAAATTTGGGCGAAATTGGACAAATATTTTCAGAAATATCAAATTTTAGCTTCAGGACAATTATTCGATACATTTCGTTCTAAAAGATTCCAACTTTTATACTGCCCTGCAGACCAATATATTCGGACCCTATTTCCTAGATAGTAGCTACTCCCAATATTTGAGCGTCAAGAATCCAAATGCTTCGAAAGAAGTGGTATGTTTATTCAAGAGAAAGCGCGTTTTCTCGTCCAATTTCATAACTCGTGAAAATTGCTAAGAATCTATAAATATAAGAAAATACTTTTTACTCGGCCTTTCATCAAGGAAACTGCGGTTTTTTAATAGGTAAATGGAGCCCAACAAAAATTCCAAATCTTTTTTTTTTTAAGAAAGAAAAAAATAGAATAGCCGAAAACTTTTTTTTATCTAATTAATAGTTTCAGTGAATTATAAATATTTTTATTAAACGCTGCAGATGCCATGAAGCAGTGTTCCCCAACCTTTTTATCACCACGGACCTGTCAACGTTAGATAATTTCATCGCGGCCCGCCAGGGGAGGGGAGGCGTTATAATTGCTTATATTTTAGATTATTTTGATTTATTAATTTTAATTTAATTGTATTTAAACATGCCTTAAAAATAAAATACAGTTACACAAAATAAATATAAAGGGTTTTAACTAACTAGAACGTTAAATCAATGAGAACCCTGAGCTTGTTTCTTTACAATGAGACGGTTCCATCTGGGGGTAATTGAAGACAATAATACGTTACAAACATTAAAAAATTTATGCCGCTACCGTCGGGGGCCCCTTTTATTTAAATCGATAAAATTTTAATGGAACACCGATATTTTTAATTTGGGGTATAAACCTAGGAATTTAAATTTAGTTTCAATGAAATGGGCAGCTTGGTACCATTTGATCCACGGACCGGGGATAGGGGAACACTGCCATAAAGGATATAAAATCGTATTTTCTCTAGAGCCTCATACATATAAAACATATTTTCCCTAGAGCAGCGTTTCCCAATTTATTCCGGATACAGAACTCGAAATCATTGATGTGGCAGAACACCTATTTAATAAACAAAGAGAGACTACCATTAACTTTGAAATGAAGAATTGATTTTTGTAATTGCTTTAACATTGTTAATATTAAAATTAGGTGCTGTGTCAGATGGACGAACTCTTCTGGACTTGTTCTAAATTTGTATTTAGTTTATGCATGAACTGAAAATGAATAAAATAATCCGAATTTCAGGAAGAAAAAAACAAACAAATTATACAAACATTGAAAATGGCTATTGGAGAAACACTTTTCTTTACAATTAAATTTGTTTACTTTTTTAGTATTAAAAGTTTGTTGGACACTACTAGTGCATTTATTTAAAAAAATCGCAGGAAGCTAAAGTGGTATGATATCACTTAATTAAAAACTTCATTTGTTTTAAAACTATACCGATTAGAAATAACATTCGACATATTTCACGCGCTCAAAAATAGGCGCTCAATTTCAAGACTTGCCAGACGCAAATGAAAAGAAAAACAGCTCATTTGAATTAACATTAAGTTGCCAATGAAAAATGAAGGGGAAAAACAAAACTACAGAAACTATTTTAAAAACAGCGAACTTTTTCAGTGACAATTTGCTTGAATAACTTAGAAGAAATAATCAAAATATTTAATAAATAGTGATTAGATATAAATATAATTGTAGCTTTCAAAAATTTTTACTAATTGAATTTTATTTTATAACCAACTCCGTAGCCTTGCAACTTTGAACCTAATCCAGAAAATAAAATATTTCCAGTATCAAGAAATTGGGAGAAATTTGCCTTCACGGAGGACTAACCCGCATTTCACTCCCACGGCTAGCCAGGCGGCAAGGGGACTCTAACCCATGATCTGTCTACCACTGAGTATATTTCAGCACTGGTCGGATGCGGAATTCCTATCTACCCGCAATCGCTGGAATTCGAACCCGGTTCACCTCACTGGAAGGAGTGCTCGCCTCTATCCCCTGACACATCACGGCTCAATTTGATTGAATTTCTTATTTTATTTTATTTTATAACCGTCGTTGAACAACCGACCCAATTTAATGGGTTTACGACTGCTAATGTTCAACTCCGTAGCCTTGTCATTTTAAACCCAATCCAGAAGACAAGGGAACTCCTGGATAGTGCATTGGAAGAAATTTTGCCTTCCTGGAGGAATCTTTTTGATGGAGGTAACCCGCATTTGCGTCACATGGAGAGGAAAACTACTAGAACCTCCCACGGCTAGCGTAACGGCAAGGGGACTCTAACCCATGGTCCATCTACCACTGAGGATGTTTCACGTCATTACTGTGGTCGGTGCAACTCTCTATCCCCTACTCTCGGTACCCGTTTCGGGAACTAGTATTCTAGAGAAACGTGTCTTTTTTACGACGCATTCGGATTTTTGACTCAAAACATAAGGAACAACCACAAATTGAAAAATACGGTCCAACAATTTTGTTAATTTGAACTAAGAATTTTATTTCTTACATCGAAGCAGAATATATTTTCAATGAGCCAACGTACTTTTAGTTATTTAGCATTAATTTAAACATTTTTGTCTTATAACATAAAAAAAAAATTTATTGAAATTTTTACATTGCAAGCTGAATCTTTCTTTGTTCAAAGCCTTTTTAAACAATTTCGGGAAAATATTTTGTTATTTATCAATTACTTTTGAAATTTAACCACATTCGAATTGGATTTTTTTTATACCCTTGTGTGGAAAATGGAAATATTTCCGCATCTACATTGCTTAAAACTACCGATAGTTCAAATATTAATAGTTTTTCGGTGTTCATTTTTTTTAATTTTACGCAATGTTGTTTACTATATTTTAAATGCATCGTTCATTGAAATTCCTAAGATCGGTGGTCGCAGCATTGTATAAAAAATTAAACAGTGGTTAAGAAGTAAAGAGCTCCCGCAACAGCCCGTAGTGGGTCATGGGGGACAAGACGGCACAAATACGTGACCAACGGCATGACCGTGGGAATGTGAGAAGCACTGCGCACTGGCCACCTTTACTTCACACACCAACTAATACCATCGATCTGAAGCTAAGTGAGCTTAAAAGCGCCTTTATAAATCGAAACCCAGCTCTTCTCAATGACAGTCTATTACCTTAACCACTGAGCCATCAAGGCTCAAAACAGTGTTATATAACTGTCGTTGAACAGCCGACCCAATTTTGGGTTTACGACTACTAATGTTCAACTCTGAAGCCTTGTCATTTTGAACCCAATCCAGAAGACAAGGAAACTCCTCGATTAGTACCCCTAGAAGTATTGATTTGTTATGGGAACATAGAGGACTTTGTGCCTCGACAGATTTAATGTGCATCAGTCACCATTTACTACACGGGGAGTCTGCGGCCGGCGGGTATCGAACCCACAACCTCTTGGACATGGGCCTAGTGCTCTACCAACCAGGTTATCCCAGACCTCAAAACAGTGTTAGGAGAATTTCGATAATTTTCACCAAATTTAAAGTTCAAACGTTAGAAGACTCTCCCAGTCGGACCTAACTGTCATCTTTAAAATTACCATCCAGCACCGACTAGGTAGCTTTCCATAGTAATAGTAAATACATATTACATAAGGCGAATCCAGCCGACCGAAGACTCTCCGTGTAGTGACTGGTGCACGTTAAATCTGTCAGGTCATAAAGTCCTCCATGTTCCCATAACAAATCAATACCACTGGGGGTTTGGAGATTGATCGTTTTCTGGTTCAGGTCAAAATTACGGTCTGTGAATGTATGAATGAGTGCGCCCTATAAACGGGTGTGACGTATGGGTGTAAAAGAAGTCGAATTTTTAGCCATAGATGGCACCACTGGAAAAAAAGAACAAAACGCACTCCCTCTGCCTTAATGGCCGACAGCAACAACGAACGCTTAAATTACAAAAAGGAATAATAAAAAAAAATTATATTTACATACTCCCCGCTCAAGAATGGTGACTGGTGCACGCTGAATATGTCGGATCACAAAGTCCTCCATGTTCTCTTAAAAATAGAAACCTCTGGGGGTACTGAAATGGAGATTCTCCGGTTCAGGCCAAATTACGATCTGTGGATGAATGAATAGCTGTATGAATGGGTCCGCCCTATAAACGAGTGTGGCAGAAGTCAAATTCTTGACCATAGCTGACACCACTGGAAAACATGAACAATCGCACCGCATCTGTCTTTATACCAGACGACAAGAACAACAACAATACATATTACATAAATTATTTATCTATCTATTCTAATAGATTATATAATAGTTCCTCTGACAAAGTTGACGACCTCTCTCAGATCGTACTCCTTTCTTTCTTTAAAGAAGTATATTAAACAAAACGCTTTAGCGGAAAAGACGAAGAAGCTTTTTTTTCATGTGGAAATCCACGCAGTTGCCGTGCACTTGCATGTTAAGTTTTTCGCATTCCATGTGTTTTCACTGTTATTTTTGAACATCTTGTGAAAGATTATAGTAGAACTAAAGTAATGAACAGTGAGCAAAAATATAAATAAGCAAAAACACCTCGATTAACTTTTGATCCAATGACAGCAACTTCAAGGGTTGAGGTAATCTGTTAATTAGTTAGCGCAGATGATACTTTAAGTTACGAAATATCAGATACAATAACGTATTTTCTCTGAATACCAATTTTCCTACGGATTCTCGACTCCCAAACTAAAGGAGATTGACGCAATATGGAAAATAGGGTCCCATAGTTTGGTGAGAGAAGAGGTCGAAAGTTTGATCACTTTATGGTTAATTTCACTTTTTGAGTATTTCGTCCTAAAACGTTTTAAGAAAATAAGACAAGTGCTAAACACATCGAATGTTCTTCAAGCAACTGAAAATGGAGACAAATGATTTCAGTCGGCACTTATCTGGAACACGTCATGAAAACAATCGATTTTACAGCAAAAAGTATTGTTGCTGTCGTAGGGAATTAAGGAAACGGATGCGATTGTTCTTGTTTTTCAGTGGGCCAAGAATTCGACTTCTGCCACACCCATACGTCCCACCCTTTTACAGGATGGACCCATTCATACATGCATTCATTCTTCCACTGATCGTAATTGTCACCTGAGCCAGAGAACAATCAATCTCCAATTCAGTACCCCCAGAGGTTTAATTTGTTATGGGAACATGGAGGACTTTGTGACTACATAAATTTAAAGGGCACCATTTACAGCACAGGGAGTTTTCGGCAGGCTGAATTCGAACTCCCGTTCTCATGAACGTGGGTCCAACATCCTTATCGTTACTGTGAAGAAAAAAAAATGCATGGAAATTTTCTGCAGAAATTACAGCAATTTTTTACAAGGCAAAAATTTTTTTTAAATGCTTCATAAATACATTAAATAATTCATTGAATTCCATAAATAAGAACTCTCATCAAGTTCTTAAAATCCTACTATTTTTACGAAAGAACACACCAATAAAGCTGTTAAAACCCGTGCATAGGGTTTCATAACTTAAGAAGCTCATTTAAATTTGCAAATGTTGACATTTTAATGTTTACAAATGATGTTAACATGAGGGGAAATTTTCTTTAACAATTATGCATTTTAAACATGAAATTTAAATTTACAGTTTAATTAAATAAAAAGCCTAGATACTTTTTTATATACAATACATCAAAAAGCATGATATTTAGGATCAAGCCAAGAAAACAAATATTTTAAAGAGGACTGGAATTTACATGCCAAGTTATGAAAATAATGCAGATAAGAGCAGATAATTGAAAAAATGATTACAAAAAACGAAACATCATGGTTTTGTTTTGAAAAGAATTTGAACACATAGTAGAGGGGAAAAGATAAATAGTTTGGTCCATTCTCATAAAAAAAGTAGGAAATAACATAATTTTCAAAATTAATAACATGTAACGAATAATATAATGTAATATATTAAAACCAAAAGGAAATGCACAGAGGAAGAAAAATGCTGTATAAAACAGTTACAAATGTATAAAACATTAATAAATATATATAATTATATCATATATATAATATCTTTTACATATATATATAAAACATAGTGGTCAAGGAAAATAATGCTACAACTAAATTTAGAGAAGTTCATTAAAATATGAGAAAATAGATTTTACAAATATCATACACAAAACTAAGTCAAAATATAAGCAAATTAGTTAGGTGGTTAAAAATAAGTAAACTATTATCAGAAAAAGACTAGTTAAACAAACAATAAGTGCCATATTTCCCCCCTTTTGCATTAACTATGCATTTAATTTCTTAAACTTTCTCTTTGGTTGGATTCAGATTATCTTAGAAGTGGATTGTTGACCTTTCAGAATTAATATTTTTATATTGTTTAAATATTTTTATTATAATAAATAAACATACACTTTTCTATTATTAAACTAGTTAAGAAAAAAAAATTCTGAGCAAATTGTTACTTTTATTATTTACTTTTGAGTGCACTACATGTTTTGTTTTGCTACAGGCATGTTTTCTTTAAAAAAAAAGTCAGTAACATTAAATACATAATTATAAAATATCTCTATGTAACTATACAGTTATTCATATATTTATTTAATAACTTTGTGTTCTAATATTTGTTAGAAATGCAGAATTATTATTTTGCTACAAAACTAATTTAAAATTACATTTTAAAACTATTTATTGGCAGTGATGATATTTTGATTAGTTTTAAGTATTTATCTAGGCCTTTAATGTTTTTAAAATATAAAGTTTGTGTTTTTTCATACTATGAATGTTTAGATAATGAGCTTTAAATAATAAAATAAGCATTAATTACTTATTTTGTAATTGATTAACTTTAACACATTAACTTTAATGTTACTAATCTGTGAAAACATCAGTTTAAAATATTAAGCTAATAAAAAATAGATTTGAAATTTGTGAGTAAGAAATTCAGTATTTTACATTCAATCATCTAACAATTTTCAGAGTTCTGCTTTCTGTAACAATATACTACATGCTCATAGCTGGCAATTCACAAAGTTACTTATTAATAAATAACATAAATGATTACATAATTGCTTAATTTTCATTCTTTTTAAAGCAGAAGAAAAGTTTACTACAAAAAGGCTCAAAAGCCTTTTTATACGCTTGAGGATTCTAAAACAGATACAATAATAGAGCTTCTTTATAAAAATGAGAAATCGAAAGAAAAACAAAAAGACATTACTCAAATTTCTCTTTCTATAGAAATAAAACTCAAGAGAATAAAAATGCTAATAGAGTAAATATCACTTGGATAAAAAAAAATTAAAACTAAATATACACAAAAAATGTCAAATCAACTTATATACAATATATACATGAAAATTCAATTGTCATTGCAGAAATTACTCTGCAGAAGGTAATGTTTTTCGTTCAGTTCCTTGATTCATTCATCTTTTATTTGCAATTTATTTTGCAGTTCTTTGACAAGACAAGTCAATTTCTTACAAGTCTCAGGCAACTGAAAGAAGAATTAATTTAAATCATTCATCATCCAAAGTTAATTTAATTTTTCTATTTATAAAAGACGAATCTTTTATAAGTAGTCATGTTTAAAACTTCAATCAGGCACACGGACAATAAAAATAAAAAATTTGGTTTCAAGCCAAAGTGTTTTTAAAATAATACAGTCAAACCTCCTGTCATTGTTTCAGTATCTTCCTGATGCGTATTGTCTTGTTTTGAGGCAAATGCTATTCTGATAATGTGAATAATGCCTATTTATATCTTTTTTGAAACAGGCAGAAGAATATCGTTCAAAAATTTCACCAACGTTGTTTTTATAAAATAAATAAAGTTATTTGGTTTTAAGAATAGAAACAATTAACTCCTGGTGCAAATTGCGGTTTTGTTACTGTTTGGCTCAAATATCACTGTTGATGTTTATTTATAAGCAGACGAAAAGGTTGAAACTTGTGTTGCTGCAGTTTTAAAATATGAATGCAAAAGCAGAAGAAATACAAAGACTGCAAAATGGAATCACAATCAGTGCAAACACTAATGGAAGACAGGACTCCCACTCTTTTAACAAAGATAAAATTAAGCCCTTTTAAGGACTTTTTTTTGTAAAAATTAAGGACTTTAAAAATAGAATGATTGTCTATCATTGAAAATACATATATCACCAGTGACAGAACCAATTATTTACCTTTCTTAAAAAAAATCAATAAATGGAAATAAATAATAAAAAATAGTTTTATTATAAGTAAGCACTGATATAATTACATTAATTAACAGGGCATGCCAAAGAAGTACCAGGCAATTTTTGCAAACCTGGATTGTTTGTTTTTTTTTTAAATTTTCAGGTTGTCAAAGGTTAACATCATCTATGAAACTAATCTGTATTCCAGTTTTAATTATTTTATTAAAATTGAATTGTAAAACTAAGTGCAGAAATTAAGATTTGCAATTTTATATTAGAAAAAAGACTAAATAAAGAAATTTGGCAAAAACATTGAAAAAATTATTACAAGTTCTTATATTTTGCTACTAGACCTTCAGTTGTGAGCCAATCTTGCTAAATATTCAGTTACACCAAAAAAATTGTTCCTTTTCTATTAATAAAATGTTTCATTTATAAGAGTAAATATTAAAAGAATGAATACTAAAAAGTTGAGTTACTCATGAGAATAGTTTTCTTAAAGCCATGTTAAACTAAGTCGTATTTCAAGTAAAAACAGGCCATACTAATATCTAAGTACATTAAATCATTCCACTATTTTTTCATTACGCTTAACTTAACATATTGTTTTAAATTCATTGCATCAAATATTTTTATGAAAATTTCTATGGAATAAAAATACAATTATGTTTGAGAAAAGGTATAGTTTTCAAACCAATATGTTTTCTATTAGTTCTAGGTGAAACATATAAATAAAAGAGTCAAAAACGATTTTTCAAAAGTTTAAACACATTCCTATGGCCAGAAAAGTGATAAGGTTCCTTAATTAAAAAATAGTGATAAATTATTTTTGCATCATGCATAGATTTTTACTAGTAATATTTCTTTATCACCCTCTATCATTCTTAATAAAATACTATCCTCTATTATTATTATGATTTGATATTTTATTCAGTTTAAAGCTGAAAGGGGTATTCTTTTTTTATAAAAAAATCTTGCAATATCACTTTATCAGGTAAAAAATATTGAAAAATTTTATGAAAAACATATTGAAAAGGGTATATATTTACAATTTCGAAATTATTAGTAAACAGCAAATGTGTTATATTTACTTTTATGATGAATTTTAGACAAAATTATTTCCAGCAAAACCTGTTATTAGGAATTAACTTTACGTAATGTTACTAAATAATCTGGCAAAAAACATGAACTAATTTTAAAGCAAACAAAAATTGAATAAGAATTAAAAACAGTATATTAAGTTGGAATGTTAGCAGAATAAAATGATTATTAAAATCTATGAATCTTTTAAATGAGGAGATCTAAATTTTTACGTAACAATCTGCTTATTCTTAAGAAATAAAAATAATAGCATAAAAATCTAAAACTTCAAAAAAAAAAATGTTGCAACAAAACAAATTATAAGTAGTAACCAAATATTTAACTTTCTTGTTATTTGCAAATCATGCTTTTTTACTTGGTACTCAGGAAAAAAATACTTAAAAGTATTTTTGAAAAAACTTTAAGTTTTCATTAAAAAGCCAATTAACCAGGATTTTGATGAAAAACGTAGGTGGGTTGGGATTCTTTAAACCCTGTTTATTACAGATTGGTTTAATTTTCAGTACAATCATGAATTTAAAAAAAATGTTACTGCTTTCTATAAATTTACAGTTAATACATATTGAAAAATTATACAAATTTATTTAATTCTTCAAGATTTTAGGAAATAGTTTTTGTTATGGATTCTAGTTCAAAAATACTTCCTGATGCTTCTGTTCATAGCATTTTACTTAATTCCTATAAGCATCATGCATCATGTACCTACCTACTTACCAATATAAAAAAGTTATATATATATATATATATATATATATATATATATATATATATATATATATATATATATATATATATATATATATATATATATATATATGTATATATATATATATATATATATATATATATATATATATACTTTATGTTACGTACTTACTTTTTATGTTACTTAAATGTGTAATTATAAAAATATCAAATTAATTCAGTTATTGAGTAGTAGTAGTAGTAGTTCATTTACGTCGCACTAGAGCTGCACGATGGGCTATTGGCGACGGTCTGGGAAACATCCCTGAGATTGATCCGAAGACATGCCATCACAATTTTGATCCTCTGCAGAGGGGATGGCACCTCCGCTTCGGTAGCCCAACGACCTGCAAGCGAAGTCGAGCACTTTACGGTAGCACAGTTTAACGAGGACCAATACCGCACACCCTCGGTCCCTACGCAGACTGATCCAAGTGGTCACCCACCCGCACACTGACCGCAGTCAGTGATGCTTGACTTCGGTGATCTGCTGGGAACCGTGTCTTGACGATCAGTCCACTGCAGGACGTCAGTAATTGAGTATTAACTAATTAGGATTTCTGTTTTTTGTAATTTTTGTTTGCAAAATAAAACGAAATGCTCATCAAAAAAATTACAATAAAATAAATGAGAGTTGTTTGGTTACTTTTAACGAAACTCGCAGAACATTTGTAACTATTAATACTTCGGCTGCAGAACAATGAATACAACAATTCTCCTTGCTGCAATTTCGGGAAACTAACCTTCTAGAAATCTCGGTCATTTCGGTGCTGCTTTATTGAAATTACATACATTTGAAGACTTGAGTGCTCAATTTAGCCTATTAAACCTTTATCAAGAAGAAGGACAGATAGAACAGTTTAGTGAAAGACATCATGATGTTGTAGTTCATTTACGTCACACTACAGCTGCACAATAGGCTACTGGTGATGGTCTGGGAAACATCCAATGATCCTAAGACATGCCATCACAATTTTGATCCCTTGCAGAGGGGATGGCACTCCCGCTTCGGTAGCCCGATGACATGCCCGCAAAGTCGAGCACTTTACGGTAGAACAGTTTAACGAGGACCAATACAGCACACCCTCGGTCCCTAAACAGACTGATCCAGGTGGTCACCCACCCGAACACTGATCGTAACCAGAGATGCTTGAAGCACATCACGAAGAATACAGAATCTTCAAGATTCGCACAGCCTATTGCGGGTGATACCACTCGGCTAGGGAGGCCCCTTTTCAAATTTAAATTTTTGTCTAAAATAATCGTTATCGGCATTTTTATGGAGTATATATATGTCCGAAGTCGAGAGTTTGTTCCTCTGTCCTAAGATTTTGCGACCAGGTTGTGACTGTCATGAATTTTTACATCGAAATTGTTATTTTTTCTAACAAATGGTTGTAGTTAAATACGATTATTTTGAAGTTTTTTTTTATATTCAATGTATATGGTGTACGTACATTTTAAATTAATAGTTTTGATCGAACTTTATGTAGTTTCAAAAATGGAAAGAAATCTGACAATCCTAAATCGAAAAAAAAATTATCCTAAATCGAATATTCTGTTGCACCTCCAGATCGCAGAGGAATTTTAAAATTAGCCAGTGCGAAGGTATATTTCAACAGCATCCTCTTCCGGTAAGTGATATATTCAATTACTTATTTTCAAAAAACTTTTCGCATTTTTGTTTAAATGATAATTTAAATAATTTACTGAATTGTTGTCTTCATTTATTTTTCTCACTGGGGCCGTTTTACGAACAGGCAACTTTAAAATAGCTGAATATTACAATGAGATTGTAAATTAGAAGACGTTGATAAAAGACATAGACGATAAAGCTCTGCGTTGCACTGTGGGCCAGAAGATTATGATCTTGGGCCAAAAGAAAAAAATTAATTTTCAACCAGAATATGTGTAGGCAGTTTTAATATATCCCAAATTAAGTATTCATAATCATTCCAAGGATTATAATTTACTTTTTGGACCGACGAGAGTACAATTTAATGAAAAATATGTTAACCAAAATTGTTTTAAATGTGACTTTTTAATTTTTATTTCAGAAATATATGTAGGAATTTTACCTTACTGTTACATTTTTATCAGAGTAATTAGTTAGTGTTAAATTATAATACAATTTTTCAATTTGTTGGATAAGTTAATACTCTTTACAAACTTATAGTTTATATCTTATCATTTGACATTTTACAATGTTTGAATGACTTTCGAAATTAGTTCCAAAAAGTTCCACGAGGTAATTAGCTGAACTTTTTTTTGTTTTCTTTGATGTTTCTTCTTTCAAAAAAACATGCCCCATTTTGCCCGTATTGCAAAGGTGGACTAAATATACCGAAAAACAAGTTATGTTTTTTTTCCAGGTTTTTGCGTTATTTTCTAATTTGAGTTATTTTGTAACATTACTTCGGAAATAAAATTTGCTTTTCATTTGTAATATAAAATTACAAAAACTATTATATTTTCATTGCTATATTAATTATTTAAACGTACTGTATTTTTTACTTTTGCTCGCCATATTTCAGCCGCCATTTTGTTTCACAATTGTATTTTTGAGTTCAACTTATATTGCTTTAATGTTGTCGTCTTGCATTGAATCCTGAATTTATAAACACATCAAAAACAAATTGTGATAAATGTTATTCAAAATATCGTTAAAAAGTGAGTAGAAAGAAAATAAAATAGTCAGATTTAAATAAATGCACAACGTTTGTACGCTTAAAGGAGTGGCTTAATAAGACATATTTCAAAATTACTGCAAGAATGTAATGCTCGACATGGCTATTCTTTGAGTTTTTTAAACTAAGTTGTTTCTTGGATCTAGCACTGGCTTTTTCGGTTTTTATAGAACGAACAGGTTTCTTTAGAAATGAGATTTTCACATGAAAAATTAAACTTAGAGCAAACAAGTAAAAATTAAAAAAGGGATCTTTTTTAATTATTTCAATAAAAACTATGCTTATTAAATTATAATGTGCTTATAAAAGCTATATACTTATAATTGCACATGAACTTATTATACTTTGTGCAGTGATCTTTGTAAGAATAAATTATGAATAGGATAATTAAACAATTAGGTAGCGATATTAAACACAAACTTATGCTCTTAGAATACCTTTTTATAGATGTGTAATCGAAATTTGGGTGGTACTCAATCTCAAAAATCCTTTTAATGTTTTGTTTTCTTTTCGGTACATTACTATAGGTAAAGTTAATTGAAAACTTTTTGTGCATAATAGTTTTCAAAACTAGTGCATCAAAAGATAATCTTATATAACGAATAGCTTTGAATATGTTAGTGGTTGAAAAATTCGGTAAAAAACAATTTTTCTTTTTTAATTTTAAACTCAAACTTTAAAATACGAAATTTAAACTAAATCGATGGAATAGTGATAAATTTTAAGAAACTGTTTCAAATTAAGATTTTTAAACTATACATGAATTAAGTTTTTCTTCGTGACTAATGAATGTCCTTTTCTTACAGCAGAAGCTTCACTATCATTTTCGTCAAGAGTGCAGTCTATCAGAATCACCAGAAGTCTGTGTACCTCTAAATTCCCGTCGATAGACAGAGCAACGCCAACAGAGCAATAGTTCATGGAAGTCTACTTGCAATAAAGTTTTGCCACACCCTACAATAAGTTAGTCTATATTTTTCTTCGAACTTAAAAATTATTTCGCAGCTGTAGTGAATACTTTTTTAACAAAACATTGTTTTAGAGAATTGACAACTGTTTCAAAATATTTATTCAAAATATACTATTTCAGTTGATGTTTTTTGTACAGTATAAAGTACGGAGACAAATATGTTACTCGAACCAATTGTTTCCTGTTTTGATCTTCATATCAGTATGCTTCTGCCTTTTTATCAGTTCAGAACTAGTTAAGAAATGAAAAAGAAGTCAAATAACTGACAGTTAAAGAATTTGTTAAACCTATGCATTCCTGTAAATTAAGCCGTATCTATTCTAATGTTAAAATCTGTTAAAATAATTAACTTATTGAAATTTTAAATCTGCCTTTTTTAAAAAAAAATTTAAACGCTTTTTAGTAATGAAATCTTTAATTTGCAAATAGTTTGACTGAAAATCATAAGTTGGACTTCTATTTGTGTGGCTTAAGTCTTTATTTAGTTAATTCTACGATAAATGCTGGAAGGAATAGTAATATGAATTGGCGCATTGAAACTGTAATCTATGTTAATTTCAACGTTAAAACAATTCAGTCTTCATAAACAGCTAAATAAGCAAAGTAATTTATAAGTTCAAATAAAAGTTTTAAAAAATTGCAAATCTTATATTTTAATTTCTTTAAAAATACAACAAATCTAAATGTTTTCAAAGCTTGAAACGGGAGAGATAAAAATCTTAATATGTTTTTGCATTTAAAGATGAAGGTTGGGTAAAAATAATTTCTAAAAATTAAATTTTTATGAAAAGTGAATTTAGATTTACTGGTTCTCTAACTTAAATCCAAAATTCCAACTCAATATGGCATTGTTTCTTTTTATTTTAAATGTGGATACAGATTAATAAATTGTTTCATTAAACGGAAATTTACTGTATTAGAGTAGTAAGTTTAAAAATTGTGATTCAATAGTAAAATATAATGGTTATAAGTAATGGGGGAAAAAACTAAAGGGGTAAAACTTAAATTGTAAAAATAGAATAATATTAAATTTAAAAACTAGATAAACTTACTATTAAACAGTAAAATGATAGAGAAATACAATATATAAATACGTTCACCGTAAGGGATAACAAAATTCAAATTTTCCAAGGGCTGGAAACCACTTTCAGTAATCTATATTGTGTATTCAGTAATCTGTATTGTATTGTATTCAGTAATCTATTGTATCAGTAATCATATTGTATTCAGTAATCTATTTTCTCCATAAATGCAACAGCTCACTTTTTAATTTCATGCATATCTCTATTTATTTTTTCACTTCATCATTATTTATTTTTTGTCCCACCTCCATAATTTTTTTTTAAAATAATAATCTCAATTTAACTTGGGCCAGCATTAAAAAATGCTTTAGATACACTAATAGTACAAATTTTGTTTAAGCAAGTAAGTGTTGAAGTTCCATCTCATTCTTTCATTAATGAGCTACATTATTACTTGATCATTTCACAGTAATTACAAAAATTACCAATGTTTACATTAAAATGTAACTTTTATTTTTCTTTAACAGCAAAAATTTGTTACATTTTTAAGGAAATACATAAATTTTAATATTAAAAACAAATTGAAAAGAGATATTAATTTAACTTTATCTACTGATTTTCTTTCAAGACTGACTTCAGTTTATTTATGAAAATAATTAAAAAATTCCAAACTATAGTCATAAATAGGGTTAACGAACAAATGTTAATAGGTTTCAAAAAATAAATCTTAAGATTAATAAACTGAGCAACCTGAATATGCAAACTGATTTATAAATGTTAAAATATGAGATGTTTGTTACGTATTTTACTTGAGAGGAAAAGAATTAAAAATTTCAATCATTTAAAAAAAAATAAGGACTGTTTTGTTGTTGACTAAAGATTTCCCAAAAGTCCCAACATCTTTTGTTGTGAAATTTTTTAAAGCCTGTAATTAAAAAATTGGTTAAATAAATATCAACTCAATCAATATAAGCTTAATTTAAATAATCCAATTCCAATTTCTTACAAATTAAATTTAAATTTCCAATTTCTTAAATTTTCAACCCAAGTGGAATAAACCCCTTTTCAAAAAGAAATATCAAATATCTAAACAGTTTAAAATAGCAATCTAGTTTAAATAATAACATTAATTTTAGAGCTATTTAATGTCATTCTCAAATAAGTGAAAACAAGAAGAAAAAAAAATTATGAATTTAATAAGTGATATTTATTAATATTTTATATAAAAGAATTTCGGTTATGTTTTCAATAGTTTATGGACAACTTTATTTTATATTACTTAAAAGAACATAATCAATTTATCAATACCACTAAATAAACAAATCACATATTAAACATAGATACCACTAAAATCATATATTGAATTCACACAATTACAAATAGCATAATAATTTTCATTATCAAATAATGTTAAGTATGATTACCCAAACCAACTCCTGAATAATATGATAAATAGATTATAAAATTCTCTTTAAAACTAACAAATATTTCTTCTTTTTTTTTTAAGTTAATGTGACAAACTTTAAATTTTTTGTAACTATACTGAATTTAATTTGCCTACATATGAATTATATAATACCTATTGTTAAACAATTGTATTTGTCATTTTTAATTCTTTTCCAGTTTGCCCTCTTTTTTTTTGGTTTTATTCAGTTTCCTCCACTGTTCTGGAAGAAATATGTTTCTGATACATTTCAAATTTTCAAATCCATGACTAATTCCAAGAATTTTTTACGACTTATTGAAGTTACTATTTTCTTTGATAAAAACAACCATATATTTAAAAAAGCATTGTAATAACATTAATTGAAATGATAGGTATAACCAAAACTGTTATACTCTGCATCTTCATATTTACAGATTTTAAATTTAAAAAACAGAGTAAAGAAAAAGTTGAAGCAATAAGATAGCTGAAAAAAATAAAATAATTTTTTTTCCCTTTCTCCTGCAGAATTATATTCTAAAGATACTTTTCTTGTTCATCTCAAAGGAAAGAAATATTCCTGATTTTTCTGTTCTAATTTCAGAATAAAAAAATTCGGCATTGACTGGCTTGCTTCAGATAGAACTTTAAATTTATAAAAACAAAATTTTTGAAATCACAGAAGTTTAAAAGATGATTCGCTCTAGAAATGATATTGTTTCATTTTTTGATAGAAAACCATAATTTTTAATCAACACAATAAAAACATTTTATACTTTAATAAAATATGACTGTGAGTGGGGATTTTGATAGAAATTTAGATATTTGGAACACCATGAAATTGGGAGAGGGGGAGGAATTCAATTTAAAAAATTAGATTTTTCAGCAAACTAAATCCATGACTTCCCATGATTTTTTTGAAAAAATAATTAAAATCATGACAAATTTGATTCAATACCGAAATTCATGAATTTTCATGATTTTCCAGGTCAGCAGATACCCTGTATGCTTCTTCCGGGATGAAATGCCAACAATGTTTAGATAGATATTTTTGTTTAAAACTTTTTCTATGTTTATTTGAAATAATACAGATTCCCATTAGAAATTAAGTTCAAAATTGGAAGAAAATATCCTTTTTTTTATTTTGTTACAATTAAACTGAATGAATTTATATGAATAATATAAAATTTAACTACATAAAATAGTTTTAAAGAAAAAACTGTTTGGTTTAAACCACATAGGTCTTTATTCAACTATCCAACCATCTATCTATGTTAGAAATTATTTCAAAAATATATGTTAAATAAAAATAAATAAAAAATTTAAAACTTTTAGAAAATTTTATTAAAAAAATTATCATTAATGAATGACTCACTCACTGCCTCATTTTGGCCACAAGACATCAATGAATGCCTCAGCTCATAAATTAAATAAAATAACGCGACTCTATCATGCGTCACACCAAAATATTAAACACTTAGACATTTAAAAGCCACCATCTTATATTAACCGCAAAAACATTGCTTTATATAGTTTGTCTAAAGTAAGAATTCCCCTAACCGTTTGTCTGGGCTTGTGGATGTGACTATGGTAATGAGGTCTAATCAAAGAATAAAACTAATTGACAAATTCAGAAAAAGACAAAATAAGTAAGTAATATTTAAAATAATAAATTAAAATCGAAAAGCGCTTAAAGTAGCTGAATCTAAAATTGTTTTATTTTAATTTATAAAGTCAGAAATACAATTCTAGCAGAAAACAACAAAAATTTTAAGATATGTGTGTTAGCAGGATAGTACTTCATCAGGGGACACACTGCCAGCCAACACACAGGAGCCTTTCAGTTGTCAGTGGTGAAATCAAAAACTGACTGCGTCCCCAAGGCCTCATAATGGAAAATCAAATAAGTAAAAGCAATTAAAAAAATTGAAATGTGAATGCAAAGAAAAATGAATGACAAACAGTCCCAATTTAAAAGTTCACAGCGTATGATTTAAAAGTACACAGACTAACATCTACTAAAGAGACGCCCACATATAAGAAAAATATAAATTGCCAAATCATTAAGAAAACTTTAGAAATAAGTCAAGTGCTGACCCTTTTTTGAAAATCCTGAAAAAATAAAACAGAAAAACATTACATGAGTAAAAATTTTAAAAAAGTGCTGCCATCTATATGGGGTAATGAAGTATAACTATTTCAAGTGGGGTAGCTGTTTAGAACAGGTTTTGGCTCGAGTCGACGAAAGAAAGGGAATCCTTTTCTTCGCCCTATAATGAAGAGAAGCTACCCTCCCTGAAATGCGCTATTCTTGGTTCCATAGCAGCTGAGGGCCACAGACTTTGTGGTGGGCAGAGTTCATATCATAGACAAACTATACCTATGCTTAACATATTAACCAATGTTCATAACGAGTACAAACTGGTTTTACAAGTAAAACTGGTTTAAAATAAAGTTTAAAATAATGACCACTTATTAATCTAAACAATTAAACATATTATAAAATAAAATAATGAACATGTTGCATTCAATTTTATAACAAAAAATTTAATCTTTAACAACTAGTATGAATGAGCATTAGAATTGTCATAGATTAAACCTCAAAAACAATTATTGCACTCAAAAAATTTTAAAAACTAAATAAATTAATATCTAACTATACTTTTCACTAACATTTAATTTAAAATATTTGCTTAACAAACCAATTGAAATCCTGAAATTTTAAGATTATTTAAATAAGTTTTAAAATGCATGTGTATATAGAAAATGAATTGCACAAACTCAAAGAATAACCAGTAGTCTGTTCAGGGTAAATTTACTACCGTTTAGCGGTACCTTCACAAAACCAACTTTTGAAAAAACGGTAGTTTAACAAAATACTTTAAAATAAGTAAGTTCAAAGATTCTCCACCTCTTAAAATTTTGTTTTTGTATCCCCATAAAGAAACTATAAATTCTAGAGTTTTTTAAAATGAAGCAATGAGATTCTCTCTCTATAAACTTTAAAGGAAGACAAAATTCAAACATTATTCTAAACATTTGAATATTATCTTCAACATTATTGTAAATTTATTCAAAGAGATCTGCATTTTTGTATGAAACGTTTTTTTCTCTGTGAAACTTTTTTCTGTATGACCTAGTCGAAAATTTTCTCATAATGAAAATAACTTATTTCTAGTACTGTTAAATGCAAGTTGAAATTTAACTGTGAACAATGGATTTTTAAATTTGGAAACAATTTTAAGCCCAAAATTTAACAATAGCGAAATTATTTTTTAATACAGTAAGACGCCAATTATCCGAACCCTTATTATCCAAACGTCCAATTATCCGAGCTACGTCCGAATTCGCCTTTTTTTTTTTAAAGTTTAGAATACTTTTTAACTTATCGACAATTTTTCTAAATTTAGAAGAATGAAAAATATCCACCACATCTGAAGACCATATTTAATTTACAGCCTTTTTCAGCAGTTTAACCTACATATCCCTTTAGCCCTCTTCAACTGAAAATTATCTTAAAAGAATGCGAGCTTCATTTTGACAACCTACAATGGTTGGAACGAGGAAGGTGTTTATGAATAGACAAGTGCTGAAGTTCTACAATTGGGGGATGGGTAGTTGTCACTTATGGTTAATGATTAGTAATAACAGTGCAGAATCTTAAATCTTGGAATAAAATTCTTAACAGAAAAACAAACAAAACTGAAGTTTCTGAATGAAGTTTCTTTTGGGTGAAAAGGTGACAGGTTATACAGCAGAAGAAATAGAAGACTGGTGTCGAGACAATGAAAATGACTCAGGATTTAAAATTCTAATTGATGATGAAATTGTTGTTGAAATTTTGAATGAAAATCGAAACTCCACAGACTAAGAGGAAGAAGTAGGTGATCAAGTTCAAGATAGTGGACTTTCTCATATAGAAGCATGCAATACATTAGATTTTGCACTGAATTGGTTAGAATGTCAAAATGATGTTGATCCAGTTCAGTTGATTTATTTAAAAAGAATAAAGGATATGGCTGCACAAAAAGAGCATCTTCTTTGAAACAAAAGTTTTTGCTAGATACTTTTGCAATGGAAAATAAAGAAAAATGTGGTAAAAATCAGTAATTGACAAAAAAATTATAAAAAAGCAGAAATATGATAAAAATAATTCAAATTGGAAAAAAAAGTAATACAAACAAATATTTAAAAATTTAAAAAAAATAAAGTTTTAAACACGCCAGAGCTATTTTAGATAGTACTGCTAGTCCTAAGCCTAGAAAAAGTGCGAAGGGAAGCAAGTGCATAAATAATAATTATTTAAACTAGATTTTAAACAACTTTCCAACTATCCGAACTTTTCATTATCCGAACCGCATTCGGTCCCGAGCAGTTCGGATAATCGGCGCTCTACTGTACATGGAAAAAATTTTACAAGTCATATATGATTTTTATTTGTAGTGACAATTTTTGAAAATAATTTCTTATTTTACCATATTTTTGTGTTGATTTTTTGATGTAACTTTTAATTTTCACAAATTATGCCTAAATTTTCACAAAATAGGTACCTCTCAAAAAAACCTAGACAGACCCCTAATAACTTTATCCTTAAATCTCATAACAGTTTTGAGTCATTTATAAAAGCAGTTATTTCTTTTAAATATATCTTAAAAAAGAAAACTCCAGAAATTACATCTTGATGAAAGGCCATTGTCTTAGTTGTATAACACAAAACTACCTTGCAAAGTCTAGTTTTTAGACTAACTAAATGAGAAAGGAAAAAACTAACTATTTTTAAACACTTTGATCAGCATTTAATAATAATTTAAATAATGCATAGTTAATTTTGAGTAACAGTTTATTGCTACTCAATAATTATGTAATGCTTAACTTTTACAAAGTCTAACTATGAGGCTGGGATAGCCTGGTTGGTAGGGCACTGAAGCACTAAGAGTTCATGGGTTCGATCTGCGCCGGCCGAAGACTCCTGGTGTAGTAAATGGTGACTGATGCACGTTAAATCTGTCGAGTCACTAAGTCCGCCATGTTCCGATAACAAATCATACCTCTGGGAGTACTGATACAGGAGTTTCATTGTCTTCTGGATTATTTCAACATTACAAGGCTACAGAGTTGAACATTAGCAGTAGTTGTAAACCCAAAATTGGGTAGATTGTTCAACGACGAATATATATATAAAAAAAGTCTAACTACGAACAAAAAAAAATTTGAGATAGTTTTGATGTTTTTAAATCTAACCAACCACAGTTTTTATGGGAAGTTTTACCAGCCAAAAAATTCCAAACTCTGAAGAGAATAATACACAATTTATGTTTATTATTATTATTTTTAAGAAGCAAATATTTTCTACCTGTGCTGTTTTATTTAAATACGATCTCCTCCCATTTCAACGTTCAGTTCATAGATATAAAGAAAACCTTCGAAAGATGCAACCATCACACACGAAACATTTTGTATTCTGAAATCATTCAATAAAATTAAACAATGCAATATGTATTACAAAACTGGACAATCACAACATTTATTTTAAATTTTGAAACTTTTATTACTTTATTAAGCTCAAAATGTTAAAATAAATGCTGAGTACAAAATGTTAAATGGAAAAAAAAACAAGAAAAACAAGAGCTTTAATTTTAAAAACACTATTTCCAAAAAGGAGTTTTAAGGAAAAAATATACATAAAATTTAAATTTGTAGATACTTTTGCTCCCAGACGACAGACTTTAACAAACCCCCAGCTTTAACAAACTTGTTTTTTATTATTATTTCATGGCAGTAAGTTTCAAAAAATAAAATGGCAAGAAATTTGTATAGTTCTCATTTTTCAAGTACTTACTTTCGGTGACATAAGTGATTTGAATGTACAGTGAAACCTGCAAAGTTGACCACCCTTGTAAGTTGGGCACCTGTATAAGTTGACCTCAATTATCAAGAACAGAATTTTTCCTATATAATATAAAGAAGCAAAAACCTTTGTAACTTGACCACCTGTCTATCTTGTATGTTGACCACTGAAATAAGTCAATTTTATCTAGGAGTATTATGAGATTTTATTCTAAAACCCTCATAAGTTGACCAGGAAAAAAAATTCAGAAAATTTTCTGTCATTCTGGCAATGTATGTTAAAATTTCACTTGTTTGGTGAAATAGTGTAAAAAGCTAATCTAAACCCTTTTGTGAGTTGACCATCAGGGAAAACTGTAAGGGGTCAGCTTTTGACCATTTCTTTCTTCAGTTCATTGAAGACAGGTGTGATAGTTGAAAAGTTGCTCTTCCAGTTGCAATAGTGAGCATTTGAATAAATGAATGCTCTGAAATATGCTTTGATCCTTTATTTATGGTCTTTGATCTTTAAGTGAAGTAAATAAATTTTAAAGTGTTCAAATAATTTTATTTTGTTGAAGTTTTCAAATTACATGTTTTCGTGTTCTGATATTTTAAGAAATTATATTTATTAAGCACTTCCCATGCATGACTAACAAAATAATTTTTTTCAAAAAAATTAGTTAAATATTAGAATTATATGTATCAAATTGAAGTTCATTCAGGTTTAAACACATTTCTTAAGATATTCATTTGCATATTTTCTGAATAAAATTTTTAAGTCAAGTAAAAAAGAAAAAAAAATTAAATATATAGCAACATGATATAGGAAATGAAATAGTAAACAATGACCCATCCCCTTTATAAGTTGACCACTTAAACAATGCACCACAAGTGGTCAACTTACACAAGTTTCACTGTATCATCAAAAAATTAGTTTTTTACCCATCAGCATAGGAAAAAATCCAGTAGATTTCATGAAATATTATATATTTCATGATAATTTTTGCATAATGTACTAAATATTTTACACATAAGGAATTTTAGGGATTTTTATAGTAATAAAAATAGAATTTTTTTTTAATATTTTCCAGTTAGGTTTCTAATCTAATAATGATACTGATGACTACCATAGAAATCACACATTTAAACATGGCAGTGAAAAAAGAAAAGAAAATCAGTTCAGAGAAACATAAAGAGAGAAAAACTAGTGATTTTTATTTCCACATTTGATTATCATGAACACAATGCCACATTTATATTAAAATCACACAAGCAGGGCAAGAGCAATGCTTTGAATGATCTTAAATAAAATTTGACTGGGTAACACTAGACATATTAGAGACATTGAAGATGTAAATTTTGTTGACCTTTTTTTAATTGTCCGTTCATAGTTATGAAAAGTATTTCACTCTATCTTATCAAATAATAGATATATAATAACACAGTTTATTTTTAAAATAATAGTATTTAAATTATAAATTATTTAAGAGTGAAAAAGACTGTATTAAAATATAATTTTGCTATTCTTTTTTAAAAAAATCCTGCTATTATATCTTTATTAAATTTCCTTTTCTTAGAGTCATTAATTTTTAGATATAATTAGTGAGATATGCACGATTCTGAAAATGGCACAAAAATTAAAGAATTTCTCAAAAAATAAGGAGAACTAGTACACACAGAGAACATTTCAAACAATATTTTTCAAATGGTATCTAAAGTTAAAAATTTTTTTAACAAAAATGAGTCATTTATTTAAAAATAAAGAAAAAAAAACATGTTTCAGGATGAAGGAAAAAAACAAGACACATTTAAGTAATAAAAAAAACATTTACTATTTCTTAGCTCTGTGGCTAAAATATGACGGGCTGCTACAAGCAATTCTTTGTGCAAGTGGGCCACTTCTTGCGGACATAGACACAACAATCCTATCATTCCTTTAGCAAACTGCGAGGAATATTCATTCACAACATTCTACAAAAAAAAAATCAAATTAAAATCACAGCTGGGTTAAATTATTATCTTAATATAAATTAAAATAAATTTAAATTAATTTAGGATAATATTACTCAGATAAACATAAATACAGTGCATGCTGCCTATTAAAATCACATCCATTTTTAGAACACTTGATTTTAAAAAGCAGCAAATTGTAAAAACCAAAATGTAGAAAAAGGCATTTCAAAATTGAATTTTAAACTAAATTAAATTGATTAAAAACTAAATTGATTACTACATTTATGTTTTATTTTTGCAAAATTTTAAATTAAAGATTCACCAAAGTTTACAGTTAAATCACAGTAGAAAAAATTAAATAAAATGCTCAGAAATTATTTTCTAAATATTCTAATTCACAACATAATAAAAAGAATTTAATAATCAGAAAAAATTCCGGTAGTTAAAATAGTTCTAAAAAAATTAATTTCCTCCTTCATTGTGAACTAATAAACAAGTAAGCAAGGAAATACGGGTGGAGGGATTAACCAAATATATCATCATATCAAGCCTTTCTTTTACCTGGCTTCAAATATAAATATACTCCATTTTTATTTTCATTAGCTTGACTTTATAAAAAATATTTATTAAAAAAAAGTAGAGAATGATTCTTAATATATTAGTCATTGACCTACTCACTTCATATATTCTAACTAGGTAAGCCAGAAAAGATAATGTTTTTATCTATGCATGCATAAAGTCAACATGTTCAACATCTTTGTTGAAAGATGGATTGCTCCTAAAATAAAACAAAACAAAATTTCTGTATACATTCTGCATTTTGTCTGCATTCTTCCCAAAGAACAAATTAAATGTATAAAATTTAATGTTTAACTTTGTCTCACAGAGTCATTGAACATAAAATTCTTTCACAGAATTCAATTGAATAAGCAAAAAACAAAACTGAAGAGTTTTACTGTATAAAACCACTCTGACTTGATCATTTCGTATAAAACGTAAAATAAGTAAAAAAGAAAGACATTAAGGTATACCCTGCATGCAAGTAGTTAATTTAAAAAGTTTCTCTCAATATTTTCTGCAATATTTTCACTGTGAACATTATAAAAATGAAATTAAAATGACAAGTCAGTCAAGGATAAAACAACAATCAAAATCAATAAAATAGATTTTGCAGCAAAAATCATGCAAGTTGACAATTTGTAATGTACCAATTTGATGGCCTAGTTTGAGAAGTGGTCAGTATTTTAAGAGGTGATGCAAGAGTGGTGGTAATTATAGTCTTGGTATACCTAGTAGGCTGATCAACGTAATAGGTTACATTGTACTCCAAAGTAAAATATTTGTTTCAATTAAGTAAGTTTTATTTTTAATAAGTGTAACAAAGTAATAAAAGCCATTATACAAGATATCGTCAATATTCCTTAGACTATTTTTTGAGTTGAATATATAACATTGTTTTAAGATATTTTGAAAAAACTATCTCTCTGTGTTGCCCTCTGTTGTGTGTGATGTGTGAATGTGGCCCGCCCTATGAACGGGTTTGTGGCAGTGTGGCGTGGGTAGTGTTGCTCGCCTCCGTGACTCACAGGTGCCCAATGGGCAACACTAAATGAGCAACACTTCCGGCATCTTTCGAGGTGAAGAACGAAAGTTCTAGTGCCTGCCGTTATTAAAAAAAAAAATATTTAAAAAATAAATTTATGATTAAGACTTGTTATAATTCAAAAAAAATATATATATATTTAAGGATCAGAGCAATTTGGAGTGGAAAAACAATACTCATTGATATTCCTCAGAGTTTTTCATTCAGTAAAAGCAAAAAAATATGGAATTCTTTTAAACAATGTCTATAAAAAATCTTGAGAAATTAAAACAAAACAGTTTTAGGAACAATTTGCCAATAAATTTCTGTACAGAGAATTTAAAATGAATTCACTCCTTGTGATTATTAACATTTATATTGCAAATTATAGGCCAATAAACTTTATTCACAAAATGATTCATTGCAAAACTAGTCCTCTGCAGCGTTTCTATATCCTCTGTTTATTTATAAATTGAATCATTGCAGAATTATCTTCCTCTCTTTCCTCCTCTTATTCCCTCATTTTATTAAGAATTATTCATAGAAGCATTTATCAATGTAATGGAAGCCGACATTTGAACTTTTAAGTGCAAAATAACTAATTAATCAAACAAGTGAAAAATCTAAAAAAAAAATTTAGTTTAAGATGCATTAATAAAAAATATAGTAGCCAGAGTAATGTAAAATGATAAATAACTAGTATTATTATGTATGCTATCAAATGATATCCGCTCAAGTCAATATTCTTCACCCCATGCAAATGCAAGTTAATAAACCTAAAGAAAAATCTTCCACTCAATATAATGCAAAAATTTACAAAAGTTGAATAATAAAATAGTTTTCAATGAATCTGTACACATAAATATATTAATACAATGAATTTGTACTGTGAAATATATTAATACAAAAGCAAATTCATCGAAAATGATAAATTACATAAATAATACATTCTTACCTCCACACTGCATGGTGGCCTTATGAAATTCTATGATTATTCTAAAAACTACTAATGTTTTCCTCATTTTGCAACTGAAATAAGAATATTTGATATGAATACTTGAATAACAATAAAACAGCAATAATATCAGTATAGGAGAAGTCACAAAATTCTAACATTAATCATATAGAGGAAATATATGTTGAGAAAGGAATCTGCAAAATTTCTCTTCAAGTTCTTATAAAAGCAGCAAAATTATAAATAGCAACATTTTATTAGCTAATCTGTTCAGGTGTAAACATCAATCTTTTGTAGTAAGGTAATTTCTGAAAAAATTAAAAAAAATTTTATCAAGTATTTAAAATAAAAAATTCGGTTTTGAGATGAAGCACAGTAAGTCAAATTTTATTTTCACTTTAAATTCTGTAACAAAAAGCACCACTCTTTTCCCACAATTTGAAGGGAAAACAAACTCTTAATCTTCTATTTATTATTATAAATGTAGAGAAGTAAATTAATAATGCTAGAGAAGAAAATGTTTAGTTTTCAAAAAATATTTTCAGCTATTCAAAATTTTGACCAAATAAACTTTACTTTGCACAATTTTTGTACCAGTATTTCAGCTTGCACCCAATATTTCAGTAAAATTTAGCACTTTTTTTAATCACACAGTATGGCTAATAAAAATGAATTCCTAGAAGTTTAAACTTTTCTAGATCCATGCTCTTGATTTTTATGTATTTCAATTATACTCAACAAATAACAATGCATGCAGAACAAAAACATACTGTAAGTTCTTGTTCTGCCTATAATGTTAGGGAAATTTAATTGATCAATAATTGTTACTATTTGGAAATATACATACCTGCTGGTTGATTTATACACAACTTATTAATTATTAGTTTTTTTTTTTTAAATAATATATATTATATATATAATTGAGTCACTTATTAAGAAGATAGTTGTTTCTTCCTTCCAATGATTTAAACATTAAGGACAAGATTGGTTTGTTATGAGGTAGCAAATGATGATTTGTAGGAAGCCTGTAAATTATTTCTAAAATTGTCTAACGAAGTTGCCGAAAAAAATAATACAGTTCAGTGGAAATAATTTTTAAGGAAATCGTAATAAAAAAGCAAATTAAAATATATAATTAAACAATAATTTTAAACAAATATTTTCAAAACCACAACAAGAATCATATTAGTTACTAGGGTTGAGCAACAAAACATTCATTCTTAACCATTGTGACAACAATATTTGATTTATATTGAGTAAATTTGAATACATATTGAGTATATAATTTTCAATAATGATAAATATCAAAAACCCAATTATCAATTACAGTTCTTGAACATCAAAAAATTGCACTCTTTATTGAAAATGATAAATATAGAATGTGATAATTTTAGGAGTATTATTGAGATTGATAATTATAGATTATAATATTAAGCTGAATTTTATATTTTGTTTGGTTAACAAAAACTTCACCAAAGACAATAGTGAAATTTTAAAAATATTGTAATACACTGTGAAATATGTATGTTTCGTGACAATATATCATAATATTAAAATTCTAATTAGGTTCAATTAGTTACCTTTTAAAAAAATTGTCAATAAAATATTAGACAACAGACAGATTTTCATGGTTAAAATATTATGTAACAAAAAGTAGAGTTCTCAAATTTAATTTTGAAATTATATGATGAAAATATTAAATATCCTATTTGCTAGTAAATTTAAAAACATTTAATAAATTGAACAGACAAAAAACTGCAAATACAGTGCAGAACCTCTTATCCGGAAATCAGAAAACCGGTAAACCAGATAACCGAAATGAAATTCGGAACCGGATATTAATTTTCTTCCTTTAAAAAAAATTTTTTGTCCCTACAAGATTTTGAGCCTATTTTGTTATTTAGAGCTTACGGCGCATCGAGTTGACGAAAGAACTAATTTAGAGGACGGATCAAAAGCTTTTTGTAGACGAATCTCACATAAGCACAAATAGCTTATATGTGTTATTAATGTTAATAATAACATTAGTAACATATATCAGCCTGTATATAATTTTTATTTCATAATTTCTTTCCTTATTTAAACTTAAGTGTATAATTATTTATCATTTTTTATTATTTCTAAAACTATTTCAAAATAATTTCTTAGTTTCGTTTTATAAACATTAATAAAACGGCATTTTGTAGCGATTCAGAAAACCAGAAAAATCAGTTATCCGGAATCGCGAAGGTCCCGATCATTCCGGATAATCAGTTCTCTACTGTATATTTAAATTTAAAAAAAGGTTATGCACATTATTATTAAATAAAATGCCAAAGATGAAGACATTAAGTAAGCTTTGTAGCAGGGCAAAGAACAAATCAAGACAGCAATTTAAAAATAAATAAAACAGAACAAAATTAGAACACATTTGGAACAGCAAAGCATTTTTTGAAACAGTTAGTTAAAAAGTAGAATTTACTCTACTTAATAGTAACGAAATAAAATTTCACAGCAAGAAATTACTTGTTCATAGCAAAAAGTTTTAACAGTTTCCAGAATAATTTTATCAATACAGAACAACAAATAATAGTTCCAAATCCAAACATGGAAAAATTTAATGGGACTGTTGCATCAAAAAAATGAACAATATCAATTCGTCAATATTTTACTCATACAAATATATAATTCAAATGTGTAATTGAGTTGAAGATTTCTTTAATCTCTTTAAAGTAGGGTTTCAATGATCTCAAAACAAAAATGCAATGAATATGCCACTTAACATTTATGTAGAACACTAATTTTAGCAAGCAATCCCCTAATTTATCATTTAAAAGTTTTATAACTGCTTGTTGACTGAAATCACATGAAAGAAAACAATCAATATTTGAGCAACTGGGAAATCTTACAAGATTTTTTATTGTATTTGGTGAAAATAATAAGTAAGCATATCACCCTTGAAATCGACATCATAAAAATTTGATGTTGCAAAATTGCTTATCAATTTTCCTTTCCATTGAATGACTTAATTCCCAAAGAGGTTGAAACAATGAATCCTCTGGGTAAGACTCTAAACCAAGTAAATAATCAATAGACAGTCCCTATATTGGAGCTACCAAACATTGCGATTTTGACAAGCACTTAAAAAAGAAAGAAAAAGGATATTGGATCAAAATTTTTCAATTCTTTAAATCTACTTTCTCAAAAATCTGCATTTTCATTCCTGGAAAATCGAATATTCAATACACACACAAAATTCAGGACAAATACGGATAAAATACTTTATATCAGGATCATCAGGACAATTACTAACCCTGACTTAATCTAATTTTTAAAAACAGCAGTCTTGAATATAAAAACAAACTGAGATCAAGCGTAAATAGAGAAAACCTGATTATTCTGCCAAGACATTAAAATGAGGTTGATTTCATACACACACTACATAATCTACAGACATTAGCAACAATGGGATTATTTTTTTAAATACTGTTCAAATTTTGTTATCTTAAACCCATATCAATGACTATTAACTGTGTTCATTAAGTTCATCAGCTATGTAAACTAAATAATTGACAACGTATGAATAAAAAAAAAATATAAAAGAGTAAAGAAAAAAAATTTAGATTGGCTACCTTCATAAAAAATAATACAGGATAGATATAAAAATACATACATTAAAATATACAAAATGATCCATTGGCATGACATGAAAATACATACATGGGTGGTTTTTTCAGCAATGAACTGTGGTTCTTCATCTCCTAAAATTCTGATGAAAATTTTTATAGCCTGATCCAAAAATGAAGGATATTGTGGATCACTAATAATAGTCTGAAAAAATAAAAGGATACTTTTATTACAAAATTAAAACACAAATATTTTATTAAAATATTCTTTTTATTATTGTTAGTCAAACATCTATTCAAATTTTTTTATTTAATTATTTATTATTAAAAAAAATATTTTTATAAACATTGCACGCTTAATTTCAATGGTGTGCCTCTAGTTTTTAGGTTTCAAATTCAAACTGTAATGTATCAAAATAAATATTTCTTTTTCTTCATTAGAGTAATAAAACTAATAACATGTTTATCATTAATAGTCTATTAATACTAATATAGGAGGGAGGATAAACAGTGTTTTTATGTCTCAACTTGCTTAAACAGTTTTTAAAAAGCTTTTGAGCTAAACATATCACTTGAATGCTCCTTAATTCTTAGAATTTAAATTCTTATTTGCCATTCAATTAAATAATTCAATGATCTTCATACAATTGGTGCTAAAACGTTTATTTCTAAATAAATAGATTTATCAATAAATGGGCAACTAAACTGCCAATTGCATTTAATGTAAAAGAAAAAAAATTGGTAAAAAAGTGAAAAATGAAACCAAAAAATTGGAGGCAAATTTAAATATCTAGAAAATGGGGAGGGGTTTGAAAAGGTTCCTGTAATTCGGTAGTCAAAATAGATTTGAATGCTGGGCTTAACGGCACAATGATTTTAATTATGGCATATATAATCTGCAAAATTATGAAAAATGAACTGTCATTTCTGAAACTGAAAAAATAAATTTCGAATTCCCCATACAATGACATTCTGAATATAACATTTTACTATATTAAATTTAAACCTTACTTCAAGCTCTCCACTCAATTCTGGCAAAGCTTTCAATTTACTTTCCTCCTCTATAAAGGAAAAGAAAAGAGAAAATTAAAGTTATGCAATATAAAAATCAATAGGAAAAGTGAATTAATGACAGATAAATAAACAAAAAATAAAATAAGCTATAATTACAGGTTACTACAATAAATACATAAAATATATTTGATCAAGGTTTTGCTTTAAAAAGAAATGTGGATTTGATTAAATTAAAAATGAGAAGTAAGAATATTTAAGTATGATTTTTGATCAGGTGCAGATAAATACAATGATTTATTTATAGGTATATAGTTATCTTTAAGTAAGTATGATTTAAGTAGATAAGTAAGATTTATTTATAAGTATATTACTTTGGTTATTTTATTTTTTGTGAATATCAATGTATGAGAATTGTAAACATTACCAACAAAGTAACATGAGCCATAAGTATATAGTTATTCATTAGGTAGCTACATCCTTAGTACAAAATATAATATCTATGTAATCTCAAATACTAAATTGCTATGAGAAATTTTCAAGTGAAAATAAATTCTGATTTTTCAATTCCCAATGACTAATTATTAAACTTACTTGCAACAGGATCTATGAACATTGATACATATGAGCAGTAAGTATTCATAACAGCAACAGGATCATTAATGGATGCTGATACACTCATTACTGGTATCCTTGCCATGCTTAACGACTCCAGAAAAAGCTATTCAATGATAAAACTCACCTCCAATTTTAACAATTCTATAAAAAAAATGTAAATATTTTTAAGAATTTGCATAAATTGTAAGGACTGCAATTATTCATAGGCAAAATTAGTAAACATGCATTAGAAATTTTAAAAAAACAGAGATTATTCTGTTTTATAAGAACAAGAAATGTTATATTAGAGTTTTCACTTAACACCACTTAAAGCTTCAGTCTCTAGCTGAGTTATATTCCATAAAATAATATAAATACAGTTGAAGCTCAATATAATGAATCCTCCGGTCCAAACAAAAGCGAATGAGATAACATGAGTTTGCTTTATCGTGTTTAATTATATTGCACATATTTACTTAGATTTTATACTAGATACCTTTTTAAAAAAGTAGAGTTTCAGTTATTTTGAGATTTATAATCCAAAATCAAAACAATATATAACTGCAAACTTATATTGCTTTAGGAACTGTGGATTTAATTTTTGCCTCTTACATGCTCGCACTTTCAGATCTGGTCAATATTTATTAGGTCTTAAGTACATATTCTCACAAACACATAATAACAACTAAGACAAGCACATGCATACATTTTTAGTAACTATTCGTTTGCGCCCAGTGAAGCAAAAAGTACTTGGTTACCCTTGATTAGTTTACCCTCACAAAAGGTTTAACAATTGCGTAATATTTCCACACAAATTAACTAAGAAAGCAGAATTTTATTTACAATTATTAGTTAAGTTTCTATACAGTAATAATGAGGGAAATATTTCCGTATCCTGATCTGTCATACCGACTATAAGGTAACAATTTATTTTTAAATTTGCAAACTAAAAAAAATAAATCAAACAAGTAGAAATTTGTCTGAGGATGGCTATGAGTAATATCCTTTCAGTAGGCTCCCTTTTACGTTATTTTTTTTAGTTTCTCAAGGACCACTGCATGAAAGCTGCCAAAACTAGGCATTTATTCAGCTATAGATCATGATACAGAAATCTTTCCATAATGAGGTACTTGATATAACAAGGTAAAATAAACTTACTGCAATAAGTGATTAGGGTAATAAAAGTTTAATAGGGTTGCAAAAACTACGGTTAACCAATTTTAAAAAGGGAGAAAAAAAGGAATTAAAAAGATTATAGAAAAACGGTCTTTACAGCAATTTAGACTCATTGAACTTGTATAATTATAAAGATAAAGCAACTACATTTATACCGGCACTAGGTTTGACAAATTTCCACGGCCCAAATATAAAAAAATGTTACACAAAATTTTCTTTAAAATATATTAGTAGCATTTAAATGTGCAATGCAAAATTGCTTAGCTTTTATATAAATAATTCCTATGTTGAAAGATTAAGAACACGTTATTGCGCTTATTACTATGAGAAATAAAAAACCATTCACACACCATTCTTAATTGACATTATCTAATGCTGATGCACATACTGGAATATTTCAAACTATTTTCATTAAATAATTAAGAGTATGCTTGGTGAAATGTTCATCACAGACTTTTGTTTGTTTACGAACTGATTTCATAATTATGTAAAGGATCCGGTTGCCTATTTCTGTACATGTTGCTAACCCGTTCAAATGGAAGTATTCAAATTGAAAAAAGCCATTGTCACTCAAGGCCAAAAATGCATTTTTTTTCTTTTTTACAATGTCGGACATAATAAATATAAATAAATGACTGAATAAAACCAAGGCTTAACACGATCTGCCGCAGACGCTTGCCGCAGCGCCAGCGTGAGACGGCAGATCGAGTTAAGCCTTGATAAAACAAAAAACTTCGTTGTCATTAGTAGGGAACATATCATCTTTCAAGCAACTTGAGTATTAATAAATTATTTATAAATAAAAAATTTTTTAATTTAAAGGGAAAAAAAAAATTTTTTTTTTGCCCCATCATTCGATCATCAGACTATTTAATACCCGGTAACATAATACGTGGTCCAATTAAAATATTATGGGTCAATATTAAGGTCTGATATCGGGCCTTGCGTTAATATTGAAAATTGACTTCGAATCGCCTCGTCATAAAGGTTTTTAGAAGACGAATTTCCTCATTTTAAAGCGATTGAGCGGACTATTTTAGATATGCGTACATAGTAAACTAAAGGGCCACATTGTGTATCCCCTATGAGGTCTATGATTATTTCCTCTGGTAGAGTACACTATTACCCGGTAATATAATACATGGACCAATTAAAATATTATGGGTCAATATTAAGGTCTGATATCGGGCCATGCGTTAGTTAATATTGAAAAATGACTTCGAATTTTTAAAGCTCTTTAGAAGACGAATTTCCAAATTTTAAAGCTTTACAGAAGACTATTTTAGATATACATACATAGTAAACTACAGGGCCACATTGAGTATCCCCTATGAGGTCTATAATTATTTCCTCAGGGAGGGTACTCCATAACCCGGTAATATAATACGTGGTCCTATTTGAATATTAAAGGCTAATATTACAGGGAGATATATGACCATATTTTTATACAGAATATAGACTTCGAATTTCTTCTTTTAAAAAACATAATATAAAATAAGTAAAAAAAATTTAAAGTCGACCCTTGCAGGGTTTCGAACCCAGAACTACATGTCAACCTTGCCCACAGCGCCACCAACTGCGCCACATTTCACATATCAGCCCCGCGAATATTTAACTTAAATATCCTCTTCTCGGTTAGACAACAAGACTTATTTTGGCCCATTGAGGTCCCACTAATTAGTTTATAACAAGTTCCTTTGGTACAATTGTTTGTTACATTAAACTCTAATTTCAGGCCCAGTTTGAAATTTATAGGTTAATATTATAGGGAGTAACGGGGTGTGATGTGTGAGTGCCTCCTGATACGACTTTTGCCTTTTTTCTGCCATTATTCGCTCTTTAACAAAGAAAAATAATTCTTTTCATATATAAAACACTTTATTCACTTAAAAATATTGAAAAAGAAGTTAAAAAAATAATATTAAATGAAATAAATAAATAAATAAATAAATAAATAAATAAAAAATAATCAGAATTTATCTGTTGATTAGCTATTATTCGCTATTTCATAAAGGAAAAATAGTTATTACTATATACAGAACACTTCATTCACGCTAAATTGTCGAAAAGTATATTAAAAAAACATTCTATAAAATAAATTAAAAAAATTCAAAGTTGTCCCTTGCAGGGTGTCGAACCCGGGACCTCCGTGCCTTCAAATCTAATTTTCCCACAGAGCTGCCAACTGACCCATGCTTCACATGCCAGGCCCGCGAATATACAGCTTAAAACACCTCCTAACGGTTAGTCAACAAAACATATTTTGGACCATTTTCGGCCCACTAATGTGTCTATAAAAAATTCCTTTGGTAAAATTGTTTGTTACATTAGACTCTAATTTCAGGCCGAGTTTGAAATTTATAGGGTAATATTATAGGGAGTAACGGGGTGCGATGTGTGCGTGCCTCCTGATACGACTTTTGTCCCTTTTTCAGCCATTATTCGCTCTTTAACAAAGAAAAATAATTTTTTTCATTTATAAAACACTTTATTCACTTAAAAATATTGAGAAAGAAGATAAAAAAATTACATTAAATAAAATAAATAAATAAATAAAAAATAATCAAAATTTATCTGCTTATTAGCTATTATTCGCTATTTCATGAAGGAAAAATAGTTATTTCTTTATACAGAACACTTCATTCAAGTTAAATTAACGAAAAGTGAATTAAAAAACATAATATAAAATAAATAAAAAAAATTCAAAATCGACCCTTGCAGGGAGTCGAACCCGGGACCTCCATGCCTTCAAATCTAACTTTCCCACAGAGCTACCAACTGACCCATGCTTCACATGCCAGGCCCGCGAATATACAGCTTAAAACACCTCCTCCCGGTTAGTCAACAAAACATATTTTGGCCCATTTTCGCCCCACTAATGGGTCTATAAAAATGTCCTCGGGTACAGTTGTTCGTCACATTAAGCTCTAATGTCTGCCCCAGTTTGAAATTTAAGGGATAATATTATAGGGAGATATTATATCCCTGCTATATTATATGCTATATATGGGATAATATTATATCCCTGCTTTGCGTATATTTAGCTTAGCATCTTCTTCAATATTTTTTAATGAATAAAGTGTTCTGTATATGAAAAAAAATTATTATTTTTTTGTTAAATAGCGAATAATGACTGAAAAAGGGACAAAAGTCGTTTCAGGAGGCACGCACACATCACACCCCGTAACTCCCTATAATATTAACCTATAAATTTCAAAGTGGGGCAGACATTAGAGTTTAATGTGACGAACAACTGTACCCGAGAACATATTTATAGACCCATTAGTGTGCCGAAAATGGGCCAAAATATGTTTTGTTGACTAACCGGGAGGAGGTGTTTTAAGCTGTATATTCGCGGGCCTGTCATGTGAAGCATGGTTCAGTTGGTAGCTCTGTGTGAAATTCAGATTTGAAGGCACGGAGGTCCCGGGTTCGACTCCCTGCAAGGGTCGACTTTCAATTTTTTTATTTATTTTACATTATGTTTTTTAATATACTTTTCAACAATTTAACGTGAATCAAGTGTTCTGTATATGGAAATAACTATTTTTCTTTTCTTAAATAGCGAATAATAGCTAATAAACGGTTAAATTTTGATAATTTTTATTTATTTATTTATTTTATTTTATGTTATTTTTTAACTTCTTTTTCAATATTTTTAAGTGAATAAAGTGTTCTGTATATGAAAAAAATTATTATTATTTTTTTTAAAGAGCCAATAATGACTGAAAAAGGGACAAAAGTCGTATCAGGAGGCACGCACACATCACACCCCGTAACTCCCTATAATATTAACCTATAAATTTCGAACTGGGGCAGACATTAGAGTTTAATGTGACGATCAACTGTACCCGAGAACATTTTTATAGACCCATTAGTGGGCTGAAAATGGGCCAAAATATGTTTTGTTGACTAACCGGGAGGAGGAGTTTTAAGCTGTATATTCGCGAGCCTGGCATGTGAAGCATGTATCAGTTGGTAGCTCTGTGGGAAAGTTAGATTTGAAGGCACGGAGGTCCCGGGTTCGACACCCTGCAAGGGTCGACATTGCATTTTTTATTTTTATTTTATATTATGTTTTTTAATATATTTTTCAACAATTTAACGTGAATCAAGTGTTCTGTATATAGAAGTAACGATTTTTCTTTTCTGAAATAGCGAATAATAGCTAATAAACGGTTAAATATTGATAATTTTTAATTATTTATTTATTTTATTTTATGTTATTTTTTAAGTTCTTTTTCAATATTTTTAAGTGAATAAAGTGTTCTGTTTATGAAAAAAATTATTATTTTTTTGTTAAAGAGCGAATAATGACTGAAAAAGGGACAAAAGTCGTATCAGGAATCACGCACGCATCACACCCCGTAATTCCTTATAATATTTACCTGTAAATTTCAAACTGGGGCAGACAATAGAGTTTAGTGTGACGAACAACTGTACCCGAGGACATTTTTATAGACCCATTAGTGGGCCGAAAATGGGCCAAAATATGTTTTGTTGACTAACCGTTAGGAGGTGTTTTAAGCTGTATATTCGCGGGCCTGGCATGTGAAGCATGGGTCAGTTGGCAGCTCTGTGGGAAAGTTAGATTTGAAGGCACGGAGGTCCCGGGTTCGACACCCTGCAAGGGACAGCTTTGAATTTCTTTTATTTATTTTATATTATGTTTTTTAATATACTTTTCAACAATTTAACGCGAATCAAGTGTTCTGTATATGGAAATAACTATTTTTCTTTTCTTAAATAGCGAATAATAGCTAATAAACGGTTAAATTTTGATAATTTTTATTTATTTATTTATTTTATTTTATGTTATTTTTTAACTTCTTTTTCAATATTTTTAAGTGAATAAAGTGTTCTATATAAGAAAAAAATTATTATTATTTTTTTTAAAGAGCCAATAATGACTGAAAAAGGGACAAAAGTCGTATCAGGAGGCACGCAGACATCACACCCCGTAACTCCCTATAATATTAACCTATAAATTTCGAACTGGGGCAGACATTAGAGTTTAATGTGACGATCAACTGTACCCGAGAACATTTTTATAGACCCATTGGTGGCCTGAAAATGGGCCAAAATATGTTTTGTTGACTAACCGGGAGGAGGAGTTTTAAGCTGTATATTCGCGAGCCTGGCATGTGAAGCATGTATCAGTTGGCAGCTCTGTGGGAAAGTTAGATTTGAAGGCACGGAGGTCCCGGGTTCGACACCCTGCAAGGGACAATTTTGAATTTCTTTTATTTATTTTATATTATGTTTTTTAATATACTTTTCAACAATTTAACGCGAATCAAGTGTTCTGTATATGGAAATAACTATTTTTCTTTTCTTAAATAGCGAATAATAGCTAATAAACGGTTAAATTTTGATAATTTTTATTTATTTATTTATTTTATTTTATGTTATTTTTTAACTTCTTTTTCAATATTTTTAAGTGAATAAAGTGTTCTATATAAGAAAAAAATTATTATTATTTTTTTTAAAGAGCCAATAATGACTGAAAAAGGGACACAAGTCGTATCAGGAGGCACGCACACATCACACCCCGTAACTCCCTATAATATTAACCTATAAATTTCGAACTGGGGCAGACATTAGAGTTTAATGTGACGATCAACTGTACCCGAGAACATTTTTATAGACCCATTAGTGGGCTGAAAATGGGCCAAAATATGTTTTGTTGACTAACCGGGAGGAGGAGTTTTAAGCTGTATATTCGCGAGCCTGGCATGTGAAGCATGTATCAGTTGGCAGCTCTGTGGGAAAGTTAGATTTGAAGGCACGGAGGTCCCGGGTTCGACACCCTGCAAGGGTCGACATTGCATTTTTTATTTTTATTTTATATTATGTTTTTTAATATACTTTTCAACAATTTAACGTGAATCAAGTGTTCTGTATATAGAAGTAACGATTTTTCTTTTCTGAAATAGCGAATAATAGCTAATAAACGGTTAAATATTGATAATTTTTAATTATTTATTTATTTTATTTTATGTTATTTTTTAACTTCTTTTTCAATATTTTTAAGTGAATAAAGTGTTCTGTATATGAAAAAAATTATAATTTTTCTGTTAAAGAGCGAATAATGACTGAAAAAGGGACAAAAGTCGTATCAGGAATCACGCACGCATCACACCCCGTAACTCCTTATAATATTTACCTGTAAATTTCAAACTGGGGCAGACATTAGAGTTTAGTGTGACGAACAACTGTACTCGAGGACATTTTTATAGACCCATTAGTGGGCCGAAAATGGGCCAAAATATGTTTTGTTGACTAACCGTTAGGAGGTGTTTTAAGCTGTATATTCGCGGGCCTGGCATGTGAAGCATGGGTCAGTTGGCAGCTCTGTGGGAAAGTTAGATTTGAAGGCACGGAGGTCCCGGGTTCGACACCCTGCAAGGGACAGCTTTGAATTTCTTTTATTTATTTTATATTATGTTTTTTAATGTACTTTTCAACAATTTAACGCGAATCAAGTGTTCTGTATATGGAAATAACTATTTTTCTTTTCTTTAATAGCGAATAATAGCTAATAAACGGTTAAATTTTGATAATTTTTATTTATTTATTTATTTTATTTTATGTTATTTTTTAACTTCTTTTTCAATATTTTTAAGTGAATAAAGTGTTCTATATAAGAAAAAAATTATTATTATTTTTTTAAAGAGCCAATAATGACTGAAAAAGGGACAAAAGTCGTATCAGGAGGCACGCACACATCACACCCCGTAACTCCCTATAATATTAACCTATAAATTTCGAACTGGGGCAGACATTAGAGTTTAATGTGACGATCAACTGTACCCGAGAACATTTTTATAGACCCATTAGTGGGCTGAAAATGGGCCAAAATATGTTTTGTTGACTAACCGGGAGGAGGAGTTTTAAGCTGTATATTCGCGAGCCTGGCATGTGAAGCATGTATCAGTTGGCAGCTCTGTGGGAAAGTTAGATTTGAAGGCACGGAGGTCCCGGGTTCGACACCCTGCAAGGGACAACTTTGAATTTCTTTTATTTATTTTATATTATGTTTTTTAATATACTTTTCAACAATTTAACGCGAATCAAGTGTTCTGTATATGGAAATAACTATTTTTCTTTTCTTAAATAGCGAATAATAGCTAATAAACGGTTAAATTTTGATAATTTTTATTTATTTATTTATTTTATTTTATGTTATTTTTTAACTTCTTTTTCAATATTTTTAAGTGAATAAAGTGTTCTGTATATGAAAAAAATTATAATTTTTCTGTTAAAGAGCGAATAATGACTGAAAAAGGGACAAAAGTCGTATCAGGAATCACGCACGCATCACACCCCGTAACTCCTTATAATATTTACCTGTAAATTTCAAACTGGGGCAGACATTAGAGTTTAGTGTGACGAACAACTGTACCCGAGGACATTTTTATAGACCCATTAGTGGGCCGAAAATGGGCCAAAATATGTTTTGTTGACTAACCGTTAGGAGGTGTTTTAAGCTGTATATTCGCGGGCCTGGCATGTGAAGCATGGGTCAGTTGGCAGCTCTGTGGGAAAGTTAGATTTGAAGGCACGGAGGTCCCGGGTTCGACACCCTGCAAGGGACAGCTTTGAATTTCTTTTATTTATTTTATATTATGTTTTTTAATATACTTTTCAACAATTTAACGCGAATCAAGTGTTCTGTATATGGAAATAACTATTTTTCTTTTCTTAAATAGCGAATAATAGCTAATAAACGGTTAAATTTTGATAATTTTTATTTATTTATTTATTTTATTTTATGTTATTTTTTAACTTCTTTTTCAATATTTTTAAGTGAATAAAGTGTTCTATATAAGAAAAAAATTATTATTATTTTTTTTAAAGAGCCAATAATGACTGAAAAAGGGACAAAAGTCGTATCTGGAGGCACGCACACATCACACCCCGTAACTCCCTATAATATTAACCTATAAATTTCGAACTGGGGCAGACATTAGAGTTTAATGTGACGATCAACTGTACCCGAGAACATTTTTATAGACCCATTGGTGGCCTGAAAATGGGCCAAAATATGTTTTGTTGACTAACAGGGAGGAGGAGTTTTAAGCTGTATATTCGCGAGCCTGGCATGTGAAGCATGTATCAGTTGGCAGCTCTGTGGGAAAGTTAGATTTGAAGGCACGGAGGTCCCGGGTTCGACACCCTGCAAGGGACAACTTTGAATTTCTTTTATTTATTTTATATTATGTTTTTTAATATACTTTTCAACAATTTAACGCGAATCAAGTGTTCTGTATATGGAAATAACTATTTTTCTTTTCTTAAATAGCGAATAATAGCTAATAAACGGTTAAATTTTGATAATTTTTATTTATTTATTTATTTTATTTTATGTTATTTTTTAACTTCTTTTTCAATATTTTTAAGTGAATAAAGTGTTCTATATAAGAAAAAAATTATTATTATTTTTTTTAAAGAGCCAATAATGACTGAAAAAGGGACACAAGTCGTATCAGGAGGCACGCACACATCACACCCCGTAACTCCCTATAATATTAACCTATAAATTTCGAACTGGGGCAGACATTAGAGTTTAATGTGACGATCAACTGTACCCGAGAACATTTTTATAGACCCATTAGTGGGCTGAAAATGGGCCAAAATATGTTTTGTTGACTAACCGGGAGGAGGAGTTTTAAGCTGTATATTCGCGAGCCTGGCATGTGAAGCATGTATCAGTTGGCAGCTCTGTGGGAAAGTTAGATTTGAAGGCACGGAGGTCCCGGGTTCGACACCCTGCAAGGGTCGACATTGCATTTTTTATTTTTATTTTATATTATGTTTTTTAATATACTTTTCAACAATTTAACGTGAATCAAGTGTTCTGTATATAGAAGTAACGATTTTTCTTTTCTGAAATAGCGAATAATAGCTAATAAACGGTTAAATATTGATAATTTTTAATTATTTATTTATTTTATTTTATGTTATTTTTTAACTTCTTTTTCAATATTTTTAAGTGAATAAAGTGTTCTGTATATGAAAAAAATTATAATTTTTCTGTTAAAGAGCGAATAATGACTGAAAAAGGGACAAAAGTCGTATCAGGAATCACGCACGCATCACACCCCGTAACTCCTTATAATATTTACCTGTAAATTTCAAACTGGGGCAGACATTAGAGTTTAGTGTGACGAACAACTGTACCCGAGGACATTTTTATAGACCCATTAGTGGGCCGAAAATGGGCCAAAATATGTTTTGTTGACTAACCGTTAGGAGGTGTTTTAAGCTGTATATTCGCGGGCCTGGCATGTGAAGCATGGGTCAGTTGGCAGCTATGTGGGAAAGTTAGATTTGAAGGCACGGAGGTCCCGGGTTCGACACCCTGCAAGGGACAGCTTTGAATTTCTTTTATTTATTTTATATTATGTTTTTTAATATACTTTTCAACAATTTAACGCGAATCAAGTGTTCTGTATATGGAAATAACTATTTTTCTTTTCTTAAATAGCGAATAATAGCTAATAAACGGTTAAATTTTGATAATTTTTATTTATTTATTTATTTTATTTTAAGTTATTTTTTAACTTCTTTTTCAATATTTTTAAGTGAATAAAGTGTTCTATATAAGAAAAAAATTATTATTATTTTTTTTAAAGAGCCAATAATGACTGAAAAAGGGACAAAAGTCGTATCAGGAGGCACGCACACATCACACCCCGTAACTCCCTATAATATTAACCTATAAATTTCGAACTGGGGCAGACATTAGAGTTTCATGTGACGATCAACTGTACCCGAGAACATTTTTATAGACCCATTAGTGGGCTGAAAATGGGCCAAAATATGTTTTGTTGACTAGCCGGGAGGAGGAGTTTTAAGCTGTATATTCGCGAGCCTGGCATGTGAAGCATGTATCAGTTGGCAGCTCTGTGGGAAAGTTAGATTTGAAGGCACGGAGGTCCCGGGTTCGACACCCTGCAAGGGACAACTTTGAATTTCTTTTATTTATTTTATATTATGTTTTTTAATATACTTTTCAACAATTTAACGCGAATCAAGTGTTCTGTATATGGAAATAACTATTTTTCTTTTCTTAAATAGCGAATAATAGCTAATAAACGGTTAAATTTTGATAATTTTTATTTATTTATTTATTTTATTTTATGTTATTTTTTAACTTCTTTTTCAATATTTTTAAGTGAATAAAGTGTTCTATATAAGAAAAAAATTATTATTATTTTTTTTAAAGAGCCAATAATGACTGAAAAAGGGACAAAAGTCGTATCAGGAGGCACGCACACATCACACCCCGTAACTCCCTATAATATTAACCTATAAATTTCGAACTGGGGCAGACATTAGAGTTTAATGTGACGATCAACTGTACCCGAGAACATTTTTATAGACCCATTGGTGGCCTGAAAATGGGCCAAAATATGTTTTGTTGACTAACCGGGAGGAGGAGTTTTAAGCTGTATATTCGTGAGCCTGGCATGTGAAGCATGTATCAGTTGGCAGCTCTGTGGGAAAGTTAGATTTGAAGGCACGGAGGTCCCGGGTTCGACACCCTGCAAGGGACAACTTTGAATTTCTTTTATTTATTTTATATTATGTTTTTTATTATACTTTTCAACAATTTAACGCGAATCAAGTGTTCTGTATATGGAAATAACTATTTTTCTTTTCTTAAATAGCGAATAATAGCTAATAAACTGTTAAATTTTGATAATTTTTATTTATTTATTTATTTTATTTTATGTTATTTTTTAACTTCTTTTTCAATATTTTTAAGTGAATAAAGTGTTCTATATAAGAAAAAAATTATTATTATTTTTTTTAAAGAGCCAATAATGACTGAAAAAGGGACAAAAGTCGTATCAGGAGGCACGCACACATCACACCCCGTAACTCCCTATAATATTAACCTATAAATTTCGAACTGGGGCAGACATTAGAGTTTAATGTGACGATCAACTGTACCCGAGAACATTTTTATAGACCCATTAGTGGGCTGAAAATGGGCCAAAATATGTTTTGTTGACTAACCGGGAGGAGGAGTTTTAAGCTGTATATTCGCGAGCCTGGCATGTGAAGCATGTATCAGTTGGCAGCTCTGTGGGAAAGTTAGATTTGAAGGCACGGAGGTCCCGGGTTCGACACCCTGCAAGGGTCGACATTGCATTTTTTATTTTTATTTTATATTATGTTTTTTAATATACTTTTCAACAATTTAACGTGAATCAAGTGTTCTGTATATAGAAGTAACGATTTTTCTTTTCTGAAATAGCGAATAATAGCTAATAAACGGTTAAATATTGATAATTTTTAATTATTTATTTATTTTATTTTATGTTATTTTTTAACTTCTTTTTCAATATTTTTAAGTGAATAAAGTGTTCTGTATATGAAAAAAATTATAATTTTTCTGTTAAAGAGCGAATAATGACTGAAAAAGGGACAAAAGTCGTATCAGGAATCACGCACGCATCACACCCCGTAACTCCTTATAATATTTACCTGTAAATTTCAAACTGGGGCAGACATTAGAGTTTAGTGTGACGAACAACTGTACCCGAGGACATTTTTATAGACCCATTAGTGGGCTGAAAATGGGCCAAAATATGTTTTGTTGACTAACCGGGAGGAGGAGTTTTAAGCTGTATATTCGCGAGCCTGGCATGTGAAGCATGGGTCAGTTGGCAGCTCTGTGGGAAAGTTAGATTTGAAGGCACGGAGGTCCCGGGTTCGACACCCTGCAAGGGACAGCTTTGAATTTCTTTTATTTATTTTATATTATGTTTTTTAATATACTTTTCAACAATTTAACGCGAATCAAGTGTTCTGTATATGGAAATAACTATTTTTCTTTTCTTAAATAGCGAATAATAGCTAATAAACGGTTAAATTTTGATAATTTTTATTTATTTATTTATTTTATTTTATGTTATTTTTTAACTTCTTTTTCAATATTTTTAAGTGAATAAAGTGTTCTATATAAGAAAAAAATTATTATTATTTTTTTTAAAGAGCCAATAATGACTGAAAAAGGGACAAAAGTCGTATCAGGAGGCACGCACACATCACACCCCGTAACTCCCTATAATATTAACCTATAAATTTCGAACTGGGGCAGACATTAGAGTTTAATGTGACGATCAACTGTACCCGAGAACATTTTTATAGACCCATTGGTGGCCTGAAAATGGGCCAAAATATGTCTTGTTGACTAACCGGGAGGAGGAGTTTTAAGCTGTATATTCGCGAGCCTGGCATGTGAAGCATGTATCAGTTGGTAGCTCTGTGGGAAAGTTAGATTTGAAGGCACGGAGGTCCCGGGTTCGACACCCTGCAAGGGTCGACATTGAATTTTTTATTTTTATTTTATATTATGTTTTTTAATATACTGTCCAACAATTTAACGTGAATCAAGTGTTCTGTATATAGAAGTAACGATTTTTCTTTTCTGAAATAGCGAATAATAGCTAATAAACGGTTAAATATTGATAATTTTAATTATTTATTTATTTTATTTTATGTTATTTTTTAACTTCTTTTTCAATATTTTTAAGGGAATAAAGTGTTCGGTATAAGAAAAAAATTATTATTTTTTTGTTAAAGAGCGAATAATGACAGAAAAAGGGACAAAAGTCGTATCAGGAGGCACGCACACTTCACACCCCGCTACTTCGTATGATATTAACCCATAAATTTCCAACTCGGCCCGAAATTGGAGTTTGGTTACAAACAATTGTACTAAAGGAATTTTTTATAGACCAATTAGTGGGACCTCAATGGACCAAAATAAGTTTTGTTGACTTACCGGGAGGAGGTGCTTTAAGCTAAATATTCCGCGCGATGTGCCCACTTAAAGCTTGGGGGGGGGGGGATTTTTACACTAAATTAAACGAATAGTTTGGGGGGGGGATTTAGACGAGAGAATTTTTATTTACGTACATAAATAGAATAAGCATTGTCATATTATGAGCAAGCAAAGTAGCACTATTTCGAAGAACCTAACATGGAAGGTGGAAGTTACCAAATTTTTTTTTTTTTGGGGGGGGGATGAATGCGTCCAAGTGCTTGGGGAGATGGGGACCACCACCGCATGCTAGTGTACCCAACCATAGGAAATAATTATAGGCTTAATAAGGGACAAACAATATGACAATCAAGTTTAATATGTATGTATATGTATAATATAGTGTTTATTATACTATGTTTCACCTTAAGTTGGCACTGCCGGGAAGGGTAGGAAATGTAATAAAAAAGTATATTTTTATTTTTAACGTTATTTAATTTTCTTACTGAAAATAAATTATTTGTGATACTGAAAAGTGAAATAAGTTCTCTCTATCTCTTTATTACATAAGTATCATTTCTGTATGCTTTGTTTTAAAAAAATTAAAAAAATTTTTTTTTAACATTTTATAAAGAAAACTAAATAAAAAGATCATAAATAAATAAATTTCTCATTTAAAAAAGAGGATTGGAACGAGTGCGGGGAGACTGTTTCATTTATTGTGAAGAAAGGGAGAACTCTATCCCCTGAGTCATTTTACCACCTGGAGTAAAATTATTCTTTCTGGATTATTCCTTACTGCCATATTCTCAGTTTGGAGAGGAAAACCACCTACGGTTAGCCTAACGTCAAGTAGACTCTAACCAGTGATCTGTCTATCACTGAGGATATTTTACATCAGCACTGTGGTCGGTGCAAGTCGGATGCGGAATTTGTATTGACCAATCATCGCTGGGATTCGAACCCGGTTCACCCCATTGGAAGGTGAACGCTCTATCCCTTGAGCCATCACGGCTCTAGGTAAGTGATATTGGTGAACGCCTTATAAAGCCACTCAGCTTCTTGAAGCTGGGTATATACTTTAGCTGCGAGCTGTCAATTTCTTAACCAACTAAACAGGGGTTCGAATCCCAGCGTTGACACCACACTATTTACTTCATTCCTTCAGCACATCAGGAGTTTCTACTGCCTGGCACTTCTCTTATACACGGTAAGGTGAAATGCAATAATATTCATACTTACAAAAAATGCATTTATACAGACCCAGAACCGAAGCAATCTATCCGGAGCTCTCATATAGCTCCCCACGTCACTCTTAGTTTTTTTTTTTTAATAATAACCTATTATCAGTCTTTTAAATTTTTCAGGCTTAACATTAAAAAAGAAAGATTCTCGCGTTTTTAATGCATAATTTATTTAAATACAGATAATTTGTGTCGGGTCGAAATATTTAATTTTCGATTGGATCATGCAACATTAGTTTTTCTTCTGATGTTTAATAATTATGACGTACAAATCCTAATACTATCTAAAATTCCTTAAATATCATGGTCCATTTTATAAAATAAAATTTAAATTAAAATCTAAAACTTAAAAACGCGCATAAATAAATAGTAAAAATGCTTAGCAGAGTTTAGCTCATTATCCAGGTGCGGAACTGCAGCATCAAAAACTGCTCGGCTCCCCTGATCATTTAATATGAAGTGATAGCTATGAAAGCATTATCTCATTCTAAAATAGTCTGACAATAAATTCCTTTGTTCACCAGATTTTTTACTTAAAATAAATACTTTAGGCTAGGCTTGAATGAACAACGTGAAGGTATCTAAAAAAGAAAATTAATGGCAAAAAGTTTTTTAATATATAGAAGATTAGCATTATTTGGTCCTTATCCATGTTTAGCTTTATTTATGATTACATAAAACGTGTCTGATATAAGGCGATTAAAAAAATCATTCACTGAATGATAAACTGAACAATCGTGTGTCTTTTTTTTTTTTTTTTTGCACTCAGTTTGGCTTTTTAAATAGTGATTTTGTATTTTGATTTCAGACATTCTGTGAAACTGGCGTAAAGGAGTCTCGTAATATCGGAAATGACAGAAGGCAATTACATTGGCAAACACCACTCTTTTTGAAAACAACAAATTTTCAAATGTAATTGGGGTTTTCATTTTTATTTTTCAGACTCTTATGATTTTGCTTCAAAATATTCTGCATTCCAAGAAACCTTTTAACTGTGAATCTTTTATAATAATAAAATAAAAACACTCGAGTGTTCAATATTTGCATCATAATCACCGTTTGTAATTAGTTTTCTTTTTTTTAATTGATTAAAATACTGTATCAATCATTCATTTTATTTATGAAGATTAAGCAAAGAATCATGTGAAATTTTCAAAAAAAAAAAAAAAGATAAAATTAATTTACATTTTAAATAGTCTTCTAGATCAATTTTAAAATTTTCCAGTTTTCAAATCTTGAATAAAAACGTCAGTAAATTTAAAAAAAAGTAACTTTGGTGTCCAGTTAACGGAGATCTGTCTAAGTGAGATCTCTCTGACAAAAACATATACTATATATCAGGGCTCGAAAAACCACCCGTCCTCGGCGGTCAAAAATTCCCCGCGGACAACGAATTTCTCGAATCCGACATCCGTGCGGACGGCCATTTTCCCGTTATACATTTCAATGAGTGGTGATACATTTTCAATTTTTGTTATCTTACAAGAGTCTAGCGCCTCACTTCTAAAATGACCCTTTAATCTAGAAATACAGCAACATACTGAGCATGGTGGAATTGATGTTTTCTCTGTCTCCCGTACTGCAGCGGTTGAAAAGGACTTTTCAGCAATGAAGTTACAAAAAAAAATAAGCATTACGTACTGGTCTTAAACAAGAAGCGTTAAACGCAATTATGAACATCTACCTAAATGGAAAACCCCTTTCAGATTCTTGTGCAGAAACCTCTGTAAATCATTAGCTTGATTGCGGAACTGGCAAACGTCATATTTGATTCATTTCAAAAACGCAGTACCCTCGGATAAATTGACATTCCAGATAACTTGACCTTTGTCATTTAAATTATTTCATAAAAGAAATAAATTATTTCATAAAAGAAATAAATTATTTTATAAAAGAAATACTAGGTTCCTATTAGTAACCTAGTATTCCTTTTATTACTGTATAATGCAATCCTAGTATTTGTAATCCTAGTAACTACTAATTCATTGTGCAATTTATATAAATGTTTGTAATAAATAAGAGAAAATTACATTTTTATTTATTTAGAAGCGACGGGTTAGTTTCAAAGGAGGACGGGTACATTGTTGGACAAGCCGTCCTCGGGGACGGGTAAAATTTCTGAGTTTTTTCGAGCCCTGCTATATATAGGTTCCCTGATATGGAAATATATTGATAAAAACTAACTGCAATCAGAGCAACGCAAGAATCAAGCAAGCTGATCATCAGACTCTAAACCAGTAATTTTGTCGCTTTTAACGATCTCCAAATTTGACTGCATACCAAGAAAAAAATAAATTTAAAAAAAATGTTGTTTACTTACCTTTAATACACTGTGAAAAATTACAGGTCAATGAAAATAGGGAAAAAGAAAAAAAGATAATAATAAAAATCTGGAGAAAAAAAATATATATGATTCACACTATTGTATTGATATATTTTGCTTTGGCTATATTTATACAATATTAGAAAGCACTCCTTTTTGCAGACATAATCGTGTGAGCTGATGAAAAGATTATATCTTTTATTTTCCGGATTTTTCTTAATTTTTTTCCTTCAGATTTTTATTATTATTATTTTTCCCTTTTTTCATTGTTCTGTAATTTTTTTTTCATGTTTTCTCCAGATTTTGAACTTATTTTATGAGTTCTATTTACTTGCAGCTTAAGCGCATCAAATAAAACTTATTGTTTTTCCTCTTTTTGTATTTATTTATTATGCTATATATATATATACCTTGTAACTATTCACATAAAGTGTTGGTCAAAATCTTTTTAATCCAAATGTTGAAACAGAAATTCTGTTACCCCTATAAATATTTAAGAAAACTCTCTGACTAAAAGCCAGAGAAGTTGACAGGTCTATGTTTGTCATGAGATTGCGGAGCCCTAACCTTCATCACCCTCTTGGCATACAATGGGCTGTTGTAAGAATGCTTTGATCTTATACTTGAACTATAATGCAGTGAAGAACAATGCTTGGTGCTAATTTTCAAATAAATCTCTTGGCATGATTCATTTATTTTTATTCTTTCATTATTCATTTTGCTTATTTTCTTGATGAATGTAGCAAGGAAAAAGTTATTTTCACAATTTTAAAGTAATATTAAAAAATTAAAAAAAAGATAACTTGTAAAGCCAAACTAAAAATTCTTTATTTAAACTATTAGCAAATGTTGATACATGCCTTCAAATCATATTTAGTACAAAACATTTGAGTTCATTTGAACACTTGCGATAAAAAGTTTTTTATTTTAAATTCTACACATGCAGCAGCCTATGAAGGGTTTAAGCCTACTGAGCCCATACAAGTTTTTGTGACTTTAGGCTCTGGAGTGCCAGAGCAAATATTGGGTGATCAACCAAGTGTGGAAATCCCCAATGTTTGGTACTCATTCAATGTTCCCACTCAATTTCAGAAGGAAAAAAATTCCCTGACTTTTCCAGGTATTTCAGGAAAAATTCAGTGAAAAATAAAAAAAAATCAGTGAAAATTTTTCATCAGAAATGATTTTACTTTTTATTTGTAGTGCCAAATACTAGATTTTGTGACCAAAACAATATCATTAGAAGAGGAATAAAACATGCAAGTTTGGCTAAAATATTAAATTTTTGCAACAAATAACTGTAATAGATATCAGAATTATTTAACTCAAAAGTTTACATAAAAACTGTGGTCTACCAGTAAAAAACTTTTTAAGAGAGGGGGAAAAAAAACTAATTATTGCGATTAAAAACTTTTTATTTTTTAACATAAATGATACTATCTTGTGATTTTTTTCTATTTTTTTTAACATAATTAAACCTATTTTGCAGCAGGCCTCCCATTCAATTTCTGAAGAAAAAAAATTCCCTGACTTCTCCAAGTATACTAAGTAAATTTCAATGGAAATCCAAACCATATTTTATCATACTATGCAATTTTTCATCCAAAAATTTTAAATTTTTTATTTATTTGTAATGTCAAATATTAGATTATGTGAGCAAAATCATATAATAGAATGAGAATGGAAATATAGAAATGTTTCTCTAAAAAAGGAATTCCAGTTTAGACATACTTTAATATAGTCCTTTTAATATAGACATACTATATAAAATGACTCTATTAGATGCTAAAATTAACTCGAATCTCGATAACTGATTACTGTTACTGACAATTCTAAGACTGATCTATTACCAGGTATGTTGAAGAATTTTTCCAGGTATTTTGTAAAAAATTACAACTTTCCCTGACAATTAGAGTCAAAATAAAATTCCCTGAAAATTTTAGGTTTTTCGTGTTTTGCCTGCCATTTTATTGACCCACTGAATGGATGAAAGGCTGTGTCAACCTTGCCTGGTCCGAAGCAAGAACTCTGAACCTAAGAATAAGAGTGCAACTTTACCACTGAGCCACCGGGACTCTTTACAGTTAAAACAAAGGCAAAAGGTATAACAGACAGAAATTTTTTTTTAAATACAGGGTATCTGCTACATTTTAGATTTTCAAATCCATGACTTTCCAAGAATTTTTCTTTACTTACAATTGAAGTTACAATTTTCGCCGACAAAAACACAACCATAAATTTGAAAAAGCATTGTAATAACATTAATTGAAATGATAAGTATAACTAAAACTGTTATACTCTGCATTTTCATATTAATAGATTTTAAACTTAAACAGAGTAAAGAAAGAGTTGCAGCAATAAAATAGCTGGAAAAAAAATACAAAAGCAAATAACTAAATACAGTCAGATATATGTTGTTATTTAAAGTTGTTTTTATTTCTTCTTAAAAGTGTTATCTAAAAAGCTTAAACTAGAATTTTAAATTGATAAAATAAAAAAAAATTCTGAAATCACATAAGTTTAAAAGTTAATTAATTCACTCTAGAAATGACGTTCTTTCCTTCATTTTTTGAACGAACACAATACTTTTTAAAGAACAGGTTAAAAACAATTTATATTTTAATAAAATATGACTGTGAGTGGGGATTTTGTTACAAATTTAGATATTCGTTTTATTGGAACACTGTGAAATTGGGAAAATTCTATTTTAAAAATTACATTTTTCGGCGACCTAAATCCATGACGTATCATGTTTTTTTTTTTAAATAGTTAAAATCATAAGATTTTATAACAAATTTTGTTCATTACCGAAATCTATGACTTTCCATGATTTCTCATGACTTTCCAGGTGCGCAGTAGAGATTTTTTTCCTTTGAGGCACAGTAAAAAGTAACTGCTATTTTTTTATTATACAATACTATTACAAGCTTTCAGTAATATTCCCTTATAATAGTTTAGTTAGAGCATATAATAGATTGGTAAAACTATTATAAGCTCTCAAGTTTAGTATTAGTCAAGTTTAGATTATCAGTTATAGTAATATTTATCTGTATCAACGTACATTTATCATTTATAAATGTATTCTTAAAAATTCAACGTTGTTTTACTTGATAAACAAATATTTAAAGCTAATATGAAACAATATTTATATTTTTATTAACAGAAAATATTTCATGTTAAAAGTATTTTGATTATTTATAGTATTATGAGCTTTAAGACAGTTTTGGAAGAAAATTTCCAGTATTACTGTCAAAAACCAGTTTAAGAAATCCAAAAAACTCAACCTCCAAGGTATAAAAACCTTTTTTAAAACCCAGGCACAAATTATCACTTTTGTATTTTTTTTTAACAATAAAAGGGATGAAAATACTGTATTTTTTTACTCGAAAAATCAATTAAAATGAACACTGCATAACACTCATACAAGCAAACTTCAATTAGAATCAATTAAAAAAAACAATCTCTTGTTTGCAACTAAATTGAGACCAAGTCATTAATAGAAAGTGACTTTAGTTCAAGTAAAAAAGAAATCAAAAATTTAATAAATATCTTCATTACATAAATATTTCACAACAAATAATCTCTGTGTTCAAAAGTCGTATTCTTCTATAACAATCTCTTCATCAGGCAATATCTTTACATTTTCATCTGACATGTTAGCATCATCAATTGGGTCGCTCTCCAAAACAAAAGTGGTCTTTTTCATCTAACGTCTTTCCCACTTGGCTATTAATATATGAAATTTTACAACAATAAAAGTAAGTAATCATTAAATCAATAGTAATGAAAATGATTATCAATAATGGTGAAAATAAAGATTGAAAGATAGAGAAATGATTTTTTTTTCCTTTTTGAAAGATATAGAATAATTTTCAATTTAAAAATAAAACATCCTTAAACTTATGTTTGTTTTTCATTAAATTTAGAAAACTGAATTGACAGAATACTACTAAGTATAAAGAAGTCATTAGTAAAATAAAATTTTCAGATAATTCTTCATACCTTGCACTTTCGCATTGCTTCAATTTTATATTACAAAATTATTTGCAGTAAGAGTAGGGGTTATTTCCTGAGCATATTTGAAGATTTTCTTAAAGTTAACAGATTTTTTTTTCTAATATTAAAATCAGAAACACAAAACTATGATGAAAATTTTAATTGCTTTTCCTTAATTCATTTAAAGATATTAAATTAAATGAAATTTAAAAATTTAAGAATTTTTTATTTATTTATTTACGGAATTTCTGAAATTTACATAAAATATGACTTTTTATCTAATATACATTTTTTGCTTGATATATGTGCCTAATTTTGGGAAAATGAAGATATAGAAATTTTGAATATAAGAACATGAAGATTGTGCTGCAGATTGACTCAGTAAATTCTGCTGTAAGGTATATAAGTTGCACTGCAATGCCATAATCAAAAATACAAAAGTAATAACCAATCAGAGTTTTTAAATGAAGGAGTACATTGCATAAAACAGATTTCATAAAACAGTTTGCAAGAACGTATTTAAAATTGATTTAAAATGGTTCCTAAAAACAAAATGCAACTTTCTAAACTAGCTAACATGCGGTGAATGAAATTATCACTAAGTTACAAAAGTTAAATTAAAAATAATGTAACTCTAGAGAAAAATATCAGAAAGTCTTTTTTTGAGTAGGGGTGTACGTTGAAATTATAATAATATTTGTTTTCTTTGAAAGGTGTATCAATTATGAAAGAGCAAAATCATTGATCTGTCTGGTTTTTTTTAAGAGGTACCTATTTTGCGAAAATTTAGGCATAATTAGTGCAAATAAAAAATTATATTTAAAAAATCAACACAAAAATATGGTAAAGGAAGAAAATATTTTCGAAAATTGTCACTACAAATAAAAATCATTTATGACTTATTTCTATATATTTTTCCCCATATATTCAAAAAAAATTTTGGTATTGTAAAATTTTGGGCTAAAAATTTTATCTAAATTACAAAAAGCATAAATCTGTAAAAAATCATTGTCCATAGTAAAATTTCAACTTGAACTTAATAAAAACATGCATTTAACAGTACTAATACTAAAAGTTATTCTAATTATGAGAACATTTTCCTCTGGGTCATACAGAAAAAAGTTTCACACAGAAAAAAATATTAGAAATGTCAGTTAAAAGAAATTTACAATAGTGTTTATGATAATGTTCGAATTTCGACTTCTTGTAAAGCCTGCAGAGGGAGAGCCTCACGTTTAATTTTAAAAAAACTCAGTGGGAAAAAATTCGCTTTGATATGGCGTAAACGACCGATTAGGTTTCCCACATTGACTGAACACGTGCTACCGTTTTGTAAAAGTCAGTTGGCAGGAAAGCTCTTCTTTTCCATAGATTGCAACAAGGACACAGATTTGCATGAGAACTTGCTTTTTTATTTGTGAAACTGCCGTTTTTCCTAAAGTTGAATTTGTGAAGGTACCGCTAAACGGTAGGAAATTTACCCTGGACAGACCCTTGAGCTCAGTATTTATTTAATATCCATAAAAACAATACAGTATAACCCTACAACAACACAGAATTCAATATAAGTTAGCGTTCCAAAATCGTGCAATTCTAAGATGTATTTATTACTTAATTCTATATATTTAAAGAATAATTAATACATTTAGGTATATATTTATAAAATAAAAAATACCTTGGAAAATATACTAAATTAAAAAATATATGACACTAAAATTTTATACTTTTACTGTAAAATATATAAAATTGTATCTATTATTTGAAATCAAAGTTCTAATTTTTGGTTAAATTAGAACTAATCCATATTGCCTTTATAGACAACTGCATTTAAATCCTTAAAAATATTTTCTCACAGCGCTTCTGTTTTGAGATTAAGCTCTTTTGTTCTCCTATACAGTTTATTTTTATGTCTGTACGGTTACCTACGGTTATGTACAGTTACTTTCTTATGTTTGTATTGTTTAAAAAATGATTCCAAGGAGTAAAAAATAAAGATTAGTTAAATAGCTGCAAAAAACAAAAAAAAATTTTAAAACTATAATTTTTATTTCTCAATCATAAGACCCTTATTTTCTTGAAGAAATCTTAAAATAGTTTTTAATTTTGGAGAAATTGTAATTGTTAGCACCTCTGAAAACAGCACAGGAGTGTGATGCTATTTTCAACATTTGTTTTGATGCCAGTTGATGGTAAAATCAGAAGGAGTAGGTGTGAACAAATTGTGTAAATATTTTCATAAATAAGCAGACATTCAATTTCAATATGAAGATGAAAGAAAAGCCATGATCTCCAAATAATCTGCTGTTGAAAAATTTAGTGTTAAGAGTTACGATTCTGAGAAGAAAAAGAATGGAACAGTCTTCTTCTCTAACTAAAGATAGTATTATCTCAATATGTTTATCTTTAGCGCAACTTTATATTTCATTTTACAACCGCATTGAACAGTCAAGCCAATTTCAGGTTTACAACCATCAATGCTTAACTATGTTTCCTTGTAAATTTTGAACCCAACCCAAAAGACAAGAAAACTCCTGGATCAAACATTGGGACTAACCAACCCTTGTAATGTTGCACACAATTTTTGCACAAAACTTAATTTATAATCCTAAATTGAGGTACAGTATTTCAGAATTTTCAATATTTATAAAACATTTTCTTGAGAGTGTAAAGACAAATGTATCTAGTCCATCTAATTGAAAAAAAAAACAACACAAAATTCTTCAAAAAAGACAATCTTTTACAAGGTCTAACATCAAAGCAAATGTACTACATTAGAGAATAAAAAGAAAGATAGTATGCATACAAGAACAAAGTAATAGCAATTGTATGTGGTCACCTTTAAGACAAGTTGGAATATTTTTAGATTTAAAAATATTTAACACATATTTTTTTCAAAATATAATTTACAATTTTATTAAAAAATATAATTGATCATTTTAAAACTAAAATCAATAACAATAAAAACCAAATTGAAGAGAATTTAATTGTTTGAAAGAATCAGGGGTGATTTTGAGCCGAAGTCAAAAAACCTGAAAATTTCTTGAGTAAAATCATTAATGATGTATTTCAAAAAATAAATGTCTTTATAAATTTAAATCATTGATATTTCCACAACATGAAATTCTAAATAAATTATATACAACATAATTTAAATTAATAATTTTGTAAAGAGATGCAAAGAATAAATTTTAGTTCCTAATATTTCTAAATAAATTATACAACAATTTTTATGCATAAATGTGCTCAATGATTTCTTGAAACTTCTGGGTCTTGGAATTTATGAAATTTTCGGATTGCGGTAAGCAGAATCATCTCTGAAGAATATTGGACTTAATACAGCTTAATTAGTAGATTGCATCACTACAAGGTTTTAAAAATTAAAAAATTAACATAAAATGATAATTAATTACCTAAAAAACTTTTTTATTTTCATATCTCCTTAATTCTTTTGTTAGTGTTACATGAGCTAAAATAAAAATAAAAATTGTAACAAATATTTTTAATCTATTTATTATGTTTTTTTTCCAAATAGAATATTAAAGTGTTAATACCAGGATTTAAATTCCTTATTTGTAATTTTGAAAGATAAGGAACTAAGTCAACTTGTAGCTGTCTCATACTAAGAGAAGAGCCTGAAAAGAATAGGCAATGCACTTAATTCCTAAGCTATAAAAAATATCCAAGTTGAACAATAAAATGTAAATTAAAAAGTTACCAACATTTCATAACCATAAATACCCATAGCTGCCAACATGGATAGGAATAAATCCAGTAGATTTTAAGAAAAAATAAAAATTTTATAACTGTTCCATAATTTTTTAACCGTTTTGGGAAGTTTGGGATTTTTATAGTCATCACAATACAAAAACTTTATTACACTAATAAAGTTTATTACACTATAAAACTTTATTACACTAATAAATAGTCTGCAATATTTTCCATTTATGATTAATATTAAATGAATTTGAAATGTTTCTTTTTATTATTTTTAACTTCTATTTTAAAAAGACAAGTAAATCATTATTGATGATTAAAAGATTTTACTATTTAAGTACAGAATAAAGCAAACTTAAATTTTCAGAAAAAAGAAAAGCTTTAAACTAATTACAATAAGTGAGGCTCGTTCCATTATGCACTAGCAATACTTATTTAAGTATTCAAGCAAGTGATAAATTGTGTAAAAATTCTATTCCGATTAAGGATATTTTTCAAAAACTTAATCAATTATAGGGAATTTTCTAAAATGTACGAAAACCAGGAGAATTTTTATTATACCAGTAGACCTGGGAAAAAAAATGACAAAATCCAGTAGTCATAATCCTGGAGAGTTGGCAGCTTTATGAATACCCATTTTAAAAACATCATCATCATCATCAATGGCTCGACAGCCAAGGGTGGGCCTTGGCCTTCTCAAGAAGTTTAAACTTCTGAAAAAGTTTAAAAACATACAAATGCAAATTTTGAATATTTTAGGTGGATCTAAGAATCTAGTTAAAAATTTCCAAAGTCTAAAAAAGTTAAAGCTTTCTAGGAAGATCAATGCTTCCTAATAATGAAAAAAAAACCTAGAAATATTTTCTCTGAGAATTGTAATCTATAGTAACTGTTAGGTTATTTTAAAAGATTTTGAGCAGAATGAAACTTTTTAGAAAATTAGGTTATTTATGCCCAATCAAATTTTATATCAACTATAATGCATGGAAGAATTAGTGGCTTTTGGATTTGGCTTTGGTTTCTCTTTGAATTGTGGCATTGTAACATAGTGTCTCTTTTATTATTAGAAAAAAATAAAACTATAATTTCTTTCCAAGAAAAAAAAAACTATTTTGAGAGAATTTAATGAATATTTACAGTTATACTGTTTTCAAAACTCACAACATAACAGTTTAGACAGCAATGAAGCATTGACTGTATTATTACTGCAGGAAGCGTTGCCAAATCTTCCAACAATAAATAAGCACCTTTTAAGAGTTAAAAATATATTTTTAATCACTATATACATTAACAAAATGCAAAATAATTTTCAAATTTTACATGATCATGATAAAATAACCAGTTTCTGACAACGAACTCTTTTCTTGATTATATTAGCTTTTATAAAAAGATCAAGAGTTTTTCCAGTCTGATATCAGGTGGTGGAGAATGAAGTCTAAAATTGAGAATATCTAGCAAAATGTAGCAAAGTTGCACATGAGAGAGCAAGAATGTCAGTGAGCCCAGCTCAGAAGAATCGCTTGCAGACCCGCAAGTATTTCATCAAACAAGTAAAATGATTGGCACTTTCATACGCTATGGATCGAGGGTACATCGAAATGGATTGTGGTTTAATGAATTGTGAAAATGTTGAATAGAATAATGTGAAAAACACGCTTCTGCATAATATGCGGCAAAAATCAACAAAGTAAAGAAAAAAAATCAAATTTTTGAAAAGGGAAAATTAAGCAGTCTTTAAAAACACTGAATAAAAAAAGCATCTTAAGGGCCTTTAAAAAAAGAAAATCGAAGATCCTTTAAGCACTTTTTAAAAACTCTATGCACCATGTATTAAAACATAGAAAACAAAATTCATTTTACAAAACTGCAATTAATCTTCAACTACTCACATAAGTACAGTGAAGTTAAGATATTTTTACTAAGTGGTAATGCTGGAAGCAAGTTTATAATTTTGCTTTAAAAAAATAAAAAATAGGAACAAAGTAACTATTAAAATAAAGTCTTACCACTAAAAGCATACTTCAGAGATTTTTGCAACCGCCTTTGCTGTAAGATAAAAAAAGAAATAATAAATAAATAAAATTTTAAAAAAATGAAAGCAGATACAAAATTACAAAACAATAATTTTGGCTCAATCAAAGAATCTTCATATATACCTTAGATAAATTTTCGTAAAATTGAGGTTTGTGCAGTGCTCTCCACCTCCTATTATTCACAGAGGACAAATTGAACATCAGACCGCTAGACGCCAGAGACACCATAAAATCATTCATTGTGTCACGACTCTGAAACAAATATATATATAGATATATACATAATTTACCTTAGAATAATGGTAGAGACAATTTCAGCTTTTGACTTTTTTTAAAATTTCTCAAGGATTTTAGTTCATGAGATTTTTTTTAATACTTAGCTATAAAGCTTTCAGAAGTTTGAGAAACCAACAATAAATTACAAAAAAAAAAAGGATTTTTTAACACCCTATGCCAGAAAGACAATCAAGAATCTTGTATAGATTATTTTGGTTGTTATTTGCAATTACAGCATAAAATTTCATGAACCTAACTAAATATTTATGGAGTTATAGACATTTAAAAAAAAAAATTTATTTGTCGTATGTTTTTTAAATTTTTTTTTATAACTTCAATATCTAATATAATTAAACAAAATTGCCAGAGAAATTCAAAATTAGTTACAAAAATATGGATTTAAAATTTGAAAAAAAAAATCAATAAAAACTACTTAAGATATGAGTATTTAAAGTAGCTCGCTTATATTGCGCACACACAGAAAATTAAAAAAAAATTCATATTTTTGTAATGAATTGTATTTTGGCAACTAATGAAAATTATCTAAGTTAAATAAAGAAATCTCAAAATGATAAGGGTCTTTCCACAAGTTTCATTTTATATTATAAAACAAGATTTATTAAAAATGATGTCGGAAAAAATAGACGAGACTACAAAATAAAATTTGCGAAAAACGCTAACCTTTTGTGATTTCTTTTAAAAAATACAAAAATTACTTAGAAAATTGCTTGAGATTTTTGAAATTTTTAAGATATTCAAATCAGTACTCTTTTCATCAGTTGCTAATTGCGGTTCACCGCAAAATCAAGGTTTCCATTAAAGTTAAAAAAAAAAAAATTTTGTGACTTTTTAAGGTATACCAGGTAAATTTCAATGAAAATCAAGATCATATTTTCCTCAGAAAACTTTGATACTTTTATCTGTAATGTGAAATATTTGATTTTTTGTGTAAAAAAATGTCATTAAATGAGGATGGGATTATTTCAGTTTGACAAAAATGTGCAATTTTTATAACGAATAATAGATGTCAGAATTATTTAACTTTAATCTCAATAACTGATTACTGTTACGGACAATTTTAAGACTGGTTATTTTCCAGGCATGATATAGAAATTTTCCAAGTTTTTATAACGAAAATGCAGCGTTCTCTGACTATTTCCTGATTTTTAGAGTAAAAAAAAATTCCCTAACAATTCCAAGTTTACCCTGAGCTACGGGAACCCTGAAAATTATGAAGAAAAAAAAACAGTTTAATCCAGATCCCCACAAAAAAAAATGAATAAATAAATTAAATATCTAAATAAGTTGTTCTTTAAATATTTTGAAATAAAGGCAAATAAAGGCAAAGATCATTTCATCTTTAGATAAAAGAGAAGAGCAAGAAATAATAATTTTTATGTGATTACTTTTTCTTTAAGTCTTTCTTTAGGAAATAAAGATTAAATTTAATTTTAATAACCTTAAGACTAATTCGAAAATTTTTAGAAAGGAAGAAAAATATAATGCATATCTTCAGACATATGAATATGAGACAAATTATACAGCTAAGAATTTACTTAACTAAATTACACATGGCACAGAAAAAATAAAAATTCAACTAGAACAAGTGATTCCAAGATTAGGGACTGGAGTATATTAAATAAATCAAATGTCACATGACTTTCTGTTCCAGAAAAAAATTTAACGTCCCAATAAAACCTTTGACATGAAACAAATTGATTTAGAAACAAGAATTTGATTCAGCCAAATGGTTTCTTTAATGAACATACAACAATTCCTTTTATTTCATTTTTTAACCGTTGTTGAACAGCCGACCCAATTTTTGGGCTTAGGACTACTAATGTTCAACTCCATAGCCTTGTAATTTCGAACCCGATCCAGAAGACAAGGGAACTCCTGGATCAAGTATTGGAAGGAATTTACCTTCCGGGAGAACTTTTTGATGAAACTAACCCTCATTCGCATTACATGGAGAGGAAGACCACTAGAACCCCCAGGAACAGGCTGATGGCAATGGGACAGTAACCCATGATCCGTCTACCACTAAGGATATATCACGTCAGCACTGTGGTTGGTGCAAGCAAGATTCGGAGTTGTATCAACCAGTCATTGCTGGGATTTGCGCCCGGTTCACCTCATTGGAAGGCGAATGCTCTATCCCCTGAGTCATTGCGGCTCAACATACAACATTTTATTTTATTTCATAACCGTCGTTGAACAGCCGTTTTAATTTTGGGTTTACAACTACTAATGTTGAACTCCGTAGCCTTGCAATTTTGAACCAATCCAGAAAACAAGGAAATTTCTGGATCAGTACCCCCATAGGAATGATTTGTTATGGGAACATAGAGAACTTCGTGACACGACAGATTTAACGTGCATCAGTCAACACTTACTACACGGAAAGTCTTTGGCCGGCAGGGACCGAACCCAGAACCTCTTGAACATGGATCCAGTGCCCTACGGACTAAGGAAAAAATTCCTCAATCATAGAGCCTTTGGGTATTGAAAATTTTGCCCTACTTTATAATTGAGGAAAGTTTGCACAAGCTAATGGGCACTCCATTGAAATTTAAGCTAATGTAAATATAAAAACAAAGTATTTGGTTTTAAAAAGAGAATTATTTTGGGGGTTATTGTTCCCACTCTTCAAATTTGTGAACTAAAAGATACATAAGAAATAGAACACTATTTCTCAAAGTTTTTAAATAAATTATTAGTAGTTTAAAAAAAAGTGATACATACATTCCATAGAGTGCTGACGTAATCAGCTTCACTTAACCAATGTGCACATTCAAAGTTAGCTTCAATATCATCAACAAAGGGAATATAATTCTCTTGCAAAAACAAAGTAAAAGCTTCGGCAGAAATAGATGTTTTATCAAACACTTCCTAAAATAATACAATACAAGATTAGTAAACATCAGCAAATGAATTAAAGTGATAATTATTAAATACAGAATGCATTGCATACCTGCCAACATTGGAGAAATAAAATAGTGGAAATTTTACTAGCGACATTTTTTAGGCTATGAGTAATGTTTTGAAACATTATGCATAATCATGTAAGTCAAAAAGAAAAATTCAAAATTGAAATTAAAAAAAAAACACTTACATTTAGCGAAGTAAAACATATGTATATAAATCTTAATCTAAAGAAGATTTTTTTTAAAACCATTATTTATAATTACTTAAACTATTCTATAACTGTTGTTAAACAGCCAACCCAATCCTGGGTATATGGTTACTAATATTCGACTCCGTAGCCTTGTAATTTTGAACCCAACCCAGAAGACAAGGGAAATCCTGGATCAAGTATTGGAAGGAATTTACCTTCCGGGAGAACTTTTTGATGGAACTAACTCGCATTTGTGCCAGATGGAGAGGAAAACCACTAACTATCAACAGCTATTAACACTAAACATTATGCAGTACTGGCAATAGCACTATCCGTTGAGGAAAAAGAGAAGTATTTTTGCCTTAAGCGGTTATTTTATCAACAATTTTTGAAAAAAATTTTTGTCAGCAAATACGGAAAAATTTGAGAATAACAGGAGATAGTTGTAAAGTACAGGAGTGTTCGTTAAAAAACTGGAGACTAGGCAGATATAGCATTGCAACCAATACATCTATTCCATAGACAAAATGTTATTTTAATGTCTGTTAGAAAGTTTGAATGCTCATTCCAATAAAACATGACATTTTTGTTTAATTTTTTTATAAGAAAATCACATCCAAAATAAGTGTTAAACATTTTTGCTCTTTCAAACACTTTGTTTTAAATTAACAAAAATATGAAAGCTCTCAGTAGTAGTAAAGATCATAATATTTTTGAAAACAAAAATATCTGATGTTTTCATATACATGCAAAATTTTAGTATATTTTCAATATAAAAATTAAACAAAATATTGGCAAAGAGAAGAAAAAGTTCTCAAACGTTAAATGTTTTTACTGTCACCGATACATCAGAATCTGGCTCAAGTATCAGGTCATTTTTATTTTACTAACATTTTAAAACCACACTAATTCACTCATTTCTTTTCGTTAAAATATTTGAACATAAAAGTAACTTTTCTGCGCTGTTAGTGCCTTTGCACAGCTTGGATTGAAAAAAAATCTAAAGCTAGAAAATATTTTTTCTAACCTAGCTGTTGAAGACAATTAGACATGAGGCTAGCCAGATGCTTATAAGAAAATCACATCAAAACAGAAAAGTCTTCTGCTTGCAATACATTAATACCATTAGTAAATTTCTTTAAAAAGGATTCAATAAATTCATGACTCATATTTTTCTAGTTTGAACTCTCTCTTTTTGTTAAGTTTTTTTTAAAAGATAAAACTTGAGGTATTTGTATTCTTCTTGATTTTAGTATTGCTTAGATTTAAGAGCTATCTGGACGCATGTTATTTAGCAGAAATGTATTTTAGTAATCAGCATAACAACATATGCTTAGAAGAGAAATTAAAAATTTAGAACAAAGTAGATAGAATAGCAGAAGAATAATATTTTTGTCAAAATAAGTTGTGCATTTATGAGTAAATACTTGCTGTAATTTTAGGTACTTATGATGCAGCAACTTCATGTTTAGAAGAGTAATTTCATTTAGACCACACCGTACGAGTCCCCATATCAAGTGTTGACTATATAGATAAATACCTGTATATTCGACTCTAAGAAGAAGCCTAGAATCGAAGGCGCAAAAATTTGTAAGTCAAAAGCTCAGGATGAATACTTGTTGGGTGGGAAAAAGTATCTAATTTGACTAGAATACATTGTTTTAACAAAAACCTCACATAACAAATGCATTGTATGGCACAAAAGATGACATCATATAAGAAACACTTGAAATCAAATGTAATAGTGGGAGAGGACAAAATCTTTTTCAGAACATAATACTGACAGTTTGAGAAATTATAGGTCCATATAAGTTCTTAATGCTGGTAAAGCACTTCTTATTAGTCCTCATTTAATTTTTTTTTTTTTTAAAATTCCATGCTGTTGACCATTAAGGCACTGGAGGTGTGATTGTTCTTGTTTTCTAGTCTATGCCCAAGAATTTTGACTTCTGTCACACCCATATGCAGTGTTGCCAAATTAGGTGTTTTACCCCGAAACTTAGGGGGATGTTTTATCTTCAGTGGGTATTTTAGGGGAATTTGTTTTTAGGGGTTTGTTTTAGGGTTATTTGTGAATTTTACTAGTTTCAATTTGGTTACATTCTAATATCAAATTTTATAACTGAATGTGTGAGATGGTAATATGAAAATCAATGTTAAACCAAAACAAAAAGATTAAGATTTAATTTTAGAACTAAACCCCTTTGTTGAATGTAGTAACTTATTACTGAACTCGATCAACCAGTACGTTTGGTGAATTTGAATACAAATTATTTAAAAATTTTAATGTGCATGGTTTAAAAATAATGACAAAGGATAAACAAAAAAAGAAGTACGCACAAAAGTACAAGAAAGATTAGGAACACAAAAATCAGTTTAATGGTAAATTAATAGTACAATTGTTCATCCTTCTTTCAATTATCAGCACATTATTAATTTCTTGATAATAAAATATTAAAAAGTATTAAAGCAACATTTCCTATACATTATTTAACTTTTGTACTATTTTATAATACTTATACATATTTAAAATTTTGGGTATTTTTAAATTTTTAGGACATTTTACAACGCCATCTGGGGTGATTGGTTACTGGTCCTTGACAAAACTGCCCATATGTCACACCTATTTATAAGGCAGACCCATTCATACAATCTTTCTTTCACCCACAGATCGTAATTTTGACCTGAAGCAGAGAATGATCAATCTCCTATCAAGTAACCCCAGAGGTATAATTTGTTATGAGGACATGGAGTACTTTGTGACCCGACAGATTTAATGTGCACCAGTCACCATTTACTAAGCAGAGAATCCATGGCTCGATTCGAATTCCTGTTCTCGCAATCGTGAGTCAACCAGGCTATCCCGGCCTTTTAATGTCATAAGTGTATATCAATAAAACTCTTTACTCTATTTTTACTATTACTATATTACTCATGGGCCAGGATAGATTGGTCGGTAGGAAGATGGCTCCATGTCCGAGAGTTCGAACCCCGCCGGCCGAAGACTCCCCGTGTATTAAATGGTGACTGATGCACATTAAATCTGTCGAGTCGCAAAGTTCTCCATGTTCCCATAACAAATCAATACCTCTGGGGGTACAGGATTGGAGATCGATCGTTCTCTGATTTAGGTAAAAAATTACGATCTGTGGATGAATGAATAGGTCCGCCCTATAAAAAACGGGCTGTGACGTGCGTGTGGCTGAAGATGAATTCTTGGCCATAGGATGGCGCCACTGAAAGAACAAGAATCACACACTCTGCCTTAAATTTGCTTGGTTTCACCAAGCAGGCTTGCCCGTATGGCAAGTCGCTTTAGAAACAACAACAAACCTATTTTTTATGTGAAACAAAAGAAGAATTTGGAATGTGGCTTTCACTTGAAAGCAGTTTAGATTTGAATAATGACAGTATTTATTTCTAAATTTTTTACTTCAGGATAAGAAATGAGAGGATCCTTTTCAAACATTTTCAGATGAGTAGGAAGTACATCTTGATTTGATTTCCTTGATGCATCACCTAAATAAAATAAATATCAGCATTTAAGTTATTTAGCAAGTACCACAATCAATATTGAATCCCATAGGAAATAAACTAAACTTATGCTTGGAGTAAAGAATTTTTCCCAATGCATGAAATAGAAACAGAGAGGAATCCCTTTTACTACCATCTTCAGAAGAAGAAACACTCCCTTGCACAGATAAGGGCTTCTTAAAGTCTTAAAAAAATATTGATAATTTTAAAATTGAAAAAGAAAATTAATAAACATCAACGAAAGGAAATGCTAACCCATACAAGATCCTTAAAGTGCAAAAAGTTGCAGTTAAAGTCATCAAATTTAATGTGAAAATAAATATGAAACTTCTGAAAAGTTTTTTAATTTTATTTCCAATACCCACCCATATTAACATTTTGTCAATTTAGATATTTACAGTGCACATTTGTCGGCCACTCTTTCAGGGGTACCATATCAGGTGGGCCAACGTTGCTCTCACAGTAAGGACAGATACTACAGAACATCCATGCTTTGCATGGGATTCTAACCCAAAACTTTTCTGGTGCAAGGTCAGTTCCCTGACCCCTACATAGTCTGGTCGGCACCTCTTGAAAGTAAGAGAAAGAAACAATTTAAATTTTAATTAATCTTTCCTTACACAATATGTTATTATTGTTTTATGATTTTTGCTGTATTTTTATAAATTAAGACATTCAATAAACTGAATATATCACTCATTCAGAGAAACAAAGTGAAGTGTTAAACTAAGCATCCTACAAGTTATGTTTTTTTGCTTTTTTTTCCTCATCATGTAGTTCACACAATTTTCAAAATGTTTTAAATTATGACAACCAAGAATCTATAGCAGCCATGAAATTCATATAAAAATAATATTTGCACTCTTATTTAAAATAGAAATGACAAAAAAAATATTAAGTGGCTTTTAAAATCTCAGAAAAAAATATAACTTTAATTTCAAAAACTTAATGAATAAAGAAAAACAAATTCTTTTTCTACTTTTTCTGTTAACATTTAATTTCTTTAGTTGAAAGTCAACCTTAATGTCATTCAGTCATTTTCCTATTTCTGTGAACTTTGACTGCATTTTCTTTTCTTTTTTATGGATATTTTTAAATAAAAATTATTGAATAAATTTTTGTAATTTTACTCTTTCACTTTTAAACGAGAATATTTTTTCTCTTTCAGGAATCTTTCACTTAGATGTAATATTTTTAAATGTTTGTTCATAGAGTTCTGTTGTTTTAAAAAATAAATAATTTAGGTTTCTTTTCTTTTTTATCAAATATTTTTTATGCTTAAAATATATATGTTTAATTTCGACTGAAGATTTTTCACATATTTCTTCTTTTTCTCCTTTAACATTAAAAAAATTTAATGCTTAAGATAACATATCTCTAAAAGCTTCTGAAATTTTTTAAATCACTATGTAATAAGTGTATTGCAAGTTTAAAAAGCTATCTTTTACTCCTTATAAACAAACAATATTCAATTGAAATAAAAAGTTAGAAAGCAAAAATAAGCAAAAGGAAATTTTAAACATATGTGTGTTAATAAATGCTAACCGAAAAAATTTGCTAACATACATATCTTTAAAATTTCGTTTTGCTTACTTTTGCGTTCTAACTTTTTGTTTCAAATGCTTACATAAGACAGATTTGGTTTTTAACTGCTTTCAGAGCCTTACCATTTTGACTTATTAATTTAACCATAAATTTTTATCTTAAAATTTGCTTAAACCAATTTCATACTCTGATTGCAAACAATATTCATAATACTCAATACTCCTCAATAATTTTTTTTTTTTTTTGCACTCTAAAAGTTTTTGTACTAACAGTTTTTAGTACTAACTAAACTAAAGTTTTGCTCATTTTTGGTTTCGAATTTTTTATTTCAATTGTTTACATAAGACAGATTTGGTTTTAGCTGCTTCTAGCACTTTTCCATTTTGACTTATTATTTTAAAGCTTTAACCTAAAATTTTTATCTTAAAATTTGTTTAAACCAATTTCATACTTTGATTGCAAACAATATTCATAACACTCAATACTCTGTAACAATTTATTCATGCACTTAAAAAGTTTTTGTGCTAACTGAAAAAAAAAAAATCTTATAAATATATAAACATTTAAGGGAATAAACTTTAAAGTTTCTTTATTTTTATATGATAGACTTTAACAAAGTTTCTAAGTTATTTTAAAAAATTAAATAAAAATAAAAGTCAAATCTAAGATAACACTATCAAAACCATAGTGCTTTTGTGACACACAAATTAAAAAATCACATAAAAATCATTATTAATAAATGCATTAATGAAAGTCTATAAAGTCTATTATATAATGGAAGTTCATTATATGATAAAATTTAACAATGTTTCTAAGCTATTTTTAAAAATGCAATATAAATAAAAGTCAATTCCAAGATAAACCTATCATAACCATAGTGCTTTTGTCACACACAAAATAAAAAATTACATAAAAATTAGAATCATTATTATATGCATTAAAGAAAGTCTATAACATTTAACATATAATGGAAGTTCATCATATGATAAACTTAAACAATGTTTCTAAGTTATTTCTAAAAATGCAATAAACATAAAGTCAATCCTAAGATAATTTTATCAAACGCATAGTGTTTTTGCAACACGAAAAATGAAGAATCATATGTTTATAAAAATTAGAATCCTTATGTAGATAACGTACAAGACATGCACATGAACTGCATAGAATTTATGGCATTCCGTATATCTCCCAAAGAATCCCCAACAATATTTTCAATTTCAGACTTGCTTAGTTTTTTGTAGCAGGAATGCACCTAAAATTTAAAAGAAATGAAACTTATTAATTTGTCTCCTTCAATGAGATCTGAAGTTGAATGCAGGAGACACCTTACCTTTGGTGAGTTATTAATTTTTGTGAGCACTTTCATCATCAAGGTTGGGGCAATTGCATTAAAACTAAAAAAAAAGTAAAAAGTATTCAACAAAAAAATTATTAATAACATGTAAAACACAAAGATTTAAAGCAAAATTCGTTGAATTCATAGTTTTCAATAATACAAAATAAATTAGATACTTATACAAAATAAGCATTAATAAAATAAACAGTAAAACTGTTTACTGAAACTTTTTCTTTTGCATTTATAAATGTGTTAATTTTTTTAAAAAAAAAGCCAAATTTTGTTTAATAGGGAAGCAATCATTTGATGTTAGTTGGCAATATCTTCTAATTTTTAAATGTATATTTTTGTAATTATGAGAGTGCTTAGGGTTTAAAAATGGTTTACTTTTGTCAAATCAGATAACGGAGGCTCACAATTGTCATCGGTTAACTGTATTTTTAGTTGAGAAATGCTCATTTTTAGGCACTCCATTCTGAAAATCCTAAAATTTACCATATTTTATATAGTGGTCAACAAACATGTTCAAATACGTTATGTTACAAAACCAACAAAACAAATCCAAAATACTAGGTGATGAAAAAAATATATTACATAAAAATTGTAGTGTATCAGTCAAAAATCTGTTCCCTGATCTATCTCTGTTTAATACACATAAAAGTAGCATTACAATAAAAGTATTTACCTAAAATTTTTGATTTTCAAAGAAAACTGCAGATCCTTAGGAAAAAGAGAACCTTCAAGACTTTAGCATTATCACTAATGATGAAAATGACTGGATGATAAGACTGAACAGCGTACCTCCTTTTGAGAACAAACACTTTGTTTTAAAATAATGAAAATATGTAAGCACTCAGTAGTAAAGATAATAATATTTTCGACAACAAACATATTTGATGTTTTCATATTTATGCAACATTTTGGTATGTTTTGAATGCAAAAACCAATGCAAATTAAATTTCCAATGTAAAAAGTTAACCTTACTTCTGATAAATATTTTCAGACACTATACACAAATGTGAACATAGAAAAACATTCATTTTATGTATGTTCATAATATATTTCAAATTCACTTTCACCTTTTACATTTAACAAACATTAACATAGATTTGTGCATATATAGTGCTACAGTTTTATGAAACTTGTGGCTGAGAGGTAACAAAATGTTTGCAAAGGAGAAAAAAAATCTTATAAAGATCTTCCAGGGGTGACTGTGAGCCCAACTCATAAGTCCTGAAAATTTCTAGAGTAAAATCATTCAAAAAATTAATATCTTTATAAATTTAAATATTTACTTTATAAAATAAAATTATCTTTATTTATTGTAATTTTCAAAACATGATATTCTAAATGAATTATATGCAACATAATTTAAATGAATAATTATGTGTAAGTTTACTTTTATCTCTAATCACATTTATTATTCCACCAGAAAAAATATTTAAAAATAAAAGAGATGCCAAGTATAAATTCTAGTTCGAAAATTTTTTTAATAAAATATACAAGAATTTTTATATATAAATGTGATCGATGATTTCTTGAAACTTCTGAACTTTGGATTTGCGGAAACTTTCAAAACGCGGTTAGCGAAAAATCCGGATTTTTCCGGAGCTCAATCACCCCTGATCTTCCATATTTTTTATTTAGGAAATGTATATTTTGCGATGTTAATAAATAACAATTCCAACGTAGTTGCCAAATTTTTTTAAAATCAAATTTTCATTTAAATAGAATTTTTTTTTTATTTAAATAAAAAAAAAATTATATATCCTAGCCAAATTATCTGATAAAATACATTAACAATAAGTTATGAATTAAACGTGCAATTTTAAAACAATAATATAGCTAAAACTATTAATATTTCTATTTCAAATGCTATTCAAAAAATAAAATAAAAATTTATTATTACAAACTAAACATCTAAATATTTAAGGACAGGGAAGCAATTTGACAGTTAGATACCTAATGAAGAGTAAAATAGTTAGTATCAGAACACATTAAAGAAAAATATTATTGAAAGTTTCTCTGGGCTATATTTCATCAAAATAGTTATCAGTTTTTAAACACTAATAGCCAGTAAATATGTTTTAAAAACACTTAAGGCATTCAAATAAACATAAAATTAAATGGGTATAATTGAACTATGTTAAATTTCTAGCCGATTGCTTTGCATAAAGTTAGTGGAAAATTATAATTTAACAGTTTGACACTACTCTTATCCACTTTCAGTCTCTAATTTTATTTATTTATTAGTATATTTAGAAATATAATAATTTACCCTTTGGATAAAACCTTTTATATTTTTATATTTTTGGATAAAACCTTCATTATCAATGAGATCAGACTTTAAAAAGCATCACACAGTAAAGAATGTAATTACAAATATATTTTCGACCTAATGATTAATCATAAATGGTCTCAATTATTTAAAAAAATCAATTTCAAATCAGTGGTTTTCTTAAAAAAATATATAGTTGATTTAAAACATGACTTAAATCAAAAGATTTAATTCATTTCAACTTTGTATCCCAATAATAAAAGTGAATTTTGAGTTTAGTAGGGTTCCAATATTTGTTAGTTTTTATCATGTAACAAAAGCGGCAGCAGCAAAAATTTGCCAAAAATATTTGACAGTGAAAAAAAATGCACAGGGGAAACAAAGTTGCTCTAAGAATTAATTCAAATTTTAAATAAAAATATATTTTCTCTTTATTTTTACATGAATTCTTCAATCTAAAGTAAAAACAAATGAATAAAAAACAAATATACCTTAGAATGCAATGAAGCAGTGTCGGATCTCTTATAAAAGCATTTGGAAACTCCTAATGGAGAAAAAAAACTTAAAAAAGTATTTGGTGCATTTTTGAAAGAGTATAAATAAATAAAATTAATAATACACAATATTTATTTGAAACATAAACTATAAACATGATTTAATGAGGAACTCAATAGTTTTCAAGTAATTTTTATTAACGCATTTATAAAACCAACTAGAAAATTATGAAAAAATTACTGTTCAGAAACATTTTTATTTTTAAAAATGACTAAATAAAAAAATGTATGAATAATCGGAAACTATTTGCATGTCAAAATCCAAAGTTATAATATTCGGAGAAAATAATTGAAGTCTCATAATTGAACTTAGATAAATATTTTTTTAATAAAAATTAATTACGACAAAGTATTTTTATTAGAAGAAAAGAATTAAACTTGATACTTTTTTGAGTAAGACCAATATAAAAAAGTTAACACAATAAACTGTTATATATAAAAGCTTGTCACAAGCAGCCATCAATAATATTTGTAAGAAAAATGTACTTGAAAATTAATTAATTACCATAAATTATTTTTATGTATCACGGATGAAAAGCAATTTTTGAATCATGGGAAACAATTTGAACATAGGAAACATTTTGAAACAATTATAACAAATTCATAGGAGTGCAAAAAATGGTAAAAAAACAAACAGGAAATTAAAATTTTCATCTGCTTCAAACTGCTAATCAAAAAAATAAATTTTTTAATAATTAGCTTGAAATTAATGTGATGGTCTCACTTACAATTATTTTTATTCGTTTTTCAATTTTTAATTTTTTTTCCTAGTTTATTTGTTCAAATTTAAAATTACATTTCATAGCAAATACTGAACCTATGATAATAAACAAGACATTAAAAACAAAATTGTTGCAATCCAATAATAAGAGAAAGGTTACAAGTAGATCAGTAAATGAAGAATGCAGTTGGAAAAACATTTGTTTTGTTATGTTTATTTTCTTAGTAATTTTATTCAAGACAGTTCAGGGATTAAATTGAAAACCCTATAAGCCACTTTTGGTTAGAAGTGAATTTTACAAATAGGTGAATAGGTTCTTAGTGAATTCTACAAATTTATCTTTCCTACTTCGCCTTTTAAACTTTTAGAAACTTCCATACCATTCCAGTGGGCAGTAATTATAATTTCTTTGTGCTGTATTTCTGAGTCCCCATGGACAACAAAACAACTTTGGGAAGAAGGGAGGACTCCTTCAATTTTTAAATTATTACAACAATCTCATTGACAAGTAAAGTTTGAAACAGTTTTAAGTCGAACTTGAAGGAGAAAAAAAAAATTTTGCTCTCATATCCACGAACAATTATCTGAGTTCTTTGTTTCAATGTATTACATTTTATAGAATTGTGTTCTAAAAAGAAAAAATTATACAAAGTGTGAAAAATTTTTTTTTTAAACATTTAACATTAAGTTACAATTTTTTATTATTAGAACAGTGTTTTCATCATAGAAAAAAAATGGGTGAGAATTTCTCACCCTTTCTCAAAAACAGGGTGAGATTTCAAAAAGTTAAGTGAGATTTCTAAAAACTAAAAAAACACAAAAACTCTTGAAAAAAAAATCATTTCTTTAATTATAATACATTTTTAACGTCTTCTATTTTTTAAAGCATTGAATATTTTTGGTCCATCATCAAAGAAGATTTTGCCTTTACAAGGTATTTGTCCATCTTACATAAGTGTATAAAAACTTTGAACGTCTTACATGAAGAAACCTTACCTACGGTAAACACGTGGTTGCAGAGAAATGTGTTCTGAAAGGGGTTCCGTGGTTCTGTTCTGTTGCTCGAAAAGTTTCTGAACAATACTGGTAAATAGGGAGGCTAGATAATGAGGCAGATGTTGAAAATAATGAAAGATCCAGGAAGAAAAGTGAAACGGATTTTATTCTAAAAGGCGTAATTCGAAGCTTTTTCCAAAATGCGAGAAATTGGCGAATTTTGAAATTCATTTATAGAATGCGCAAATTTCTCGGGGTAATCATTTTTTAATGCGAGAAAAGAAAAAAATATGCGAGATTCTCGCGTTCTCGCGCTGTAGTGAAAACACTGATAGAAGAAAGGGGGGGGGGGAATTTCATTTTTTTAAAATAATAATAATAGTCTGTATTTTAGGATACATTTTAAATAAGCACTTAACTTATTAAAAAATGTAACTCATGTTTGTTTTTAACAATATTTTATCATTTTTCATACAACAGAAAATGAATTAAATTATCTTCATCATAATGTAAACTTAGTTTTTAAAATGTACACAAGATCACTATGAAGCATCTTTAAAGAAAAGTCAACAATCCATAGAAAAATGAATTTCCTTATTAAAATAAAAGGCCTTAATGCAGGAATGAGATTAAATTTTTTTTTTTTTAAAAATAACACAGAAATTTAATTTTTTTAAATAAAATGTGATCTTAGTTTCCACTCCTAAAAATTTCCTTGTTTGATAATTAAATAATTGAATAAAGAAGTCTCACCTCAATAAGCATAATTCTTTTACCGTTTGAATATAAGAAATATTTTGAAGATTGTAAGAGAAATCGACTGAAGAACTGTGCTTGAGTTTCCCTGGTGGTTATCTGATCTCCAAAGCAGAACAAGCCTAGCAGACATTTTAAAAATATTTAACATTTATACAAAAAGAAAATATCATTTAATTTTTGGAAGGTATAGAAGATGTTAGAGAAGTCATATACAGGCAAATAAAAAAATTTTTTATGCAAAAATCCTAGTTTGAATAAATAAATAATGGACAATTACAACATCTCTTTTCTTTATTTTCAATCCTAACTTACTGAAAATTCTCTCCTGAACAAAAAAATCTAATAGTTTTTTTCCTTAAATGCTTATTTATTTAATTATTAAACGTTTAAATTGCCCACAAAGGCCTCCGTAGTGGATGCAATCAAAAACTATTTCTGATTGGTTATGACGTCGCATGTGCTGAATGGAAAATTTTGTGAATTGAATTTACGGTGTCCAAAATAGAAAAGATTTTAAAACTTCTAACTGTACATTTATCACTAAAATAACTAAAGAAATGGTTATGCAGCTCTTCACAGAGAATCAACTTTTCTTCTTTGGTGAAATCAATGGTGTTAAAATTCACAGAAAATATTCAGGGGTCTGTCTAAGCTTTTTAAAGTGGTACCTATTTTGCGAAAATGTAGACATAATTTGTGAAAATCAAAAAGTATATTAAAAAGCCCACACAAAAATATGGTGAAATAAGAAATTATTTCAAAAATTGATACTACAAATAAAAATTATTTATGGCTGGTAAATTTCTATATAAATTTTTCTCATATGTTCAAAAACAATTTTGCTATTGTAAAATTTTGGACTTTAAATTGTATCCTAATTTAAAAATCCATAAAAATCATTATCCATACACAGTTTCAACTTGAATTTTATAAACACATACATTTAACAGTACTAGCACTAAACGTTATCTTCATTTTATGAGAACATTTTCGACTGGGTCATGCAGAAAAAAGTTTCACAGAGAAAAAAAAATCTTTCATAAAAAAATTAATAATTAATTAGAATAAATTTAAAATAATGTTCAAAATAATAGTTCATAAGTTAGAAAAGTTCCATTTCAAATCGAAATGCGTAACTAAAAGAGGGTTTATCGTTTTTACAGGGATATAACAACAAAATTTTAAGAAGACGAGGGTAGAGAATCTTGGAACTTGTTTTTTAAAAAGTATTTTGTGAAATTACAGTTTTTCCTTAAGTTGAATTTGTGAAGGTACAGCTAAACGGTAGCAAATTTGTCCTGGACAGAGCACTGATATTATTTTATTTAAGTTCTTTTAAAAAATAAAATAATGTTCCATTGCAGCCCTATAGCCTAATTAAAATCAGTCACAATTTGGATAGAAGTAGTACACATTTAGATATAAGGTGGATGATTTTATTATTCGGCATAGCATAAAAACAAATCAGTGTTTTCATAAATCTAGTACATTCAAATAATTCTATCCATCATCGTTTACAATCTTTGTGCTAATGTTCAAAAAATCAGGTAATGTAATCTAATTTTGCCTCCTTTTTTTCCTTAACTAGAGTTGAAGGATTTTCTTTAAGTAAATATTTAGTAATGCAGTTCTTTCTTCTTCGCTATATGTTAAATATTTAAACACACATTAAGACTCATACATATTCTCAATATTATTCTTTGAGTAAATAGGAATTTCTCCACATAGAAATTATTTTTATTTTCAAATTTATAATTTTTAATTCCTTTTCCTGCTATAAAGTATTTTCAAAATATGGTAACTGTTATTTTTTCTTCTAATTTCTGCAAATCTGCTTGTCAGAGCTTGCAAAGAAGAATTCTAAAATCGTAAAATTAATGCATTATACATTTCTAAGGAAAAACTGTTTATTGAAACAGGTGGAAAAAAAAAATCTCAGGTTAAGCATCCAGTAACCCCAAAAACGAATCAACACTTTCAAGAATCTATGTGCTTATACTTAAATTTTAATTTAATTTAGCAACATAATTTCAGCGAATAGCTTTAAACTAGACATTTTTGTTTTACTAAAGCTAAAGAATTAAAAATAACTTATGCAAAATGAAAAGAAATTCTAATGCACATTTTTTAATTATTTATTAAATGCTTATAGAGACAGTAATGTTGATATCTTTTTTGAACATTTTTAATTCTGCGAAAAATTATTTTTATATGTATTTATAAAATTTAATTCCTGTTTTTGTAATGTGGAACTAAATAAATACACATGTTTGATTTGAATACTCTTCTGGATTAATGCAATTAAAATAAAATTAATAAATTATACTATAATATATTAGTTTAGTATTTTTTTCTTTTTACTTATTTTATTCATTTATTTATTATTATTATCTTTATATTTTGAAAGAATGAATTAAAATTTTTACTGGGCTCACAAGTTTTATTAAAGGCTACTGCTATGCTGAAGATAATTTCCTGCATTAAATTCAAGCTAGAATAAATAAATAATATCAATAACTTAAGCTTTTCTACATTTTTTAAATCTAAAACTATTCTCTATAAAAAAAATAGATTCAACATTCTTTGAACTTAACATGAAAATAAATCTTCAAAATTAAATTGAAATATACTTTAAAATTAAGTTTAAGATGGCTAAAAAAATTAAAGCACAAATTTATTTTGCATTTATAATGCATCATTTTAATCAGTAATATTAGACATCCATAACTCATTACAAAAACCTTTTTATTGAACTAAAAATTAAAAAAAAAAGTAATATCTATAAAAATTCAAAAATAAAAAAAACTTAGAAAAATACATTTCAAAAAAATATTCTGCCGAATATTTGACTGATCATTCAACCAACTGAATTTTTCACAGAAGGGCCAAATACTCGTTACATCCCTCCCTAATTTAAATGCAATGTTATTGCAACTAGAGAAATTCATAAAATGGCGGAAAACGTGAATTTTTAAACTGCTCACTGTTTGTAGTTTAGATTTCAATTTTTTGTTGCTTAAGTGATTTTTTTCGATAAAAAAAAGAAAATGTTTACGATATAAAAAAATCTAATAATTATTAAAATAAAATAATAAAGTACGTTACAAAATAAGCATTGATTTTTATTTTGAACTATCACAGTTTTGTTTTTATTTTAAGCTTTTGTTTAAAATCTATAAATTTTCTTCAATTAAAATATTTAATTTGAATTTATATTACTTAATTATGACTAAACTTCTTCCTACTTTCATTCTGTGGGCATTGCAGTTTTTTTAAATTTATTAGAATTTAATTCTAAAATGAATTTTCGTATAGCATGATATGATAAAAAAAAACATTTATTTTCTTCAATGCTTATTTATTTTGATAAATCTATTGTTCATATAATAAAAATAGCAAGTTTTTTTTTGTAAGAAAAAAGTATAAGTTTTTTTATTTTTGAATGAATTCTAATAATGGAACACTACTAAGTTATTGATATTACTAAGTTTATTGATAAAAAAATGGAATGCTAATGATTAAATAAACATTACTACATTTGTCATTAACATGTCTAAATACATGTGCGGCCCTTCGTTAGCCAACCTGCTAAGCAAGTGGCCCTTCACTCAAAAAGGTTGTGCACCCCTACTTTAAATGATTAAAAAAATAATTTATATTATGTATTACTCAACTTTAATCTTAATTTTTTTTACCTGATTTGTTTCCGCACCTGATATAACTACTGTAATAAAACATTAAATCATACTGTTTTAATCTGATACTTCAAATTTTTTTTAAGCTGATACTAATCTGATAACTAAATCTAAATTTAATCTTTTTCTCCATTCTTAGCTATTTTTATTCTATCTTCTTACAGGTTCTGGGTAATCTTTATTTATGCTCTAGTAAGCATTTTTGTTTGCAGATCTATATATTTATAATTTTTCTTTATTATAAGATTATACAAATTTAAACTTAAGAGCAAATTTAAACTTATATTATGAAATTAAGAAAAAGAAATTTACACAGTTTTATTCTATGCATGTATGCCTTTATATAACCATGAAGTGCATCTATTATTATAAATTCATTATACATATATTTATAACGATAAAAATATCTTGCAGAAAGATATTGGTTCTAGTTAGGTTTGTCGCAGAAAGCCAGAAAAAATTCCGCCACCGGGCCCACCCTAAAAATTTCCTCAAATGATAAAAGAAGTTTGAATTTCTATTTTTTTCTCTTTGTAGCAACAGATTTAAAAGCAATTGCTTACTTTATGCCTTTGCGAGATGTTTATTTATAATTTACTGTGCATAGCTCAGTACATTTCAAAATTAAAAACAATTTGGAGAATGATAAACCAGAAAATATATTTGAATAACTGGAATTTTTTTAACATTTTCTAATAAAATTCAAAATAAAACAAACTTCTAACTTATTTACACAGACAACTTGAATTAATCAACAACATAACGAAATTGTAGGTCTTCCTTCCTTACTCATCATTATCATAGTTGGCCAGACAGCTCAATGTGGGCCAATGCCTTCCTCTGAAGATTTCTCCACGAGGACTTCCGATTTATCTTTGATCTCCAATTCTTTTTATTAATTGCAAGAAAATCAGACTCCACCGAGTCAGCCTATCTCAACCATAGCCTTCCTCACTTTCTTGCTCCAGTTGGTTTAAAAAGCAGCATCATTTTTATTGTATTGTCATCACTCATTCAAATCACGTGGGCCATCCAATTTATTTTATTTATTTTTATGTATTTAATAATACAGTATGGGACCCCTAATCCGGCAGCACTTAATCCGATCTAATTTTTTTGTTTTAAGAAATTTTAATTGATAAGAGGAAAAAAAATCAGTTATATTCTCTTTTTATTTGGAATTTTATTCTGTTGAAGCAAGTAACTTTATTTTATCTTTAAAAATAAAAAAAAGCAGGAAAAAAATAAATCAGTGTCAAAGGAAACATCTGTTTCTAAAGCAGTTTAAAATAAAGTGAAAGGGGAAAGTAAAAACACCTGCATTTCCAATGAACAAAATAAAGAAATGGAAGTTGGAAAAAACTGATCAATCAATCTTGACAGCTGTGCAAGTGCTACTGGTTTGTCCCCACATTTCCCTCTCCAATTTGACCATAAATTAGCCACACCCTTTTGACATTAAAAGAACCACTTGGGGTACAAGATGAACTATCCCTTTTGCTGCTTTTTTATTTGATGTAAATTATACTCTTTTGTTTTCTTATTAGTTATTAACTGGAATTTTTTTTAATTTTTTTTTATCGTATTTAGTTGTTAGCTTGTTTTTTTTAATTGTTATTAGTTTTTAGCTTGAAACTGGAATTCCGAGGAATTTCCGAAATATGGAATTTCATCAGTCCCATTTGAGGTCCTATACTGTATAGGGTTGTTTATAAATCTTGTATAGTTCAAAGTTATATCTCATTCTCCAGTAATTGTTTTCATTTACAACACCAAGTATACTCTGCAAAATCTTTCTCTCAAATATTGCGAATACTTTTCCTCCAGTTTTGTTATTGTCCAAGCTTCAGAAGCGTATGTCAAGACTGACCGGACAAGAGTTTTGTAGATTAAGAACTTTGCTTTTCTAGAAAGAAACCTAGATTTAATAATTCTTCTCAGCCTTATTTGCCAAATAGAGTCGGTTTTTTATTTTAGGAGTCATTCTGCTGTCAATGGTAATAATTGATCATAAGTAAATAAAACTCCTTACTGTTTCAAATCCATAAGAATCTATTACAAGATAGGAGAATGGGACTCTGTTTCTTGAGAATAATATATATATTTTTTTCTCTACATTTATAACTAAGCCCATTTATCTTGCAGCCACCTCAAGGGCAAGAAATGCATCTTACAGGACAGGAAGGGAACGAGCAGATTATTAATTGTTAAGGTTGGAGTTCTTATGTAAGAGTATCAAGTAAAGTTAAGTATTAAAGTATTATTATTAAGTATTAAAAAAGTATTAAGTAAATAGTTTTGTAAAACATAAATTAGATAAATGCCATAAAGCTTCTTCTTTTTAAATTTAAAAATTATACGAAACAAATAAATGTTTTCCAAATTTATATTGTGATTATTAATTATAAATAATTTATTTAGTCTAGTGTAAAAAACTTTTATGTATATTTTTCTATCAGTTCTTTTATTTCAGTTGGTTTGTAACAGTTTCTTTTTATAGAAACTCATCAATTTTAACATCGAATTTTAAATTATGTGAGTGTATGCTGAGGATAAACTAACTCATAAATTGTTCCAAATTATTTTTATATGAAACGGCAAAGTATTGTTAGACATGCGCTCCTTGAAAAATGGTTTCAAGCTTTCAAAAATGTTACTTTCTTTAACTATGCTGATGTAAGTTAATTGTCAACATTTATTAATTTTCAAAAATGTCAACATTTTAACTAAAAAACATAATGTAGAGGATAGAGTTTAAATAGCAAGGTTAGAGAATTAAAAAAAAAAGATAATAATTTGGTTTTCGGCTGCTTACTAGGGTCAAGGTTTTTGCTTCATCAAGGGAAAACTGATGGCCAATGTGAAAATTACATAAATAACCATTTAAAAAAAATACATGTTTTGTAACATTTGTAAAACTTTCCGAATTAGAATTTTTAAAGAAGTTAGCTACCTACTAATATAAGAGTTCACTCTTGTAATTTCCAATCCTGTATAAAATATCCTACTACCCTACACGGGGGCACAAAAATGAGCACTTCATAAGATTTGCGAATAAGACTAAGTAAACTTGGTTTGCAGTATAAAGAATGGATATTATTTACATACTCATTTCCTTAGTTCATAAAAAATATAATTTAAAAAATTAAAAGAAAGGAAAATTTAGGTTTATAATACCCCTAATTGAACAGGAGTAACAATTGTTACAGTTTTTACAATACTTTTTTAACTCTGACATTCTTCTCATGAGATAACTTCTATTGCCAACGATTTTGTCCTGTCTCCTGATCAGCACTCAAAAGAACCATGATCTTAATACAGCTCTTCCGGCTTCTCACAAAACAGTAATGAATCATTCAGTTGCGTCCCTTCGTCGAATTCTATCACAGACATAATTCTGGTAGGGAAGTACGGTAGTGTATCTACCACTACATATATATACAGTTGAACCTGTTTATCTCGAACCTTTTAATCTCAAAAACCTCTATAACTGAAAATTTCTAAAATTCCCAATATTTACTGTCTAAAGTCAATGTATTTTCCATGTTTATGTCGAAATATTTTTTTAAAACCTCCGTTTCTCGAATTTCTAATAATAGAGCTGGTTTTAAGAATAGCTGAGAAGATGATGAATAAGAGGTGGAAGGCATCAGCAAAGATGATGAAACTGCAGTGCCAGATTTACCAGAATGGAATGGAAAAAAACTCTAGTTTTAATGTTGACATTAATTTTGAAGATATTTACAAGTGGACAACTGCCTGGCAACATGCGGAACATTGACAGATGCGGAAATCATAGATAATGTCAATGGAATATCAGATGAAGAGGCTAAAGATCATATTGATGAATCAAAAGTGAATGCAAAAGAAGTAGAAAAAGCTGTAGAATTCTCATAAACTATTCTTGAATCCCAGGAAAATTTTGGCTTTGATGTATTTATGATCTTTCTAATCTCAAAAGAATAGTCTAAACAACATAAGGTTATAAGTCACAAATCATGGAAAAATTATTTTCAGTGTTAAATGTATGTTAAAGAAATGTTATGTAAATAGATGTATGTGGTATAATTAATTTACAGAAATGAGGATATTTTTCTACTAAAAACATTTAAAGCACTTTTAATAGAATTTCCTAATTAGTATACTATAAGTACCTGTATAACTTGAAACCTCTTTATCTCAAATTTTTTGCCTTTCCCGTGAGATTTGAGATAAACAGGTTCGACTGTAATTCTAATTCACTAGTATACAAGACATGTTAACTCGATTCTATGTAGAGCTACCTTTACATAGATGAAGATTGATATTGTTGATAACTACTATCCCCCCAATGTATACTAACTGAAATAAAATAATAAGCTATGCACTGAAAGACAAAATTATTGAGAAATGTTAATAATTCGTTTAAGAGAGGGTAAAAGGGCTCTAGTAGCGTAAGGGATCCTAGATCCTAAGGACCCATAGCTTCCAAAAATCTAACAGGATCACTGATGAGTTTTAAATGAAATATCAATCTTCTCAAATTATTCTTCTTATGATATATCGTTATTATCCCTTTAATTCAGAGACAAGGATTATGTTTTGAGAAATAATGTTAAGAAATAAAAAATAATGAACTGCAAAGATCAATTCAGAATAATTTATTTTTTTGATGTTTTCTAATCTAAATTTATTTACTTTTCATTTGATATTTAACTGACAAATTGGGTTCTTGTCTTATTTTTACAGTAATAAATTTGCAAATTTTTTTTAACCATTTGAGTTAGTAATATTGAGTTCTTTAGTTATAATATTGTTTGTAAATAATATTAAGCAATATTAATATGTTTTATATAACTAAGCAATATTAATAGAACTTTTAAAAGGTCTCTTTTACATACCATATGAGAAAAGACAAGGTTCTAAAGTGATGCAGAAAGTATTCCCGCCTAACAACCCCATTTGAGATAGCACAGGCTGGTGTCGTAAATTGTGTTTTCGCAATGGAACATAACCAACGAGCAGTTTTTTATGTGGCTAAATAATATTATTGATGCTTGCATTTCTAACTTCTGTAATTACTTTCAATGAATGCATAGCCTATAAATATTCAAACTGAATTAACTCACGTAAATATGTATAGAAACTTAAACAAAACAGTTTAGAGGCTGTCAATGTTACCCAGATAATAAAAGCTAAGAATGTATTTGAAATAAAAATTACAAGCTACAATCTATCAATCATCTCACACAGTTTCTCAATGTTTTAAGTTAAAATTTCAAAAATGATTGAAAATTTTTATCTTTTTTATTTTAGTAGTCTCCATAAATAAAAATGAGAATGTATTTCACAAATAAAAAATCATTTAATTTTATAAAGAAAAAATTTCTATGATTTTCTTTCTTCATAAATGCAACAATTAACTTTTTAATTTCATGCAACTAAAACAAATATAATTCAATTCCATCCCAACTGTGTACCAAAATCAATTTAACAGGTTTACTTTGATTTTTAATGAACTTCCTGGAATTAAATCTCTAGCCAGCTTAATTAAATGTTAACATTAGATATTGTGAGATTAGTACAATTGGCTTGAATTTTGGCTTTGTCCATTTTTAACGGATCTCTTTCTGTATTCCAAACCAACAATTAAATATGCACTTCGCAACTGACATTTAATCAGACAGGTCATAGTGAGTTTATCTCCCATGGATTATTCGTATTTATATCATTATTCACAATACATTATTTTTTCTTAAAATGTTAAATGTAAAATAGACAAAAAGAGCTCTGCATTATTATTTTATGAAATAAAAATTTTGTACAGTCCTCCGTTTCCTGATTTTAATCATTTATGATTTATTTTATTTTCAACATATATCGTCAACAATTATTATCGAAGCAACATCACCTATCCCAACTGGAATTGTAAGGTTAAGTACACTTTCTAAGTTTGTTTTCTGTTAAAATCAACAAAATCTACTTAAATTGTTTACTTACATCGCCTTCAAAATAATCGCCACATCCAGAATTTGATCATTTTGTTAATTTATATATTTGTTCATAATATTTAATTTTTTACATAATTAAAACTAAAGAAATAAATCTGTTTGCTATTAAAGTTATTGAAAAAGACATTAAAAATACTTTCTCTGATCTCTAACACATGTATTTGGTTGAGTCAGCTGTCGTACAAGTTCTTGATCAACTTCAAATATAGCTTTGTTTTGATCTGCAACCATGTCTGCATCATCACCAGGATAATGTTTACAGTAAATAGTGAGCATCGTTTGTAAATTATTTCTAAACAAATAAAAATGTAGGAAAAAATTAATGAAGTAAAATCATTTCATTTCTTTTTAAATTGTTTGTAAATAAGCAAGGAGAAAAAAAAAGGATTTTCATGAGAACAAATAAAAAAGCATATAATATGTAGTATTTTTGACATATTGGTTCAATTTTTCAACTTATCAAGTACAATGAAAAATAGGAAATATTGATGTGTCATGATATCCATCGAGTAAGGCAGTTGTCATTTTTTTTTAGCGATTGCAAAGTCTTACATTTTGAAAAGCTTCGGACTGATATTTTACACATTAAACAGATTTATTTTTAACCTAAGAAAGTAAAAGTATTATATTAAAAAATATTCACAATTTCTTCTGTTTTCAAGTTTATTTAAATCAAGGCAATGCATACACATGAAAAAGAGAAATATATGGTTTTTCTTGTAATCATTGTTTTAGAATGAAAAATTTGAAAAACTAGTTTGAAAGTATAATTAAAAAACATGTAAGCTTGATGTGAGTATGCTGCACAGAAGTCAAAGTAAAAATAACATTATGATAATTCATGCTCAAATTAAAAAGTAATGTAACAATGGTATAAACTATACTAATAAAAAACTATAGGGACAAATATATACAAAAACAATATTGATTGGAGGATCAGGATAAATCTAATCAAAGTATTCATAAGGAAACTCCAAACAGCATTAATAAAGGTTAAATTTGTATTTATTAATTTATTGAAGAAAAAAGCTAAGGAAAAAACTATGAAAAAAAAAAGAAAAAAAAACAGAGATCATAATATTAGGGATGATTTTCAAAATTGTTAAAAAAAAATTAAGCCAGGGGTCTGTCCAGACATTTTGTGAAAGGTTCGTTTTTGTAAAATTGTGAAAAAATTACTCGTAATTTGTGAGCATAAAATAAACGTTAAGTAACATTCTTTCAACCAGGGTCCTGCTTTTATGAACTTGTGCAAATAGGGTCCGGTTATTGCAAAAAACTTTTTCAAGGAGTTCTTAAATTGCAAAGACATACAAGATTATGCTCAACAAATTATAATTAAAAAAATTAAATTTTAAAAAATAAACAGCAATTGCAGCTACTAAATTAGCTATGCAACATATAAATATTTGGTATTTAGCCTATAATGCTGAACGCAGAATATTAATTTCGGACGAATAAAGGAAGAAGCGTCTGCCGAAGACAAAATTTAGTTCATTTACATCTGTCTTTCTCTCCCCCCCTTCCTGGAAAGGGTTTATTCGATTAACAAAACAATAATGAAGATAAACAAATTTGTGAAGTGTTTGATTAAAAGATAAATTGAAGGGTCCGTTTTTAATTTAAAATATTTTGTGAAGGGTCCATTTTTATGAAAAGATATTTTGTGAAGGGTTCGTTAACGGACCCAAATTTCTTCTAAACAGACCCCTGGAAGCTGTTCCCTAAAGAAAAACTTATTAACAATACTTTATGTATGATTATTCTTTTTAAAAATGTATTTGAAAGAAACAGAGTCCCATTTCAACAAGGAAATTAATCTTAAAAAAAAAAAAAAAAAAAAGAATTTGGACGAAATGGAGTGGCGGGAAAATGGAAAGTGTCGTAAGCTTTAAAAAAATAGCATTCTTAGCTTACACCTCCAATACTTTTATTCTAAACATTTAAAAATATGGTCTTTTTATTCTTTAATTTTTTTCAACTGAATTTCCTTTTGATGATGGAAGGCATTGCAATCAAACATTATCTCTCTGATCTGAACACTTCCAAAGAGTTTTTGAGAACGAAAATTCAAAATTAGTAAAAATTTTATTCTAGTTATTTATTTATTTTTATAATTTTTTTTTCCTTAAACACTCATGCCTTACAGAAAATCGTCCCATTCTATTGGCGATCGAAATGGGCTACAGGTGGCATAGAGCAGAACTCTCTACGTATGGCAACACTTAGCATGCCTTCACCATTAGCGTGTGGAGAGTCATAGAAGAAGGAAGTTTCTGTCTTTATTTTCAATTAGATTAAAATCTTTTAAGTTAGGAAACTATATGGAACTGAAAACTACATTAAACATAGTTCTAAAAGAACGCGTGATGGAAATTCATAAAATTATTTTGAACAATTAAATAAGAAAAATATTAAGAAAAGACATTCCTATACAAATGAAAAGAGGAGGAGAGGGAAATGTGCCAAAGGCATGGAAACGGCATCGAAAAAAAAATCGAACAATTTATTAACCCGCTCTGTTGATGATGTATGTTCATTTTTGTTTATGAAATACATTTAAATTAAAAATATTAGTTTGAAATTAAGAAAGAGTTTTTTCTTTTACAACAGACAGAATTATTGTTAGCTTGTTTAATTTTTAATTTATCAGATTGCAGCTAATAAATGTTTACGAATTTTTCTTAACAACCTCCCTTAATTCATACTTTTTTTAAATCTCTTTATCAAACATGCTAGTAAAAGCAACAACAAAAAAAAGTGTTGCAAATTAATATTTAACCCAGGAAAATACATAAAACGCCATTCATATTTGACAAATTACAGCAGAGATAAGTAGAGTGAATCAACAGCAAAACAGGTCTAATTGGAGGTTGAAACCTGAAGGTTGTTCCAATAATTGTCTTTAACCACTTTGTTTCCTCTTCCAACCAAACCTGATTCATTGCTCCTGAATTTTTGAAGAGGGTTTGAAAAATTGGTGGTTTTTAGGAAACATTATGCATATACTGTATAAAATGATAATAAAAATAAGCCAGAAAATTTAAATTTGCTTCTGTATGATTTCAGCAATAAATTTAGCCATTTTATCTTTTTCTTTTTTTAAGTAGCACAAAAAATCATTCAGTAAATATATATATATAAGTTCAAAATGTAGAGAAAACAAGGGTGAGTATAAAGTGTTACACAAAGAGTAAGATGCAAAGTAAAGAAAAAAGTAAAGTAGGGTAAAGGTAAAGTAGGGTAGGGTAAAAAGGGGTAAACAATTTTAGCCACGGATTTGCCCGAAATGGATATGCACATGGAAAAATTATATAAATTAACGAAGAAATTTTTTTTAGTAAATTATTTTAGCCACAGATTTGCCCGAAATGGATTTGCATATGGAAAAAATTAACAAAGAAAGTTATTAGTAAATAATTCTGGCCACGGATTCGGGCAAATACGTGGCTAAAATTATGTGGAAAACGGGCAATATTAGAAAGCACTCTTTTTTGCGGATATACTCATGTGCGCAGATGAAAAGATTATATCTTTTATTTTACAGATTTTTTAAAATTTTTTGTTCTCCCCCCCCGGTTTTTTGTTATTTTTATTATTATTTTTCTTTTTTCCCCTTGTTTTCTCTACATTTTGAACTTATATGAGTTATATTTACTTGCAGCTTATGCACAATAAATGAAACTTATTGTTTTTCTTAATATTCTTTGTGTTTTTTTGTTTTTATTTATTATGCTATATATATACTTTTTCTTTCACTGTTCTTAAAACTATTTTCTCTTCTTTTTATTTTACAGCTTTTTTTTAAAAAAAATAATCAAATAAATAAATAAACAAATAAAAAAAATAGTCAAATTTACTAGAGCCGGTGCAATGAAAAAGTACCAAAAACAAAATAATAATTATAACAATAATAATAAAATAAAAATAAATAAAAGCACATAAGTAATAAGACAAGATAAGTAAAAATGAGGTTATTCTATGAGCAGACCTATTGATGGTCTAAATTTTATTGGAGAAAAATTAATTTAGAATAAGAGAAGCATTCAAATTGACACAATACTTACGTCATTGGTCGCTGCTGAACAGCTTGTCCAGGAGTAGGGACTTTTAATGTATAAATATCCTAAGACTGTAGAGCATACATCAATCTAATAAAAACTAGAGTTTCTTTATGTTGGTACTGCTTACTTGGATTAGTGTTTGAATCTGAAACAATTTAAATAAAGGAACAAAATTAAACGTATAATTTGATAGGGAACACATATTAAAAAAATAGTAATGGCAAGTCAAATATTCAGGCAAAAATAGTATTTAATTTGTAAAGAAATAGCATGAAACACAAAAAATAATGTAGTTTTTTCTTTTTAATTTTTATAATGATAAAAGAAATAACTCAAATTTTATGAGGATAGCATGATAGAAGAAATATGAACAACATTCACTTTTTCTTTGAGAAGAATGTAATCTTAGAAACTCTTTTATAATTTTGAAAACTATGTAATTTTTACCAGAGGAATATCTTACTATCAAATTTTATTCTTACACCTATGGTGACAGCAGAAGCATTGCAACATAGCACAAAAAAAGTTGAAAAAAGATTAAGAAAGTATGCCACTAGTTATATGCTATATTTTTTATGGGTTACAACAGCGAACAGCAAAAATAAAGGGAAAAAAACTAGCCAAAGTGAGATTTTGATAAAATCATAAATACATGCAATTTTAATGGTATTAGAAAAAGGTACGATTCTGACCATATTTTTTTTCATTGTGATTAACAAAAATTAAAAAACTACTTTTTAAAAATAATTTGTTTAAATAGTTTTGATAAACTATGCTTTAATGCAATTCCAATAAAGCATGTACATTAAGGAATATGTAAAACAGTTTGAAATATCCCTTTGGAATTAAAATTAATATTAATCTTCTAAAGCAAAAATAAGCCAAATATAGCCTAAAAATATAAAGAAAATTACATGTAAAGTTGAAATTTAAAAAAAAAATATATTCAACTGTAACTAACTTGGGTAACAAGGAAAATTGAATTTATTGATTTATATATTACAGAGTGCGTAGCCAAATCTTTCAACCAAAAATAAGCACCTTTTAAATACTTTTTAAGTACACAAGAAATACTTTCAAGCACTATATACGTTAACAAAATGCACAATAATTTTCAAACAGCTCACATGATCACTCTTTTTTTTGATTATATTAGTCACCATAAAAATATTGAGATATTTATCGATTCGATTTCAGAGGGTGGAAATTGAAGCCTTAAATTGAAAATATCTTGCAAAATGCAGCAGCGTTGCACATGCGAGGGCAATAATCTCACCTGACCAACCTCAGTAGACGCACCTGTGGGATCCAAAGTATTTTATCGAACATGTAAAACAATTGGCGCTTTTAAACGCTACGGATTGAATGTAAGCCAAAATAGATTGTGGTCGAATGAATTGTTAAAAACGCTAGAACAATACAATGTGAAAACTACTTTTTTTGCATAGAAAATCTACATGGTAAAGAAAAAATTCTCATTTTTGAAAAGGGAAAATTAAGTACTTTTTAAAAACACCTCATGAAAAAGCGCCTTTAAGGGCTTTTAAAAACGAAAATAAGTACCTTTAAGTACTTTTTAAAAATGCTACGAACCATGTATTATTTGAATTTATTGATGTGACACGTTTGCCTAAAAGGCCTTCTGGTCAAATTTGAAATTATCATTATTACCACATTATTACCATTTTAACCACAAACCTAAAAAAAGTCAAAAAACTTGGACCTTTTTAATGTTTTGTAACAGCCTTGGTAAAAGTTTTACAGAATTTTGTAGAGTGAAGGATAATCAATGATTGAGCTGGTGCCTTTTTTTTCCAAATTTTTACAAAATTAGAAGGACTTTCAGTCATAATATATAAGTTGCTATCTATACTTACTAGATTTTTGGATGGACACCAGAATCAAACACACAGCCCCCTGCTTTCAGAGATGTCAACAACAAAAAAAGAAGATATTTACTTGTTAGTAAAAAATCTAAAATTGACATAAGGTATTATTTTTTCAATAATGCAATTTTTGTGAAACAGAAATGTTAAAAAATAATCCTAAAAATTTCTTAAGCTTACATAAAGGAAGAAAAGGTGAACATATTGTATTAATATAATATACAATTAAAATCATAAAAATTGGTTTTAAGATTAGAGAATCTTTCAATTTCAATATAATTTTCTTATTTTACTTTTCCGAATAGTTAGAGAATGGAATGGTGTAAAGAATGCAATTTAATGCCACAAGAATCAAAACTATCACCTTAATGACTCATAATATGTCCATCCAGTTCCAATTAATATATTTTCATCAAAAAGCTCTTCTAGGGATGGCACAAATTCTGAAAATAGAAAACTTAACTTTACTTGAAAATAGGGTTAAAATAAATTTTTGAAAACAATTTTGTAATTCCCCCCCCCCATTTAAAATATAGATACTGTACTTGACATGGCAGAAACAAACCTGTTAATTGATATATGATTTAAAAAGTGCTTGATAAAATAACTAGAGAAAATGAGTTTAGATTTTTGGAAAGAGCATACATTTCTTTTTTTTTTTCTTTTTCTTTGCCTTTCAAAAAATATTTTTAGTTTGAATTCAAGTTTTTCTCAAAATAAACTGAAGTTTTATATAAATTTTTATAACAATAAACCAAACATTTAAAAAAAAATTCCAGATAACAAATGGGAATTCGTTAAATTAAGGCTAGCAATCTTTTTCAAAAATTCTAAGAAGTAACTGTAACAACTGTATATTTTCAACAGTAAAACAGAATGATAAACACCGTAAACTCTTTTAGAGAATGATTTTCTTTAAAACAATAGTAAATTGGGTTGAAATTATGTTTAAAGTGAAACTTAAGAATTGGAGAAATCTGTGAGTTTGGTAAGCTCAGCTCCAGAGAAATGAGATGCTCTAAATAGCAACTAGCAGTTCATGAAGACCCCTAATTTTCAAGCAAAATACAAAATCTTGTTGCTAGTGTTGAAAAATCTTTGTTTCTAAACACTAGTGATTTTCAAAGCACCTTTGAGCATTAGTCTATTTTTGAATTGTAAGCTGCAAATAATAAAATCATCATAAAATCAGTTTTCTTCCTGTTATTCAATAGAAAAGTGGGTAGCAAGTAAATTTCGGTATATTTATCCGAGAGGCTCAACCTTTGGAGGGCTAATAACATTCTTGAAAACGTTTAAAAACCAATTAAATATTAAAGCTAGAATAAATTAATGTTAATAATGCATTCACCCCCCTTTTTTTGGTAAATATAGTTGATCTATAACTACTAATAATTAAATATTTGAATTCCAACTTCCACAAACCAAAATAATTTAAAAGCAAAAAGAAGAAACAAAAAAGTTTTAAATTTTTTATTAATTACAAAATATACATATTTAATCTAGTATTCTTTATAAGATATTTAAGGTTTATTAACTTGACTCACTTAGAAAATGAATTTTTTTTACTGTTCTAATTAGACATGTAAGACTTTTTTGGAGGAAAACTAAATTCACATTGTATAAATATATGAAGAAATAGTTATCAATGTTGAAAAATTTGTAAGACTTTTACATTATTGAACATACGTAATATCGTAAGAACTATACAAGGATATTTTTTCAAATGAAACATTTTTTATACATTTATATTTTTTAATTTAAACATTATTAGCAATTATACCATTGAGTAAAATCTTTTTTTAGTTGTTTGTTCATAGTTATGAAAAGTATTTTACTCCATCTTAGCAAATGAAAGATATATAATAACATAGTTTATTTTTAAAAAAATAGTATTTAAATTATGAATTATATTAGGCTGAGAAAGGCTGTTTTAAAATATAATTTTGCTATTCTTTTTTAAAAAAATCCTGCTATTACAAACACTTCTACTAATTTCCTTTTCTTAGAGTCATTAATTTTCAGATATAATTAGTAAGATATGCACAATTTTGAAAAATGGCACAAAAATTAAAGAATTTCTCAAAAATAAGGAGAAATTGTACACACAGAGAGTTAGTCATTTATTAAAATTTCTGAACTGAGAATTTAAAATTAGTTAACTCCTTGTGATCATTGAGATTTATATCGCAAATTATAGGCTTATAAACTTTTTTTATAAATTGATTAATCGCAGAACTATTATCTTCATCTCTTTCCTTTATTCTTTACTTCTCTTATTCCCTCATTTTATCAAGAATAATTCATGTAAGCATTTGTCATTGTAATGGAAGCCTATAATAATACCTTTTTAAACTTTTAAATACAAAATAAATAATTAATCAAACAAGTGAAAAATCTAAAAAAAAATCTTTTATAAGATACATTAATAAAAAAAAATAATAGCCAGAGTAATGTAAAATGATAAATAACTAGCAGTATTATGTATGCTATTCAATGACATCGGCTTAAGTCAATATTCTTTTTCCCATGCAAATGTAAGTTAATAAACCTATAGAAACATATTCTACTCAATGTAATGCAAAAATTTACAAAAGTTGATTAATAAAATAGTTTTCAATGAATCTGATAAATCATATAAATAACACATTCTTACTTCAAAGCTGCATGGTGGCCTGAAGGTCTTATGAAATTCTATGATTATTCTTAAAACTACTAATATGTTTTCCTCATTTTCCACCAAAAATATGAATATTTGAATAAAAATAAAACATCAATAAAATCAGTATAGGAGAAGTTATAAAATTCCAACATTAAACATATAGAGAAATATATGTTGAGAAAAATATTTGCATAGTTTCTCTAAGTTTTAATGAAAGCAACAAAATTCTAAGTTTATAAGCCTTTTCTTAGAGTAATTAATTTTTAGATATAATTAGTGAGATATGCACAATTATGAAAATGGGACAAAAATTAAAGAATTTCTCAAAAATAAGGAGAACTCGTACACACAGAGAGCATTTAAAACAGAAATATTTTTCAAATGGTATCTAAAGAAAACATTTTTTTAAAAAAATTAGTCATTTTTTTAAAAATAAAGAGAAAAAAAAACATGTCTCAGAATAAAGGAAATTTGCAACTAATTTAGGATAATATTACTCACATAAACATAAATACAGTGCATGCTGCTTCTTAAAATCACATCCGTTTTGAGAACACTCGAATTTTAAAAGCAACAAATTTTAAAAACCAAAATGTAGGAAAAAATCATTTCGCAGTTCAATTTTAAACTAAATTAAGTTGATTAAAAACTAAATTGATTACTACATATCTGTTTTATTAAAACAAAACCTACATTTGACATTAACATGAGCTACATTTTTTAACTTAGGAGGGTTTTAAAATATTATATTTGATAAGTGAAATTTCAAATTAAAGATTCACTATAGTTTGAAAGCATATAACAGTTTCTAAAACATTAAATATCCTTTTCTATTTTGTAAAGTTCATTTTAAGAAATTAAGAGTTCTTCTGAAATCCATTGAAGTTAGATTTACCTTATTGAATGATTGAGGATCCATGACATTGAATGATAGGCATTTTACAATTTTCTTAGTACATAAACAGTTTTCTTTTGGATTCCTTTAGACTCCCCTTTTCCTAATTTTTTTAAACTTTTGCCCTTCAATTTCAACACAAAATGCAATCAACACCAATAACTTTGTTCATAGAGAACAGATAAAAATTGATTATTTACATGTATACAAAACTTGAGAATATAGAAAATTCTAATCATTCAAACAAGAAAAAGCAACGTTTTTCATTGTTTTAAACAAAAGCCTTACAAAATTTTGTCACATTTTTCTGTATTTAAAATTTGTTAGTAGTGCGCTCAACATTGTTATACCACATTAGAGTACTTCTAAGCAGCAAAGGGATTTCCTTAAAAATACAGGATAAAAAATATTTATTAAAAAAAATAAAGAATGATTCTTAATATATTAGTCATTAACCCACTCACTTGATATATTCTAACTAGGTAAGCCAGAAAAGATAATGTTTTTACCTGTGCAGGCATAAAGTCAACATAAACTTCTTCGTTGAGAGATGGATTGTTCCTAAAATAAAACAAAACAAAAATAAAATTTCTGTAAACATTCTGCATTTTATCAGCATATTTCCCAAAGAACAAATTAAATTTATAAAATTTAATTTTAAACTTTGTCCCACAGAGTCATTGAACATAAAATTCTTTCACAGAATACAATTGAATAAGTAAAAAACAATACTGAAGAGTTTTATTGTATAAAACCACTCTGACTAGATCATTTGGTATGAAATATAAAATAAGTTAAAAAGAAAGACATTTAAGGCATATCCTACATGCAAGTAGTTAATTTAAAAAGTTTCTCTCTGTATTTTCTGCTATATTTAGACTGTAAACATTATAAAAATAAAATTAAAATGACAAGGGAGTCAAGGATAAAACAACAATCAAGATCAAAATCAATAAAATATATTTTACAGCAAAAGTCATGCAAGTTGACTATTTGTAATGTACCAATTTGATGGCCTAGTTTGAGAAGTGATCAGTATATTAAAAGGTGATGCAAGAGTGGTGTTAATTATAGCCTTGGTATACAGATTTCAATTATAGAAAAAGAAAAGACATTCCAGCTTCAATCAAGGATAAGAATAAAAACTGAGACCAATAAAATAAATCTGATTTCATTTGGATACAACATTTGTTTTAATTAAAAAAAAGATTAACAAGCTTTTATTTTTGAAAAAGATTACAAAATATCAAATTTTTTGTGATATTGACAAATATTTCTCAGGCTAACTATTTTGTAACTAAATTATGAGCTGGTTGTAAGATATTTAAAAAAAATTATATTCTAAGTTTAGATGATTTGATCCAAACAGAATAAGAATTAGAAAATTATATATCCACATTGAGATGCATTTTATCAAAGAGAATACTTTATCGTTATCTTATATAGGTCATGTTGCGAATTAATTGAAACTTTATTGGATGTATGAGTTTTTCTATAAAATTCTAAATTATTTTTTCATGACTGTTCTGAAATTAATCAAAATTATATATTTTAGTGATATTTCACATTGCTAAATTTAAATTAGTTTTCATTTAGATACTAGAAAATTTGAATAAAACAAATACTATTATAGCAAATATGAGAATCAATGCTAGATAAATTAAAAGTTATGTAAATACTGACTATGATCATTATCAACTGAAAACTGCTTCCAACTTCTAGAATCTAAAGTGCAACATTTTTAATACTTCCAGAGATTTCTTAGTTATCTTATATAGATATATTATCATCTAAGAGTAATTTGGCAAACAAAGAGACAATTATCACTTCATAGACTTTTTCAATGTTGAAATATAGTCACTAATATTAAACTTTCTATGGTAAAAAAATATTTGAGTAATGTTAAAATTAAGTTACCTCTGTTGAGCTGTGGGTTGTAAAGTATTAGTTGTCATTATCAATGGCACAAATTCTTCGACATCTTTATGAACACTCATTTTATATAGCTGGTACATCAAGACAACAATTATAGGTAGCTATGTCAGTGCCTTTAGGGACATAGTAGCTATAGGGATTAAATAAAATTGTAAAAGAAATCAAATATATAAGCAATATAAAAAAAAAAGAAAAATCACAAAGTAACAATTTTTACTGCTAGAAAGTAATTTTGTAATTTTTAGTATAAAATTTTTCTTTAAACACACATAAAACTGGAGAACCATGCCATTAATTTGGTTAAGAGAACTACCAGTTATTGATACAATAAATTGGTATGCCTTCATTGTGTATTATAAGCAACAAAGTATGACATTTATAAAAGGATGGGTGAGTTCAGGGACAGGGAGCTTTTAGAGCTTGCTCAAAGTCCCTTCGGTTTCTGAAAAGTAAACAATAATTTGAAAGTTGAGTTTTTGAATGATCCAGTACATATTTTTCACATGACATCATTTTTCTTAATCTAATAATTTTTTTAACAATATTCAGGAAAAACAAACAAGAAAAACAATCAAAATTTAAAAAAATAATGAAATACAAATCACGATTTTTGGAAACCTAAGGAACATTCTTACTGATTGATTCTTCTGTTTAAAATGCATCAATCAAATTTTCAATTTCTAAGTTTCATATAAATTTTAATTTTCTTGAAAAGGATAAAATAAAAAACTGTTTGTGTACCATTGCAAACACTAGCATAAAAAATTAAAGTTTATTTTTAAAATATTTTAATTCAATACAAAATTGTTTGTTAATAAAAAAAAATGTAATAACTCTACTCTTTATCTCAAAATTAAAGCAAATTAAAAAAAAAACTGTATTTGAATTATATAGCTAGAATACCTAAGAGCAAGTTCCAAAATCTCCAAGGCAGAGAACTAACCGAAAGTAAAAGGACACAGGTAATGCTGTAAGTTAAATAAATATTACACTAATACAGTGTCTTTTCAATAACTTAAGAAGGTTATTTTTCAATTTTTGTAAGTCTTTCAAACTGAAACATAATAAAAACTTAGCTTGAAAAGTAAATTTCCAAATTCTAAATTTAACTTCTTTTTTTTTAGCTTGAATATTTAACTAAAGATAGTTAAGTCAACTGCATGTTTTAAAAAAAAAATTATAAAATATCAGAAATGTAAAAAACCACACAATGTATATTTTTATGCAATCTGTAGTCAAAAGAAATTGTATGTAAATCTTTCACATTTATTTAATTTAATATTTATACTGTGAAAGATTAACAATGCCTGACTTTCTAAACAATATTTTAATTTTCATAAAAATTAAAATATTATTATAATATTGTTATCATTAAAATTAAAATATCTTCAGCTTAATTTAAAAAAAGTTTACTCTTAAAAACTTTGTATTAAAAATGCAACAAAAAAAGCTAAATAAGTATATGTAATTCAAAACTGTGGGATAGGACATTTAACAAAGAATTTAAACTCTTAAATAAAAATTTTAAAAAGTTTAATTTCAAAGGTTTGTACTGTATCTAATTATTCTAAAATAGTATAATTACAAGTTAGTATAATTACAATCATAGGTAGCTCTGTAAGTTCATGTAATTAAGTTGATAAATCCATAGATTAAATTTATACTAATTAATAATAATTAAAAAATAGATTCTTAAGATCAAAATTAATGTTTTCTTTTTCTTTTCTCTTCCAGCCTCTTCTCTTGTAATTTATTTAAAATTAATGTTTTAAAGTTAGAGTATGTTCCCTACTAAATGCTGAATCTTATTTTGCACTGAAAGGGTTTTGTTTTAATTTTAATCATTTTTAACCCTACAAACTCTCTATAAACAAAAGAATTTAACCTGCATTTGTTTTATTAACTAGGATATTTATTTATTTATTTTTAATTTAATTCTATGAACGTTAAAATTTTAATGTTTAAACGGACTTTTGAATTATGTAATGTGATAAAAAAAATATGAATTTTCCCATTTTTTAAAAAATTTATTTCTATTTATCAGCTCTTTTCTCATAAATTGATTCTGATTGTTTTTTTCCCTGGGTAATCAGTTCTTAATTTAAACATTTAAAAGTATTTAATTTTACGCAAATATATTATAAGGTTACCTGATAAAAAGAATTTAGTGCCAAGAGTAATGATGTTTTTAAAACAATTGCTACCTATAATTGCTGTTAACATGCCTGTCTAAATTCTTGGGCATGCAACCCTTCATAGGTCAATTTGCTGTGCATGTGGCCCTTCACTTCAAAAGGTAGTGCACCTCTATTTTAATAATAGTAAAAATTTTCCTTAACTTTAAAGGCTTATACAGATTGAAAGCATGCATATTTTACAGATTGAAAGCATGCATATTTTACAGATTGAAAGCATGCATATTTTACAGATTGAAAGCATACAGATCATACAGATTGAAAGCATACATGATTTTTTTTTCAAGAGATGTTAAAGTTAATACAACTAAAAATTGATTAAAAGCATGCATACATGAATCTTTATTTCAAGAGATGGTTAAAGTAAATACCACTAAAAATTGACCTGAAGTTTGAATAAATTAAGCAAGAAAAAAGATTCCAAGCACGTTTTAGAATTAAATTATGGAAAAAATGCTTCTCACGTTAAACTTTTAAATGAAGTTACTTCATAACTTTTTTAATTTTACTTGAATATCATTTTTAAATTCAATAGCATCAAGAATAATAATGCAAACAATTATAAAATGCAATTGAAGTCTTCAAAATTAAAATATGAATGAGCTTTAAGAAGGTTTAGAAAGAAAAACAGACCTTTTAATGGGCTCCTAAAACCATATTTAAATTTAAGGCTTTTTTAGGAATGGAAACCCTTTTATACTTGCGAATAAGCTAATTTTTAAATATTACCAAGGCTACAACAAATAGTCTAAATTTTATAATGGTTTAGCCAAATAACTATTTTTATTGCTTACTCAGAAAATACAATAATCTTATTAGCATGCATTTAAAAAGGCTTTTAAACACAAGACTTGAAATTTTGATATTATATGAACTAATAATTAATTTAATAACTAATAATAACAGATTCACAGACGCTAAAATTATTTTTACTCACCATCTGAGTAGTTGAATTTGGACCCCTTTTTTAACTTTTCTCAATTTGAATCAGTGTTATGGTAAATGTTTCTTTCAATAACGGTTCCAACGTAGCTGCTAATAAATTTTTTACTTTTGGAGTAGGTCGTGGTTCAAACATAAGAAGCAAGTAATTAGGCAGATCTTTGTAAATATTCTTTACATAAAGCAGAAACATCTGTATCTATTCTTTAAATATATCATTATTTTCACACCACTGCATGCAACCTTTAGATTTCCCAACCACTTAAGTTTTATTTTAAGATATGGTACATTGTGGTTTAACAGGCCATGTAGGTGAAGAGTACCAAAACAAACAATATAAAATAAGTGAATAAAAAAAGTATTTAACCCCATAGAAATAAAAAAAAGAGGTTTTAATTACATTAAAAAGATTTATTTAGAACAAATTACCAATGAATGGAGAAACTTATAAACACTGAATGGAGAGAATTTCTATATTTTTTAATAATTCTTTTTTTAATTTATTTTTCTCTGCTTAATAAATCATGAAAATTTTAAAGATTTCTTTCACACTGGACTTTAAAATAATAAAAAAAGTATAAATAATTCAAAGTACTAATGAAATCTTCCTGTTGTGTTGTGGGGGAATCATTGATATTTCATATCCCCTAATATTTTGAGTTAGTCACACTAAAATTAAAAAGAACCCACAATATATTAATTTTTTTCATTATAACTTTCATTTAAATTTAGTGCAAAAATAGCATATTATTATATTTAAAAAAATTAATTTGTGACTAAGACTAATTATTATTAAAAAAAATTTTTTTTTTCAGGATCATAGCAATTTGGATTGGAAAAACAATACTCATCAATATTCCTCAGAATTTTTCATTAATGAAAAGCAAAATTTTAAATTCTTTTAAGCAATATCTATAAAAAACCTTGAAAAATTAAAACAACAAAACTTTAGGAACAATTTGGCAAGAAATCTCTGTACAGAGAATTTAAAATGAGTTAACTCCTTGTGATCATTGACATTTATATTGCAAATTATAGACTTTATAACTTTATTTATAAATTGATTAATCACAGAACTATTATCTTCCTCTCTTTCCTCTATTTTCTCCTTTTTTTACTCCCTCATTTTATCAAGAATTAGTCATAGAAGCATTTGTCATTATAATGGAAGTCTATATTAATATTTTTTTAAACTTTTAAGTGCAAAATAAGTAATTAATCAAAGAAGTGAAAAATCTAAAATCTTTTATAAGATACATTAAATGACATCCACTCAAGTCAATATTCTTTTCCCCATGAAAATGCGAGTTTAAAAACCTATAGAAACACATTCCACTCCATGTAATGCAAAAAATTTACAAAAGTTAATTATTAATAAAATAGTTTTCAAAATAGAACAAGTGTGAAATATATTAATACAAAAGCAAATTCATTTGAAAAAGAAAAATCATATAAATAACACATTCTTACTTCAAAGCTGCATGGTGGCCTGAAGGTCTTATGAAATTCTATGATTATTCTTAAAACTACTAATATGCTTTCCTCAGTTTCCACCTAAAATATTAATAAAAATAAAACATCAATAAAATCAGTATAGGAGAAGTCATAAAATTCCAACATTAAACATATAGAGGAAATATAGGTTGAGAAAAATATCTGCATAATTTCTCTAAGTTTTTATGAAAGCAACAAAATTCTAAGTTAATAAATAGCAATATTTTATTAGCTAATCTGTTCAGATGTAAACATCAATCTAATGTAGTTAAGTAATTTCTGAAAAAATAAAAAATTTAAAAATTAATCAAGTATTTAAAATTAAAAATTCGGTTTTGAGATGAAGCACAGTAAGTCAAATTTTATTTTCACTTTAAATTCTGAAACAAAAAGTGCCACTCTTTTCCCACAATATGAAGAAAATACAACCTCTTAATCTTTTATTTATTATTATAAAATGTAGAGCTAGAGAAGAAAATTTTCAGTTTTCAAAAAATATTTTCAGCTATTCAAAATTTTTACCAAATAAACTTTACTTTGCATAATTTTTGTACTAGTATTACCTCGAAGAGATAAATTTAATTTTAATTAGAATATTATTTATAATTACGGGCTTACAAATCCTGGGCACACGGTTGCCTAAAGACTTACAGCCCAATATTTCAGTAAAATTTAACACTTTTTTTAATCAAACAGCATGGCTCATAAAAATGAAATCCTAGAAGTTTAAACTTTTCTAGATCCATGCTCTTGATTTTTATGTATTTCAATTATACTCAACGAATAACAATGCATGCAGAACAAAAACATACTGCAAGTTCTTGTTCTGCCTATATAATTCAAATGTGTAATTGAGTTGAAGATTACTTTAATCTCTTAAACACTTTGAAGATCTCCTACATTTATCCAATCACTTCCTTTTTCAATCTAAAATATGATCACAGTTTTGTTAAGTAAATTGTTTTCATTAACTATAAAAAAAAGAATGGACAAAAAATTAACTTCTTAAAATATTAACTTAAGTATAAAAAATTTGTTTTAGTAATTTGTTTTTTTGGGCTTTAATGCTTTTATAATGAACTTGAGGTACAGGCTTTTCATTAAGCATAACAATAACTTTTAAATAATTTACCACATATATAGAAACTACAAATAAAAATGGTCTAAAATACATTTTTTTAGACATAAATAAATCTAAATAATCAAAAATACAAATTTAGGTATAGGAGTAAAATAAAAAATAATAGTTTGATAACTTAGTGCTAACTCTATACTATAGACAAACATGTAGTGAGCATTTACACAAAATTTCAATAAAATAAGACAAACAAATATTTAAAATATCACACCAATACCAATAGAGAAAATTAATGAAGCAGGTTTTGAGATACAGCAACTGCACTTATATTTAAAAAAGAATGAAACGGAAAAACCAGTTTGTGTTCTTTTTTTTTTTTTTTATTTAGACACAATAAAAAGTAGTGGGTACATTTAATTAAATTTGTTAACTAGCTATATTCTCAAGATTAGAATGTCAAAGATAAATTTGACCTCAATTCCAATTTAACTCTCAATGAAATAATAAAAGTTATAAAATAAAAAAATTTAAAAAGAAAAACTTTTCAAAGAGTTTTTTTTCCTAGCACACATTGCTAATTTTTAGGAAACTTATAAAATAAACAAAAATCAGGAGAATTTTTAATGAATCGGGATAAATTAACAAAATCTGGCAAAGCTGATAACTACAAATTTATCTCTTGAAATAAAAGTACATGCTGTTAAATAGCATTGCTATCAATCAAAGCAATGAAGAAACTACTTTTCGTAATCTTCTTAAACATTCTTTTAAATAAAGCATCTGAATGGCGGAGAACAGTTCACCAAACTATTCGAAAATGCCTCTATATAAATTTCAAAAAAATTTCTAATTATATTTTTGTACTTTACAACTTAGATGCAATTTTATACCAAACTCTGGAGTGATTTTCTTTGTCAAAAACTCCATTTTTTAAGCTTTTTAGTGCACCAGTAAGACTTTAGATGGTTCACAATGCTGAATTAGTTGCATGATTCCTTTAGCATCAGCATGTGCACTGAACAACATATACTGCACAGACATTTCAACTTCTACCTATTTAAAATATTCATGTCATGAACAGAACTTCAGATCATAAATTTATTAAAACTAATAACTAAGTTAATAACTAACTTACAATCTGGCGATTTTCAAATTCAATTTACTTGGCACCGCTAATGACTTTATGACCAATCGTTCCAGATACACAATAACCTGGCACAATTAACTATAAAAAAAATATGATCAATTTTAATTTGAACAAACATTTTTAACATATACATGATTTCTAAAAAGTAACTTAAAATAAAGTAGCCCCTCACTAGGCCACAAGGAAAAGGTTCATCGTATTAAAATGCATTTCTGCCAATTTATGCTCTTTGCAAGATCGATTTTCTTAAGTGGTAAGAAATGAGAGTTGAAAAATCACTTAAAAACTTAGTTATGGTTACAATTATTCGAAATTAAGTTTAGGAATTCAAATGAAATAGTGTAGGGAACCACTGCCAAACTAGATTCGCCATCACTTTAAATATAAAAATTATAAAAATATAAAATGTAATCTAAAAAGATTTTTTAAATTCCTTAATTCAAGCTAATAGATTTTGAGACAACCAGTAGATATTTTAACCTGCCTAAAACCTCACATCTTTTTTTCAAGTCACTTAAAAACTTGCCTTATTATAAATGTAACTATCATTGTATGTATCATTTTACTCTAGTGTATCATTTTTTAATCAAGAATTGATTTCATTTTCAATGATAAAAGTATCTACAAGTGTCACAGATGAAACAAAGCTATTTGTTCAAAGCACTCTTGAGTAGGAAAATATTGACAAAGCTCTTTGGCATTTACTGCGTTTCTGAAAGTTTATACAGACGGACCTGTTTATATTGCATCTTTCGAGAAAAGCAGAAAATTTGAAATAAAGAGGTTTTTGAGTTATACAGGTACTTTAAAAAATGTAATTTAATTAAGAAATTTGATTATAAGTGCCTTAATTATTTTTTGGAGAAATATATAGGCATTTCTGTACATAAATTACACCACATATATCTATTTACATAAAAAATTTTAACATACCTTTAACACTGAAAATAATCTTTTTAAAGATTTTTGACGTCTAACCTTCTTTGTTTGCTATGTTGTTAATTATTAGAAATCGAGAAACAGAGATTTTGAAAGAAACAAGGAAAATGCATTGAATTTAAATAGTAAATGTGAGGAATTTTAGAAATTTTGAGATATAGAGGTTTGAGATAAACAGCTTTAACTGTAATAATAAAGGTCTTAGTTCAAGATTGAAGTTAATTTGACATGTTAAAGTTGAAAAAACATGAAAAATTAACATGTATTACTGTAAGTATTACTAAAAATTTAATACGGGGAAGCAAGCCCAGTCTCATCCTAATCGAGAAATAAAACATGATTTGTTTAACATCAAAAAGAAACTTAATAGCATTTTTTTCAAGTAATAAACAAAACTAATAATTCTTAAGCAAGAATAGAATTATCTACAAAACCCAGTAAATGTAAGACAATTTAAAAGTTTTATAACGGCTTTCTTAAGAAGACAAGCGAAAGGGATTAGAACTATTGGAACAGAAAGATATTACAATTTCATTGAAATGACGCGTTAGAAATAAATCTGCAGTGAATAGAAATTAATCAGCAAAAAGAATTTCCAAGCTACTGAAACTATTTACCATTCCATTAATAATTAAAAACTGCTTTTGTTGTTTTCATAGAAAAGTTTTAACCCTTGAGATACTCCTTGGATAAAACTGTATTTCAAAAAACTGTAAAAGATTCTCTTATTTCTTCTACATTAGAGACACAGGTGATTGTGACTCAAAGTGAAAAACCCTGAAATTTTATGCGTAAAAACTCGATAACAAGTTATAAACTTATATACAATTCACATTTAATATAAGTTTTTGAAATAAAGATTTATAAATAAATTATCTACCTTTAAAGAATATCATACTTTTATGGTAACTAATTTAAAAAAAACTTAATTCTTATAAAAATTGCAATATTGGGTTCTAAATTTGTGTGAATATTAATCACGATATTGGATTTAATAACGGAAAAATACAAATCCCAATATTGGATTTTTGAAACTCATAAATAGAAATGGGGATGCATTATTTTTAGATCCTGTGAATGTGAATAGCGACATTGGATTTTAAATTCGCGCGAATGCAAATAGCGATATTGATTTCAAAAATGCGACAATACAAATTGCGATATTGGATTTTAAATCACATGAACACTAATCGAAATGTACGATTCTTAAATCACGTGAATACGATTCACAATGAGAAACTTTTAAATACGAAAATCGATGTTTGATAATAAAATCACATGGATATGGATCGCAATATTAGCGGATTCCGGTATAGTTTCAAATATTAAATATGACCGACTAACAAGAAAATTAAAATTGCCGAACAATCACATGTATGAGAACATCTCTTTAACACGATTTAGTGAAGGTTTCAAAATTTGAATTGCAGAACTTACTTTAAATTTTAGGTTAATTTCCAGCACAGTTTCAAATAATAAAAATTACCAACTAACAAAAAAAAAAAAAAAAAAATCAAAATTGCATAACAGTCACATGTATGAAAACGTCTTGTGAACGTGATTTAGTGAAGGTTTCAAAATTTAAATTGTAGAACTTAATTCTCACTTTAAAGTTTAGGTTGCAGTGAAAATTTTGTCAGATTAAAAGTTTTTATTCGCGGAGTCAGCGAATCAATGGTCTTGAGATACGCAGAATTCTGCGAAAAAATCACATGCTCTGCTCCTAGACCTGAAGGAATGGTGTAAAAAAAGGGGGGAAGGTACGTTCGGAATACAATCAGCCCAGCAGAGAAATATAAAGAAGGGAGAAAATTTTTTAAATCATTAATAAAATTTTAAAATTGGAACTATGTGAAATTATAAGAGGAGTTATTATAAAGCAAATCAACAAATATATTGAGATATTTATATTGAATAAAACAAAAAATGCCATGTATCATTGTAAAAAAATAAATACTTTAAGTGCTACACTTGATAAAATTTAAAAATACTAAAATTAGATACTCACAATGATAAAATTAAAATATTTTTAATGAAAGAAAAGATAAAATATTTTATTTGTTTAAATCAACTAACTTGATATGTCTGAAATTAAACATAAACATATTACGGTGCACAAATATTTTCTTGATTTTTTGGTTGGTTCAAGCTATGAACATCTTAGAAAAGGTGGCAGCCTAAATGAAAAAAGAATATTAGAGTGAAGAATTTTTATTCACATTTTAAAATCAATAATGTAGGTTTTTGTACATCAATATATTTACTTTTTCAGTTAGATCAACAGCAAAATAGATGGGTATTTTAAGATTCATCTTCTCCCAGTAAATTTCAAGAAGAATGCACATCTCTTGAGCATGACCCAGAGCAAAAACTGGAATTAAAACCTAAATGAAAAATAATAAACATTTATGCACAGATAATAAAATGCATTCAAAATTTATGAGTAAAATGGATTCGAAAAAAAAAAATTCACACTAGTTTAAACCTCTTTATTAACATAAAAACTAACCTTAGAAATGTAAAGATTTTTTTTAACAATCTAGTAGCACAATTATAATAAACATTATATATATAGAGAGAGAAAATATGTATACCTGGTGTTGAAAATGCCATATACTTATCTCCTCATATCTATTTCATTATTAGTAAAAATAAAAAATTAAAACTGAAAAATCTGTAATAGAAACTTTTTTTATTCTGTTAATCACCCATAACTTATGTAAGTAATTTAACGTTGATAAACTTCTTTCAAAAATCAAAAGACATCTTCTTTTAAGAATCAAAAATTTGTTACTAAATTCTAAAATAATTAGTAGCAGAAAAAACTTTAATTTACAAGATAAGGATAAATATATAGTATTTTTTTTAATTCAGTATTTCAGAAAATATTATAGATATTACACTTATAGAAGGATAAATTTCTTAAGTCTACAAGGGATATTGAAAATATTGTTAAATAAAACTTCACATTAAAAGAAGAGAAAAAGTGGCTTTAACCGCTTTTCCTCATAATTTATTAATGTTACCAATTTCTCTTAGAAAGAAGCATTTTTTTCTAGATCACAGATCAAAAAATACTAGAAAAAAACTAAAAAATTTTTTCTTAATGAAGATTCCTTTTTATAATATAAAAACTTTGTATAACTAGTATTTCACTGTACATAAAGGTTATAGATTCTAAAAATTTCTGTAGTTCTATTTCAACATCCTGGATCCTAATTATTTCTTAAATTTTAAACCAGTACAAACAATTAATAACATAACATATTATTAAAAAAAATCTACATGCATTTAATCTAGATAAATTTAAAAAATAAAGAAGTATGTTTTATGATTAAAAAAAAACTTATGATTAATGGTTCTTCATTCCATTTCTACTATTTAACTGCAATATATGCTATCTTAATTTCTCTAGACCAGTGATTCTCAACCTTTTTTTTTGTTGCGGCACACTTTTAACGATTTCGAAATTTGACGGCACACAATGAAAAAAATTAGATTTAAAGTAGTTTAATTACCTATTTTATACTGAGTTAAATAGTTTGTGATAATAATTTTGAATGTGAAATAAAATAATCTGTACTTCAAAAGCAAATTTATTAAGGGATTAATTATTTCTTTCAACCAATTTTTTATTAGTTAGTAACAGTTATTTATTTTTTGCTAGTTATTAATTGTTAGCTTGCTTTCTACAGTAATTAACTGTTAGTTTTTTTTGCATTAACTGTTATTTTTTTGTGATTTCTTTTTAACTAGTTCTTTTGCTAATTATTAATTGTTAGCTTAATTTTTCTAAGTTATCCTTTGTTAATTTGTTTATTAATTGCATAGCTTACTTTAGTGATTACCTCTTATAACATTTTTTAAAATTGTGTGTCATATATAATTTAAACACTTCCATCTTATTTTATTATTGTCAGAGACAAGACAATCGCCGACAAAGATGTTCACGTGGTTAAAGTGTGGAGAAATTACAAAAAGTATATATGTATATATATATAAATTTTTCTTTAATTTAAACTTTACTCATAATAAAAAAAAGGATTTTAATTTTTATTGTATCATTTCTAATATTTGGCGGCACATTTTAAGAATTTGGCGGCACACAAAAGTGCCGCGGTACAGTGGTTGAGAATCACTGCTCTAGACACTAGTCTTTCATGCTGGCATTTGCTACAGTTAAGTAATTAGTAATTAGTTTCATCCATTAAACAAGAACTAGTTGTTTAAATGGGAATGCTTAAAAATATATTAAAAATAAAAGAAATTTTGGCTTAAAATATATTCAAACTAGAAATTCTTTAAGACTAAATAATTTTTAACTGTTAAAAAGGAGGGTTTTTTGTATTTATAGACAAATTTAAAAAAAACAACACATATTTTTTTTTTTATTTTAAAAGATATGATACCCATCACTGGATATCTTATTTTTACACCGATTGTAACCAATTCCTTTTAAATTAGGCTTTTCTAGACCATTTAAATTAAAAAGAGTTAGAAACAAAAAAAAATTAGACTGCTAAAATAGAATCCTTGTCAAATAGGCTTTTCTACCGGATTCAAATTAAAAAAAGTTTAGAAAGAATTAAAAAAAAAAAATCAACAGTAAAAATTGAATCTTTGTTAAACAGAATTTTTCACAATATTCAAATTGAAACTGTTTTAAAAAGCAAATGCACATGAGAATCACAGAAATAGTAATATTGCCAATAGTAAAATGTGTTTTAATTAATGCATTAAATATACGAAAAATTTTTTGAACACATATTATACAGCTATAAGTAAACAGAGTGCTTAGCCAAATATCTCAACAAAAAATAAGCAGCTTTTAAGTACTTTCTAAGCAATCAAAAAATATTTTTTAACATAACATAACATAAACTTAGTAGGCTTTACTGTATAAAAAAGAAACTGAAATATTTAATATTACTGTAAATTAAATATTTCAAATAATAAATCTTGCCCAAATATTTCAATATTTTTTTAAATAACTTCATATATATCAAATATTTCAAATACTTATAAATTATGTTATTTTATACTAAATAAAAATTAATGCAATTTTGTTTCTCTGTGTCCATTCATAAGAGTATAGTCATTGAATGTATTTCATTTTAATGAAATAAAAAAGTCAGAGTCATGCTAATGTGAATATAGTTGTTTACTTGCCTTCAATTAATATTTATGTTGTCTCATAGTAGAAAAAATAATTATTAGTAAGTAATTTTAAAAACTGAATGAATAAAATTAACATGTTAGTGTACTAGGATGTATTTTTTCGTATACTGATTTATATGCTACAGTGTAAAGTAGAAAGCTAAAAGTCCTGCCTGATGATTTCCTTTTAAATTTGCTTGAAACATTTCTGAAATTTTTAAATTTAGAATAGGGTTAAACTTTTATAAATGACATGCCTTGCATCCTAACAGTGATAAGACACTATTTTTGTACATTCAGAATGCAATGGGATAAACTGGATAAAATAGAAGAAATCCTTAATTATCACAGAGAACAAAATTAAAATTTATAAAAATTCATTGAAACTAAGTTTTTAAACAGGTTTTGTTCATTTACAATGAATTTGTAAATTTAATACAAAAGATAAAACTAAAACTATAAATTCCACATTTAAATTTAGTCATAAAACAAAAAATTAAGGATGATAAGCTTTATTAAGCATTATTCTATACTTATATTTTATTCTATACCAATTTGGAGTGAAAGATATTATTCAAATAAAATTAATTTCAATTAATTATCATTTATTTCAATGCTTTTGTTCTAAGCAATTTCACTTTTTTATGTCCTAATCACACTTAAGTTCAGCATTTAGTTATTATATGACAATACTAAACATAAAAAATTATTAATGTTATTTACACAGTAAAACATAAAGGCCTTGCTTAGAGTTACTCATTAATTTAAACATATAATTTTAAATAAGAAAAAAAGCCCCCCCCCCTCCCTAAGAGCAGTTTTGTTCCATTGGGGTACAAACTTCATGATCTTGTTTAAACTTAGTATACAGAAACAGTAAAACATTAATGCTAGTACATAATTTACACCCCTTTGAAAAAAATACTTAGATTAAGCTATTTTTCTATTAATGTATTAGCATTAGAGATGTAGAAATTAAAAAAAAATTTACAGCTAATTTAACACATTGGACATTTATTATTCAGAAAGGTATCAACATCTCACAACTGAATATGGATTAAATAAAAAATTGTGTATTATTCATATTCCGAAACAGATTTGTATGATCAATTCTTTAAAAAAATTACTTGATACCTATATAAACTTTTGCATTTAAAAAATATATTTCAGGCAAATCTCTCCACCTTTAGGTGTTACTTTTGAAGTCACAAATAATGGGAATTATAATCAGAATTTAAGGGCTATTAAACCATAACCACTCTCAAATAAAGAAAACTAAAAAATTGAGATTTCAATAATTTATATGAGCAGTTAATTGAATTTTTCTTCAAAGTTAATAATGAATTAACTATTTTCAATGTAAGAAAAACTAAATTGTATCTTAAATGTATATAATTTTGTAAAATTTTAAAGAAATATAGATCCCATTGAATTAGCAATAAAACTGATGACTGATTTTTTTGGACCATTAAGAAACATAAATAAAAAAAATGTGATTGTCAATTAAAATAACTTTGCACAATTTCTTGATTCATAAGAATTTAGGACAATATATATCCTTCTTAATGAAGAAAAAATATTTTATTTCTTGAAAAAAAAAAGTACTTTGAAAAATTCTTATTCATAAATGTTTTAAACTAAAATTAAAATGCTTTAATTATTTATAGATCAATACAATAAGTTAAAAGTATTACACTTATTATCGGGAAAGATTTTACTTACCAGATGAAACAGTGAAGACAGAATTGTAGTCAGACATAGTAGCTTGCTTGGTTGAATCATCTTGTATGCGCACAGGTTGATTTGTTTATGATCCTTTGTTCCAAAGCTCTTGCCATATCTTCCTGTTGCTCATAATGATGAGTAACCAAAGCAACAGATTCAACTTTTGTTTCAGGTTCCTATAAAATAAATGTGATTTTACTTAAAATAATTATTTATACAATTGCAGAGGTACACTAACCATTATTTATACACTAAAAGCTTATGGAAATTTAAAGTTAGAAAAATTTTAAGATGTATATAACTGTTAGTTTGTATTTTTCACAAGTATTTATTAAAATTTTATGAACTTTCACTAGAAAAGAATAAAACGCTTAATGAACATTTATTTTTAATTTATTAATGTATTTCAGTTAACAAAATTACGTTATTATCTAGTGAAAATGTGAGAAATTTTTAATGGCCACTTTAAAAAACTAGCTGCCTTTTCAAAAGGAAAATAAAGAAAAATAATATAATTTTAGTTTTTTTATTGACTTTTATATCTTTGAAAAATTGACAGTTAACAGAATTTTTTTTCACAAAAAACATGATTACTAAGAAGCAATGATTTCATTTAACCACATGCAACGACAGAAAATTCGAAAAATAGAAGGGTGGTTTAAATAATAACTAACCATCAGGTCAGCTGATAGCTTCTTGTTTTTGACTACCAGTGATACCAATATCAATTCTTTCATATTTGTAATTTTCAGCATCCAAAAATACTTCAAGGATGTTCAACATTTTCATCCTCTAGGTAAGAAAACAAATAATATTTTAAATTAAGTACATAAATAAGCGAAGTTACCAACATAAGAGAAAAAAAGAAGAAAAAAAAAACAATCCGAGGATTTTTCAAAAATGTAAATTTTACACCAACTCTCAAACAATGTAGATAAAATTCTAGAAAAAAGAAATTTTAGAGATTTTACAATCAATTAAAAGAAACTGGCATTTTAAATTTGCTGCACATCTTTTAGCTTGCAGTTGTCTTTAATTGAACTTTAATACTACTTGTATCTATCATTTTACAAATGATGACTGGAGACAAAAGAACTGTTGCTCTCACATGGACTTCAGAAGGAAAACGAACTAGAGAGGTTTTATGGTCGAGATAGAACATTGCAAACTTAATATCTTTATATATAAGTTACAAAACAAAGAATTAAAGATAATACTTCAATTAAAAAATAGCAATCGGAATTTTGAGAAATGATAATGTTTATAAACATTAGTACATTTCAGATTAACAAAATTAAGTATTATAAATGAACAGAAGAAGGTCCTTGAATGTTGAGCACTGTCTTAATGAATTGTTTCAGTTTTATAATCTTCTGTGTTAATAATTTCTACCAGAGTAAATTCCTTGTTTACTTTGTTACTGAATAAATTTTGATACTTCAAAAATGGTAAAAATAAATTATTGGTTTAAAATCAGTTACGAAAGATTGCACGAAAATATTTCTACGCTTTTAGCTTACTTGTTTTCCGTGACTTTTCAGTTTCTTTGGAATTCAAAGTTTATACGGGGTTAGATAAAAGCGCACAGCGAACTATTAAATGAACATCTCAAAAAGGAGCAGAAACAAGAATAAATAACTCTATTTTAATTGTGGAGCATGGACACTAGAGTATCGTATGGAAGCCTAGCTTAATGTAAAATTTCCCCTACAATTGAACTTGAACAAAAAAATACGGAGTATCTTGTATGGATACAGAACCTTCTATTTAAGCTGAATTAAAATTTTCATAATAATTAAAGTACTTAGGACAAAATTGTATTTAAGTTAAATTAATTTTTAAATACATAAAAATATTTAAATAATTGATAGGATTAGTTAAAACAGGAAACAATTTCCCAGAAGTCAAAGATTTTTAATGACTTAGTTATTATATTCAAGAAAAAGTTAAAAATAGAATAACGATGCTAAAAATTAAAATTTAAGTTTTAAAATTAAAAACACCCATTCGATAAGATCATTAAAAGCGAGATGCCTAAGCAAATACAGCTAGTGAAGAGATAAGTCACAAAGCAAAAAAAAAAAAAAAACCAAAAAAAAACGCTCGAACTTAAAATTGGTCAGGGAATCGGGGGGGGGGGTCGAAAAAATTTCTATCTTTATCCTTTTAGCAGAGTGCTGTGTGCAAGCGAAGAGAATTGGATGGTGGGTAGAGGAGGAAGTTTGTTTACGTGCGCCGTTGCTAGGCAACCAGAGTTAAGAAAATTGTTTCTTTGCTCTTAAAAAGAAGAAAGATAATATTTTAGAAAAATTTAAGAAGTGCGCTTTCTTTTAATTGGGATTGTATCATCTATTAAATTTAAAATCGCCTTTGACCTTTTGGCTGAAGAGGGCCTAGATTCATTTGGGGTAATTTTTTAGTTATTTTTTTGGCAAACGAAAAAAAAAAACGGTTGGAATGTTGAGGTCGAAGTGAATAACTTCATTCCTAATGAACCAAGAGACTTTAGTAATAATTCTAAGAGTTTTATTTTTGAGTGTCTGGATGCTCATACGATTTGCCTAGGAATGGGGATTCCGTAAGTAAGGATGGGTCTAATGATGGAGGTATAGGATAATAGTTTCGATTTGAGTTTACTTTTACTATTTATATAGCAACTAATTTCACCTTGAGCAGCCTTTGCTTTGTCGAGAGTTTTTGTAACTCTCTGTTAAATGTAAACTGGAATCAAGAGTGATTCCTGAATATTTAGCATTTTTGTCCCAGGGATTGAGTTCGTTAAAGACGGTCAAGGGAGAGGGAAAAGAGCTAATTCTTCTTCTTTTTTTTTCCTTTTAAAAATGACAGCGACAGGTTTAGAGGCATTAATTTTGATTTTCCAATCAACGAGCCAAAGCATCAAATCGTCTAAGCATTTTTGGAGATCCTTTATGATTTTTGATAATTCCCTTGAATGGGTAAAATGCAGTAACACGAAATTTGAAACCAGGGACCGGGGGATATTAGTAAAGTAAAGACAAAATAAGAGGGGGGAAATGAGAGTACCTTTCGGGGGACTTTAATAGTTTTGGGGTCTCAGATATGATTACGAAATTTTACACGGAAAAATATAATATTAATGAATGGGTTTGATAATATGAAAAAAATGGGTCGAAAAACTAAGTCGAACGAGCATGTAAGAGAGGGCAAGGTCGGCCCCATGATATTTACTCACATTTTCTGGGTCTTCATGATCAAATAATTCTTGCTCTTCCTTATCATTTTGAACTAGATTATGTCTGAGACTTATATAAATGTCCATAATAGAGCTACATCTCAAATTAATAAAATCAAATCTTAATAGTGTATCTTAAAATTATTTAATTTTCTAGATATTTCTTTGCATATGGATTAATAACAGTGCCACGAATTTTAAGTGGTTATTTCTACTTCTTGAATTCTACATTTATTGTATACTATTGTCTACTCCAAGTATAGGCATTCCTCCCCATTGCTTTCTAATTATTATTAATATCTGTGGACTGATCGTTAAGAGATCACCCCAGCAGATCACCGAAGTGAAACATCACTGGCTGCGGTCAGTGTGAGGGTGGGTGACCACTTGGATCAGTCTGCGTAGGGACCAAGAACATACGGTTACAAAAGCGTAAAGTAAAAATTGCAAGGTAATAAGTAGATATAGTCTCATTTTAAAAATACATTTCTTTTTTTACTGTGTTTTTAATTAATTCATTAATTTTGAGAGTAATGAATAAAATTAAAAAATAAAATAAAAACATTGAAAAACTTTCAATTTTGAGGAAAAGATTTCAAAGGGATAACGGGAAAGATAGTTCTAAATTTAATTAAAACTATCTCCTTTATGATTTAAACATTGTAAAAAAATGTTTTCCTTCAAAATTTAATTAGACAAATATTTTGAAAGCACGACAATATATAAATTTTCAGATTCAAATAAAAGTTATTTATTAAAATATATTCCACAAAATATTAACAAGATTAATATTATTAATCATAGCGAATTTATATAGATCTCTAAACAATTAAGCAAACTAAAAAAAATTCATATTACAAAAGTAAATTAGTGAATGGCTCCTAAAAACGTTTATTATTCTTTGTTACTTGGTGCAGAATTTAAATTTCTTTAATAAAATGTTAAAAAAAAATTAAAATAATTTTGAAATTTAATTACAATGAGTATTGAAGCTAAACATTTTTACCCTACATTCTTAATATTTAACATATCTGAGAAAATTTACTTTTTTATTTCAACTGCTTTTAAATAAAATCATTAAGATATGAATTACAGTTTTTTGGAAGGGCAAATCTGATTTTTTTACATAACTAAACATAAGATTTTTGCAGCATTTAAAACATAAAAGCTCCACACTTAATGCTTCTTTCATACCTTGGCACTAAATATTATATAGTTATATCATAAAACAGCTTAAAAGTGACAATTTTAAAAGTAATAATATAATAATTAATGAAAAGTAATAAGTAAAACAAAAAGGGAATAAAGTACAATAAATTTTTTGCAAAAATTTTATGCAATTGGTGGACGGTCCCTGAAGTAAAAATATTATGCTTGATATTTTCAATTTACCTAACTCATAAATTAAAACTTGTGGTTTGCAGGTCAATAATAACTTGTCTTAGCCATTAAATTTTATTTCGTTGGTGAGTTAACGAGAATTTTGGATGGACTATCGAATTTCTATCAAATTCAAAATTACAAGGCTTTGTAGTTGAACATTGACTGTCGTGAATCAAAAATTGTTCAATAACCGTTATAAAATAAAATTGTTAAGGAGGCATAACTTTAGTGAAACGGAAAAAGAATTACCAATCAGGTGCCCTGGGTTCAATTCCCAGCTCTCACGGAGCAGGCAGTAGAAGTAAAAGATCATCACTGCAAATGGGTAGCGGATTAAAACCCCTTCACCGTTATCATGTGCGGTTTTGGCGGCTTTTCTCTCTATGAAACGTTTGCCTTTTTCTGTGCAGGGAAAAAGATATATTCGATATTTATTGTCATACAATGGAAGTGCGGGAAACATTTTGAAAGTGTCTTTCGAAACAGTTAACAGGAACAGCAAAAATATCACACGTGGAAAAAAAGCTATTTATTACTATATTGTGCTAAATCCATTCTTCATAAAAAATTAAACATATAAATAATAGTAATAACATAAATTTATCAAGCTTCTGGTTGAGAATATAATGACATTCTTTTAACAATTTTGTACATCTTTTTCTTTAATAAACAGATATTTAATAGTATATGATGTGTACTTTTCTCATTTGTAATGTATACCACCATTATGGAGTTTAAAAAGATTTCAGATTTCAATTTTTAAGTAATGTTAATCATGTAATTTACAATAAAAAAAATGTTTTTTTCTAAGTGAGATATAAAAATTTTTAGGATAGTTTTCGACATTCAAAGTACAAATCGAATATTTGGTTCAGACGAATAATATACTGCAGGGAATAGTACCTTAATTTTTTTTCTTTTAAAATAATATCAATTTATTTTAAGTTCGTTGATAAATTATTGCATTACAAAATAAAATGCTTATAAAATCTTCAAATAGATATTAACACAAAACTTATGAACTAAAGAAGAACCTATACCATTTATGTTCAAAAAACTAAAAATAAATTGCATTTTAACATCAAACGTTAGTCCGCGATAAGTGCCAAAATAAGTTTTAGATAACTTTTGTCCAATAAAACATAAGTTAATATTTTACCGTTAAACAACAGTTCATTTTATTTTATAGAAGGCGTTGAACATTAAATACGTAACCAATGTCATCTCCAATATTCGGTCAAGCATTGGGACATAACTAGCCTCCGTGAAGGACTTTTTGATGAAACTAACCCACATTTGTGTTATATGGAGAAGAAAACCACAAAAACCTCCCACGGTCAGCCCGGAAGCAAGGGTACAATATTAACTCTTTGTAGTAAGTCGTTAGTCAATAAAAATGTGGGGAAATTTAGTATCTTTCGTAAGCGTTGCTCATTACCATCTTCCTCCCAGTTTGTCAGAAAAAATGGACTTCAAAAATAAGCTTAGAGGCTTTCGTTATATTTGCAAAATATTGAAAACTAATTTAGCATGAAGTTGAAATTTTTACTAAACTATGATGTATTGTAATAAAAAAATACGATCAATTCTATGACGTAAATGAATTTCATCATAAAAACAATCAATTTTGTAAAATGGAAACAATTAGATTCCATATGAAGTTATTATTTTAAAAGGTTTTTGATAAAACCATTAAAATATTTAGTATTTGCATAATGAATTTGTCAGCCGGCATAATTTATGTATTTGAAAACAAATACTTTAAAAATTAGATTACATGAGCACCTTTTCTACAAGTCCAAGACAACCTAATGTTGCCAGATAAGCTAACTAATGTTCTAAAAATCACAAGCGAGAATTTTGCCCCTAAATTTCTGCATGTACAAATTTGTTAAAACAAGTTAGCAACAAAAGTAACGTTATCTCATCTATCAAAATTGTACAAAGTTTTAGCTATTTTATAGCATAGACACTAAAGTTTGAGTTTGCAAAACTGTCATAACAAAAAAGGTACGGTCGAAACTCATTCCTCATAGATGAAACTCAAGTTTAAATTTCAACCCAAACACTTGTCCCTTAGAGAAAATTTTAAGACCAACGTAAAGGCTTGTTTGCCCATCCACAAAATTAGTTTTGACTCAAACAAATTTCAGCTAGTTTATTATTTAGAAACTAAACTCTTAAATTTCGCACTCAAATGTTTGCCCATAATACCAAATTAAAGGAGCCATCCAAAAACAATCGAAGCAAAGTTTACTTTAATTTTAACCTACAAACAGAAAGTTTTAATTTCACCTCCAGAAGTTAACTCATCGAGCAAAATTGTCTTCCTAATGAAAATTTTCATTTTCCTATTAATCAAATTTAAGTTATAGAAAAGAATAAGCGTAAGATAGCTTTTGCTTTGAAATTTAGAATACTGCCATCAAATATTTCATTAATAATTAGAATTTCCTTTCCTTTCATTTATTTCTTTTCTGATTAATAAAGAATAAGGGAGAAGCTTGAAATTCATAATCATTAATTTATTTTAGAATTACGAGAAACAAGTCACGTTCATTAATGTTTAACATAGTAATATTTTGAAAACTCATTCTTTGCCCACAGCACTAAATATGATAATACGGCCTATCTGATAATTATTTAGTTTAAGGAAACTAAATAATTGTCTTTAACATCTAATTGTGTATATGTAGGATGACATCTCAATAAAATTATGGTACTTGGAGTTTTCATAGCAATATATTGCAACTTAAAATCATCAATACTAAATTTACTATGAAAATATTCATGAATTCTGATTCAAGATTCATAATTAGCAAAAAATACTACAGTTAAGTTTTGTTCTGTTATAATGAGACAATATGTTTACCATATTTGAAAAACTAATTTTTAGCTTAAGATCCTGAAAAAACAAAAAATAATTTAAAAAAAAATTTTTTTTTCAGAAATTTTTTGTTGTTGTTATAATTGTACTTGACATCTGTCATTTGGGTAAGCTGTTTTTAAGTTTGATCATGTAACTTAGATTTGTAATAAGCAAACATAAAAGTTCATGCATTGCACAAAAACGTTAGTACTTTGTTAGCCCATCAAACTTTTTTGCACAAAAGTAACATTTTCTAGATCATTAATAGGAAATCGGTAGCCCAATAAAAAATTTCATTTAAAAATTCGTATCATCCACCAAAGAAGAGTCATGATAAATAAGTATTTAGCTTACTTTTTATACCCGCCAAAAAAATTGTTACTGAATCAAGTTTTAGCTACTTTATGACCTAGAAACTACAAGTTTGACCTTCGCCTTAATACGTTAAACCTTAATACGTTAACCCATAATAAGAAATTGTAGGACAAATCAAAAATTTTCGTTAGCAAATCCACTTATCGAAAAATATGGCCTAACTCATAGCTAACTATAAACAAGTTTGAATTTTATCATAAAACGTTAGTTCATTGTAGAAAATGACTAGCCCAGAAAAATTTTGTTTGCCAACATACCAAAAAGGAAAAAAAAAACGTTTCCCCTCACTAAACTATTTGTTGCCTTTATCTCAGACACGTTAGCTCACAGAAAAGAATTGCGTCTACGCTTAATCCGGGCAAAAAATTTTCGTTTGAGTTAATTTTAATGCCACAAGTTAAAAGCAATCAAGTCAAATGCCACAACAAGTTAAGCATAACATGGAATCACAAGTTTGAATATTGCCTTTAAACGCCAGCCTGGTATAGACAAATAATAAGCCTAACATATTAATTAGTCTAGTAACCGCAGAAAACTTAGATAAAGTTTTTTTTCTTCATAGAAACTAGAAGTTTGAATTTGGCCGCCAATTTTTAGACCATAATGGAAAATAGTTGTCCACGTTAGCCCAACAAAAAATTTTCTTATTTAACAAAAACTTTTTTTCAGCTAAATCGCTTAAAAATATGGCCAAAACAAGTTTTTTTTATATCTTTTGACTTTGTAACCACAATTTTTAGTTTTACTTCCAAATATTAGCCCAATGAATATTTTCATTAGTCTACAAACGAAAAACTTTTTAGCTATCACGCTTTGAAAGTTTGAATATTGCCTTTAAACGTTAGACCGTGATAGAAGATCGTTAGTTTACGATAAATTTTCCATTGTTCGTTGGCCTAAATAAGTTAGGATCCAAAACAGTTTTAGAAAACTTTTGAAAGAAAAACTCATAAGTTTGAATTCTATTTCCAAATACTGGCCGATTGTAATAAATCGTTAGCTAAAAGCTTTAATAAGCCTTGCACCAAGGAAAATTATAAATTAGCTAAAATTTTTAAACATACCAAAAAGGTTGAATTTCGCTCCAAATTTTTGAACTACTTATGAAATTGTCAGACGGCACAAACAAATCAAAAATTTACGTTAGACAGCTCAAAAAAAAAAAAAAAAATGAGAACAGTCAGCACCTCTTAAAGGGTAGTCATTGTTTCCAATCAACTATATTTCAATAAGCGGCAAAAAAAAGTTTACACCAGAAATATCTTTCAGCGAAAATTTGAATATTTCTTCAATACATTAGACTAAGTTAACAAATCGTAATCCCAGCCAGCAAGAAAGTTATGACAAAAACAATTTTAGCAACTCAAAAAAAATTGAAAAATATGAAAAAAATTTGCCAAATAAGTTAGGTTACCAAATCTTAACACATTATTAGAAAATTCAAACATACGTTAGCCTAAAAGAGTTTTCGCTTCTTAAATCATCGAAAAAAAGTTATGGGAAAAAGTTTTTAGCTTACTTTTGACCTAGGAAGTTAATATAAGTTATTGTTAGGAATCGAAAGTCCACAGTATTCCGACACATTTTTTTTTGGTAGCCTACTAGCGAAATAAAAAGTTACGTCCAAAGCAAGTCAACCCCAACCGTCTTGAATAACCTAAAAAATTTAACCAAAAAAAAACACACACGGTCAGAAATATGCTTTATCCATTATCATATCCATATGTATCGTTAGTATATCGAACAAAATCGTTAGAGTACATTAGCCCACCCCCCAAAAATAAATTGGAAAAAACAGGTTTTAGCGAATTCATTACCTATAAACCACAATCCGAAATTTCGCCACCAATTTTTAAACCATTATAGGAAATCGAAAGCTAAGCAAAAAGTTTCGTTAGTTAACCAACTACAAAAAGAGTAACAGCCAAAATAACTTTTTGGCCTACTTATTTCCAAAAAAGTTTAAATTTTACTTCCAGTGACAGTGTCAAAAAAGGTATGGTCAAAATAATTTTTTCTCAAATCTTGAATAATAAACTACAAGTTTTAAATTCACGTTTTAAATTTAATTCATGTTTCTCTTATTTATAGTTATTTTTTTAAAACGTGAATCTATAAAGCTAAATAATTCAAAGTTTATAGTAATTGAAATAAAAAAATACGTTATTTAAAAGCAAAATTATTTCGAAATAGTGCTAATTCATATAGGAAAAGCATAAGAAATTGCCATACTATCATTGCGTGATTGACTTTCTTCCGTCCTGAGATAGCTTAACTCTTTATTTTCCCTCACAAATTAAAACTACTTGTTCTAGAAAGACGTATTTCGCACGTCAAAGTGTTTTTCACACAAAATTACCAATGACGTGCTGTAGACGTCAACAGCAATTATTACAGGAATAAAATAGACTTTCGTGGTTCGAGAAAAAGTATCATTTTTACAAAATGCATAGTTTTTAGTACAATATCCATAGCTGCCAGCTTGTACGGATACTAAAATATAATTTTTTTAGTATTACATTGAGATTCAATATCAGAGTTTTGGGGTACTAAATCTTGTTTAAAGTTTCAAAATTTTTTTTAACTACGACGACAAATCAATATTTTTTTAAAAAAAAATGTGTATTTAAGATCTATTTCATGGCCTTAGAGATGTCTTGATAGTTTTGTTCAAAGAAAATTGTTACGAATTAAATTGTTTTACTACCACTTTTTGAAAAATCTTTTTTAACAATCGGACAAGTTGGCAGGTATGATTATCGTAGGTTTTTAAAAGATTTGTCAAACTTACCTAATTTAGAAAAAAGACGATCTTTTATTTGTTTTCTGACAATATTCTGCCGTCTTTATCTCTGTTTATTAGTAGCAGACACAAAGCCATTCATTCTCAGGAAGGAAACCAATTCTGTTTTATTAGTTGAACAGAGCATTTTAGTGAGCTAAAATGAATCTAAACTATTTATTAGTTTCACCTGAAAAAAAATTGACATCATAGCCTGAAATGAAAATATTTTTTAATTAATAACTATTGTAATAATTTTTAAAGAGGTAATAAGTAGACTTATGACTATAGAAGCACTAAAGTTAAAAATAACAACAATTTTCTTCTCTTAAATTTGGTGACTGAAAAAAAAAGGAAGAAATATTTAAAAACTTTTTTGCAATCAAAGTTGTAAATATAAAATTAAAATGGCGATAAAAAAAATTGAGCTACAACAAAATAATATCTTATAATTTACAGTAGTTATAATAGATATAACTCTTAACTGCACTTTGTCATACATTATGAAAAAGAAAAGGCACAATATTTTAATATTGAAGTTTGATAACGTGAGTTTGGTTTTAAATTAGCTCAATCCATTTTTCAAAAATTTAAACAAAAGAAAAAAAAGTTTCAAGAATTTAAGGGTGCTTAAATCTTTTTTCTTTGTGGAATCAACAAGTCCAACACTACAAATATAACATTCTTCAGAAATTATGTGAAAAAAAAATTACTTCAATTGGATTGAGTCGATTTTAAACCAAAAACCTAAATTGATTTTGACAATCAAAAATTTTTCTCTCAATTAAAGTAGGAATTAAAACGAGATATTACACACACACTTAAGTAATTTTCATCAGATCGTTTAAATAATAAAGAAAGTAAAACTAAGTTTCAAGTTCCAAAACCTGCATTTCTTACACTGCAAAGTCATCAGAAAATATTTTTTGTCAACATATTTTATTTTTAAATTCTTTTTTTATAGTAAAATAGTTTAACTTAAGTGCGAGTGAATTTGTGAAATGTTTGCGTTGTGTGATGCATGCGCTTCGAATACAAAATATTTCATTTTCTTTTGCGTCACACAAAGTGTGTCAAAACAGTTCGCCTTTTTCTTACGTTGTGTCATAAACAGCTTATGTGTAATGTACAACTGTTAATTTTTTTTTTTTAATGGCGGGCACTTGGAGCTATTGTCCATTGGCCACAGAAAGTGCCAGAACTGCTAATTCTCTTTTCGTTACCCAGTGGGCACCTGTGGCGAAGCCACGGCGGTGGAACACTACCACAACCCGTTTATAGGGCGGGTCACATTCACACACAAAGGAGAAAGGACTTAGAACACAGATAGAGGGAAAGAAACATCCATGCCTTGCCCGGGATTCGAACACAGAACCTTTCTGATGCAAGGACAGTTCCCTGCCCCCTACACAGACTGGTCGGCACAACTGTTAATTTTGGGATTCCGCATATTTCTTTCCTCAATTTTTGTACCATTACGTCTGATATCCCTGATATTCGAACGTTAGAATCATAAATTATAAAAAAAAAATTTGTAGATAAATCGAGAGGAAATAGATAAATTTGTCCAGAATTCCTTAAGAGGAAATTTTTATTCAATTTTTTGGTTACGCTAGACATTAAAATAAGCATTCAAACGAACGTTTATTACCTTAGATAAACAGCTTATGCACAAAGTGATAGTGTGGGAAGAACATTTACTATTTTTAAGTTTCCTTTGAACCTAGAACTCAGAAGACATTCAAATCTCTTCATTATCCATATTTACTTAAAGTATTACCTTCTGTTTTATGTCATAAAACAGACTTTCGCGAATCAATCAAGCTAACTTAGCATTCAGGGAAGTCTTTCCATAGATTAATAATATAGGTCGACTTCTGAACTTTGACAGTCCATTTGGCATCTGGGAATAGACTGCCCAAATGGAAGTCTGAATAAGATACAAAATGACCAAAGCTTAAAATCTTTGAGGCTAAAACCACCACGAGAAAAATTCGTTTTAAAAGCGAAATCTTACAAAAAGAAGAAGAAAAAAAAACGTTCCTGCAGTATTAAATTTCCTATCAAAAACTTTAAGGCTCTTAAAATGTATGTATCAATAAATATAAAACCTTAGTAGTAGACGCAAGCTTTGTGATAAATATTTTAGTTCGGAATTAAATTCACATTTTAATCCGAAGGCGATGAACGTTTTCTATAAAGTACAATCACATTAGTTATATTTCGATTTTGATTAACTTATGCGTTATGCTAATTTGAAAATGTATTATTTATATAAATATATATATATATAAATTTAATAAATACTTAGATAGGGGGAGTGAAGTAAAACGGGGCATCGATTTTGGGACAATTAGTTGTGTTTTCTGAGGACAAACTTTAAGTTGCATCTTACTAGTTAAAAAGGTCCTACTATATTGGCTTCTTGTTGATAAATAATTCACGGCTGCAGTTTAGATAAGTTTGTTTTATTACGTTAACTCTCTAATGTTCCCTCGATTTTAAGCTATCCTTATTGATAATTATAAAAATTCTTTTTAGTTTAGCTCATTACATGTTTACTAAGGATTCATATCTTAAAAAACAATATGGATTTAGCCCGATAATTAGCACTATTCCGTTTCGATAAACTCGGCTCACGGGTAAAACTGAATATTACCGGTGCCCCCCCCCCTTCCTTGACCTGTGTCTATGCTGAACTCACAAAAGCTGCAGTGTAGCAGAGGAAGAAGATAACTGCATCCAAAGCTAAGCAAAGGTTTTAAGGGTTCCAGAACAAAATTTGTTATGAGTCCTATACTCAAAGCACAAAAAGCCCGATTTTCATATATTGTAGAATTTTTGAAGACCTTTTATTCAAAATTTACATTTTCATATAGATATTTCCTGCTATTTTCTTTTTTTTTTAAAAAAAAACTTAATAAGAGCTATATTTTTCGCAAAGAAATTTTGATTGGGGCCTCAGCAGCTATGGGACAATTTTTCCTACCTTTCCCCTCCCTTCGAGTATGACCTTGACTACCTTAACATGTAAATTACAAGCATATTTTTTTTACTTGTCTTACAAAACAGAAATGTCTGCTATTTTTTCACTGAAATTCCAGTGTTTCAAAACATTCCATAGAGTTAACAGGTGTACCCACTAGTGGGTTAAAACCATAGGTTAAAACCGATTGGTTGGACCATAGGTAAAAACTCTATGGTTAAAACCGAATGGTTTACATTTTTTCTGAAAAAAAAATCCTTTATAAAGAAAGCAGAACATCTATGACTTTTCGAGATTGATAAGAATGGATATATTGGTTAAATAAGACAATTTCTAGATTGAATTGTTTAACTCTAACTGGTCTTCGATTCTTAGCTACCCAGTATTATCTCTCGATTTAAAATATATATAAATTGGATAATAATTAGATTTATATTATATTTCCTTAACATTTGGTTTATTAGTAAAAATAAAACCATTTTTTAATTGGTACATACATGCTCATAATGAAAAAACTTTATTTTCCTAATTAAAACGCATGAAAAATATTTTTATGCGTAAGAATTTAAAATTAAGGCATGCCTATGATAATTTTATCTCTCTTTTATATATCAATTCAGGTGAATACTTACGATATAAATTGACGAATTGTAAAATTAAAATTTATAAAAGTCAGAACTTGTGTTATTTTTTTTTAAAATCTGAGAGCAAAATACTTTCGTTTGAAATATTCAATTTTCCAATTAAAAATTATTCAAAATATGTGAATTTTTGCAGAGAAGATAGGCGTAATTGACAGAAATCTCACTATATTTAAGAAAAAAAATAAAGTTATTTCCGCCGTTTCGGAAAATTTTCGCTAAGCGTGCCTCCTACTGCCATTACTCAAAAACTATTAAATAAAACGAAATAAAATTTTGCATATTTCTAGAGATTTAAAAAAAAACATTCTGATATCAAGATATTATTAATGCAGTCATTATTATTATAATAATTACTTTTCTGCAAAGCGTTATTTAGTTTAGTAGAACTATTAGCAAGGGAGTTAAATTTTTATTTACTTTTTTTTCCAGCTACGTACTTTAAGGGCTGAAAATGCGTAACATGTCTTATTTCATTTAAATTTCGTATTACTACTTTAAGTGTAAGTAAATTGTTTATATTGATCGATTTTCTGATATAAATAAAAAACGAACGAAATGATAAGCATACGATCAAAAAACAAAACAAAAGAAATAAAAATCGAATAATTAAAAATGCTTGCAACCATGTTCTTTTAGGAATAAAGAAAGTAAAAGGTTAACGCTCTTAAAAATCTCAAATTAGCGTCAAAGTTGTTAAATTTTAAAATGTTGATTCTGTTTTATATTATCTCGAAAGGCTGAGAAAAATTTAATATTTTCTCTCCCTTTTGTATAGAACCGAACTCAATTATTAGCAATTCATTTAAAATATCATGCAAGTAACAAAACCATCATAGTTCATAAGATGATAAAATAATAAAATTGATAATTTTTGTCAAACCCACGGACAACCAATTAACGTTAATAATTCATTTACTTTTTATGATCAAGGGACAAGGCGGTCTTTCAGAAGAAGTTTGCCTCAGGTAGTGGGTGTGGTTTGCGCGAAAAGTCTAATCCGATTTTATCAGTCTATGGGTAATTTTAAACTCCTGAATTGAATGTTAAGCTAACTAACACATTCTTAGATGCTTTCTATTTATAAAAATACAAAAGAACATAATAAGAATATAATAAGTATACAATAAGTATACAATAAGTATATAATAACTATATAATAGGTATGTTTATATATTTATACTTATTAAGCAAGCATAAATAAACATATACTATTTTACTATGCATCAGGACAAAAGTATATCCCATAGTAGAATAGAAAGTTTTAAAAGTTATAAATTCTAAATTTGCATAGCTGTGATCTCAGTTGAATATAGAATACTTTGAAATATAAATAAAGAAATAAAATATTTTTTAGAAAACAAAAGCCATAATTTGATTGAAACCACAACCAAAAATTGTACTATTAAAACTTTCTTATTTAGGTAATAAAAACAAACAATAAAACAAGTTAAGCTAAAGAGAATTGTTTCCCATCGAAGAATAAAAATTATTAATAGAAAAATATAAGAATAAATGGAAAATTTCAAACTATATAGCTGTTTTTCTTTATTAACATTTTAGAGGATAACTTTTTAGTTTTCAAAAAGCATAATTGTTAAATTTTTTTAATCGAAGAAAATTTTCACCATGTATCTATTAAGTACAAATAAAAATTAAATAGAAGCAGAAGAGAGGATGAACCTTTTGAGACTTACGTGTAACAGTTTGTTTTAGAATTCTCATTTCTATATATTGTATATCTGGGCCATATAATTTTGAAATTTTCTTTAAAAAATAATATTTTAAGACAAATTTGGAGAAAGCTTCCTTTTCCTAACAGTAACACATTTAAGATGTGCATACTTATGATGCATCCATGTATACTTGCGTGACTTATCTACATTCATGCAATTGCATTTCACAATATTGTAAATACACAATTTTTAGAGCAAGATGATTCAAAATGTAAATAATTATACTTTACTTTGCCATGAGATAATTAAAGCAGCTTTTTCAAATCCAGAAAGAAAATAACTGTACGTTTAATTAAATCAATTATTAAACTTTTACCATCTAAATTTTTTTATTTGGTAAAATGCACAATAAATGAATGAATTAATTTTTCCAAATCTTGCATCACATCAAGTTAAAACAAAATTTTTATAATAATAAATATACAAAAATTTAAGTGACACATTGCTTGCTTATTATACCATCAACAATAATTATTATTTTTGTTCTTATCTTTTTGAAGTTCGTATATTATTTCAGATGAATTATTTGAAAAAAAAAGTAAAGTAAATATTTCTTTCCTATTTCTAAGCTTTTGCGCTAAAAGTATAAAAAATTTTAAAGAAACAAAACAAATGAGACAAATTAATTATGCTTTTTTGTTTACTTCCATAAATGCAAAAGCTGTAATTATGCATTTAAATAACGAAGGAGCACAACCTTAAAATAGAGTGAGAATGTTTTCTTATTTCGCACTTACAAATTGTAAGGTACTCGTAATTCAGTTATAAATTACATGAAACAAAATTTCGTGAACAAATCATTGCATTTAAAATGGTATGATGAAATCCTTAGCTGAATAAAAAATATATATAAATGATTTTGCTGTGTACTGAGGGTGATAATTGAATAATCATTCAGTTATCATACTCAATAATCAAAATAATTTTTTTTAATTTTTAGAGAATTCCTCATGTTAGAAAAAAAAAAGATGATTGTAATTTTTTCAAAAAGAGAAAGATGAGTATTATAAATGTAAAACAAAATTAACGGTCACACTGGCCAGAGGGTGACTAATAAAAAAAAATTGCGATTAAGAAACCACCTCTTAATCGACTCATTTTTTTCACAGAAAATACAATTATTTTAAACTTGTTTTGAAATAAATTAGTTATGCTTATCATTAAATATAAATGCATGTTACACTGTTAGATCAAATACTCAAAGAACCCTTAATTTTACAAATTGAAAACGTTACATACAATGCTTTAAAGTTAACGTAAATCTATTTAGAGAGGTCAGGAAAATTTTTCTTCTTAGAAATAAGCTCTGTAGTGTTTTCATATTTCGAAAAATGCTTCAAAAGAAGTACTTTACATAAATACAATTAGATATTTTCCATTCCTCAGAATTTTCAATTCTTTAAAAGTTGCTACTAAAGACCTCTGGCTGATAGCAACACTTCCTAATTTTGCAACTATAATTACATAGAAATTGCTTGAAATGGTTAATATGAGTAAATAGGTTTTTTTATTTTTTAGAACATGTTCACATTTCTTAAGTTATTAGTTTTCGATTCATTGCTCAATATATTTGATTTTTTCATTCATTAATTTTTAAAGACAGTGGTTAATTTAATTTTTTCTCTCAGATGTTTTGAACATTACAACAGTGTAATTAAAACTTCACAAAAATCCATATTTTTACATTTTCACAATATGTAAATACATAATATAAAAATTATGAATCAAACGTTTCTGCACTTAAGAAAGCTCTTTTTTTATTTTTTGCCTCCAAGAGGAAAAAATTACTTTAGAAGCAGCAGGGAATTTCGTTACCTAAATAATTTTTTTTTGAAAAATGTGCGTTAATAAACAGTATATGATTCTAAATTTTGCCTCAACGCAAATGATGTGCTTTTACTTCATTTCAAAGAAGGATATTGTTTCTCTTGCAGATTAATCAGGCCAGAAATTTGAAGTGTGTTTTAGAACGCGTGCACTAAATGTCATAATTCCATTATAAAATTCTCTGAATTCACAGAAACTTTCGATTATTGAAAAAAACAAGTGCATTCAATTTTGTTTTCGGGCAACATTCCACGTTTTCCTCTGATATGAAAATACTTACCTATGATCCCAAAAAACAAAATTTATGTGGCACAATTTTTAGATGAATTGGCTCTATGTTGTCTGGCGGAACAAATAAACCACAACTCATTGAAAAACATGCACTTAAATTAAATACTTTTGAAAAAAAGAACATGTGTATTAGAAAAGAAAATTCCTTCTAAGGGTATTTGATTTCACATACATAAAAAACAAAATTGAAACAGTTTAGTAAAAGTAAAAGAAAGCTCTAAAAATAAAAGTACATTGGGCAAAGCAGCACTCATACATTTTTATCCTTTTAAAACACATAAAACGTTCTAACCTCAAAAATATTTTTAAACAAAACTGATCTGCTGAATTCTTTTTAAATAAGCAAAAATTGGATAATGAAGAAACTCTCTTAATTCCTATTGACTCCCAAAATGAGTAAATCTATATTTCATATAAAAATTAAGATATTAAATTTTTTTTTAACAAGTCTGTATTTTAATTTTTTAACAGATTGATGCAGTTACTTTTAAGAAATCGACTGTCATCTTTTGTAATCCAATTTTCTCTTAGTAAAAATTAACGAAATTTAATTTAGCCTAAATCCCCGGAAACTAGATAAAAGTTCAAAAAACTCTCTAAAATAAGATACTCAGTCACACCTAGCCTTAAAGAGACAAAATACCATCCGTCTTCCTTTTCATGCAAAAGAAGAAAAAAAATGTTATAGTGATCGAAAGTTACGAAAGTCAATTTCGAAAGTATATGAAGGAAGTTCGATAATTAAACAGCATGTTTTAGCAGCTTAGCTCTCAAAGTTTTTCGAGTTACATGTTTATGAATTATTCTCTAAGAAAATTGAAAAATAGTAAAATTTCAGTAATCTGCAGAAAAATATATAGAAAAAAGTTCCAATGGTTCCAAAAGTTCTAATCAAGATTAACGCCTGAAATTGCAAACATAAAAGAAGATGAACGTCACTGGGGCCCCGGGTGCGTGAAGCTCCGTATTTGCTTAAATCTACAATTCTTATTGACACATATCAAATCTTTTTTAAGGCGCGATTTTTTTTTGAATTTACAAATCTTTAAAGTTTCAAATTTATAAAAATAAGAAATATTTTCATTCAAGTATTCCTTAAGTTTAAAAAATTGCTTTTAATTCGTAAAGAAATATGTAATTTTTCTTCTTTCAAGAATTCAAGATATTTGAAAACAATTCGAAACATAAATTTAAAAAAGAAATATTTTACAAACAAAACAGTCTTGTAGATTTAAACAAACCCCCTGGGGAAAAGAATTTTTGAAGTAGTTTTATTTTTAAGCAGAAAAACTTAAGTTAGCTTCTATCAACTGTAATTTTAAGTAAACAACTTTCAAGTCACGATAATGAGCTCTCATTTTAATTATTTAATAGGTTAGAATTCCGGTTTTGGGACTGCACCCAAAGCCTAGGTAATATTTAAAAATCAGTAACTCTAATGAAATACAGATCATGAATTACATTCATCCCTGTCATATACTCATAAGTGTCACATACAGATTTTCGAAGTTTGTCTTCTGAGTTTGATTAAAAATTTCAATGATTTATAGTTACTTTATTTTCAAAAACTCGTCAAATCGCGATGTGAGATGCAGTTGAAAATGTTGCTCTTATTTAATTAAACGCATAGAAAAAAGTTCAAATTTGAACATTGCACTAACCGGATCAGAACTTTGGAAGACGCAAGCTTTAAATGAGAAAAATCAGAAACTTGTAATCCATCAAAATATATGCTAAAATATCAGACAATCAAACTATAACTTGATTACAAAGATTATTTCGCTATTAAATTTTATAAAATTCAAAGTATTGATTGTGCCTTTTCTACAAAATTTCAAGCATTGTTTAGTTACACAACTCAGGGAAAAATAAGCAGTAAAATGAAAAATTGTATATGGGTCATTCTCACGAAAACTGTCATTTTTCAGTTCATAAAATCCCAAAAAAGTAAATGGAATAAAAAGCTCTGAAACTTTTTATATTAATAGAAATATGTAATGGCATTATAAAGAAAGTATATATCCTATAAATTATACTTAATATTTAAATTAATTAATTTTTTAAATAATTAATTTATAATTAATTAATTTAATAAATAAATTAATTAAATAAATAAATTAATTAATTTAATAAATTAATTTATAAATTTTTTAATTTATTTTTCAAATTAATTAATAAGTAAATTAATTATTTTCACTATTTAAAAAGTGAGGGAATGACACTAATAGTCAGGGAATGATATTTTATTTTAATACATGTTTTTATCTAAGTTACATCTACCTAAAGTTTGAAAATTATAACATACTAAGTATATCTAATATTTATTATAATTTAGTCTTATATATTTAATAGTTTTTACAGGTTTGGTAAATAAAATTGGCTGGCACGATTGAACAAAAAAAATTTGATAATATACTCATCTTGAATCATTCCCTCACTTCAGCGTCATTCCCTCACTTTATACACTAGTGAGGGAATGACGAATTCAATAAAATTTAAAAATAACAGTTAGACCTAATTAATTTCTGAAGTCAATCGCATACAATTATATTCATACAAGAAAGCAACCAGGATTCTTTTTGTGTAAATATAATTTGCCGATATACAGAGCTTTGAGATTTTAAAAGAGCAGTTGCTGAAAATTTAAACAGTTGAGCAAGTTGAAGACGAGGCAGTTCTTGGTTATCGCCACAAGCTTGTTGTTGAGATTGCACTTTTCTGTTGAGACTAGGTGCCTTTTTGTGTTCGTTTCTTAATTTCAAAGAACTAGTAAAACATGAAGATACAAAACAAAAAAGTGAATAATAATATGAGCCCTACTAGCTGTATTTGTATGAAAACGAGGAAATTTATAAATAGCGAATCCTTAAAAGCACGTTAGACTCTTATCCCTTTCTTAATGGTAAGTTAATACTTGGGTAAATTTGATCAGGATATAAATAGTTATCCCCTGAAAAACCGAAAAGTAATTTATTTGTAGCCGCTTATGTAACAATTAATAACAAAATGTTAAAACAAGCAATGATAATACTTACCTATAATAACAAATGAGTTCACGTCGCTTAAAACGTAATTGATCTCAATCGAAGTACAGGCGTGTAAGCCCTGGACGAAATTTAATTTTTTTCACAGACTCGATCTATGGCCCTCAAAATAATAAAAATATCTGAAAAAAATGGCCCCAATAGTTTAGTCAGCGGATGAAAATTAGGAGTCCAAAAGAAACACGAGGCGGAGGGAGTAAAAGGACCTATTGTTAGGGGTAAAATTTTCTGATTCTCATTAACTTCCATCCATTCTTTTGCTTATATAGACAATCATTTAAGACAAGATGAGATGAGATAAACCATAAATGTCAGACGCAACCGATGTTTACGCGAATATTGTTTTTTCTTCAATCTACAGAACTGATGGCTAAAAAATATTTTTGGGGAAAATGAAATTTTTATGAATATTTTAAATCATTTTCCATAACATAAAAGCCGAACTTTTAACAAAAATGAAAAAAAAAAGTCAAGAATTGTACTTATCCATTTCCGGGTCCGGACAATTGTGCAACAGGATTTGCAAGACATCATCCAGACTTGCCATCAAAATTTAAAAGACACCATCCTACAAGAAACAGGATCAAATATTACAAATCAATTTAAAGAATATATAAAGAATAATAAGACTAATACCAATAAACGAAACAACCATTACCAATAAAATTAAAATAAAAACTGTGCAATGTTGGATAGCTGGATAGTCATTGACATAAACTGAGATAAATAAAAAAAACTGCTTTCTTTTAGAATTTTTTTTACTTTACTTTAAATCTGTTTTTCGTTTGATTCATTTAAAGATATAGGTCCCAAATTTAAAATAACTAAACCTTTAGGAAACATTTCAGAAAATCTTTTTATAACTATTTAAATTTTCTATAAACAATTTAAAAAAACATCTTTTATATTATAAATATTATTATAAAAAATGAACATTAACTCATTTTTATAAATATATGCTTATACATTACAATTCCAGTCTTTGCGCAAATTAATATCTAATAATGCTGGTAAAAGTGCGATTTCCCCTTGACCCTATGCTATAAGTTCAGGTAAAAAAAAAATCCAACTTTATTAGCGTTAATGATTTTATGTATATATAAAATAAACATTTTATAATCCTATGACTCCCTAAATTTTAATGTAAGGAAGCATAAATTACATCAACATTTTTAACTGTCAAAGCCTCCAGACACTCTAGCTATATAAAGCACTTAGTTACAGCCTTAGTTATAAAGTACTTACTACACCCCCCTCCCTGACGGTTCAACGCTGAACTAACTAGCTGGAGACTCGCAGATCAGAACACTATTGCAGTCACAAGCAGTCCATAGTAGTTTGACCCTTTACCCACAAATTTGCTTATTATTGCCACAATATTGTTTTGTTAATCGAATAAACCCTTCCCGGGGGGAGGAGGAACAGAGACTGTTCGAGACAAACTAAGTTTCCCTAAGTTTAAATTCCAAATGTAGTATTCTCAGAAAATATTTCTACTTTTACAAGCATCGAGTGCGCATTCTTATTTAATATTATATCATATTTTTTTTGTAAATAAATAATCGATCGATTTATATTTATTTATAAAATTAATTAATAGAATATTATGCAAATAATATCTGGCAATTTTTTAAATAAAATATTATAAATTTAAGAATTGTTAAAGTTTACTTAATGCGTAACACATTAAAAGTGATGCATTACTAAGTTGTGTTATTTAAAATATGTCAATTGAAATTATTAAAAATGTGAGTGATTTTATTTCCATTATTCGTCCGAAATAAATATTCTGTGTTGAGCAGTATAGGCTAAATACCAAATATTTGCATGTTACATCTCTAAATTAGTAGCAGCAATTGTTGAGCAGAATCTTGTATCTATTTACAATTTAAAAACTTCTTGGAAAGGTTTTTTGCAATAATAGGACCCTATTTGCACAAATTCACAAAAGCAGGACTCTGGTTGAAAGAATGTGACTTAACGTTCATTTTATATTCACAAATTATGAATAGTTTTTTCACAATTTTACAAAACCAGGACCTTTCACAAAATGTCTGGACAGACCCTTGCATTTGTACAATGCTTTGTTAGTATGGCCAATAAAAAGTTTGCACTATATAGTACTCCATTGTGCGGGGCATGTTTCTATTTTTATAAGTTTGGCGACGAATCCGCGGAACATTCTACTCGATTCTATACGATTCTTACAAAACTCCGTCCATCTATCACTTTGAGCTGTGATGGCTCAGGGGATAGAGCGTTCGCCTTCCAATGAGGTGAACCAGGTTCGTATTCCGGAGATGGCTGGTCGATACGAATCTGCATCCGGCTTACATCGACCACAGTGCTGACGGAAAATATCCTCATTGGTAGAAAGATCATGGGTAAGAGTCCTTTTGCCGTCAGGTTAAGCGTGGGAGGTTCTCGTTGTCTTCCTTTCCATGAAACGCTAATGCGGGTCGGTTCCATCAAAAAGTCGTCCACGAAGGCAAATTTCTCCCAATACTTGATCCAGGAGTTCCTTTGTCTTCTGGATTTAGTTCAAAATTACAAGGCTACGGATTTGAACATTAGAAGTCGCAAACCCGAAAATCGGGTCCGCTGTTCAACAACGGTTATAAGATAAAATCTATCACTTTGAAACTCAGCTTCCAGACCAAAAATTTTATCGTCAAAATGGTCACTAAGGTTACTTCCAAGACGGCAAAAGTGTGGCCAAACTGATACATAACGCGTTATTTTCTCTCAAAATTACGTTAGAATCACGCCCCAGTCTTGCAAATTTTTTAACTAATCTATTTATTTAGGGTCGGTCTGAAACATTTAACTCATAACAGAAGAATCTTTACAAATTTAAGATAGATTTGCTAATTTGTAACAATACTTTGTCAATTAAATATTATTTCAAAATTTAATGAGGACGATTAAAAATGACTGATAAGCTGCATTAATTATACAGTCCCATACTAAGTATGCTTTAGTACTAATTATTTAATAATAAAAAAATAGCAAGTGAGAATAAAAATAAATAAAATGCTTTTATGGCAATTATTTCAGGATAATGGAGCTCTAAATATTACATGTTTCTTAACAGAATATAGCATTAAATAAAATATTATAGGTACAGTCAGCAAAAAAAAAAAAGATATCACCCTGAATAACTTTTGTTCTAATGATCGGATTTTCACGATCTAAGTGTCAATCTTAATGGTTCCCGGGGGTGACCTCAAATATGCTAATTAATTAGTGCTAACTATTAATTAAGTTACGAAATCAGACACAAAAACGTACTTTCTCTGAATAAACATGTATTTTTTTTTACATATTTGGATTTCTGACCTTCAAAATATAGGGGGTAGCCGCAATCTGGGAAATGTGGTCCCCATAGTTTGGTCAGGAGAGCGATCCAAAGTTCGTACCCCTTAATGTTAATTTCGCTTTTTGCGTTTTCAGTCATATTTTCAAAACTAATGAAGCAATTCAAAAAAAAATTGCACCCACTCATAAAACTCATTTACCCAAAGATAATTTCACGAAAAAAATAATTTTTAATATTTATTTATTATTTTTTATTATTTAATTAAAGTGAGGATGAAAAAATATTGAATTATAAGGTATGAATTTTTTTATACCATAATAATCTACATATTTTTCAATAGAAAAATCTAAAGTTTCAACTGTTTTTATTTATTAGAATCTGAAAAAAATTAAAATTAATTATTTTTAAAAAATTAATTTGGCGACAATAAAAAAATGATTAAATGGGGCGATTAATATTAAAATGTGATAAACTTGCGAGGAACTTGACTTCACGCGCGTAGTGTAAAATTTCGTAGTGTAAAATTTCATTCGCTAATAATCGTTTGCTAATCTTTTTATTTTTATTTCTTTCAAACTATAAAATACGATGTTTCTTTTTAGTCATTTAATAATGTATTTGTAATTTAGTAAAGAAATTATGAATAAAACATTTTGAATAAAAAACACTTTATTCAACGAATGTCTAGTTTTATAAAGGCGTGCTTCTGATAGAATATGATTATGCACCAGATTGTGCTTACTTAATGTGATTATTTTTTAATTTTTGATTTTCTTATTCAATAACTGATACAATTTCAATAATATACACACGTATGCATAGATTTGGAATAATATATTTATCAATTTCTTGAATATATATTTTATAATTATTAATACGAATGCGTAGTCAACATTTTTAATCATCTTAAAACTTCCCCCGGTGGCTGAGCGGTAGCGCTTCGCCCTGTCGCTCCTCGGGCCGGGCAAGGCTGACTCAGCCTTTCATCCCTTCAGTGGGTCGATAAATAAGTACCAAGCATGATTGGGAACTAAACACTGGGGGTTCCGCGTTCGGCTGACCACCTGACCGGAACATCTGCTCCTGCACCCCAGAGCCCTAGGTCCAGAAAACTGAGATGGGCATAGTAGGCCTTGGCCCTCCATGGGCTGTCGTGCAGCTGAGTTTAGAGTAGAGTTTTTTAAAACTTCTTTACATCTTATATATCGCCTTAATCTTAAAATAAATTTGTAAATTACCTGTCTATGCGTGTTTCGCAGAATTATTTTTCTAACTTTTTTATTGAATTTTAATGCAATTTTTTTTTAAATTCTATTATGTATATTTTTTTCCAATAATATACTAATCAATTGTTTAAGTACTTTAATTTATGTTTTTCTTTAAAATAAAATTACTTTTTAAATGATTGCTAAGTTCTTATTGAAAGAAAACTTAAAATTATTGCCAGCTATCTGAGAATTAAATCTTGTTAAGAAATTAAAAATATTCTACTGATCACACTCAATATCATTCGAAGCAGAACAGCTGACTATTTACTAAAAATACTATTGTTTACGAAAAATGAAGATAAATTAAAAATTTTATTTTTTTTATTACTTCTTATTTATTCGAGTAATGAAAAGTAAATGCGTATGTGCGCACAGGGGAAAACTTTAACAGATTGTTTTTATTTTTAAATGAACAAAAAACTATGGGCATGCAATTTTAATTCAACATTCAAAGTTAATCTTGTGCGCTAACCCTTTTAAGTTACCCTTTTGTCTTAAAAAGATGAAAATATTTTCTTTAAAAGTTGTTTGTATAATTTCTCAACTTTTGCACAGTTCAAAAAAATATTGCTATATCAGGAAAATGTTCGATATGCCTTGTTTTGTTAAACAACTACTAAAATAAAAAATTGCAAAAAGATTTGAAAAATGTGCTATTTTTAGAATCATCATCTCAAAAATTGTTCTTTTACTCCATTTGACTTTTTTCTTCTTAAATAACTTATAATCATAGTTTTAACACACGTTTTGAAGAAATTATGTATACAAATTTCTCCTAATATTTCGTAATAAAAAAACAAGAATATTAATGATTAATGAAGAAATACAGTGAAACCTGCCAAGTTGACCACACTTGTAAGTTTTACACCTGAATAAGTTGACCTCAATTATCAAGAACGGAAATTTTCCTACATAATAAAGAAGCAAAACCTTTGTAACTTGACCACCTGTCTATCTTGTATGTTGACCACTGAAATAAGTTAATTTTGTCTAGGAGTATTATGAAATTCTATTCTAAAACCCTCATAAATTGACCAGAAAAAAAAATTCAGAAAATTTTCTGTCATTTCGCAATGTATGTTAATATTTCACTTGTTTGGTGAAATAGTGTAAAAAGCTAATCTAAACCTTTTTGTGAGTTGACCATCTGGGGAAACTGTAGAGAGTCAGCTTTTGACCATTTCTTTCATTCATTCATTGAAAACAGGTGTGTTAGTTGAAAAGTTGCTCTTCCAGTTGCAATAGTGAGCAAATAGGCTTGTATGCGTAGTAATAACAGAATAAATTTTAAAGTGTTAAAATAATTTTGTTTTGTTAAAGTTTTCAATGTTTTCGTGTTCTGATATTTTAAGAAATTATTTTTATTAAACACTTCACATGCATAACTAACAAAATAATTTTTTTTTTAAAAGTTAGTTAAATATTAAAATTATTTCTGTGTAACAAATTGAAGTTCGTTTAGGTTTTAAACACATTTCTTGAGATATTCATTTGGCCATTTGCTGAATCAAATTTTTAAGTCAAGTAAAAAAAAAAATTTTAATGTATAGCAACATGTAGGAAACGAAAAAGTAAACAATGTCCCACCCCTTCTATAAGTTGACCACTTGTCTACGTTGGCCACTAAAACAATGCACATGAAGTGGTCAACTTACCCAAGTTTTACTGTAATTGTTTCATTGAACCAGAGTAGTTAATTGTTTTCGTAATAATCGGCCTTACAACTATTTAACATAGATTCTTGGGACTAGGCGTCACTTCATGCATGTCTTTCGAGATTGAAATTTCAAAGATAAAATGTAAAAATTACAAGAATGCGTAAGTTGGTTTCAACTAACAAAAAAAAAGGGACAAAGTCGTTGGCAAAAGAAGTTATCTAATGAAAAGAGTGTCAGAGTTGAAAAATTATTGTAAAAACTGTAACAATTGTTACTCTTGTTTAATTAAGGGTATTATAAACCTAATTTTCGTTTAATCATGTTTTTTAAAGAACTAACGAAAGGAGTGTGTAAATAACATCAACTCTTTTTACTGCAAACTAAGTTTACTTAATATCATTTGCAAATATTAAGAAGTACAAATTCTTGACTTGCTCCTTAAAATAAAGTTTTATTTTAATCGTAGTTGAAGAAGTACGGATATAGTTAAGGGAGGTATGCGACATTCGGAAAAAAAAAGTCGTGTGATAGAGATAGTTTTAAACAGAACGAATTAGTTCTTTTAATTGAAATGCTGACAATATCATTACAGCATTTTGGTTAACAAGTGCCATGAAAAAAGGTTCTGAATTTAAGATATGGATTTTAATATATTTTCCTATTTACATACCTCCTTGATCTCCGCACCGTTTTAATATTCTGTAAAGCATAAAATGAAATAATGTTGAATAAAAAAATAGATTTCAAATGAAATATTTTATTTTCCTTAATACAGGGTATCTGTTACATTTTAGATTTTCAAATTCATAACTTTTCATGTCTAATTCCAAGAATTTTCATGATTTAACGAAGTTACTATTTTCTCCGATAAAAACAGAATAATAAATTCAAAAAGCATTATAATCACATTATATAAAATAGGTATAACCAAAACACTGCAGTAAGAACGCACTTTAATACAAAACCCCTCTATTTAAGCTTTTAGCTCAATTTCCGGTTTTGGTTTCATATTTTGTAATGTGGCAATCTTTTTCGAAAATATTTTAAATAATTCTTTAAAAATTTCACGTTCATGTAATAAGTTCATTTGAATTCGCAGCTCGCTTTATAGATTTCGTTTCATGTTTTATTCTGTTTCTTCTGTATACTTAATTTTCTGATTTTGCTTGATATTTTTACTTATTGTGTTCCATTATGTTTGTAATTTTTTTGTAAAATTTTTTTGAGTGCTTCTCAAACTATTGCATTGATATATTTTACTTTGGCTATATTGATACAATAATAGAAAGTACTATTTTTTTGCTGATATAATCGTGTAAGCTGATGAAAAGATTATATCTTTTATTTTCCGGATATTTTTAGAATTTTTTTTTCCGGTTTCTTGCTGTTTTATTTTTTATTATTATTTTTCTTCCCCCCTTTTTTATTGTTCCGTAATTTTTCCCAAGTTTTTTCTACATTTTGAACTTATTTACTTATTTTATGAGTTCTATTTACTTGCAGCTTATGCGCAATAAATAAAACTTATTATTTTTCGTAATTTTCTTCGTGTTTTTTTTGTTTTTATTTATTATGATATATATATATATATATATATATATATATATATATATATATATATATATATATCAAAATGCTTTTAAAATGCCTTATAACATTTATTAAGTTTTACAATTTTATCGAAAATAAATACCGTGATTTCTATAAAATTTTGCGATTATGCATCAGAATAGGTATCTTTTTTCAGGTCCACCTTTGCTTGATCACTTTTTTTTCCTTTCCTAAGAAACTCGAAGTGTGGGGCAAAAGCATTTAACCCTACAACTCTTCATAAATTTATGATAACTTATGAAAATTTGGTTTTAATTCAAAACTGTCATACAAATTACATTAAAACAGCTTTACAAAAATAAATAATGTCAGATAAAAATTCAAAGATTCTATAATCTTGGAGAATCAAAAATAATTTATTAATTTATTTAAATTTCCTTTTTAAAGGAGATTTAAAAAAAAAAAAAAAAAAAAAAAAGCCCAGAAAGCAACGTGAAAAATTCTTTTGGTTGCTTAGCAACGAGAAGCACTATCTTTTCCCATCTTGTCATTCATTCAGTTTCTTTATGGTTGTTATAAATTATTTCCCCTTCTATGGCGAGGTAATTTGGCATATTTTTAAACCATCGCCAGATATATAAATCCCTATTGCGACCTAATTTACAACCCATTTTTTTCGAAATTTTGTCTACCCCCCCTATTTTAAGGGTCAGGATTCCAAATATGTAAAAAAAAATACATGTTTATTCAGAGAAAGTACGTTTTTGTGTCTGATTTCGTAACTTAATTAATAGTTAGCACTAATTAATTAGCATATTTGAGGTCACCCCCGGGAACCATTAAGATTGACACTTAGATCGTGAAAATCCGATCATTAGAACAAAAGTTATTCAGGGTGATATATTTTTTTTTTTGCGGACTGTACATCTAAAAATATATCTTCGAAAGAATTTTAAAAAAACACGCTCGAAATTTTTTTTTTTAAAAAACCGTTTTTTAAAACCGGCCAACCCTTTTTACAAAGCTAGTTTTTTTAAACCGCTTAACACTGATTATAAGCAGCATTAATGTCTTAAATTTGGATTGAGAATATAGGTTCGATGATATTAAATTGTTGAAAGCGCTTTTCAAATTGATCTTGAAGTAATTGGAGGTTGATGACAAATGTTAATAAGACAGTTTCACTGTCATCTATCATTTTTCTCGTGTTTGGAAAATGTACAAGATACTTCATTTTCAAATGTGATATCCAGAATACTAACTTAGTTCTGAACGAGTTTATAGCCCTTATCATTCTTGCTATAAGTTTGTCTTTTCCCTGGAGCTCCAAGTTTAAATTATTTAGTTTTTCAATCATGTCTGTTACGAAACATAAATCTCCTAGCCAAAGAGGATCTCTTAGTTCTAAAAATATTTGATTTTTGGCTGCAAGATAATTTCTTATTTCTTCGATTAAATGTATAAATCTATCAAGTACTTTGCCTTTACTGAGCCAGCGTACTTCAGTATGTAAAATGAGGTCAGCATCATCAGGATTTCGTAACAGGGCCTTGAAAAGTCAAAGTACAAAGGAGCTGCTAGAATTAAGTTAACTATTTCGGTAATAATTATTATTACGTGTAACAATTGTACTAATTTACCGCATTAATTTTTGCATATCATTTTATGGGAAAATTGAAATATTTTATCGTTGGGCACAAGCAGCGGGCGCACCTAGACCGATCGACGGGTGCCATGGTCTATAACCATTGTAACTCAGACTCGACTGTTATCACTTGCGTTGAACTGCTTACTCAAGTTTGAGTTTACGACTATCGATGTTCAACTCCTTAACGTTTTAATTTCGAACTTAATCCAGGAGATCAGGGAACTCCTGAAGCAAGCTTGGGAGAATTTTGCTTTTGTAGAAGACTTTTTGGATGGAACTAACCGCATTTGCGTAACATGGGGAAAAAAACCACGAAAATCTCCCACGTTTAACCTGACGGCAAAGGGACTCTAAGCCATGATCCGTCTACCATTGAGGATATTTTACGTCAGCACTGTGGTCGGTGCGAGTCGGGTGCGGAATTAGCTTCAAACAAATTCGTTTTCTGTGGCACCTTTGTAAGTGCTAATCGAGACGCAGTTTTTTTTTCAGCAAAAAAATTTTTAGCATGGAAGGAGATGTAATTTTCGATCGCAATTTTTATAGATTTTTCCTTTTTTTTCGATCCGATTCCTTTTTTTCGATTCGAGTTTTTTTTTAAATTTTAAGCTTTAAATAACACAAAAGCTTGAATTAGCGATACTGCGCGGAACCCAAATGATACTGTGTACTTCAGATAGCAAAACCGCATTAATATAGTGCAATTATAGTGCAAAAATGAAATCGCTGATTAATCGTCACACCCGATCTTTTTTTAAAAGAACTAATAAGTAAAATAGAAAAAGTTATTAGATTACATAGAACGCAAAATAAGTAAATGTAAGAAAAACTGTTTAAAAAAATAGAATTTATATCAGGGATTTTAACAAGATTAATAATGATAAATTACAAACTTTGAAAACTGTGAAAACGAATTTAATGAGTTCAAACTAATTTCTATTTGAGGAAATATTATTTAGAGGCAAAAATGGCAAAAAATATCATTAAAGATGGAAAATTTTTAAATTCTTCGTTGAATTTTATTAAATTTTAAGCTTTAAATAACATAAAAGCTTGAATTAACGATACTGCGTGGAACTCAAACGATACTGTGTACTTCAGATAGCAAAACCGCATTAATTTTTCTAAAATTCAAAAATATTTGGCAACCTTGACAAACTAATTCTGGTGAAAAAAATTTAAAAACAAGGAACGAAATTAGTAACAAAAATATTACTAGAGTAACTAGGAACGTTGAAGTTTTTTTCAACCCAGAAAATAAATACTCGTTATCTAAACATTTAAAATGTCACATAAATCAAAGCATTTAAAGATGCAAAACTCAAAACGTATTTCTTTACAAAGAACAAAATACGTTCAATGCTTTAAAACCTTCAAGTGTATAAAATAACTTGAAATGAAGCTAAAGTTATCATAAATATAAAAACAGAACATTAGTCAACTTATCGTAAAAATAGCAATAGTTAGATAGTTAAAATAACATACGTTATAATATAATACGTAATTAAATAATACATAAGTTAAATAAGTTAATACAGAAAATAAAAAATTACTTACTTTCAAATGAAAGATTAAACACGCAATCCATGCTTAAGTTATTCTTAACAAAAGACAGACAACACGAGAACTGAAATAGAAAATGCTTTTCAGAATAGCACATCAAAACATTACATAAATAGAACATTTTCAGAACATCAAAAAAGAAAAATCAGAACTAGTGACGCAACAGAGCAGTCACCTAAATCAATTAAATCCCAATTCTAAACATAGTTACAAGATAAATAAAAAGAAATAGAAAAGCAAATATAATAAATGCAGAAACGAAGTAAATCCAAAACATTACCTTAAATCTTCTCGAATTATTAAAAATCTAATATCTGACGCTCCTTCAGATAGATAATAAAAGCCCAAATAGCACAAATAAAGCACAAATAAAAGCACATAAGCACAAATAAAATTTCTGAACTGGAATGCATTTAATTAGAATTAAGGACACTCAACTAGAAGAGAAAGAAATACACTTTGGTTTTCTAGGGTTGTTATAATATTGAATTGTTTCCCCCTTATTTGCTATTTAGAATGCTCAGAGCTAAAGTCGCCAATTTAAAATTCGCTGACTAAAAAAGTTTGAAGTAAATGTTACATGGAATTTTAACCTCCAGATTTCCTTTAAGTATATTTAAACAAGTTGCGAAGTGCTTTACTGTTTTTAAAAATACTGACATAAATCAGAACGAGATACGAGAACGAAATAATTTATTGTGCATTTAAATCGTTTAGTCAAAAACATAATGATGCATTTTATTAAAACAGATGATTTTATATTGGTTATGATTTTCAAAACAATTTTATTTATTTCAATTTTTAAACCCTTGTCTTTGAAGAAAACAAAAAATATACAAATTTGTTTCGAAGTTTTTTTTTTTTACACCATGATTTTATCTTTAAGATTTAATTAGCTTGCCTTTGTGCCTATGAAGACGTGTCTTACTATCAAAGTTCGTCTCATTTTAAATTGATTAGAACAGTGTTTCCCAAACTTATGATTTTTGTGTACCCTTTCTAAATTTTTCGTAACGCTGTGTACCACTAATAAAAAATGAATGCATTTTTCACTATAAAAATTTCCACAAAAGTTAAAAATCACAACTGACTGTTGACACTACTAATTATTAACTGCTAACTCTGCAAAAAATGGCCAATAGAAAATTACGTAATCGTAAACTGTCATGGCCAGCTTTGTCTTTAAACAAAATTTTTTGAAATTTTCGTTTGCTGCAAGATATTTCGCATAAGAACAAGTACCCCCGTTAAACTGCTCCCGTACCCCTGGGGGAACGCGTACCCCAGAAAGCATGTAACCTTACGACAACGTTGTGTTTTAACTTTATTTTCATTGTCACGAAAAGGTTTGCAGTAAAAACCTTTTTTCAATAAAGCAAAAATATTGCAATTTCCAACCTTTTTTCCTAAAAGGAAAACTAAATGATTTTTAAAGCTTTTTTAAAAAACATTGTTACTTAGGCTAAAAAATAAGCAAATGGCAAACCTTAATATTTTCATTTTTGTTCGTTGTCATGATAAGGTCAGCAGAAATATAAAGCTGAAACCTTTTTCCAAGGAAAGAAAATAAGGCAAATATTAACCTTTCCAGCGAAAATATTAATAAATAATTAGAAAATATTTTGCAAAAAACCTCATTTTAGGGAAAGCAAATAAACGAGTATAAGACCATGTTTTTGGATTGTTTTCTTAGGTCTGCGAAAGTATGCAGCGAAAACCTTTTTTTAAAGTTTTCTTGTAGTCACGGTTTAGATTTAAAAAGTTGGGAAAACATTTCTGTTGAGTCTGAATCATATCAAGTCAAGGGCTTTACCGTCTTCCTGTTATAACGAGAAATACTTTAGCAGTTTTCGAGTTTTGCTTTTTTAAGAAAATGTGAACCCAACAAATAAAAGTTAACGTTAATTTTTCGAAACTTTTCATTCGAATAATCACATTAAAAATGAATAAAATTTAAAAAAATTTCATTTTGATCTTCAATATTTTTTTTCTTCAGAAATTTAAATTCTTTTTAAAAATTGTCTTTAGGGGTCCTATGCGTTGCGGTTCCTTTAAAATGTGTGGCCTATTCTCGTTTATTTTACCTCATTGCAGACCTAATTATGGTATAGCACTAAAATATCCGCACCAAGAGAATTTTATTTAAAATATTCGATACAAAAAATATACAAAAAATTCGCCCAACAGTCCCTTGCGAACTAGATGGTCCACGATTTGTGACTAACGGCGTGATGGTGACTATAAAATCAGCATTGCGCACCTTCCGTTTTTATTTCCACGACAAGCTGGTACCTGCTCTAAAGCTGGGTAGATTCAAAGCCTAGACCCATAGCTTTATTTCATCATATCTTAGGAGTGAATTTAAAAACTTTTTGCGCACAAAACTCACTGTATAGTGTGCAAAATAAGAAACAGACCTCCCTGAATAAATTTTGATCTAATGACCGGATCTTCACGTTTTGTGACTCAATTTTAATGGTTCGAAGGGATGGCATAGGCTAATTAATGCAGACGATATTTTAACTAACGAAATCAGGCGCAAAATTTTACTTTCTCTGAATAAACATACCTTTTTTCAGACGCATTTAGATTTTGAACCCCCAAAATATAGTGGGTTGCCGCAGTCTGGGGAATATGGTCCACATTGTTTGATCAGGAGAGCGATCCAAAGTTTGGATCCCTTAATTGTAATTTTACTTTTTGCGTCTTTCGCGATGTATCCAGATCTTTTTAAACAAGTTGAAAAATTTTGAACAGAATTTAAAAATTCGTTATTCTAAAGATAATTACACGCAACAAATTATTTTTCGTAGGCATTTATTATTTTTTATTATGTTATTAAATAATAGCTGGAAAAATTTTGAATTGTAAGGCATACAACTTCTTATTAAATTTTAATGTAGGTAATTTTGCATGGCAAAACACAAAGTTGAGTTAAATCGGTTGAATTGTTCCTGCGTATATTTAAAATTCGATTTCTCAGAAACAATTTAACCGATTTTGCTCAAATTTTATATTCTGCCATGTAAAATTACCTATTTCTAAAGGATGTAAAAAAATACATACCTCATAGTTTAAAATTTTTCCGACTATTACTTTATAAAATAATAATAAAAATATTTACTAAAATATACTTCTTCCATAACATAATGGATAAACGAATTTCATAATTGTGTGCAAATATTTTTCAATTCGCTTAAAAAGCTCTTGAAATATGGTGAAATACGCAAAAAGTAAAATTAACATTATGGGAATCAACTGTTGGACCGAGCTCCTGGTCAAACTATTTAGACCATATTTCCTTGATTGCGGCTAACCTCTAGATTTTGGGGGTCAGAAATCTAAATCAGTTGGAGAGAAAAAGAAATTATTTAGAGAAAGTACGATTTTTGTCTGATTTCGTAACTTAAAATATCGTCTGCACTAAGTAATAAGCATTTTTGAGGTTATAATCCTAGAACGTGAAGATCTGATCATTAGATAAAAAGTTATTCAGGATGGTCCGTTAAATTTTTGCACACTGTATAAAATTTCAATAATATCAATTGCAGTTTTTGCGATCAATGTTATAAGGTTGAATTTTTCAACTCTATTTCACTTGGTAGAGTTAAAAATATATTAAGTGCATTAGTGGATGTATCTGTATATTTATAAATCTTATTTTTTATTCATATAGTGTTTTTATTTTTAGTACTTTATTTACAATTTAACCGTGAAATTAAAAAGTTATAAATGCTGATTATTTTATTTTTGAAGAATAAAATTTATTTATGTATAAAATTATATTCAAGAATTTCTTTTCTTTATCGAAAACAAAATAGCTAATTAAATTGTATTAGCATTTTTCTAATGTAATTAATGCTTGTAATCGTTTTTGATTTCTAGTAATTTATTTTTGTTCAATCATTATTTAGAATAAATTACAATTGTAATCGACACCTAATTCTGGACAGCGACTAGTTGAATTGTATATAACTAACTGATGGTCAGCCCCAGTCTACCAGCAGCGACAAAAAATGACGCAAGTGGCCAACTCATCCTGGTGTGAGAGATCCCTTTGACGTCGGGCTAACAGTAAGAGATTTCCTGAACGCAAATGTGGTGAAATTTTATCGAAACAAATTTTCATAAAAGCACAAGATGGTCTTAATACTTGACAAATGTATTCCATTGTCTCCTAGATTGGGTTCAAAATTAAAAGGTTTCAGGCATGAAGAACTGTATTTAATATCATTTATATGAGGTGTAAATAAATAATTGTTTGAATGTTTAGTTTTGGTATTATTCAATTACAATCAAGTCTTGTAGATATGTTATTTGTACGTAGAGATTTTACATATAATTTTGAAATGAATTTGTCAAACTGACAATCAAACAATTTGCAACTACAGTAAAATGCTTTCTCTAAAAAGTTTATGAGTTAACAGGTACGTAAATGTTTAACCATTGCTGATAATTTGCATCAGTTTTTCAGAGTGAAAATTTTTTTTATATGCATTTTCAACAAAACACTGTTGAAAATAAAAAATTAGTATTAAAATGTAAAAGGAAGTGATATAAGAAAAAACACGTTTTTCTAAAGGAGGAGGGGAGGCTAAAAGTCAGCTTAATTAAATTTTACTCAAGTCGTTTAAAAAATCTGGTCTTTTAAATCTCTACTTTTCCTTTTAACGTCTTATTTGTATTAGCTAACAACTATATATCTAAAATACACAAAATGAAAACGGAAAAGCAATAAATAAACTTTGAAAAAAAGTTCTTTAAAAAACTAGAAAAACTTCTATTAGCCCTGCTGTACTGAAACTTTAAGGCAATACTTTATGTTCAAACTTCAAAATTCTCATTCGATTAAAAATAATAATAAAAAGAAAAAAGAAACAATCTCACTAAATTTAACATTAGAAAATTATTGTAAACCTGATTCCCCTCCATCCAATAATACTGTCTTAAAAACTTACGTCATGCGCAACAAAGCACTAATATTACTGCTGGTGATCATTATCACTCTTGGAGTTTGCTTTCGCAATTAAAATTGAAATTGGAGTTTAAGTTTTATTGACATTCTGTTATATTGTTTCAAGTTAAAGATATTCGATTTTCTTTTCAACAAAAAAAGTAGGTACACCGTTAGATTGTATTTCATTTTCATTATTAAGTATTTAATTTACGTATTGTTATTTTTTTTAAGATTATCAATTAATATTACCATTTAACTTAGAAATCTAAAACTTAAATTTATGCTTGGGACGACACAACCTAAGGGACATTGATTATTATGCTCTCTTCTTAATTTCAATAAATTTTAAGTAAACACTGAAACTATAATTTAAATTTAACTATCAATATTTTAATTTATTACTCTTATTATTATTTGACATTAATTTTTTTTTTGGATGTACGCGTTGCCTGAAGATTCATGTAAATAGTTCCAGAGACATTGCAAAAAAAAAGCAAAAAGTACAATTTAAATAACTATTAAAAAATAAATTAATACTAGCGTTAATTAAACTTACATTAATATGAAAATATAGCTCAACTAATAAAAATTATATTTCCCAAATTGGAGATTTATTCATATTAAAATTTTTATGACGCTTCAGACTACTTATCAGGATTTTAAAATCCAAACTGTGTATTACTGTGTGTGTTTGAATCTGAGTTTTGCCAAACGTAGCATTTATAATGCTTTCTTCGCGCACTTTCGAGTTTATTTAAGGCTAGAAGATTGCAATTTAAATTTCGGTAACTTTCCAATTAGCTTAAGCTCATTAATTTCTAGACAGAATAATATGTGTTTTATTCGTTTTCTAACCACTATAAGTAGAATTTATTGCTTATAGGAATAATCTTCTATCGAAAATGTGACTTTTTTTCCTAGTAGCAGGAATGTTCAATTTAGAATTGGAACTCTGTGCTATATGTCAAACATATTTTAATCGCTTTCTGTCCACTATTAGCACAATTTATTGCCACATTATTGGCTGATAGGAAGTCATCATAAATCGAAATGAACCCCTTCCCGACTAGCTAGTGCGCGAATTCAGACTAAACGTCTTATCGGGATGCATGCACACCGTCGCTTAAATTAATTACTTTTATAATTTTGCGAAAAAAAGTTTAGATTTATTTGAACGTGAAATACGCAAAGAATTAAATTGACATTAAAGGTTGACCCAAACTTTCGATCCCTCTCCTGCCTAAACTATTGGAACCATATTTTTAATATTGTGACGACAACCAATTTAAAGGCAGGAATTGAAATCCTACTAAAAGGAGGCATGTTTTTTCAACGAAACACTTTTTTATTGTTGTCTGGTTTTATAATTTAAAATGTAGTCTACAATAATAAATTAGGATATTTAAGATAAGGCCCTTGAACCAAGTTTGGGTCACGGTTTAGAACAGCGGTTTCCAACTGGCGGCCCGGGGGCCGCATCCGGCCCGCGAAGCCTTTTTTCGTGGCCCGGGAACTAAAATATATTAGTTGTTATTTTTTTTTGTGAGAAATTTTCGTACAAAATCTGTATGGGTTTAGAATACTTTTCTCGTTAACAAAAACCTAATTTCTTCGTTTCAATGAAATTTTACATACCAGCGGTGCAAAAATATTTATTTCTCAGGTTTTGCATTCAAGAAAATATTTATTCAAATACAAAAATAATCGTGAATGTTGCTCTTTTTTATTTTTATTTTTTTTATTTCATTTTTTTTGTATTTTGTGAATATAATTTAGCATGTATGTATCAGAAATTTTCTCGAAGAAATTCTCCGTTTTAACTTTTTGAAACCACTCAATTTCGGCGAAAATATTTACGCACACAATTATAAATTTTAAATTTAAAATGCAAATATCTATTATCAGGTGATTGCAGTAGACAAACCTTAATTTTCTCATTGAACATTTTGTGTGCTACTGTATAAGTTTTATGTCTTAACAACTTGATATCTGTTGCACATCAATTGTTTAATACGTAGCTGCACATTAAAGTTATTGTAGCCCGAATCATTTAATATGCAGTTTGATATTTTTAAAAATCTACTTCTTATTTTAATTTGTAATTCAATAGTTTTGTTTTGTACAGCTTGGTAAAAATCTGACAGAAATATTTAATGTTCCTTCAAACATAAAAGAGTCCTGTATAAAATTTTGATAAAGTTGCGGCCCGCCATTTGTGTTTTTAATTGTGGCCCCCGGCCTCATCTAAGTTGGAAACCCCTGGTTTAGAACAACAGATTTATTATTTTAGGGAACTACCCTTTTTAATCCTGTTTTAAGTGGTTCATAATAATACTCTGTTATTATAAACCACTAATCATTACCGTGTAATAAAATACTCAGTCAGGAACAGTTTCTGCGATCATTAGTAAAATACCACGGATAACCCCAACTGTATCTAAGTATTAGATAGTATTGAATTTGTCTGTAATCTGCAATTTAATGCCCTGTTTTCATATTCATTTAAATACATTAAAATTTCATTTGACCATCTGATTCTGAAAAATTGTCAATTGTTTCCTGTATTTTTGAAGAAAAAACAAAATTTTAAAATAAAACGAGATTTAACGTTATATTTCTACGCTAATTATCTGGTACAATGTTGAATTTTTTTCTAAAATTAAAAAAGTGTCAAAGATTTTCTTTTTTGTAAATTGAAGGGCAATTCTTGAGTCCTCTACCCAACGCTATTCACTTAAGTAATTTTGTTTGAAAAATTGCTTGTTTTTCTATATCAATTAAGAACTTTAAAAATTTTCTTAATCCGACTGAGCGTTTCACATTTTTGTAATTTCGTACGGAAATTTCTACTCAATACACAACTTTTTCATTGAACAAGAAAAAAAAATTGGATTTCCATCAGAAAATGAAAGAATTAAAAATGTTTTATATTTTTTAGAAAGATTTCATGTTTAGCTGCCATGGTAAAGACTGTATGGCCTTTGTGGCAAATCTTCTTAGAAGGTTAATAACAGATGAGGTGGCCATCTGCTACAGTTTAACTGGAAAAAGTAAAAGTGGACAATTGAAAAACTCTTTTGAAAAGACTGACATTTACAAGATGATTAGAGGTAACTAATAATATATATATATATATATATATATATATATATATATATATATATATATATATATATATATATATATATATATATATATATATATATATATATATATATATATATATATATATATATATATATATATACACACAGAAGAATTATAAAATTTCATTCGCATTTATTCATTTATTCACTTTTTTTAGATGTTTGCATCCAGTCTTTTGATACATTTAAAGAAAACTATTTTAAAGAAGCCTTAAGTGACTGGCTTTCACAAGTCAAATTTAGAAAAAGGAGAAGGTATGTTTTATTTTGTTTTTAAAATATTATTGAGCAGATAAATTTAATAGTACATTAATATATAATTAATATATAATTTTAGTTCATTAATATATATTTTTCTTTATATATAAAAAGAAACTTGTAGTTGATATTTTAAATTATTGGCAATTATAAATTATGAAAAAAAAATGAAGAGTTTTATTTGTGTAAAATCTTTTTGTAGTGACGTTTAAAAATATATACTTTTAAGAAATTTTTTTTCAATGTTAATAATTCATTAATGGTAATAAAAATACCTGCTATTATTTATTAATTATGTGTGATATTACATTTAAATTAATATAAAAATTCCAATAACAGTTAAATGATAATCTTATAAAAATATTTGAAAATCTTAAATTTACTGTAAAATGAAATCCGATCAAAATTTTAAAAATTACTCTATGAATTTAGCGAATTCATGTGGAAATTTGAAATCAAACTAAATTCTGTAGCTCTGAAATGCTTACAAGTAGGCACGCAAACAAACTCAGGAGTAGACTTATTATTTTATTGTATATGGACAGGATGCGCGAATACTTTTATTTATTTTTATTGATTAGTTTCATGTTTAAATTATTAACGGAGTCACAGTATAACTTCATAGACAGATTCTGGTGCAATTGTTTTTTTTCCTCGTATTTCACTAAAAAAATCTGTTAAAAAAGATTTTTGTAGTTTTCCTATAGATATTTCTTTAAAAAAATTACCTTTTTTTTTCAAATTACAAAAAAAAAAAATTTACTGTAAAATGTTTTGATCTGAATTATTATGCATATTTATTTGGTTTGTTCAAAGTCTTTACTCTTCGACGACTAAAAACTTTGATATCGAAATAACAACAAACATTATATTCAACAAGTTCAGCTCAAGCCAGAGAACAACGAAACCTGTTTTCCACAACCCTTTACAATGATCAACACACATAATGGGCATGAAGTTCTCTCGCTTCTCATGAGATGACAAGATAACCACAATTCTAATTTCTATGGTAAACACCATCTCTTGATCCACAATCAAAATAAAAATTTTAGATATCAACTGTACAGACTTTTACCGAACTGTGTATGATCTGATATGCAGGAAGAAAAAATCTTATTTACAAAGATTTTTTTAACAGTTTTTGTTTCAAAAAAATTCATTTACTATTTTTTTTTCCAGTAGCACGAAGAAATTTTCTACTAATCAGAGATCTTCTATAATATGATTAATACAGGGTTTCTGTTTGTTTTTACAGTGTAGTTTCAATTCCACTGATGTAAATTTTCCCATTTTATTTTTCAGGGAAACGAGAGCTGGAATAACCTCAGTTGCTGAATGTTCTGAATGTTTGACAACTTCATTTTTTATTTTTGCTTCGACATATTTTTTATTTTTATATTGATGTGTAATTTTTTTATTTGATACAACAATTATTTATGGAATAAATATTTGTTTAAAAATCTATTTATTGCTATTGTATTTTCTACATTTGAAATCCAATTGTTTTTGAGAAATTTTTAACCTATTTGAGCTACAAAATATAAAAACTGGCTTTTATTTTCTATAGATAATATTTTAAGAAGTGTCCCATTTATCTAGACAAAAAAAAAATGCTTTTCCATAATATCAAAAGAAAATAATATTAATGCCAGTTGTTAGCACTATGAATTAAATGTTTAAATTTTGTTTTATCCTGTTTTATACTTAAAAATTAAGGTAATTTTTCTGTGTGTCCAATTTATTGATTTAAAATATAAGCGTTGCAAAAAAAAAAAAAAAATTCAAATATTTTTAACATTCTTATTTTGTTGAACAAAAATTTGAACTATTTTAGCATTTAAATCTTAATTTTTATCATTTTTAATGACTTCCTGGTGATTATCAATTTTAACAGGAACTTTAAAATAAAAATCAGTATTAAAGAAGTGAGTTTAAAATTTAAATATAAAAACAATATTTATAAACTTCATGAACAAGGAAATTTCTTATACGTAGGGAAATATGCAAACATTCTTTTTTAGCTCAAAGAAGAAATATTTGGAAAATTTTCGCTCAGTTCTTACAGCAAAGTAAGTTAGACTGATTAAAAATGACTATTTCCCCCAAAATAATCAAGCAAAATTGATGGAAAGGAGAATTTACCTCGGACTGAGAAGCTATAAGAAGGAAAATATAAAACAAATAATAAAACGCGCTGTCATACAATCGTGGGAGAGATGACATCACGTTCAGAATGACGTTTTAGCTGACGTACACTAGCAATAGTATTAAATTGCATTGTCAATGAAAATCTCATGACAAGGTAGATTTTAGCTGAGCATACGAAACGCTGCAAACGAAAACCTTATAATTACATAGATTTAAGATGATTTTCATCTTAGAACTAGCTTTATTCAAGGTTTTTTTTCCGCTTGAAAACCTTAAGACAACCTCGTTTTATGGTTGTTATGTAGAAGGTTTTTTTCCAAGGTTTTGGATTAGGGTAATGTGCGTAGAATAGAGCAGATTGTCGCAGACCTCGTTTTAAGGTTAGAGGGTTTACATGTAAACCGTATAAAAACCCTTTTCAGGTTTACATGAAAAGGTTTTTGTTGGGTGAAAAAAACCTTATATTGCTATCTGGGTACCACACTTTGGGAAACACTGGATTAGACAGATCAAATCTCATTTGTAGCCCCAAACCTTATGCTAGTTTGAATCGTACATAACACATAAAATTTATCGTCTGTAAAAATTTCAACCTGTTTCCGATTAACTAATGTGCTCAAATGTTATCTTGAGCTCTATAACTAATGACAATGCATGCTCCAATTATTTCAAAATATAGTTTAATCCTAAAAGAAGGAGAATGGTAGAGAGTTATATTCCTTCATGTTAATTTTACGTATTTCTCGGCATCTCGAGATTTTTTAAGCAAATTGAAAAGTGCTGGAACACAAATAGTAAATTGCTTCAATCTAAGATAATTCCATGCAAAAAAAAATATTCCTTTTTAACTTTCTTTATTTTATTTAATAGTAAAGAAAAAGAGACAAATTTTTATGAATGTAATTTTTAATGTAAAAATACAAAAGGCGAACATAATCGGTAGTTCAGTTTTTGAGTAATGAAATAATTCGATTAGCTTAATATACTCTCTGGATATGGCAAAATAATTAATATTAGCATAAAGATATTCAAACTTTTGACCGCTCTCGGTTTCAAACTATTGAGAATTTTGTTTTCTTCAGATTGCGACTATCCCCATACTCTTAGGATCAAAAATCTCAGAATCCATCAAGAAAAAAAAGAGAAGAAAGAAAAAAAAGCTGCGTTTATGCAGGAAAAGAGTTAACCAAACTTAAATATCGTCTGCACTTATTAATTTGCAAATTTATGGTTAAATTTGTATATAAGGCAACGTTGTTTGTAGTATAGGAAACACATATTGGACCGGATATTGCATAGAGCCACATTTAATAATTACCTGCAGAGTTGGGGAAAACGTTATTAATTATAAAGGGTCACATATTATATGGGCTATTTTATAGGGCCCCATATTATATGAGCTATTATATAGAGCTCCATATTATAATAGTTAATAAAGTCGCAACAATTACCGTGATGTGGTATAATAACCTTGAAGGTATACAGTTTAAGGTTAAAATCACTTTGGCATCGGGCTAACAGTGGAAAGAGCGAATATTTGCTAAAAAACGGATAAATTTCGGCTCCGAAGACTCGCATTCGAATCACCCCGTATCTTCCTTTAATATTATCTTATAATTTTCAAACTCGGCAAGAGGGTGGAGTTTAATATACTAAACAATCGTACCAAAGAGAATTTTTATAGACATATCAGGGGACCTACAATGGCCCATAATAGGTTCCATTAGGTACCCGCTTTAAAGTTCTTCAAGCTAGATATTCGCGGCAGCAGTGTGTGAGGCATAGCGTGGTTGGAACCGCGACGGGCTAGTACGTAAAGGGTCTGGGGATCGATACTAGCGAGGATTAATTTTTAAAGCTGCGATACCGGTCAAGGGTTAATTTTTATTTATTTATTCTATATTATTTTTTTGATATCTTTTTCAATATTTTTACGTGAATGAAGTGTTCAATATATAAAAATTATTATTTTTCTTTGGGAAAGAGCGAATATTGGCTAAAAAACGGATTAATTTCGGCTCCGGAGACACGCATGCGAATCACCCCGTATCTTCCTATAATATTAACTTATAATTGTAAACTCGGCAAGAGGGTGGAGTTTAATATACTAAACAATCGTACCAAAGAGTATTTTTATAGACATATCAGGGGGCCTACAATGGCCCATAATAGGTTCCATTAGGTACCCGCTTTAATGTTCTTTAAGCTTGATATTCGCGGCAGCAGTTCATGAGGCATATCGTAATTGGAAGCGCGACGGGCTAGTAAGCAAAGGGTCTGGGGATCGATACTAGCCGAGGATTAATTTTTAAAACTGCGATGCCGGTCAAGGGTTAATTTTTATTTATTTATTCTATAATATTTTTTTGATATCTTTCTCAATATTTTTACGTGAATGAAGTGTTCAATATATAAAAATTATTATTTTTCTTTGGGAAAGAGCGAATATTAGCTGAAAAACGGATAAATTTCGGCTCCGGAGGCTCGCATACGAAGCACCCCGTATCTTCCTTTAATATTAACTTATAATTTTCAAACTCGGCAAGAGGGTGGAGTTTAATATACTAAACAATCGTACCAAAGAGAATTTTTATAGACATATCAGGGGGCCTACAATGGCCCATAATAGGTTCCATTAGCTACCCGCTTTAAAGTTCTTTAAGCTTGATATTCGCGGCAGCAGTGTGTGAGGCATAGCGTGGTTGGAAGCGCGACGGGCTAGTACGTAAAGGGTCTGGGGATCGATACTAGCCGAGGATTAATTTTTAAAACTGCGATACCGGTCAAGGGTAAATTATTATTTATTTATTCTATATAATTTTTTGATATCTTTTTCAATATTTTTACGTGGATGAAGTGTTCTATATATAAAAATTATTATTTTTCTTTGGGAAAGAGCAAATATTGGCTGAAAAACGGATAAATTTCGGCTCCGGAGGCTCGCATACGAAGCACCCCGTATCTTCCTTTAATATTAACTTATAATTTTCAAACTCGGCAAGAGGGTGGAGTTTAATATACTAAACAATCGTACCAAAGAGAATTTTTATAGACATATCAGGGGGCCTACAATGGCCCATAATAGGTTCCATTAGCTACCCGCTTTAAAGTTCTTTAAGCTTGATATTCGCGGCAGCAGTGTGTGAGGCATAGCGTGGTTGGAAGCGCGACGGGCTAGTACGTAAAGGGTCTGGGGATCGATACTAGCCGAGGATTAATTTTTAAAACTGCGATACCGGTCAAGGGTAAATTATTATTTATTTATTCTATATAATTTTTTGATATCTTTTTCAATATTTTTACGTGGATGAAGTGTTCTATATATAAAAATTATTATTTTTCTTTGGGAAAGAGCAAATATTGGCTGAAAAACGGATAAATTTCGGCTCCGGAGACTCGCATACGAATAATCCCGTATCTTCCTTTAATATTAACTTCTAATTTTCAAACTCGGCAAGAGGGTGGAGTTTAATATACTAAATAATCGTACCAAAGAGAATTTTTATACACATATCAGGGGGCCTACAATGGCCCATAATAGGTTCCATTAGGTACCAGCTTTAAAGTTCTTTAACCTTGATTTTCGCGGTAGCAGTGTGTGAGGCATAGCGTGGTTGGAAGCACGACGGGCTAGTAAGCAAAGGTTCGGGAGATCGATACTGGCCGAGGATTAATTTTTGAAACTGCGATACCGGTCAAGGGTTAATTTTTATTTATTTATTCTATAATATTTTTTTGATATCTTTTTCAATATTTTTACGTGAATGAAGTGTTCAATAAATAAAAATTATTATTTTTCTTTGGGAAGGAGCGAATATTGGCTAAAAAACGGATAAATTTCGGCTCCGGGGACTCGCATACGAAACACTTCGTATCTTCCTTTAATATTAACTTATAATTTTCAATCTCGGCAAGTGGGTGTAGTTTAATATACTAAATCGTACCAAAGAGAATTTTTATAGACATATCAGGGGGCCTACAATGTCCCATAATAGGTTCCATTAGGTACCCGCTTTAAAGTTCTTTAAGCTTGAAATTCGCGGCAGCAGTGTGTGAGGCATAGCATGGCTGGAAGCGCGACGGGCTAGTAAGCAAAGGGTCTGGAGGTCGATACTGGCCTACGATTAATTTTTAAAACTGCGATGCCGGTCTAGGGTTAATTTTTATTTATTTATTCTATAATATTTTTTTCATATCTTTTTCAATATTTTTACGTGAATGAAGTGTTCAATATATTAAAATTACTATTTTTCTTTGGGAAAGAGCGAATATTGGCTAAAAAACGGATTAATTTCGGCTTCGGAGACACGCATGCGAATCACCCCGTATCTTCCTATAATATTAACTTATAATTTTCAAACTCGGCAAGAGGGTGGAGTTTAATATACTAAACAATCGTACCAAGGAGAATTTTTATAGACATACCAGGGGGCCTACAATGTCCCATAATATGTTCCATTAGGTACCCGCTTTAAAGTTATTTAAGCTTGATATTCGCGGCAGCAGTGTGTGAGGCATAGCATGGTTGGAAGCGCGACGGGCTAGTAAGCAAAGGGTCTGGAGGTCGATACTGGCCTAAGAATAATTTTTAAAACTGCGATACCGGTCAAGGGTTAATTTTTATTTATTTATTCTTTATGATTTTTTTTGATATCTTTTTCAATATTTTTACGTGAAAGAAGTGTTCAATATATAAAAATTATTATTTTTCTTTGGGAAAGAGCGAATATTGGCTAAAAAACGGATTAATTTCGGCACCGGAGACTCGCATGCGAATCACCCCGTATCTTCCTATAATATTAACTTATAATTTTCAAACTCGGCAAGAGGGTGGAGTTTAATATACTGAACAATCGTACCAAAGAGAATTTTTATAGACATATCAGGGGGCCTACAATGGCCCATAATAGGTTCCATTAGGTACCCGCTTTCAAGTTTTTTAAGCTTGATATTCGCGGCAGCAGTGCATGAGGCATAGCGTGGTTGGAAGCGCATCGGGCTAGTAAGCAAAGGGTCTGGGGATCGATACTAGCCGAGGATAAATTTTTAAAACTGCGATGCCGGTCAAGGGATAATTTTTATTTATTTATTCTATAATATTTTTTTGATATCTTTTTCAATATTTTTACGTGAATGAAGTGATCAATATATAAAAATTATTTTTTTTCTTTGGGAAAGAGCGAATATTGGCTAAAAAACGGAAAAATTTCGGCTCCGGAGACTCGCATACGGATCACACCGTATCTTCCTTTAATATTAACTTAAGATTTTCAAACTCGGCAAGAGGGTGGAGTTTAATATACTAAACAATCGTACCAAAGAGAATTTTTATAGACATATCAGGGGGCCTACAATGGCCCATAATAGGTTCCATTAGGTACCCGCTTTAAAGTTCTTTAACCTTGATATTCGCGGCAGCAGTGTGTGAGGAATAGCGTGGTTGGAAGAGCGACGGGCTAGTACGTAAAGGGTCTATGGATCGATACTAGCGGAGGATTAATTTTTAAAACTGCGATACCGGTCACGGGTTAATTTTTATTTATTTATTCAATATTATTTTTTTGATATCTTTTTCAATATTTTTACGTGAATGAAGTGTTCAATATATAAAAATTATTATTTTTCTTTGGGAAAGAGCGAATATTGGCTAAAAAACGGAAAAATTTCGGCTCCGGAGACTCGCATACGAATCACACCGTATCTTCCTTTAATATTAACTTATGATTTTCAAACTCGGCAAGAGGGTGGAGTTTAATATACTAAACAATCATACCGAAGAGAATTTTTATAGACTTATCAGGGGGCCGACAATGGCCTATAATAGGTTCCGTTAGGTACCCGCTTTATAGTTCTTTAAGCTTGATATTCGCGGCAGCAGTGTGTGAGGCATAGCGTGGTTGGAAGCACGACAGGCTAGTAAGCAAAGGTTCGGGAGATCGATACTGGCCGAGGATTAGTTTTTGAAACTGCGATACCGGTCAAGGGTAAATTATTATTTATTTATTCTATATTATTTTTTTGATATCTTTTTCAATATTTTTACGTTGATGAAGTGTTCTATACATAAAAATTATTATTTTTCTTTGGGAAAGAGCGAATATTGGCTGAAAAACGGATAAATTTCGGCTCCGGAGACTCGCATACGAATAATCCCGTATCTTCCTTTAATATTAACTTATAATTTTCAAACTCGGCAAGAGGGTGGAGTTTAATATACTAAACAATCGTACCAAAGAGAATTTTTATAGACATATCAGGGGGCCTACAATGGCCCATAATAGGTTCCATCAGGTACCCGCTTTAATATTCTTTAACCTTGATATTCGCGGCAGCAGTGTGTGAGGCATAGCGTGGTTGGAAGCGCGACGGGCTAGTACGTAAAGGGTCAGGGGATCGATACTAGCCGAGGATTAATTTTTAAAACTGCGATACCGGTCAAGGGTAAATTATTATTTATTTATTCTATAATATTTTTTTGATATCTTTTTCAATATTTTTACGTGAATGAAGTGTTCAATAAATAAAAATTATTATTTTTCTTTGGGAAGGAGCGAATATTGGCTAAAAAACGGATAAATTTCGGCTCCGGGGACTCGCATACGAAACACTTCGTATCTTCCTTTAATATTAACTTATAATTTTCAATCTCGGCAAGTGGGTGGAGTTTAATATACTAAATCGTACCAAAGAGAATTTTTATAGACATATCAGGGGGCCTACAATGTCCCATAATAGGTTCCATTAGGTACCCGCTTTAAAGTTCTTTAAGCTTGAAATTCGCGGCAGCAGTGTGTGAGGCATAGCATGGCTGGAAGCGCGACGGGCTAGTAAGCAAAGGGTCTGGAGGTCGATACTGGCCTACGATTAATTTTTAAAACTGCGATGCCGGTCAAGGGTTAATTTTTATTTATTTATTCTATAATATTTTTTTCATATCTTTTTCAATATTTTTACGTGAATGAAGTGTTCAATATATTAAAATTACTATTTTTCTTTGGGAAAGAGCGAATATTGGCTAAAAAACGGATTAATTTCGGCTCCGGAGACACGCATGCGAATCACCCCGTATCTTCCTATAATATTAACTTATAATTTTCAAACTCGGCAAGAGGGTGGAGTTTAATATACTAAACAATCGTACCAAGGAGAATTTTTATAGACATACCAGGGGGCCTACAATGTCCCATAATATGTTCCATTAGGTACCCGCTTTAAAGTTATTTAAGCTTGATATTCGCGGCAGCAGTGTGTGAGGCATAGCATGGTTGGAAGCGCGACGGGCTAGTAAGCAAAGGGTCTGGAGGTCGATACTGGCCTAAGAATAATTTTTAAAACTGCGATACCGGTCAAGGGTTAATTTTTATTTATTTATTCTTTATGATTTTTTTTGATATCTTTTTCAATATTTTTACGTGAAAGAAGTGTTCAATATATAAAAATTATTATTTTTCTTTGGGAAAGAGCGAATATTGGCTAAAAAACGGATTAATTTCGGCACCGGAGACTCGCATGCGAATCACCCCGTATCTTCCTATAATATTAACTTAAAATTTTCAAACTCGGCAAGAGGGTGGAGTTTAATATACTGAACAATAGTACCAAAGAGAATTTTTATAGACATATCAGGGGGCCTACAATGGCCCATAATAGGTTCCATTAGGTACCCGCTTTCAAGTTTTTTAAGCTTGATATTCGCGGCAGCAGTGCATGAGGCATAGCGTGGTTGGAAGCGCATCGGGCTAGTAAGCAAAGGGTCTGGGGATCGATACTAGCCGAGGATAAATTTTTAAAACTGCGATGCCGGTCAAGGGATAATTTTTATTTATTTATTCTATAATATTTTTTTGATATCTTTTTCAATATTTTTACGTGAATGAAGTGATCAATATATAAAAATTATTTTTTTTCTTTGGGAAAGAGCGAATATTGGCTAAAAAACGGAAAAATTTCGGCTCTGGAGACTCGCATACGAATCACACCGTATCTTCCTTTAATATTAACTTAAGATTTTCAAACTCGGCAAGAGGGTGGAGTTTAATATACTAAACAATCGTACCAAAGAGAATTTTTATAGACATATCAGGGGGCCTACAATGGCCCATAATAGGTTCCATTAGGTACCCGCTTTAAAGTTCTTTAACCTTGATATTCGCGGCAGCAGAGTGTGAGGCATAGCGTGGTTGGAAGCGCGACGGGCTAGTACGTAAAGGGTCTATGGATCGATACTAGCGGAGGATTAATTTTTAAAACTGCGATACCGGTCACGGGTTAATTTTTATTTATTTATTCTATATAATTTTTTGATATCTTTTTCAATATTTTTACGTGGATGAAGTGTTCTATACATAAAAATTATTATTTTTCTTTGGGAAAGAGCGAATATTGGCTGAAAAACGGATAAATTTCGGCTCCGGAGACTCGCATACGAATAATCCCGTATCTTCCTTTAATATTAACTTATAATTTTCAAACTCGGCTAGAGGGTGGAGTTTAATATACTAAACAATCGTACCAAAGAGAATTTTTATAGACATATCAGGGGGCCTACAATGGCCCATAATATGTTCCATTAGGTACCCGCTTTAAAGTTCTTTAACCTTGATATTCGCGGCAGCAGTGTGTGAGGCATAGCGTGATTGGAAGCGAGTAGGGCTAGTAAGCAAAGGGTCTGGGGATCGATACTAGCCGAGGATTAATTTTTAAAACTGCAATACCGGTCAAGGGTTAATTTTTATTTATTTATTCTATAATATTTTTTTGATATCTTTTTCAATATTTTTACGTGAATGAAGTGTTCAATATATAAAAACTATTATTTTTCTTTGGAAAAGAGCGAATATTTGCTAAAAAACGGATAAATTTCGGCTCCGTAGACTCGCATACGAATCACCCCGTATCTTCCTTTAATATTAACTTATAATTTTCAAACTCGGCAAGAGGGTGGAGTTTAATATACTAAACAATCGTACCAAAGAGAATTTTTATAGACATATCAGGGGGCCTACAATGGCCCATAATAGGTTCCATCAGGTACCCGCTTTAATATTCTTTAACCTTGATATTCGCGGCAGCAGTGTGTGAGGCATAACGTGGTTGGAAGCGTGACGGGCTAGTAAGCAAAGGGTCGGGGATCGATACTAGCCGAGGATTAATTTTTAAAACTGCGATACCGGTCAAGGGTTAATTTTTATTTATTTATTCTATAATATTTTTTTGATATCTTTCTCAATATTTTTACGTGAATGAAGTGTTAAATATATAAAAATTATTATTTTCCTTTGGGAAAGAGCGAATATTGGCTGAAAAACGGATAAATTTCGGCTCCGGAGAGACGCATGCGAATCACCCCGTATCTTCCTATAATATTAACTTATAATTTTCAAACTCGGCAAGTGGGTGGAGTTTAATATACTAAATCGTACCAAAGAGAATTTTTATAGATATCAGGGCGCCTACAATGTCCCATAATAGGTTGCATTAGGTACCCGCTTTAAACTTCTTTAAGCTTGATATTCGCGGCAGCAGTGTGTGAGGCATAGCATGGTTGAAAGCGCGACGGGCTAGTAAGCAAAGGGTCTGTAGGTCGATACTGGCCTAAGAATAATTTTTAAAACTGCGAAGCCGGTCAAGGGTTAATTTTTATTTATTTATTATTTTTTTTTGATATCTTTTTCAATATTTTTACGTGAATGAAGTGTTCAATATATAAAAATTATTATTTTTCTTTGGGAAAGAGCGAATATTGGCTAAAAAACGGATAAATTTCGGCTCCGGAGACTCGCATACGAAGCACCCCGTATCTTCCTTTAATATTAACTTATAATTTTCAAACTCGGCAAGTGGGGGAGTTTAATATACTAAACAATCGTACCAAAGAGAATTTTTATAGACATATCAGGGGGCCTACAATGTCGCATAATAGGTTCCATTAGGTACCCGCTTTAAAGTTCTTTAAGCTTGATATTCGCGGCAGCAGTGTGTGAGGCATAGCGTGGTTGGAAGCGCGACGGGCTAGTAAGCAAAGGGTTTGTGGATCGATACTAGCCGAGGATTAATTTTTAAAACTGCGATGCCGTTCAAGGGTTAATTTTTATTTATTTATTCTATAATATTTTTTTGATATCTTTCTCAATATTTTTACGTGAATGAAGTGTTCAATATATAAAAATTATTATTTTTCTTTGGGAAAGAGCGAATATTAGCTGAAAAACGGATAAATTTCGGCTCCGGAGGCTCGCATACGAAGCACCCCGTATCTTCCTTTAATATTAACTTATAATTTTCAAACTCGGCAAGAGGGTGGAGTTTAATATACTAAACAATCGTACCAAAGAGAATTTTTATAGACATATCAGGGGGCCTACAATGGCCCATAATAAGTTCCATTAGGTACTCGCTTTAAAGTTCTTTAAGCTTGATATTCGCGGCAGCAGTGTGTGAGGCATAGCGTGGTTGGAAGCGCGACGGGCTAGTACGTAAAGGGTCTGGGGATCGATACTAGCCGAGGATTAATTTTTAAAACTGCGATACCGGTCAAGGGTAAATTATTATTTATTTATTCTATATAATTTTTTTATATCTTTTTCAATATTTTTACGTGGATGAAGTGTTCTATATATAAAAATTATTATTTTTCTTTGGGAAAGAGCAAATATTGGCTGAAAAACGGATAAATTTCGGCTCCGGAGACTCGCATACGAATAATCCCGTATCTTCCTTTAATATTAACTTCTAATTTTCAAACTCGGCAAGAGGGTGGAGTTTAATATACTAAATAATCGTACCAAAGAGAATTTTTATAGACATATCAGGGGGCCTACAATGGCCCATAATAGGTTCCATTAGGTACCAGCTTTAAAGTTCTTTAACCTTGATTTTCGCGGCAGCAGTGTGTGAGGCATAGCGTGGTTGGAAGCACGACGGGCTAGTAAGCAGAGGGTCTGGGGACCGATACTAGCCGAGGATTAATTTTTAAAACTGCGATGCCGGTCAAGGGTTAATTTTTTTTTATTTATTCTATAGTATTTTTTTGATATCTTTTTCAATATTTTTACGTGAATGAAGTGTTCAATAAATAAAAATTATTATTTTTCTTTGGGAAAGAGCAAATATTGGCTGAAAAACGGATAAATTTCGGCTCCGGAGACTCGCATACGAATAATCCCGTATCTTCCTTTAATATTAACTTCTAATTTTCAAACTCGGCAAGAGGGTGGAGTTTAATATACTAAATAATCGTACCAAAGAGAATTTTTATAGACATATCAGGGGGCCTACAATGGCCCATAATAGGTTCCATTAGGTACCAGCTTTAAAGTTCTTTAACCTTGATATTCGCGGCAGCAGTGTGTGAGGCATAGCATGGTTGAAAGCGCGACGGGCTAGTAAGCAAAGGGTCTGTAGGTCGATACTGGCCTAAGAATAATTTTTAAAACTGCGAAGCCGGTCAAGGGTTAATTTTTATTTATTTATTATTTATTATTTTTTTTGATATCTTTTTCAATATTTTTACGTGAATGAAGTGTTCAATATATAAAAATTATTATTTTTCTTTGGGAAAGAGCGAATATTGGCTAAAAAACGGATAAATTTCGGCTCCGGAGACTCGCATACGAAGCACCCCGTATCTTCCTTTAATATTAACTTATAATTTTCAAACTCGGCAAGTGGGGGAGTTTAATATACTAAACAATCGTACCAAAGAGAATTTTTATAGACATATCAGGGGGCCTACAATGTCGCATAATAGGTTCCATTAGGTACCCGCTTTAAAGTTCTTTAAGCTTGATATTCGCGGCAGCAGTGTGTGAGGCATAGCGTGGTTGGAAGCGCGACGGGCTAGTAAGCAAAGGGTCTGGGGATCGATACTAGCCGAGGATTAATTTTTAAAACTGCGATACCGGTCAAGGGTAAATTATTATTTATTTATTCTATATAATTTTTTGATATTTTTTTCAATATTTTTACGTGGATGAAGTGTTCTATATATAAAAATTATTATTTTTCTTTGGGAAAGAGCAAATATTGGCTGAAAAACGGATAATTTTCGGCTCCGGAGACTCGCATACGAATAATCCCGTATCTTCCTTTAATATTAACTTCTAATTTTCAAACTCGGCAAGAGGGTGGAGTTTAATATACTAAATAATCGTACCAAAGAGAATTTTTATAGACATATCAGGGGGCCTACAATGGCCCATAATAGGTTCCATTAGGTACCAGCTTTAAAGTTCTTTAACCTTGATTTTCGCGGCAGCAGTGTGTGAGGCATAGCGTGGTTGGAAGCACGACGGGCTAGTAAGCAGAGGGTCTGGGGACCGATACTAGCCGAGGATTAATTTTTAAAACTGCGATGCCGGTCAAGGGTTAATTTTTTTTTATTTATTCTATAGTATTTTTTTGATATCTTTTTCAATATTTTTACGTGAATGAAGTGTTCAATAAATAAAAATTATTATTTTTCTTTGGGAAGGAGCGAATATTGGCTAAAAAACGGATAAATTTCGGCTCCGGGGACTCGCATACGAAACACTTCGTATCTTCCTTTAATATTAACTTATAATTTTCAATCTCGGCAAGTGGGTGGAGTTTAATATACTAAATCGTACCAAAGAGAATTTTTATAGACATATCAGGGGGCCTACAATGTCCCATAATAGGTTCCATTAGGTACCCGCTTTAAAGTTCTTTAAGCTTGATATTCGCGGCAGCAGTGTGTGAGGCATAGCATGGCTGGAAGCGCGACGGGCTAGTAAGCAAAGGGTCTGGAGGTCGATACTGGCCTACGATTAATTTTTAAAACTGCGATGCCGGTCAAGGGTTAATTTTTATTTATTTATTCTATAATATTTTTTTCATATCTTTTTCAATATTTTTACGTGAATGAAGTGTTCAATATATTAAAATTACTATTTTTCTTTGGGAAAGAGCGAATATTGGCTAAAAAACGGATTAATTTCGGCTCCGGAGACACGCATGCGAATCACCCCGTATCTTCCTATAATATTAACTTATAATTTTCAAACTCGGCAAGAGGGTGGAGTTTAATATACTAAACAATCGTAACAAGGAGAATTTTTATAGACATACCAGGGGGCCTACAATGTCCCATAATATGTTCCATTAGGTACCCGCTTTAAAGTTATTTAAGCTTGATATTCGCGGCAGCAGTGTGTGAGGCATAGCATGGTTGGAAGCGCGACGGGCTAGTAAGCAAAGGGTCTGGAGGTCGATACTGGCCTAAGAATAATTTTTAAAACTGCGATACCGGTCAAGGGTTAATTTTTATTTATTTATTCTTTATGATTTTTTTTGATATCTTTTTCAATATTTTTACGTGAAAGAAGTGTTCAATATATAAAAATTATTATTTTTCTTTGGGAAAGAGCGAATATTGGCTAAAAAACGGATTAATTTCGGCTCCGGAGACACGCATGCGAATCACCCCGTATCTTCCTATAATATTAACTTATAATTTTCAAACTCGGCAAGAGGGTGGAGTTTAATATACTGAACAATCGTACCAAAGAGAATTTTTATAGACATATCAGGGGGCCTACAATGGCCCATAATAGGTTCCATTAGGTACCCGCTTTCAAGTTTTTTAAGCTTGATATTCGCGGCAGCTGTGCATGAGGCATAGCGTGGTTGGAAGCGCATCGGGCTAGTAAGCAAAGGGTCTGGGGATCGATACTAGCCGAGGATAAATTTTTAAAACTGCGATGCCGGTCAAGGGATAATTTTTATTTATTTATTCTATAATATTTTTTTGATATCTTTTTCAATATTTTTACGTGAATGAAGTGATCAATATATAAAAATTATTTTTTTTCTTTGGGAAAGAGCGAATATTGGCTAAAAAACGGAAAAATTTCGGCTCTGGAGACTCGCATACGAATCACACCGTATCTTCCTTTAATATTAACTTATAATTTTCGAACTCGGCAAGAGGGTGGAGTTTAATATACTAAACAATCGTACCAAAGAGAATTTTTATAGACATATCAGGGGGCCTACAATGGCCCATAATAGGTTCCATTAGGTACCCGCTTTAAAGTTCTTTAACCTTGATATTCGCGGCAGCAGTGTGTGAGGCATAGCGTGGTTGGAAGCGCGACGGGCTAGTACGTAAAGGGTCTATGGATCGATACTAGCGGAGGATTAATTTTTAAAACTGCGATACCGGTCACGGGTTAATTTTTATTTATTTATTCAATATTATTTTTTTGATATCTTTTTCAATATTTTTACGTGAATGAAGTGTTCAATATATAAAAATTATTATTTTTCTTTGGGAAAGAGCGAATATTGGCTAAAAAACGGAAAAATTTCGGCTCCGGAGACTCGCATACGAATCACACCGTATCTTCCTTTAATATTAACTTATAATTTTCGAACTCGGCAAGAGGGTGGAGTTTAATATACTAAACAATCATACCGAAGAGAATTTTTATAGACTTATCAGGGGGCCGACAATGGCCTATAATAGGTTCCGTTAGGTACCCGCTTTATAGTTCTTTAAGCTTGATATTCGCGGCAGCAGTGTGTGAGGCATAGCGTGGTTGGAAGCACGACGGGCTAGTAAGCAAAGGTTCGGGAGATCGATACTGGCCGAGGATTAATTTTTGAAACTGCGATACCGGTCAAGGGTAAATTATTATTTATTTATTCTATATTATTTTTTTGATATCTTTTTCAATATTTTTACGATGATGAAGTGTTCTATATATAAAAATTATTATTTTTCTTTGGGAAAGAGCGAATATTGGCTGAAAAACGGATAAATTTCGGCTCCGGAGACTCGCATACGAATAATCCCGTATCTTCCTTTAATATTAACTTATAATTTTCAAACTCGGCAAGAGGGTGGAGTTTAATATACTAAACAATCGTACCAAAGAGAATTTTTATAGACATATCAGGGGGCCTACAATGGCCCATAATAGGTTCCATTAGGTACCCGCTTTAAAGTTCTTTAACCTTGATATTCGCGGCAGCAGTGTGTGAGGCATAGCGTGATTGGAAGCGTGTAGGGCTAGTAAGCAAAGGGTCTGGGGATCGATACTAGCCGAGGATTAATTTTTAAAACTGCAATACCGGTCAAGGGTTAATTTTTATTTATTTATTCTATAATATTTTTTTGATATCTTTTTCAATATTTTTACGTGAATGAAGTGTTCAATATATAAAAACTATTATTTTTCTTTGGAAAAGAGCGAATATTTGCTAAAAAACGGATAAATTTCGGCTCCGAAGACTCGCATACGAATCACCCCGTATCTTCCTTTAATATTAACTTATAATTTTCAAACTCGGCAAGAGGGTGGAGTTTAATATACTAAACAATCGTACCAAAGAGAATTTTTATAGACATATCAGGGGGCCTACAATGGCCCATAATAGGTTCCATCAGGTACCCGCTTTAATATTCTTTAACCTTGATATTCGCGGCAGCAGTGTGTGAGGCATAACGTGGTTGGAAGCGTGACGGGCTAGTAAGCAAAGGGTCGGGGATCGATACTAGCCGAGGACTAATTTTTAAAACTGCGATACCGGTCAAGGGTTAATTTTTATTTATTTATTCTATAATATTTTTTTGATATCTTTTTCAATATTTTTACGTGAATGAAGTGTTAAATATATAAAAATTATTATTTTCCTTTGGGAAAGAGCGAATATTGGCTAAAAAACGGATTAATTTCGGTTCCGGAGACACGCATGCGAATCACCCCGTATCTTCCTATAATATTAACTTATAATTTTCAAACTCGGCAAGTGGGTGGAGTTTAATATACTAAATCGTACCAAAGAGAATTTTTATAGACATATCAGGGGGCCTACAATGTCCCATAATAGGTTCCATTAGGTACCCGCTTTAAAGTTCTTTAAGCTTGAAATTCGCTGCAGCAGTGTGTGAGGCATAGCATGGCTGGAAGCGCGACGGGCTAGTAAGCAAAGGGTCTGGAGGTCGATACTGGCCTACGATTAATTTTTAAAACTGCGATGACGGTCAAGGGTTAATTTTTATTTATTTATTCTATAATATTTTTTTCATATCTTTTTCAATATTTTTACGTGAATGAAGTGTTCAATATATTAAAATTACTATTTTTCTTTGGGAAAGAGCGAATATTGGCTAAAAAACGGATTAATTTCGGCTCCGGAGACACGCATGCGAATCACCCCGTATCTTCCTATAATATTAACTTATAATTTTCAAACTCGGCAAGAGGGTGGAGTTTAATATACTGAACAATCGTACCAAGGAGAATTTTTATAGACATACCAGGGGGCCTACAATGTCCCATAATATGTTCCATTAGGTACCCGCTTTAAAGTTATTTAAGCTTGATATTCGCGGCAGCAGTGTGTGAGGCATAGCATGGCTGGAAGCGCGACGGGCTAGTAAGCAAAGGGTCTGGAGGTCGATACTGACCTACGATTAATTTTTAAAACTGCGATGCCGGTCAAGGGTTAATTTTTATTTATTTATTCTATAATATTTTTTTCATATCTTTTTCAATATTTTTACGTGAATGAAGTGTTCAATATATTAAAATTACTATTTTTCTTTGGGAAAGAGCGAATATTGGCTAAAAAACGGATTAATTTCGGCTCCGAAGTCACGCATGCGAATCACCCCGTATCTTCCTATAATATTAACTTATAATTTTCAAACTCGGCAAGAGGGTGGAGTTTAATATACTAAACAATCGTACCAAGGAGAATTTTTATAGACATACCAGGGGGCCTACAATGTCCCATAATATGTTCCATTAGGTACCCGCTTTAAAGTTATTTAAGCTTGATATTCGCGGCAGCAGTGTGTGAGGCATAGCATGGTTGGAAGCGCGTCGGGCTAGTAAGCAAAGGGTCTGGAGGTCGATACTGGCCTAAGAATAATTTTTAAAACTGCGATACCGGTCAAGGGTTAATTTTTATTTATTTATTCTTTATGATTTTTTTTGATATCTTTTTCAATATTTTTACGTGAAAGAAGTGTTCAATATATAAAAATTATTATTTTTCTTTGGTAAAGAGCGAATATTAGCTGGAAAACGGATAAATTTCGGCTCCGGAGGCTCGTATACGAAGCACCCCGTATCTTCCTTTAATATTAACTTATAATTTTCAAACTCGGCAAGAGGGTGGAGTTTAATATACTAAACAATCGTACCAAAGAGAATTTTTATAGACATATCAGGGGGCCTACAATGGCCCATAATAGGTTCCATTAGGTACCAGCTTTAAAGTTCTTTAACCTTGATTTTCGCGGCAGCAGTGTGTGAGGCATAGCGTGGTTGGAAGCACGACGGGCTAGTAAGCAGAGGGTCTGGGGACCGATACTAGCCAAGGATTACTTTTTAAAACTGCGATGCCGGTCAAGGGTTAATTTTTATTTATTTATTCTATAATATTTTTTTGATATCTTTTTCAATATTTTTACGTGAATGAAGTGTTCAATAAATAAAAATTATTATTTTTCTTTGGGAAAGAGCGAATATTGACTAAAAAACGGATAAATTTCGGCTCCGGGGACTCGCATACGAAACACTTCGTATCTTCCTTTAATATTAACTTATAATTTTCAATCTCGGCAAGTGGGTGGAGTTTAATATACTAAATCGTACCAAAGAGAATTTTTATAGACATATCAGGGGGCCTACAATGGCCCATAATAGGTTCCATCAGGTACCCGCTTTAATATTCTTTAACCTTGATATTCGCGGCAGCAGTGTGTGAGGCATAACGTGGTTGGAAGCGTGACGGGCTAGTAAGCAAAGGGTCGGGGATCGATACTAGCCGAGGACTAATTTTTAAAACTGCGATACCGGTCAAGGGTTAATTTTTATTTATTTATTCTATAATATTTTTTTGATATCTTTTTCAATATTTTTACGTGAATGAAGTGTTAAATATATAAAAATTATTATTTTCCTTTGGGAAAGAGCGAATATTGGCTAAAAAACGGATTAATTTCGGTTCCGGAGACACGCATGCGAATCACCCCGTATCTTCCTATAATATTAACTTATAATTTTCAAACTCGGCAAGTGGGTGGAGTTTAATATACTAAATCGTACCAAAGAGAATTTTTATAGACATATCAGGGGGCCTACAATGTCCCATAATAGGTTCCATTAGGTACCCGCTTTAAAGTTCTTTAAGCTTGAAATTCGCTGCAGCAGTGTGTGAGGCATAGCATGGCTGGAAGCGCGACGGGCTAGTAAGCAAAGGGTCTGGAGGTCGATACTGGCCTACGATTAATTTTTAAAACTGCGATGACGGTCAAGGGTTAATTTTTATTTATTTATTCTATAATATTTTTTTCATATCTTTTTCAATATTTTTACGTGAATGAAGTGTTCAATATATTAAAATTACTATTTTTCTTTGGGAAAGAGCGAATATTGGCTAAAAAACGGATTAATTTCGGCTCCGGAGACACGCATGCGAATCACCCCGTATCTTCCTATAATATTAACTTATAATTTTCAAACTCGGCAAGAGGGTGGAGTTTCATATACTGAACAATCGTACCAAGGAGAATTTTTATAGACATACCAGGGGGCCTACAATGTCCCATAATATGTTCCATTAGGTACCCGCTTTAAAGTTATTTAAGCTTGATATTCGCGGCAGCAGTGTGTGAGGCATAGCATGGCTGGAAGCGCGACGGGCTAGTAAGCAAAGGGTCTGGAGGTCGATACTGACCTACGATTAATTTTTAAAACTGCGATGCCGGTCAAGGGTTAATTTTTATTTATTTATTCTATAATATTTTTTTCATATCTTTTTCAATATTTTTACGTGAATGAAGTGTTCAATATATTAAAATTACTATTTTTCTTTGGGAAAGAGCGAATATTGGCTAAAAAACGGATTAATTTCGGCTCCGGAGACACGCATGCGAATCACCCCGTATCTTCCTATAATATTAACTTATAATTTTCAAACTCGGCAAGAGGGTGGAGTTTAATATACTAAACAATCGTACCAAGGAGAATTTTTATAGACATACCAGGGGGCCTACAATGTCCCATAATATGTTCCATTAGGTACCCGCTTTAAAGTTATTTAAGCTTGATATTCGCGGCAGCAGTGTGTGAGGCATAGCATGGTTGGAAGCGCGTCGGGCTAGTAAGCAAAGGGTCTGGAGGTCGATACTGGCCTAAGAATAATTTTTAAAACTGCGATACCGGTCAAGGGTTAATTTTTATTTATTTATTCTTTATGATTTTTTTTGATATCTTTTTCAATATTTTTACGTGAAAGAAGTGTTCAATATATAAAAATTATTATTTTTCTTTGGTAAAGAGCGAATATTAGCTGGAAAACGGATAAATTTCGGCTCCGGAGGCTCGTATACGAAGCACCCCGTATCTTCCTTTAATATTAACTTATAATTTTCAAACTCGGCAAGAGGGTGGAGTTTAATATACTAAACAATCGTACCAAAGAGAATTTTTATAGACATATCAGGGGGCCTACAATGGCCCATAATAGGTTCCATTAGGTACCAGCTTTAAAGTTCTTTAACCTTGATTTTCGCGGCAGCAGTGTGTGAGGCATAGCGTGGTTGGAAGCACGACGGGCTAGTAAGCAGAGGGTCTGGGGACCGATACTAGCCGAGGATTAATTTTTAAAACTGCGATGCCGGTCAAGGGTTAATTTTTATTTATTTATTCTATAATATTTTTTTGATATCTTTTTCAATATTTTTACGTGAATGAAGTGTTCAATAAATAAAAATTATTATTTTTCTTTGGGAAAGAGCGAATATTGACTAAAAAACGGATAAATTTCGGCTCCGGGGACTCGCATACGAAACACTTCGTATCTTCCTTTAATATTAACTTATAATTTTCAATCTCGGCAAGTGGGTGGAGTTTAATATACTAAATCGTACCAAAGAGAATTTTTATAGACATATCAGGGGTCCTACAATGTCCCATAATAGGTTCCATTAGGTATCCGCTTTAAAGTTCTTTAAGCTTGAAATTCGCGGCAGCAGTGTGTGAGGCATAGCATGGCTGGAAGCGCGACGGGCTAGTAAGCAAAGGGTCTGGAGGTCGATACTGGCCTACGATTAATTTTTAAAACTGCGATGCCGGTCAAGGGTTAATTTTTATTTATTTATTCTATAATATTTTTTTCATATGTTTTTCAATATTTTTACGTGAATGAAGTGTTCAATATATTAAAATTACTATTTTTCTTTGGGAAAGAGCGAATATTGGCTAAAAAAACGGATTAATTTCGGCTCCGGAGACACGCATGCGAATCACCCCGTATCTTCCTATAATATTAACTTATAATTTTCAAACTCGGCAAGAGGGTGGAGTTTATTATACTAAACAATCGTACCAAGGAGAATTTTTATAGACATACCAGGGGGCCTACAATGTCCCATAATATGTTCCATTAGGTTCCCGCTTTAAAGTTATTTAAGCTTGATATTCGCGGCAGCAGTGTGTGAGGCATAGCATGGTTGGAAGCGCGACGGGCTAGTAAGCAAAGGGTCTGGAGGTCGATACTGGCCTAAGAATAATTTTTAAAACTGCGATACCGGTCAAGGGTTAATTTTTATTTATTTATTCTTTATGATTTTTTTTGATATCTTTTTCAATATTTTTACGTGAAAGAAGTGTTCAATATATAAAAATTATTATTTTTCTTTGGGAAAGAGCGAATATTGGCTAAAAAACGGATTAATTTCGGCACCGGAGACTCGCATGCGAATCACCCCGTATCTTCCTATAATATTAACTTATAATTTTCAAACTCGGCAAGAGGGTGGAGTTTAATATACTGAACAATCGTACCAAAGAGAATTTTTATAGACATATCAGGGGGCCTACAATGGCCTATAATAGGTTCCGTTAGGTACCCGCTTTATAGTTCTTTAAGCTTGATATTCGCGGCAGCAGTGTGTGAGGCATAGCGTGGTTGGAAGCACGACGGGCTAGTAAGCAAAGGTTCGGGAGATCGATACTGGCCGAGGATTAATTTTTGAAACTGCGATACCGGTCAAGGGTAAATTATTATTTATTTATTCTATATTATTTTTTTGATATCTTTTTCAATATTTTTACGTTGATGAAGTGTTCTATATATAAAAATTATTATTTTTCTTTGGGAAAGAGCGAATATTGGCTGAAAAACGGATAAATTTCGGCTCCGGAGACTCGCATACGAATAATCCCGTATCTTCCTTTAATATTAACTTATAATTTTCAAACTCGGCAAGAGGGTGGAGTTTAATATACTAAACAATCGTACCAAAGAGAATTTTTATAGACATATCAGGGGGCCTACAATGGCCCATAATAGGTTCCATTAAGTACCCGCTTTAAAGTTCTTTAACCTTGATATTCGCGGCAGCAGTGTGTGAGGCATAGCGTGATTGGAAGCGTGTAGGGCTAGTAAGCAAAGGGTCTGGGGATCGATACTAGCCGAGGATTAATTTTTAAAACTGCAATACCGGTCAAGGGTTAATTTTTATTTATTTATTCTATAATATTTTTTTGATATCTTTTTCAATATTTTTACGTGAATGAAGTGTTCAATATATAAAAACTATTATTTTTCTTTGGAAAAGAGCGAATATTTGCTAAAAAACGGATAAATTTCGGCTCCGAAGACTCGCATACGAATCACCCCGTATCTTCCTTTAATATTAACTTATAATTTTCAAACTCGGCAAGAGGGTGGAGTTTAATATACTAAACAATCGTACCAAAGAGAATTTTTATAGACATATCAGGGGGCCTACAATGGCCCATAATAGGTTCCATCAGGTACCCGCTTTAATATTCTTTAACCTTGATATTCGCGGCAGCAGTGTGTGAGGCATAACGTGGTTGGAAGCGTGACGGGCTAGTAAGCAAAGGGTCGGGGATCGATACTAGCCGAGGATTAATTTTTAAAACTGCGATACCGGTCAAGGGTTAATTTTTATTTATTTATTCTATAATATTTTTTTGATATCTTTTTCAATATTTTTACGTGAATGAAGTGTTAAATATATAAAAATTATTATTTTCCTTTGGGAAAGAGCGAATATTGGCTAAAAAACGGATTAATTTCGGTTCCGGAGACACGCATGCGAATCACCCCGTATCTTCCTATAATATTAACTTATAATTTTCAAACTCGGCAAGTGGGTGGAGTTTAATATACTAAATCGTACCAAAGAGAATTTTTATAGACATATCAGGGGGCCTACAATGTCCCATAATAGGTTCCATTAGGTACCCGCTTTAAAGTTCTTTAAGCTTGAAATTCGCTGCAGCAGTGTGTGAGGCATAGCATGGCTGGAAGCGCGACGGGCTAGTAAGCAAAGGGTCTGGAGGTCGATACTGGCCTACGATTAATTTTTAAAACTGCGATGACGGTCAAGGGTTAATTTTTATTTATTTATTCTATAATATTTTTTTCATATCTTTTTCAATATTTTTACGTGAATGAAGTGTTCAATATATTAAAATTACTATTTTTCTTTGGGAAAGAGCGAATATTGGCTAAAAAACGGATTAATTTCGGCTCCGGAGACACGCATGCGAATCACCCCGTATCTTCCTATAATATTAACTTATAATTTTCAAACTCGGCAAGAGGGTGGAGTTTAATATACTAAACAATCGTACCAAGGAGAATTTTTATAGACATACCAGGGGGCCTACAATGTCCCATAATATGTTCCATTAGGTACCCGCTTTAAAGTTATTTAAGCTTGATATTCGCGGCAGCAGTGTGTGAGGCATAGCATGGCTGGAAGCGCGACGGGCTAGTAAGCAAAGGGTCTGGAGGTCGATACTGACCTACGATTAATTTTTAAAACTGCGGTGCCGGTCAAGGGTTAATTTTTATTTATTTATTCTATAATATTTTTTTCATATCTTTTTCAATATTTTTACGTGAATGAAGTGTTCAATATATTAAAATTACTATTTTTCTTTGGGAAAGAGCGAATATTGGCTAAAAAACGGATTAATTTCGGCTCCGGAGACACGCATGCGAATCACCCCGTATCTTCCTATAATATTAACTTATAATTTTCAAACTCGGCAAGAGGGTGGAGTTTAATATACTAAACAATCGTACCAAGGAGAATTTTTATAGACATACCAGGGGGCCTACAATGTCCCATAATATGTTCCATTAGGTACCCGCTTTAAAGTTATTTAAGCTTGATATTCGCGGCAGCAGTGTGTGAGGCATAGCATGGTTGGAAGCGCGTCGGGCTAGTAAGCAAAGGGTCTGGAGGTCGATACTGGCCTAAGAATAATTTTTAAAACTGCGATACCGGTCAAGGGTTAATTTTTATTTATTTATTCTTTATGATTTTTTTTGATATCTTTTTCAATATTTTTACGTGAAAGATGTGTTCAATATATAAAAATTATTATTTTTCTTTGGTAAAGAGCGAATATTAGCTGGAAAACGGATAAATTTCGGCTCCGGAGGCTCGTATACGAAGCACCCCGTATCTTCCTTTAATATTAACTTATAATTTTCAAACTCGGCAAGAGGGTGGAGTTTAATATACTAAACAATCGTACCAAAGAGAATTTTTATAGACATATCAGGGGGCCTACAATGGCCCATAATAGGTTCCATTAGGTACCAGCTTTAAAGTTCTTTAACCTTGATTTTCGCGGCAGCAGTGTGTGAGGCATAGCGTGGTTGGAAGCACGACGGGCTAGTAAGCAGAGGGTCTGGGGACCGATACTAGCCGAGGATTAATTTTTAAAACTGCGATGCCGGTCAAGGGTTAATTTTTATTTATTTATTCTATAATATTTTTTTGATATCTTTTTTAATATTTTTACGTGAATGAAGTGTTCAATAAATAAAAATTATTATTTTTCTTTGGGAAAGAGCGAATATTGACTAAAAAACGGATAAATTTCGGCTCCGGGGACTCGCATACGAAACACTTCGTATCTTCCTTTAATATTAACTTATAATTTTCAATCTCGGCAAGTGGGTGGAGTTTAATATACTAAATCGTACCAAAGAGAATTTTTATAGACATATCAGGGGTCCTACAATGTCCCATAATAGGTTCCATTAGGTACCCGCTTTAAAGTTCTTTAAGCTTGAAATTCGCGGCAGCAGTGTGTGAGGCATAGCATGGCTGGAAGCGCGACGGGCTAGTAAGCAAAGGGTCTGGAGGTCGATACTGGCCTACGATTAATTTTTAAAACTGCGATGCCGGTCAAGGGTTAATTTTTATTTATTTATTCTATAATATTTTTTTCATATGTTTTTCAATATTTTTACGTGAATGAAGTGTTCAATATATTAAAATTACTATTTTTCTTTGGGAAAGAGCGAATATTGGCTAAAAAACGGATTAATTTCGGCTCCGGAGACACGCATGCGAATCACCCCGTATCTTCCTATAATATTAACTTATAATTTTCAAACTCGGCAAGAGGGTGGAGTTTATTATACTAAACAATCGTACCAAGGAGAATTTTTATAGACATACCAGGGGGCCTACAATGTCCCATAATATGTTCCATTAGGTACCCGCTATAAAGTTATTTAAGCTTGATATTCGCGGCAGCAGTGTGTGAGGCATAGCATGGTTGGAAGCGCGACGGGCTAGTAAGCAAAGGGTCTGGAGGTCGATACTGGCCTAAGAATAATTTTTAAAACTGCGATACCGGTCAAGGGTTAATTTTTATTTATTTATTCTTTATGATTTTTTTTGATATCTTTTTCAATATTTTTACGTGAAAGAAGTGTTCAATATATAAAAATTATTATTTTTCTTTGGGAAAGAGCGAATATTGGCTAAAAGACGGATTAATTTCGGCACCGGAGACTCGCATGCGAATCACCCCGTATCTTCCTATAATATTAACTTATAATTTTCAAACTCGGCAAGAGGGTGGAGTTTAATATACTGAACAATCGTACCAAAGAGAATTTTTATAGGCATATCAGGGGGCCTACAATGGCCCATAATAGGTTCCATTAGGTACCCGCTTTCAAGTTTTTTAAGCTTGATATTCGCGGCAGCAGTGCATGAGGCATAGCGTGGTTGGAAGCGCATCGGGCTAGTAAGCAAAGGGTCTGGGGATCGATACTAGCCGAGGATAAATTTTTAAAACTGCGATGCCGGTCAAGGGATAATTTTTATTTATTTATTCTATAATATTTTTTTGATATCTTTTTCAATATTTTTACGTGAATGAAGTGATCAATATATAAAAATTATTTTTTTTCTTTGGGAAAGAGCGAATATTGGCTAAAAAACGGAAAAATTTCGGCTCCGGAGACTCGCATACGAATCACACCGTATCTTCCTTTAATATTAACTTAAGATTTTCAAACTCGGCAAGAGGGTGGAGTTTAATATACTAAACAATCGTACCAAAGAGAATTTTTATAGACATATCAGGGGGCCTACAATGGCCCATAATAGGTTCCATTAGGTACCCGCTTTAAAGTTCTTTAACCTTGATATTCGCGGCAGCAGTGTGTGAGGCATAGCGTGGTTGGAAGCGCGACGGGCTAGTACGTAAAGGGTCTATGGATCGATACTAGCGGAGGATTAATTTTTAAAACTGCGATACCGGTCACGGGTTAATTTTTATTTATTTATTCAATATTATTTTTTTGATATCTTTTTCAATATTTTTACGTGAATGAAGTGTTCAATATATAAAAATTATTATTTTTCTTTGGGAAAGAGCGAATATTGTATAAAAAACGGAAAAATTTCGGCTCCGGAGACTCGCATACGAATCACACCGTATCTTCCTTTAATATTAACTTATGATTTTCGAACTCGGCAAGAGGGTGGAGTTTAATATACTAAACAATTATACCGAAGAGAATTTTTATAGACTTATCAGGGGGCCGACAATGGCCTATAATAGGTTCCGTTAGGTACCCGCTTTATAGTTCTTTAAGCTTGATATTCGCGGCAGCAGTGTGTGAGGCATAGCGTGGTTGGAAGCACGACGGGCTAGTAAGCAAAGGTTCGGGAGATCGATACTGGCCGAGGATTAATTTTTGAAACTGCGATACCGGTCAAGGGTAAATTATTATTTATTTATTCTATATTATTTTTTTGATATCTTTTTCAATATTTTTACGTTGATGAAGTGTTCTATATATAAAAATTATTATTTTTTTTTGGGAAAGAGCGAATATTGGCTGAAAAACGGATAAATTTCGGCTCCGGAGACTCGCATACGAATAATCCCGTATCTTCCTTTAATATTAACTTATAATTTTCAAACTCGGCAAGAGGGTGGAGTTTAATATACTAAACAATCGTACCAAAGAGAATTTTTATAGACATATCAGGGGGCCTACAATGGCCCATAATAGGTTCCATTAAGTACCCGCTTTAAATTTCTTTAACCTTGATATTCGCGGCAGCAGTGTGTGAGGCATAGCGTGATTGGAAGCGTGTAGGGCTAGTAAGCAAAGGGTCTGGGGATCGATACTAGCCGAGGATTAATTTTTAAAACTGCAATACCGGTCAAGGGTTAATTTTTATTTATTTATTCTATAATATTTTTTTGATATCTTTTTCAATATTTTTACGTGAATGAAGTGTTCAATATATAAAAACTATTATTTTTCTTTGGAAAAGAGCGAATATTTGCTAAAAAACGGATAAATTTCGGCTCCGAAGACTCGCATACGAATCACCCCGTATCTTCCTTTAATATTAACTTATAATTTTCAAACTCGGCAAGAGGGTGGAGTTTAATATACTAAACAATCGTACCAAAGAGAATTTTTATAGACATATCAGGGGGCCTACAATGGCCCATAATAGGTTCCATCAGGTACCCGCTTTAATATTCTTTAACCTTGATATTCGCGGCAGCAGTGTGTGAGGCATAACGTGGTTGGAAGCGTGACGGGCTAGTAAGCAAAGGGTCGGGGATCGATACTAGCCGAGGATTAATTTTTAAAACTGCGATACCGGTCAAGGGTTAATTTTTATTTATTTATTCTATAATATTTTTTTGATATCTTTTTCAATATTTTTACGTGAATGAAGTGTTAAATATATAAAAATTATTATTTTCCTTTGGGAAAGAGCGAATATTGGCTAAAAAACGGATTAATTTCGGTTCCGGAGACACGCATGCGAATCACCCCGTATCTTCCTATAATAATAACTTATAATTTTCAAACTCGGCAAGTGGGTGGAGTTTAATATACTAAATCGTACCAAAGAGAATTTTTATAGACATATCAGGGGGCCTACAATGTCCCATAATAGGTTCCATTAGGTACCCGCTTTAAAGTTCTTTAAGCTTGAAATTCGCTGCAGCAGTGTGTGAGGCATAGCATGGCTGGAAGCGCGACGGGCTAGTAAGCAAAGGGTCTGGAGGTCGATACTGGCCTACGATTAATTTTTAAAACTGCGATGCCGGTCAAGGGTTAATTTTTATTTATTTATTCTATAATATTTTTTTCATATCTTTTTCAATATTTTTACGTGAATGAAGTGTTCAATATATTAAAATTACTATTTTTCTTTGGGAAAGAGCGAATATTGGCTAAAAAACGGATTAATTTCGGCTCCGGAGACACGCATGCAAATCACCCCGTATCTTCCTATAATATTAACTTATAATTTTCAAACTCGGCAAGAGGGTGTAGTTTAATATACTAAATCGTACCAAAGAGAATTTTTATAGACATATCAGGGGGCCTACAATGTCCCATAATAGGTTCCATTAGGTACCCGCTTTAAAGTTCTTTAAGCTTGAAATTCGCGGCAGCAGTGTGTGAGGCATAGCATGGCTGGAAGCGCGACGGGCTAGTAAGCAAAGGGTCTGGAGGTCGATACTGGCCTACGATTAATTTTTAAAACTGCGATGCCGGTCTAGGGTTAATTTTTATTTATTTATTCTATAATATTTTTTTCATATCTTTTTCAATATTTTTACGTGAATGAAGTGTTCAATATATTAAAATTACTATTTTTCTTTGGGAAAGAGCGAATATTGGCTAAAAAACGGATTAATTTCGGCTTCGGAGACACGCATGCGAATCACCCCGTATCTTCCTATAATATTAACTTATAATTTTCAAACTCGGCAAGAGGGTGGAGTTTAATATACTAAACAATCGTACCAAGGAGAATTTTTATAGACATACCAGGGGGCCTACAATGTCCCATAATATGTTCCATTAGGTACCCGCTTTAAAGTTATTTAAGCTTGATATTCGCGGCAGCAGTGTGTGAGGCATAGCATGGTTGGAAGCGCGACGGGCTAGTAAGCAAAGGGTCTGGAGGTCGATACTGGCCTAAGAATAATTTTTAAAACTGCGATACCGGTCAAGGGTTAATTTTTATTTATTTATTCTTTATGATTTTTTTTGATATCTTTTTCAATATTTTTACGTGAAAGAAGTGTTCAATATATAAAAATTATTATTTTTCTTTGGGAAAGAGCGAATATTGGCTAAAAAACGGATTAATTTCGGCACCGGAGACTCGCATGCGAATCACCCCGTATCTTCCTATAATATTAACTTATAATTTTCAAACTCGGCAAGAGGGTGGAGTTTAATATACTGAACAATCGTACCAAAGAGAATTTTTATAGACATATCAGGGGGCCTACAATGGCCCATAATAGGTTCCATTAGGTACCCGCTTTCAAGTTTTTTAAGCTTGATATTCGCGGCAGCAGTGCATGAGGCATAGCGTGGTTGGAAGCGCATCGGGCTAGTAAGCAAAGGGTCTGGGGATCGATACTAGCCGAGGATAAATTTTTAAAACTGCGATGCCGGTCAAGGGATAATTTTTATTTATTTATTCTATAATATTTTTTTGATATCTTTTTCAATATTTTTACGTGAATGAAGTGATCAATATATAAAAATTATTTTTTTTCTTTGGGAAAGAGCGAATATTGGCTAAAAAACGGAAAAATTTCGGCTCCGGAGACTCGCATACGGATCACACCGTATCTTCCTTTAATATTAACTTAAGATTTTCAAACTCGGCAAGAGGGTGGAGTTTAATATACTAAACAATCGTACCAAAGAGAATTTTTATAGACATATCAGGGGGCCTACAATGGCCCATAATAGGTTCCATTAGGTACCCGCTTTAAAGTTCTTTAACCTTGATATTCGCGGCAGCAGTGTGTGAGGAATAGCGTGGTTGGAAGAGCGACGGGCTAGTACGTAAAGGGTCTATGGATCGATACTAGCGGAGGATTAATTTTTAAAACTGCGATACCGGTCACGGGTTAATTTTTATTTATTTATTCAATATTATTTTTTTGATATCTTTTTCAATATTTTTACGTGAATGAAGTGTTCAATATATAAAAATTATTATTTTTCTTTGGGAAAGAGCGAATATTGGCTAAAAAACGGAAAAATTTCGGCTCCGGAGACTCGCATACGAATCACACCGTATCTTCCTTTAATATTAACTTATGATTTTCAAACTCGGCAAGAGGGTGGAGTTTAATATACTAAACAATCATACCGAAGAGAATTTTTATAGACTTATCAGGGGGCCGACAATGGCCTATAATAGGTTCCGTTAGGTACCCGCTTTATAGTTCTTTAAGCTTGATATTCGCGGCAGCAGTGTGTGAGGCATAGCGTGGTTGGAAGCACGACAGGCTAGTAAGCAAAGGTTCGGGAGATCGATACTGGCCGAGGATTAGTTTTTGAAACTGCGATACCGGTCAAGGGTAAATTATTATTTATTTATTCTATATTATTTTTTTGATATCTTTTTCAATATTTTTACGTTGATGAAGTGTTCTATACATAAAAATTATTATTTTTCTTTGGGAAAGAGCGAATATTGGCTGAAAAACGGATAAATTTCGGCTCCGGAGACTCGCATACGAATAATCCCGTATCTTCCTTTAATATTAACTTATAATTTTCAAACTCGGCAAGAGGGTGGAGTTTAATATACTAAACAATCGTACCAAAGAGAATTTTTATAGACATATCAGGGGGCCTACAATGGCCCATAATAGGTTCCATCAGGTACCCGCTTTAATATTCTTTAACCTTGATATTCGCGGCAGCAGTGTGTGAGGCATAGCGTGGTTGGAAGCGCGACGGGCTAGTACGTAAAGGGTCAGGGGATCGATACTAGCCGAGGATTAATTTTTAAAACTGCGATACCGGTCAAGGGTAAATTATTATTTATTTATTCTATAATATTTTTTTGATATCTTTTTCAATATTTTTACGTGAATGAAGTGTTCAATAAATAAAAATTATTATTTTTCTTTGGGAAGGAGCGAATATTGGCTAAAAAACGGATAAATTTCGGCTCCGGGGACTCGCATACGAAACACTTCGTATCTTCCTTTAATATTAACTTATAATTTTCAATCTCGGCAAGTGGGTGGAGTTTAATATACTAAATCGTACCAAAGAGAATTTTTATAGACATATCAGGGGGCCTACAATGTCCCATAATAGGTTCCATTAGGTACCCGCTTTAAAGTTCTTTAAGCTTGAAATTCGCGGCAGCAGTGTGTGAGGCATAGCATGGCTGGAAGCGCGACGGGCTAGTAAGCAAAGGGTCTGGAGGTCGATACTGGCCTACGATTAATTTTTAAAACTGCGATGCCGGTCAAGGGTTAATTTTTATTTATTTATTCTATAATATTTTTTTCATATCTTTTTCAATATTTTTACGTGAATGAAGTGTTCAATATATTAAAATTACTATTTTTCTTTGGGAAAGAGCGAATATTGGCTAAAAAACGGATTAATTTCGGCTCCGGAGACACGCATGCGAATCACCCCGTATCTTCCTATAATATTAACTTATAATTTTCAAACTCGGCAAGAGGGTGGAGTTTAATATACTAAACAATCGTACCAAGGAGAATTTTTATAGACATACCAGGGGGCCTACAATGTCCCATAATATGTTCCATTAGGTACCCGCTTTAAAGTTATTTAAGCTTGATATTCGCGGCAGCAGTGTGTGAGGCATAGCATGGTTGGAAGCGCGACGGGCTAGTAAGCAAAGGGTCTGGAGGTCGATACTGGCCTAAGAATAATTTTTAAAACTGCGATACCGGTCAAGGGTTAATTTTTATTTATTTATTCTTTATGATTTTTTTTGATATCTTTTTCAATATTTTTACGTGAAAGAAGTGTTCAATATATAAAAATTATTATTTTTCTTTGGGAAAGAGCGAATATTGGCTAAAAAACGGATTAATTTCGGCACCGGAGACTCGCATGCGAATCACCCCGTATCTTCCTATAATATTAACTTAAAATTTTCAAACTCGGCAAGAGGGTGGAGTTTAATATACTGAACAATAGTACCAAAGAGAATTTTTATAGACATATCAGGGGGCCTACAATGGCCCATAATAGGTTCCATTAGGTACCCGCTTTCAAGTTTTTTAAGCTTGATATTCGCGGCAGCAGTGCATGAGGCATAGCGTGGTTGGAAGCGCATCGGGCTAGTAAGCAAAGGGTCTGGGGATCGATACTAGCCGAGGATAAATTTTTAAAACTGCGATGCCGGTCAAGGGATAATTTTTATTTATTTATTCTATAATATTTTTTTGATATCTTTTTCAATATTTTTACGTGAATGAAGTGATCAATATATAAAAATTATTTTTTTTCTTTGGGAAAGAGCGAATATTGGCTAAAAAACGGAAAAATTTCGGCTCTGGAGACTCGCATACGAATCACACCGTATCTTCCTTTAATATTAACTTAAGATTTTCAAACTCGGCAAGAGGGTGGAGTTTAATATACTAAACAATCGTACCAAAGAGAATTTTTATAGACATATCAGGGGGCCTACAATGGCCCATAATAGGTTCCATTAGGTACCCGCTTTAAAGTTCTTTAACCTTGATATTCGCGGCAGCAGAGTGTGAGGCATAGCGTGGTTGGAAGCGCGACGGGCTAGTACGTAAAGGGTCTATGGATCGATACTAGCGGAGGATTAATTTTTAAAACTGCGATACCGGTCACGGGTTAATTTTTATTTATTTATTCTATATAATTTTTTGATATCTTTTTCAATATTTTTACGTGGATGAAGTGTTCTATACATAAAAATTATTATTTTTCTTTGGGAAAGAGCGAATATTGGCTGAAAAACGGATAAATTTCGGCTCCGGAGACTCGCATACGAATAATCCCGTATCTTCCTTTAATATTAACTTATAATTTTCAAACTCGGCTAGAGGGTGGAGTTTAATATACTAAACAATCGTACCAAAGAGAATTTTTATAGACATATCAGGGGGCCTACAATGGCCCATAATATGTTCCATTAGGTACCCGCTTTAAAGTTCTTTAACCTTGATATTCGCGGCAGCAGTGTGTGAGGCATAGCGTGATTGGAAGCGAGTAGGGCTAGTAAGCAAAGGGTCTGGGGATCGATACTAGCCGAGGATTAATTTTTAAAACTGCAATACCGGTCAAGGGTTAATTTTTATTTATTTATTCTATAATATTTTTTTGATATCTTTTTCAATATTTTTACGTGAATGAAGTGTTCAATATATAAAAACTATTATTTTTCTTTGGAAAAGAGCGAATATTTGCTAAAAAACGGATAAATTTCGGCTCCGTAGACTCGCATACGAATCACCCCGTATCTTCCTTTAATATTAACTTATAATTTTCAAACTCGGCAAGAGGGTGGAGTTTAATATACTAAACAATCGTACCAAAGAGAATTTTTATAGACATATCAGGGGGCCTACAATGGCCCATAATAGGTTCCATCAGGTACCCGCTTTAATATTCTTTAACCTTGATATTCGCGGCAGCAGTGTGTGAGGCATAACGTGGTTGGAAGCGTGACGGGCTAGTAAGCAAAGGGTCGGGGATCGATACTAGCCGAGGATTAATTTTTAAAACTGCGATACCGGTCAAGGGTTAATTTTTATTTATTTATTCTATAATATTTTTTTGATATCTTTCTCAATATTTTTACGTGAATGAAGTGTTAAATATATAAAAATTATTATTTTCCTTTGGGAAAGAGCGAATATTGGCTGAAAAACGGATAAATTTCGGCTCCGGAGAGACGCATGCGAATCACCCCGTATCTTCCTATAATATTAACTTATAATTTTCAAACTCGGCAAGTGGGTGGAGTTTAATATACTAAATCGTACCAAAGAGAATTTTTATAGATATCAGGGCGCCTACAATGTCCCATAATAGGTTGCATTAGGTACCCGCTTTAAACTTCTTTAAGCTTGATATTCGCGGCAGCAGTGTGTGAGGCATAGCATGGTTGAAAGCGCGACGGGCTAGTAAGCAAAGGGTCTGTAGGTCGATACTGGCCTAAGAATAATTTTTAAAACTGCGAAGCCGGTCAAGGGTTAATTTTTATTTATTTATTATTTTTTTTTGATATCTTTTTCAATATTTTTACGTGAATGAAGTGTTCAATATATAAAAATTATTATTTTTCTTTGGGAAAGAGCGAATATTGGCTAAAAAACGGATAAATTTCGGCTCCGGAGACTCGCATACGAAGCACCCCGTATCTTCCTTTAATATTAACTTATAATTTTCAATCTCGGCAAGTGGGGGAGTTTAATATACTAAACAATCGTACCAAAGAGAATTTTTATAGACATATCAGGGGGCCTACAATGTCGCATAATAGGTTCCATTAGGTACCCGCTTTAAAGTTCTTTAAGCTTGATATTCGCGGCAGCAGTGTGTGAGGCATAGCGTGGTTGGAAGCGCGACGGGCTAGTAAGCAAAGGGTTTGTGGATCGATACTAGCCGAGGATTAATTTTTAAAACTGCGATGCCGTTCAAGGGTTAATTTTTATTTATTTATTCTATAATATTTTTTTGATATCTTTCTCAATATTTTTACGTGAATGAAGTGTTCAATATATAAAAATTATTATTTTTCTTTGGGAAAGAGCGAATATTAGCTGAAAAACGGATAAATTTCGGCTCCGGAGGCTCGCATACGAAGCACCCCGTATCTTCCTTTAATATTAACTTATAATTTTCAAACTCGGCAAGAGGGTGGAGTTTAATATACTAAACAATCGTACCAAAGAGAATTTTTATAGACATATCAGGGGGCCTACAATGGCCCATAATAAGTTCCATTAGGTACTCGCTTTAAAGTTCTTTAAGCTTGATATTCGCGGCAGCAGTGTGTGAGGCATAGCGTGGTTGGAAGCGCGACGGGCTAGTACGTAAAGGGTCTGGGGATCGATACTAGCCGAGGATTAATTTTTAAAACTGCGATACCGGTCAAGGGTAAATTATTATTTATTTATTCTATATAATTTTTTTATATCTTTTTCAATATTTTTACGTGGATGAAGTGTTCTATATATAAAAATTATTATTTTTCTTTGGGAAAGAGCAAATATTGGCTGAAAAACGGATAAATTTCGGCTCCGGAGACTCGCATACGAATAATCCCGTATCTTCCTTTAATATTAACTTCTAATTTTCAAACTCGGCAAGAGGGTGGAGTTTAATATACTAAATAATCGTACCAAAGAGAATTTTTATAGACATATCAGGGGGCCTACAATGGCCCATAATAGGTTCCATTAGGTACCAGCTTTAAAGTTCTTTAACCTTGATTTTCGCGGCAGCAGTGTGTGAGGCATAGCGTGGTTGGAAGCACGACGGGCTAGTAAGCAGAGGGTCTGGGGACCGATACTAGCCGAGGATTAATTTTTAAAACTGCGATGCCGGTCAAGGGTTAATTTTTTTTTATTTATTCTATAGTATTTTTTTGATATCTTTTTCAATATTTTTACGTGAATGAAGTGTTCAATAAATAAAAATTATTATTTTTCTTTGGGAAAGAGCAAATATTGGCTGAAAAACGGATAAATTTCGGCTCCGGAGACTCGCATACGAATAATCCCGTATCTTCCTTTAATATTAACTTCTAATTTTCAAACTCGGCAAGAGGGTGGAGTTTAATATACTAAATAATCGTACCATAGAGAATTTTTATAGACATATCAGGGGGCCTACAATGGCCCATAATAGGTTCCATTAGGTACCAGCTTTAAAGTTCTTTAACCTTGATATTCGCGGCAGCAGTGTGTGAGGCATAGCATGGTTGAAAGCGCGACGGGCTAGTAAGCAAAGGGTCTGTAGGTCGATACTGGCCTAAGAATAATTTTTAAAACTGCGAAGCCGGTCAAGGGTTAATTTTTATTTATTTATTATTTATTATTTTTTTTGATATCTTTTTCAATATTTTTACGTGAATGAAGTGTTCAATATATAAAAATTATTATTTTTCTTTGGGAAAGAGCGAATATTGGCTAAAAAACGGATAAATTTCGGCTCCGGAGACTCGCATACGAAGCACCCCGTATCTTCCTTTAATATTAACTTATAATTTTCAAACTCGGCAAGTGGGGGAGTTTAATATACTAAACAATCGTACCAAAGAGAATTTTTATAGACATATCAGGGGGCCTACAATGTCGCATAATAGGTTCCATTAGGTACCCGCTTTAAAGTTCTTTAAGCTTGATATTCGCGGCAGCAGTGTGTGAGGCATAGCGTGGTTGGAAGCGCGACGGGCTAGTAAGCAAAGGGTCTGGGGATCGATACTAGCCGAGGATTAATTTTTAAAACTGCGATACCGGTCAAGGGTAAATTATTATTTATTTATTCTATATAATTTTTTGATATTTTTTTCAATATTTTTACGTGGATGAAGTGTTCTATATATAAAAATTATTATTTTTCTTTGGGAAAGAGCAAATATTGGCTGAAAAACGGATAATTTTCGGCTCCGGAGACTCGCATACGAATAATCCCGTATCTTCCTTTAATATTAACTTCTAATTTTCAAACTCGGCAAGAGGGTGGAGTTTAATATACTAAATAATCGTACCAAAGAGAATTTTTATAGACATATCAGGGGGCCTACAATGGCCCATAATAGGTTCCATTAGGTACCAGCTTTAAAGTTCTTTAACCTTGATTTTCGCGGCAGCAGTGTGTGAGGCATAGCGTGGTTGGAAGCACGACGGGCTAGTAAGCAGAGGGTCTGGGGACCGATACTAGCCGAGGATTAATTTTTAAAACTGCGATGCCGGTCAAGGGTTAATTTTTTTTTATTTATTCTATAGTATTTTTTTGATATCTTTTTCAATATTTTTACGTGAATGAAGTGTTCAATAAATAAAAATTATTATTTTTCTTTGGGAAGGAGCGAATATTGGCTAAAAAACGGATAAATTTCGGCTCCGGGGACTCGCATACGAAACACTTCGTATCTTCCTTTAATATTAACTTATAATTTTCAATCTCGGCAAGTGGGTGGAGTTTAATATACTAAATCGTACCAAAGAGAATTTTTATAGACATATCAGGGGGCCTACAATGTCCCATAATAGGTTCCATTAGGTACCCGCTTTAAAGTTCTTTAAGCTTGATATTCGCGGCAGCAGTGTGTGAGGCATAGCATGGCTGGAAGCGCGACGGGCTAGTAAGCAAAGGGTCTGGAGGTCGATACTGGCCTACGATTAATTTTTAAAACTGCGATGCCGGTCAAGGGTTAATTTTTATTTATTTATTCTATAATATTTTTTTCATATCTTTTTCAATATTTTTACGTGAATGAAGTGTTCAATATATTAAAATTACTATTTTTCTTTGGGAAAGAGCGAATATTGGCTAAAAAACGGATTAATTTCGGCTCCGGAGACACGCATGCGAATCACCCCGTATCTTCCTATAATATTAACTTATAATTTTCAAACTCGGCAAGAGGGTGGAGTTTAATATACTAAACAATCGTAACAAGGAGAATTTTTATAGACATACCAGGGGGCCTACAATGTCCCATAATATGTTCCATTAGGTACCCGCTTTAAAGTTATTTAAGCTTGATATTCGCGGCAGCAGTGTGTGAGGCATAGCATGGTTGGAAGCGCGACGGGCTAGTAAGCAAAGGGTCTGGAGGTCGATACTGGCCTAAGAATAATTTTTAAAACTGCGATACCGGTCAAGGGTTAATTTTTATTTATTTATTCTTTATGATTTTTTTTGATATCTTTTTCAATATTTTTACGTGAAAGAAGTGTTCAATATATAAAAATTATTATTTTTCTTTGGGAAAGAGCGAATATTGGCTAAAAAACGGATTAATTTCGGCTCCGGAGACACGCATGCGAATCACCCCGTATCTTCCTATAATATTAACTTATAATTTTCAAACTCGGCAAGAGGGTGGAGTTTAATATACTGAACAATCGTACCAAAGAGAATTTTTATAGACATATCAGGGGGCCTACAATGGCCCATAATAGGTTCCATTAGGTACCCGCTTTCAAGTTTTTTAAGCTTGATATTCGCGGCAGCTGTGCATGAGGCATAGCGTGGTTGGAAGCGCATCGGGCTAGTAAGCAAAGGGTCTGGGGATCGATACTAGCCGAGGATAAATTTTTAAAACTGCGATGCCGGTCAAGGGATAATTTTTATTTATTTATTCTATAATATTTTTTTGATATCTTTTTCAATATTTTTACGTGAATGAAGTGATCAATATATAAAAATTATTTTTTTTCTTTGGGAAAGAGCGAATATTGGCTAAAAAACGGAAAAATTTCGGCTCTGGAGACTCGCATACGAATCACACCGTATCTTCCTTTAATATTAACTTATAATTTTCGAACTCGGCAAGAGGGTGGAGTTTAATATACTAAACAATCGTACCAAAGAGAATTTTTATAGACATATCAGGGGGCCTACAATGGCCCATAATAGGTTCCATTAGGTACCCGCTTTAAAGTTCTTTAACCTTGATATTCGCGGCAGCAGTGTGTGAGGCATAGCGTGGTTGGAAGCGCGACGGGCTAGTACGTAAAGGGTCTATGGATCGATACTAGCGGAGGATTAATTTTTAAAACTGCGATACCGGTCACGGGTTAATTTTTATTTATTTATTCAATATTATTTTTTTGATATCTTTTTCAATATTTTTACGTGAATGAAGTGTTCAATATATAAAAATTATTATTTTTCTTTGGGAAAGAGCGAATATTGGCTAAAAAACGGAAAAATTTCGGCTCCGGAGACTCGCATACGAATCACACCGTATCTTCCTTTAATATTAACTTATAATTTTCGAACTCGGCAAGAGGGTGGAGTTTAATATACTAAACAATCATACCGAAGAGAATTTTTATAGACTTATCAGGGGGCCGACAATGGCCTATAATAGGTTCCGTTAGGTACCCGCTTTATAGTTCTTTAAGCTTGATATTCGCGGCAGCAGTGTGTGAGGCATAGCGTGGTTGGAAGCACGACGGGCTAGTAAGCAAAGGTTCGGGAGATCGATACTGGCCGAGGATTAATTTTTGAAACTGCGATACCGGTCAAGGGTAAATTATTATTTATTTATTCTATATTATTTTTTTGATATCTTTTTCAATATTTTTACGATGATGAAGTGTTCTATATATAAAAATTATTATTTTTCTTTGGGAAAGAGCGAATATTGGCTGAAAAACGGATAAATTTCGGCTCCGGAGACTCGCATACGAATAATCCCGTATCTTCCTTTAATATTAACTTATAATTTTCAAACTCGGCAAGAGGGTGGAGTTTAATATACTAAACAATCGTACCAAAGAGAATTTTTATAGACATATCAGGGGGCCTACAATGGCCCATAATAGGTTCCATTAGGTACCCGCTTTAAAGTTCTTTAACCTTGATATTCGCGGCAGCAGTGTGTGAGGCATAGCGTGATTGGAAGCGTGTAGGGCTAGTAAGCAAAGGGTCTGGGGATCGATACTAGCCGAGGATTAATTTTTAAAACTGCAATACCGGTCAAGGGTTAATTTTTATTTATTTATTCTATAATATTTTTTTGATATCTTTTTCAATATTTTTACGTGAATGAAGTGTTCAATATATAAAAACTATTATTTTTCTTTGGAAAAGAGCGAATATTTGCTAAAAAACGGATAAATTTCGGCTCCGAAGACTCGCATACGAATCACCCCGTATCTTCCTTTAATATTAACTTATAATTTTCAAACTCGGCAAGAGGGTGGAGTTTAATATACTAAACAATCGTACCAAAGAGAATTTTTATAGACATATCAGGGGGCCTACAATGGCCCATAATAGGTTCCATCAGGTACCCGCTTTAATATTCTTTAACCTTGATATTCGCGGCAGCAGTGTGTGAGGCATAACGTGGTTGGAAGCGTGACGGGCTAGTAAGCAAAGGGTCGGGGATCGATACTAGCCGAGGACTAATTTTTAAAACTGCGATACCGGTCAAGGGTTAATTTTTATTTATTTATTCTATAATATTTTTTTGATATCTTTTTCAATATTTTTACGTGAATGAAGTGTTAAATATATAAAAATTATTATTTTCCTTTGGGAAAGAGCGAATATTGGCTAAAAAACGGATTAATTTCGGTTCCGGAGACACGCATGCGAATCACCCCGTATCTTCCTATAATATTAACTTATAATTTTCAAACTCGGCAAGTGGGTGGAGTTTAATATACTAAATCGTACCAAAGAGAATTTTTATAGACATATCAGGGGGCCTACAATGTCCCATAATAGGTTCCATTAGGTACCCGCTTTAAAGTTCTTTAAGCTTGAAATTCGCTGCAGCAGTGTGTGAGGCATAGCATGGCTGGAAGCGCGACGGGCTAGTAAGCAAAGGGTCTGGAGGTCGATACTGGCCTACGATTAATTTTTAAAACTGCGATGACGGTCAAGGGTTAATTTTTATTTATTTATTCTATAATATTTTTTTCATATCTTTTTCAATATTTTTACGTGAATGAAGTGTTCAATATATTAAAATTACTATTTTTCTTTGGGAAAGAGCGAATATTGGCTAAAAAACGGATTAATTTCGGCTCCGGAGACACGCATGCGAATCACCCCGTATCTTCCTATAATATTAACTTATAATTTTCAAACTCGGCAAGAGGGTGGAGTTTAATATACTGAACAATCGTACCAAGGAGAATTTTTATAGACATACCAGGGGGCCTACAATGTCCCATAATATGTTCCATTAGGTACCCGCTTTAAAGTTATTTAAGCTTGATATTCGCGGCAGCAGTGTGTGAGGCATAGCATGGCTGGAAGCGCGACGGGCTAGTAAGCAAAGGGTCTGGAGGTCGATACTGACCTACGATTAATTTTTAAAACTGCGATGCCGGTCAAGGGTTAATTTTTATTTATTTATTCTATAATATTTTTTTCATATCTTTTTCAATATTTTTACGTGAATGAAGTGTTCAATATATTAAAATTACTATTTTTCTTTGGGAAAGAGCGAATATTGGCTAAAAAACGGATTAATTTCGGCTCCGGAGACACGCATGCGAATCACCCCGTATCTTCCTATAATATTAACTTATAATTTTCAAACTCGGCAAGAGGGTGGAGTTTAATATACTAAACAATCGTACCAAGGAGAATTTTTATAGACATACCAGGGGGCCTACAATGTCCCATAATATGTTCCATTAGGTACCCGCTTTAAAGTTATTTAAGCTTGATATTCGCGGCAGCAGTGTGTGAGGCATAGCATGGTTGGAAGCGCGTCGGGCTAGTAAGCAAAGGGTCTGGAGGTCGATACTGGCCTAAGAATAATTTTTAAAACTGCGATACCGGTCAAGGGTTAATTTTTATTTATTTATTCTTTATGATTTTTTTTGATATCTTTTTCAATATTTTTACGTGAAAGAAGTGTTCAATATATAAAAATTATTATTTTTCTTTGGTAAAGAGCGAATATTAGCTGGAAAACGGATAAATTTCGGCTCCGGAGGCTCGTATACGAAGCACCCCGTATCTTCCTTTAATATTAACTTATAATTTTCAAACTCGGCAAGAGGGTGGAGTTTAATATACTAAACAATCGTACCAAAGAGAATTTTTATAGACATATCAGGGGGCCTACAATGGCCCATAATAGGTTCCATTAGGTACCAGCTTTAAAGTTCTTTAACCTTGATTTTCGCGGCAGCAGTGTGTGAGGCATAGCGTGGTTGGAAGCACGACGGGCTAGTAAGCAGAGGGTCTGGGGACCGATACTAGCCAAGGATTAATTTTTAAAACTGCGATGCCGGTCAAGGGTTAATTTTTATTTATTTATTCTATAATATTTTTTTGATATCTTTTTCAATATTTTTACGTGAATGAAGTGTTCAATAAATAAAAATTATTATTTTTCTTTGGGAAAGAGCGAATATTGACTAAAAAACGGATAAATTTCGGCTCCGGGGACTCGCATACGAAACACTTCGTATCTTCCTTTAATATTAACTTATAATTTTCAATCTCGGCAAGTGGGTGGAGTTTAATATACTAAATCGTACCAAAGAGAATTTTTATAGACATATCAGGGGGCCTACAATGGCCCATAATAGGTTCCATCAGGTACCCGCTTTAATATTCTTTAACCTTGATATTCGCGGCAGCAGTGTGTGAGGCATAACGTGGTTGGAAGCGTGACGGGCTAGTAAGCAAAGGGTCGGGGATCGATACTAGCCGAGGACTAATTTTTAAAACTGCGATACCGGTCAAGGGTTAATTTTTATTTATTTATTCTATAATATTTTTTTGATATCTTTTTCAATATTTTTACGTGAATGAAGTGTTAAATATATAAAAATTATTATTTTCCTTTGGGAAAGAGCGAATATTGGCTAAAAAACGGATTAATTTCGGTTCCGGAGACACGCATGCGAATCACCCCGTATCTTCCTATAATATTAACTTATAATTTTCAAACTCGGCAAGTGGGTGGAGTTTAATATACTAAATCGTACCAAAGAGAATTTTTATAGACATATCAGGGGGCCTACAATGTCCCATAATAGGTTCCATTAGGTACCCGCTTTAAAGTTCTTTAAGCTTGAAATTCGCTGCAGCAGTGTGTGAGGCATAGCATGGCTGGAAGCGCGACGGGCTAGTAAGCAAAGGGTCTGGAGGTCGATACTGGCCTACGATTAATTTTTAAAACTGCGATGACGGTCAAGGGTTAATTTTTATTTATTTATTCTATAATATTTTTTTCATATCTTTTTCAATATTTTTACGTGAATGAAGTGTTCAATATATTAAAATTACTATTTTTCTTTGGGAAAGAGCGAATATTGGCTAAAAAACGGATTAATTTCGGCTCCGGAGACACGCATGCGAATCACCCCGTATCTTCCTATAATATTAACTTATAATTTTCAAACTCGGCAAGAGGGTGGAGTTTCATATACTGAACAATCGTACCAAGGAGAATTTTTATAGACATACCAGGGGGCCTACAATGTCCCATAATATGTTCCATTAGGTACCCGCTTTAAAGTTATTTAAGCTTGATATTCGCGGCAGCAGTGTGTGAGGCATAGCATGGCTGGAAGCGCGACGGGCTAGTAAGCAAAGGGTCTGGAGGTCGATACTGACCTACGATTAATTTTTAAAACTGCGATGCCGGTCAAGGGTTAATTTTTATTTATTTATTCTATAATATTTTTTTCATATCTTTTTCAATATTTTTACGTGAATGAAGTGTTCAATATATTAAAATTACTATTTTTCTTTGGGAAAGAGCGAATATTGGCTAAAAAACGGATTAATTTCGGCTCCGGAGACACGCATGCGAATCACCCCGTATCTTCCTATAATATTAACTTATAATTTTCAAACTCGGCAAGAGGGTGGAGTTTAATATACTAAACAATCGTACCAAGGAGAATTTTTATAGACATACCAGGGGGCCTACAATGTCCCATAATATGTTCCATTAGGTACCCGCTTTAAAGTTATTTAAGCTTGATATTCGCGGCAGCAGTGTGTGAGGCATAGCATGGTTGGAAGCGCGTCGGGCTAGTAAGCAAAGGGTCTGGAGGTCGATACTGGCCTAAGAATAATTTTTAAAACTGCGATACCGGTCAAGGGTTAATTTTTATTTATTTATTCTTTATGATTTTTTTTGATATCTTTTTCAATATTTTTACGTGAAAGAAGTGTTCAATATATAAAAATTATTATTTTTCTTTGGTAAAGAGCGAATATTAGCTGGAAAACGGATAAATTTCGGCTCCGGAGGCTCGTATACGAAGCACCCCGTATCTTCCTTTAATATTAACTTATAATTTTCAAACTCGGCAAGAGGGTGGAGTTTAATATACTAAACAATCGTACCAAAGAGAATTTTTATAGACATATCAGGGGGCCTACAATGGCCCATAATAGGTTCCATTAGGTACCAGCTTTAAAGTTCTTTAACCTTGATTTTCGCGGCAGCAGTGTGTGAGGCATAGCGTGGTTGGAAGCACGACGGGCTAGTAAGCAGAGGGTCTGGGGACCGATACTAGCCGAGGATTAATTTTTAAAACTGCGATGCCGGTCAAGGGTTAATTTTTATTTATTTATTCTATAATATTTTTTTGATATCTTTTTCAATATTTTTACGTGAATGAAGTGTTCAATAAATAAAAATTATTATTTTTCTTTGGGAAAGAGCGAATATTGACTAAAAAACGGATAAATTTCGGCTCCGGGGACTCGCATACGAAACACTTCGTATCTTCCTTTAATATTAACTTATAATTTTCAATCTCGGCAAGTGGGTGGAGTTTAATATACTAAATCGTACCAAAGAGAATTTTTATAGACATATCAGGGGTCCTACAATGTCCCATAATAGGTTCCATTAGGTATCCGCTTTAAAGTTCTTTAAGCTTGAAATTCGCGGCAGCAGTGTGTGAGGCATAGCATGGCTGGAAGCGCGACGGGCTAGTAAGCAAAGGGTCTGGAGGTCGATACTGGCCTACGATTAATTTTTAAAACTGCGATGCCGGTCAAGGGTTAATTTTTATTTATTTATTCTATAATATTTTTTTCATATGTTTTTCAATATTTTTACGTGAATGAAGTGTTCAATATATTAAAATTACTATTTTTCTTTGGGAAAGAGCGAATATTGGCTAAAAAAACGGATTAATTTCGGCTCCGGAGACACGCATGCGAATCACCCCGTATCTTCCTATAATATTAACTTATAATTTTCAAACTCGGCAAGAGGGTGGAGTTTATTATACTAAACAATCGTACCAAGGAGAATTTTTATAGACATACCAGGGGGCCTACAATGTCCCATAATATGTTCCATTAGGTTCCCGCTTTAAAGTTATTTAAGCTTGATATTCGCGGCAGCAGTGTGTGAGGCATAGCATGGTTGGAAGCGCGACGGGCTAGTAAGCAAAGGGTCTGGAGGTCGATACTGGCCTAAGAATAATTTTTAAAACTGCGATACCGGTCAAGGGTTAATTTTTATTTATTTATTCTTTATGATTTTTTTTGATATCTTTTTCAATATTTTTACGTGAAAGAAGTGTTCAATATATAAAAATTATTATTTTTCTTTGGGAAAGAGCGAATATTGGCTAAAAAACGGATTAATTTCGGCACCGGAGACTCGCATGCGAATCACCCCGTATCTTCCTATAATATTAACTTATAATTTTCAAACTCGGCAAGAGGGTGGAGTTTAATATACTGAACAATCGTACCAAAGAGAATTTTTATAGACATATCAGGGGGCCTACAATGGCCTATAATAGGTTCCGTTAGGTACCCGCTTTATAGTTCTTTAAGCTTGATATTCGCGGCAGCAGTGTGTGAGGCATAGCGTGGTTGGAAGCACGACGGGCTAGTAAGCAAAGGTTCGGGAGATCGATACTGGCCGAGGATTAATTTTTGAAACTGCGATACCGGTCAAGGGTAAATTATTATTTATTTATTCTATATTATTTTTTTGATATCTTTTTCAATATTTTTACGTTGATGAAGTGTTCTATATATAAAAATTATTATTTTTCTTTGGGAAAGAGCGAATATTGGCTGAAAAACGGATAAATTTCGGCTCCGGAGACTCGCATACGAATAATCCCGTATCTTCCTTTAATATTAACTTATAATTTTCAAACTCGGCAAGAGGGTGGAGTTTAATATACTAAACAATCGTACCAAAGAGAATTTTTATAGACATATCAGGGGGCCTACAATGGCCCATAATAGGTTCCATTAAGTACCCGCTTTAAAGTTCTTTAACCTTGATATTCGCGGCAGCAGTGTGTGAGGCATAGCGTGATTGGAAGCGTGTAGGGCTAGTAAGCAAAGGGTCTGGGGATCGATACTAGCCGAGGATTAATTTTTAAAACTGCAATACCGGTCAAGGGTTAATTTTTATTTATTTATTCTATAATATTTTTTTGATATCTTTTTCAATATTTTTACGTGAATGAAGTGTTCAATATATAAAAACTATTATTTTTCTTTGGAAAAGAGCGAATATTTGCTAAAAAACGGATAAATTTCGGCTCCGAAGACTCGCATACGAATCACCCCGTATCTTCCTTTAATATTAACTTATAATTTTCAAACTCGGCAAGAGGGTGGAGTTTAATATACTAAACAATCGTACCAAAGAGAATTTTTATAGACATATCAGGGGGCCTACAATGGCCCATAATAGGTTCCATCAGGTACCCGCTTTAATATTCTTTAACCTTGATATTCGCGGCAGCAGTGTGTGAGGCATAACGTGGTTGGAAGCGTGACGGGCTAGTAAGCAAAGGGTCGGGGATCGATACTAGCCGAGGATTAATTTTTAAAACTGCGATACCGGTCAAGGGTTAATTTTTATTTATTTATTCTATAATATTTTTTTGATATCTTTTTCAATATTTTTACGTGAATGAAGTGTTAAATATATAAAAATTATTATTTTCCTTTGGGAAAGAGCGAATATTGGCTAAAAAACGGATTAATTTCGGTTCCGGAGACACGCATGCGAATCACCCCGTATCTTCCTATAATATTAACTTATAATTTTCAAACTCGGCAAGTGGGTGGAGTTTAATATACTAAATCGTACCAAAGAGAATTTTTATAGACATATCAGGGGGCCTACAATGTCCCATAATAGGTTCCATTAGGTACCCGCTTTAAAGTTCTTTAAGCTTGAAATTCGCTGCAGCAGTGTGTGAGGCATAGCATGGCTGGAAGCGCGACGGGCTAGTAAGCAAAGGGTCTGGAGGTCGATACTGGCCTACGATTAATTTTTAAAACTGCGATGACGGTCAAGGGTTAATTTTTATTTATTTATTCTATAATATTTTTTTCATATCTTTTTCAATATTTTTACGTGAATGAAGTGTTCAATATATTAAAATTACTATTTTTCTTTGGGAAAGAGCGAATATTGGCTAAAAAACGGATTAATTTCGGCTCCGGAGACACGCATGCGAATCACCCCGTATCTTCCTATAATATTAACTTATAATTTTCAAACTCGGCAAGAGGGTGGAGTTTAATATACTAAACAATCGTACCAAGGAGAATTTTTATAGACATACCAGGGGGCCTACAATGTCCCATAATATGTTCCATTAGGTACCCGCTTTAAAGTTATTTAAGCTTGATATTCGCGGCAGCAGTGTGTGAGGCATAGCATGGCTGGAAGCGCGACGGGCTAGTAAGCAAAGGGTCTGGAGGTCGATACTGACCTACGATTAATTTTTAAAACTGCGGTGCCGGTCAAGGGTTAATTTTTATTTATTTATTCTATAATATTTTTTTCATATCTTTTTCAATATTTTTACGTGAATGAAGTGTTCAATATATTAAAATTACTATTTTTCTTTGGGAAAGAGCGAATATTGGCTAAAAAACGGATTAATTTCGGCTCCGGAGACACGCATGCGAATCACCCCGTATCTTCCTATAATATTAACTTATAATTTTCAAACTCGGCAAGAGGGTGGAGTTTAATATACTAAACAATCGTACCAAGGAGAATTTTTATAGACATACCAGGGGGCCTACAATGTCCCATAATATGTTCCATTAGGTACCCGCTTTAAAGTTATTTAAGCTTGATATTCGCGGCAGCAGTGTGTGAGGCATAGCATGGTTGGAAGCGCGTCGGGCTAGTAAGCAAAGGGTCTGGAAGTCGATACTGGCCTAAGAATAATTTTTAAAACTGCGATACCGGTCAAGGGTTAATTTTTATTTATTTATTCTTTATGATTTTTTTTGATATCTTTTTCAATATTTTTACGTGAAAGATGTGTTCAATATATAAAAATTATTATTTTTCTTTGGTAAAGAGCGAATATTAGCTGGAAAACGGATAAATTTCGGCTCCGGAGGCTCGTATACGAAGCACCCCGTATCTTCCTTTAATATTAACTTATAATTTTCAAACTCGGCAAGAGGGTGGAGTTTAATATACTAAACAATCGTACCAAAGAGAATTTTTATAGACATATCAGGGGGCCTACAATGGCCCATAATAGGTTCCATTAGGTACCAGCTTTAAAGTTCTTTAACCTTGATTTTCGCGGCAGCAGTGTGTGAGGCATAGCGTGGTTGGAAGCACGACGGGCTAGTAAGCAGAGGGTCTGGGGACCGATACTAGCCGAGGATTAATTTTTAAAACTGCGATGCCGGTCAAGGGTTAATTTTTATTTATTTATTCTATAATATTTTTTTGATATCTTTTTTAATATTTTTACGTGAATGAAGTGTTCAATAAATAAAAATTATTATTTTTCTTTGGGAAAGAGCGAATATTGACTAAAAAACGGATAAATTTCGGCTCCGGGGACTCGCATACGAAACACTTCGTATCTTCCTTTAATATTAACTTATAATTTTCAATCTCGGCAAGTGGGTGGAGTTTAATATACTAAATCGTACCAAAGAGAATTTTTATAGACATATCAGGGGTCCTACAATGTCCCATAATAGGTTCCATTAGGTACCCGCTTTAAAGTTCTTTAAGCTTGAAATTCGCGGCAGCAGTGTGTGAGGCATAGCATGGCTGGAAGCGCGACGGGCTAGTAAGCAAAGGGTCTGGAGGTCGATACTGGCCTACGATTAATTTTTAAAACTGCGATGCCGGTCAAGGGTTAATTTTTATTTATTTATTCTATAATATTTTTTTCATATGTTTTTCAATATTTTTACGTGAATGAAGTGTTCAATATATTAAAATTACTATTTTTCTTTGGGAAAGAGCGAATATTGGCTAAAAAACGGATTAATTTCGGCTCCGGAGACACGCATGCGAATCACCCCGTATCTTCCTATAATATTAACTTATAATTTTCAAACTCGGCAAGAGGGTGGAGTTTATTATACTAAACAATCGTACCAAGGAGAATTTTTATAGACATACCAGGGGGCCTACAATGTCCCATAATATGTTCCATTAGGTACCCGCTATAAAGTTATTTAAGCTTGATATTCGCGGCAGCAGTGTGTGAGGCATAGCATGGTTGGAAGCGCGACGGGCTAGTAAGCAAAGGGTCTGGAGGTCGATACTGGCCTAAGAATAATTTTTAAAACTGCGATACCGGTCAAGGGTTAATTTTTATTTATTTATTCTTTATGATTTTTTTTGATATCTTTTTCAATATTTTTACGTGAAAGAAGTGTTCAATATATAAAAATTATTATTTTTCTTTGGGAAAGAGCGAATATTGGCTAAAAGACGGATTAATTTCGGCACCGGAGACTCGCATGCGAATCACCCCGTATCTTCCTATAATATTAACTTATAATTTTCAAACTCGGCAAGAGGGTGGAGTTTAATATACTGAACAATCGTACCAAAGAGAATTTTTATAGGCATATCAGGGGGCCTACAATGGCCCATAATAGGTTCCATTAGGTACCCGCTTTCAAGTTTTTTAAGCTTGATATTCGCGGCAGCAGTGCATGAGGCATAGCGTGGTTGGAAGCGCATCGGGCTAGTAAGCAAAGGGTCTGGGGATCGATACTAGCCGAGGATAAATTTTTAAAACTGCGATGCCGGTCAAGGGATAATTTTTATTTATTTATTCTATAATATTTTTTTGATATCTTTTTCAATATTTTTACGTGAATGAAGTGATCAATATATAAAAATTATTTTTTTTCTTTGGGAAAGAGCGAATATTGGCTAAAAAACGGAAAAATTTCGGCTCCGGAGACTCGCATACGAATCACACCGTATCTTCCTTTAATATTAACTTAAGATTTTCAAACTCGGCAAGAGGGTGGAGTTTAATATACTAAACAATCGTACCAAAGAGAATTTTTATAGACATATCAGGGGGCCTACAATGGCCCATAATAGGTTCCATTAGGTACCCGCTTTAAAGTTCTTTAACCTTGATATTCGCGGCAGCAGTGTGTGAGGCATAGCGTGGTTGGAAGCGCGACGGGCTAGTACGTAAAGGGTCTATGGATCGATACTAGCGGAGGATTAATTTTTAAAACTGCGATACCGGTCACGGGTTAATTTTTATTTATTTATTCAATATTATTTTTTTGATATCTTTTTCAATATTTTTACGTGAATGAAGTGTTCAATATATAAAAATTATTATTTTTCTTTGGGAAAGAGCGAATATTGGCTAAAAAACGGAAAAATTTCGGCTCCGGAGACTCGCATACGAATCACACCGTATCTTCCTTTAATATTAACTTATGATTTTCGAACTCGGCAAGAGGGTGGAGTTTAATATACTAAACAATTATACCGAAGAGAATTTTTATAGACTTATCAGGGGGCCGACAATGGCCTATAATAGGTTCCGTTAGGTACCCGCTTTATAGTTCTTTAAGCTTGATATTCGCGGCAGCAGTGTGTGAGGCATAGCGTGGTTGGAAGCACGACGGGCTAGTAAGCAAAGGTTCGGGAGATCGATACTGGCCGAGGATTAATTTTTGAAACTGCGATACCGGTCAAGGGTAAATTATTATTTATTTATTCTATATTATTTTTTTGATATCTTTTTCAATATTTTTACGTTGATGAAGTGTTCTATATATAAAAATTATTATTTTTTTTTGGGAAAGAGCGAATATTGGCTGAAAAACGGATAAATTTCGGCTCCGGAGACTCGCATACGAATAATCCCGTATCTTCCTTTAATATTAACTTATAATTTTCAAACTCGGCAAGAGGGTGGAGTTTAATATACTAAACAATCGTACCAAAGAGAATTTTTATAGACATATCAGGGGGCCTACAATGGCCCATAATAGGTTCCATTAAGTACCCGCTTTAAATTTCTTTAACCTTGATATTCGCGGCAGCAGTGTGTGAGGCATAGCGTGATTGGAAGCGTGTAGGGCTAGTAAGCAAAGGGTCTGGGGATCGATACTAGCCGAGGATTAATTTTTAAAACTGCAATACCGGTCAAGGGTTAATTTTTATTTATTTATTCTATAATATTTTTTTGATATCTTTTTCAATATTTTTACGTGAATGAAGTGTTCAATATATAAAAACTATTATTTTTCTTTGGAAAAGAGCGAATATTTGCTAAAAAACGGATAAATTTCGGCTCCGAAGACTCGCATACGAATCACCCCGTATCTTCCTTTAATATTAACTTATAATTTTCAAACTCGGCAAGAGGGTGGAGTTTAATATACTAAACAATCGTACCAAAGAGAATTTTTATAGACATATCAGGGGGCCTACAATGGCCCATAATAGGTTCCATCAGGTACCCGCTTTAATATTCTTTAACCTTGATATTCGCGGCAGCAGTGTGTGAGGCATAACGTGGTTGGAAGCGTGACGGGCTAGTAAGCAAAGGGTCGGGGATCGATACTAGCCGAGGATTAATTTTTAAAACTGCGATACCGGTCAAGGGTTAATTTTTATTTATTTATTCTATAATATTTTTTTGATATCTTTTTCAATATTTTTACGTGAATGAAGTGTTAAATATATAAAAATTATTATTTTCCTTTGGGAAAGAGCGAATATTGGCTAAAAAACGGATTAATTTCGGTTCCGGAGACACGCATGCGAATCACCCCGTATCTTCCTATAATAATAACTTATAATTTTCAAACTCGGCAAGTGGGTGGAGTTTAATATACTAAATCGTACCAAAGAGAATTTTTATAGACATATCAGGGGGCCTACAATGTCCCATAATAGGTTCCATTAGGTACCCGCTTTAAAGTTCTTTAAGCTTGAAATTCGCTGCAGCAGTGTGTGAGGCATAGCATGGCTGGAAGCGCGACGGGCTAGTAAGCAAAGGGTCTGGAGGTCGATACTGGCCTACGATTAATTTTTAAAACTGCGATGCCGGTCAAGGGTTAATTTTTATTTATTTATTCTATAATATTTTTTTCATATCTTTTTCAATATTTTTACGTGAATGAAGTGTTCAATATATTAAAATTACTATTTTTCTTTGGGAAAGAGCGAATATTGGCTAAAAAACGGATTAATTTCGGCTCCGGAGACACGCATGCAAATCACCCCGTATCTTCCTATAATATTAACTTATAATTTTCAAACTCGGCAAGAGGGTGGAGTTTAATATACTAAACAATCGCACCAAGGAGAATTTTTATAGACATACCAGGGGGCCTACAATGTCCCATAATATGTTCCATTAGGTACCCGCTTTAAAGTTATTTAAGCTTGATATTCGCGGCAGCAGTGTGTGAGGCATAGCATGGCTGGAAGCGCGACGGGCTAGTAAGCAAAGGGTCTGGAGGTCGATACTGACCTACGATTAATTTTTAAAACTGCGATGCCGGTCAAGGGTTAATTTTTATTTATTTATTCTATAATATTTTTTTCATATCTTTTTCAATATTTTTACGTGAATGAAGTGTTCAATATATTAAAATTACTATTTTTCTTTGGGAAAGAGCGAATATTGGCTAAAAAACGGATTAATTTCGGCTCCGGAGACACGCATGCGAATCACCCCGTATCTTCCTATAATATTAACTTATAATTTTCAAACTCGGCAAGAGGGTGGAGTTTAATATACTAAACAATCGTACCAAGGAGAATTTTTATAGACATACCAGGGGGCCTACAATGTCCCATAATATGTTCCATTAGGTACCCGCTTTAAAGTTATTTAAGCTTGATATTCGCGGCAGCAGTGTGTGAGGCATAGCATGGTTGGAAGCGCGACGGGCTAGTAAGCAAAGGGTCTGGAGGTCGATACTGGCCTAAGAATAATTTTTAAAACTGCGATACCGGTCAAGGGTTAATTTTTATTTATTTATTCTTTATGATTTTTTTTGATATCTTTTTCAATATTTTTACGTGAAAGAAGTGTTCAATATATAAAAATTATTATTTTTCTTTGGGAAAGAGCGAACATTGGCTAAAAAACGGATTAATTTCGGCACCGGAGACTCGCATGCGAATCACCCCGTATCTTCCTATAATATTAACTTATAATTTTTAAACTCGGCAAGAGGGTGGAGTTTAATATACTGAACAATCGTACCAAAGAGAATTTTTATAGACATATCAGGGGGCCTACAATGGCCCATAATAGGTTCCATTAGGTACCCGCTTTCAAGTTTTTTAAGCTTGATATTCGCGGCAGCAGTGCATGAGGCATAGCGTGATTGGAAGCGCATCGGGCTAGTAAGCAAAGGGTCTGGGGATCGATACTAGCCGAGGATAAAATTTTAAAACTGCGATGCCGGTCAAGGGATAATTTTTATTTATTTATTCTATAATATTTTTTTGATATCTTTTTCAATATTTTTACGTGAATGAAGTGATCAATATATAAAAATTATTTTTTTTCTTTGGGAAAGAGCGAATATTGGCTAAAAAACGGATAAATTTCGGCTCTGGAGACTCGCATACGAAGCACACCGTATCTTCCTATAATATTAACTTATAATTTTCAAACTCGGCAAGAGGGTGGAGTTTAATATACTGAACAATCGTTCCAAAGAGAATTTTTATAGACATATCAGGGGGCCTACAATGGCCCATAATAGGTTCCATTAGGTACCCGCTTTAAAGTTCTTTAAGCTTGATATTCGCGGCAGCAGTGTGTGAGGCATAGCGTGGTTGGAAGCGCGACGGGCAAGTACGTAAAGGGTCTATGGATCGCTACTAGCGGAGGATTAATTTTTAAAACTGCGATACCGGTCACGGGTTAATTTTTATTTATTTATTCAATATTATTTTTTTGATATCTTTTTCAATATTTTTACGTGAATGAAGTGTTCAATATATAAAAACTATTATTTTTCTTTGGGAAAGAGCGAATATTTGCTAAAAAACGGATAAATTTCGGCTCCGAAGACTCGCATACGAATCACCCCGTATCTTCCTTTAATATTAACTTATAATTTTCAAACTCGGCAAGAGGGTGGAGTTTAATATACTAAACAATCGTACCGAAGAGAATTTTTATAGGCATATCAGGGGGCCGACAATGGCCTATAATAGGTTCCATTAGGTACCCGCTTTAAAGTTCTTTAAGCTTGATATTCGCGGCAGCAGTGTGTGAGGCATAGCATGGCTGGAAGCGCGACGGGCTAGTAAGCAAAGGGTCTGGAGGTCGATGCTGGCCTAAGATTAATTTTTAAAACTGCGATGCCGGTCAAGGGTTAATTTTTATTTACTTATTCTATAATATTTTTTTCATATCTTTTTCAATATTTTTACGTGAATGAAGTGTTCAATATATAAAAATTATTATTTTCCTTTGGGAAAGAGCGAATATTGGCTAAAAAACGGATAAATTTCGGCTTCGGAGACTCGCATACGAAGCACCCCGTATTTTCCTTTAATATTAACCTATAATTTTCAAACTCGGCAAGTGGGTGGAGTTTAATATACTAAACAATCGTACCAAAGAGAATTTTTATAGACATATCAGGGGGCCTACAATGTCCCATAATAGGTTCCATTAGGTACCCGCTTTAAAGTTCTTTAAGCTTGATATTCGCGGCAGCAGTGTGTGAGGCATAGCATGGTTGAAAGCGCGACGGGCTAGTAAGCAAAGGGTCTGTAGGTCGATACTGGCCTAAGAATAATTTTTAAAACTGCGAAGCCGGTCAAGGGTTAATTTTTATTTATTTATTATTTATTATTTTTTTGATATCTTTTTCAATATTTTTACGTGAATGCAGTGTTCAATATATAAAAATTATTATTTTTCTTTGGGAAAGAGCGAATATTGGCTAAAAAACGGATAAATTTCGGCTCCGGAGACTCGCATACGAAGCACCCCGTATCTTCCTTTAATATTAACTTATAATTTTCAAACTCGGCAAGTGGGGGAGTTTAATATACTAAACAATCGTACCAAAGAGAATTTTTATAGATATATCAGGGGGCCTACAATGTCGCATAATAGGTTCCATTAGGTACCCGCTTTAAAGTTCTTTAAGCTTGATATTCGCGGCAGCAGTGTGTGAGGCATAGCGTGGTTGGAAGCGCGACGGGCTAGTAAGCAAAGGGTCTGGGGATCGATACTAGCCGAGGATTAATTTTTAAAACTGCGATGCCGGTCAAGGGTTAATTTTTATTTATTTATTCTATAATATTTTTTTGATATCTTTCTCAATATTTTTACGTGAATGAAGAGTTCAATATATAAAAATTATTATTTTTCTTTGGGAAAGAGCGAATATTAGCTGAAAAACGGATAAATTTCGGCTCCGGAGGCTCGCATACGAAGCACCCCGTATCTTCCTTTAATATTAACTTATAATTTTCAAACTCGGCAAGAGGGTGGAGTTTAATATACTAAACAATCGTACCAAAGAGAATTTTTATAGACATATCAGGGGGCCTACAATGGCCCATAATAGGTTCCATTAGGTACTCGCTTTAAAGTTCTTTAAGCTTGATTTTCGCGGCAGCAGTGTGTGAGGCATAGCGTGGTGGTTGGAAGCGCGACGGGCTAGTAAGCAAAGGGTCTGGGGATCGATACTAGCCGAGGATTAATTTTTAAAACTGCGATACCGGTCAAGGGTAAATTATTATTTATTTATTCTATATAATTTTTTGATATCTTTTTCAATATTTTTACGTGGATGAAGTGTTCTATATATAAAAATTATTATTTTTCTTTGGGAAAGAGCAAATATTGGCTGAAAAACGGATAAATTTCGGCTCCGAAGACTCGCATACGAAGCACCCCGTATCTTCCTTTAATATTAACTTATAATTTTCAAACTCGGCAAGTGGGGGAGTTTAATATACTAAACAATCGTACCAAAGAGAATTTTTATAGACATATCAGGGGGCCTACAATGTCGCATAATAGATTCCATTAGGTACCCGCTTTAAAGTTCTTTAAGCTTGATATTCGCGGCAGCAGTGTGTGAGGCATAGCGTGGTTGGAAGCGCGACGGGCTAGTAAGCAAAGGGTCTGGGGATCGATACTAGCCGAGGATTAATTTTTAAAACTGCGATGCCGGTCAAGGGTTAATTTTTATTTATTTATTCTATAATATTTTTTTGATATCTTTCTCAATATTTTTACGTGAATGAAGTGTTCAATATATAAAAATTATTATTTTTCTTTGGGAAAGAGCGAATATTAGCTGGAAAACGGATAAATTTCGGCTCCGGAGGCTCGTATACGAAGCACCCCGTATCTTCCTTTAATATTAACTTATAATTTTCAAACTCGGCAAGAGGGTGGAGTTTAATATACTAAACAATCGTACCAAAGAGAATTTTTATAGACATATCAGGGGGCCTACAATGGCCCATAATAGGTTCCATTAGGTACTGGCTTTAAAGTTCTTTAAGCTTGATATTCGCGGCAGCAGTGTGTGAGGCATAGCGTGGTTGGAAGCGCGACGGGCTAGTAAGCAAAGGGTCTGGGGATCGATACTAGCCGAGGATTAATTTTTAAAACTGCGATGCCGGTCAAGGGTTAATTTTTATTTATTTATTCTATAATATTTTTTTGATATCTTTCTCAATATTTTTACGTGAATGAAGTGTTCAATATATAAAAATTATTATTTTTCTTTGGGAAAGAGCGAATATTAGCTGGAAAACGGATAAATTTCGGCTCCGGAGGCTCGTATACGAAGCACCCCGTATCTTCCTTTAATATTAACTTATAATTTTCAAACTCGGCAAGAGGGTGGAGTTTAATATACTAAACAATCGTACCAAAGAGAATTTTTATAGACATATCAGGGGGCCTACAATGGCCCATAATAGGTTCCATTAGGTACTCGCTTTAAAGTTCTTTAAGCTTGATATTCGCGGCAGCAGTTTGTGAGGCATAGCGTGGTTGGAAGCGCGACGGGCTAGTAAGCAAAGGGTCTGGGGATCGATACTAGCCGAGGATTAATTTTTAAAACTGCGATGCCGGTCAAGGGTTAATTTTTATTTATTTATTCTATAATATTTTTTTGATATCTTTCTCAATATTTTTACGTGAATGAAGTGTTCAATATATAAAAATTATTATTTTTCTTTGGGAAAGAGCGAATATTAGCTGAAAAACGGATAAATTTCGGCTCCGGAGGCTCGCATACGAAGCACCCCGTATCTTCCTTTAATATTAACTTATAATTTTCAAACTCGGCAAGAGGGTGGAGTTTAATATACTAAACAATCGTACCAAAGAGAATTTTTATAGACATATCAGGGGGCCTACAATGGCCCATAATAGGTTCCATTAGGTACTCGCTTTAAAGTTCTTTAAGCTTGATATTCGCGGCAGCAGTGTGTGAGGCATAGCGTGGTTGGAAGCGCGACGGGCTAGTAAGCAAAGGGTCTGGGGATCGATACTAGCCGAGGATTAATTTTTAAAACTGCGATACCGGTCAAGGGTAAATTATTATTTATTTATTCTATATAATTTTTTGATATCTTTTTCAATATTTTTACGTGGATGAAGTGTTCTATATATAAAAATTATTATTTTTCTTTGGGAAAGAGCAAATATTGGCTGAAAAACGGATAAATTTCGGCTCCGGAGACTCGCATACGAAGCACCCCGTATCTTCCTTTAATATTAACTTATAATTTTCAAACTCGGCAAGTGGGGGAGTTTAATATACTAAACAATCGTACCAAAGAGAATTTTTATAGACATATCAGGGGGCCTACAATGTCGCATAATAGGTTCCATTAGGTACCCGCTTTAAAGTTCTTTAAGCTTGATATTCGCGGCAGCAGTGTGTGAGGCATAGCGTGGTTGGAAGCGCGACGGGCTAGTAAGCAAAGGGTCTGGGGATCGATACTAGCCGAGGATTAATTTTTAAAACTGCGATGCCGGTCAAGGGTTAATTTTTATTTATTTATTCTATAATATTTTTTTGATATTTTTCTCATTATTTTTACGTGAATGAAGTGTTCAATATATAAAAATTATTATTTTTCTTTGGGAAAGAGCGAATATTAGCTGGAAAACGGATAAATTTCGGCTCCGGAGGCTCGTATACGAAGCACCCCGTATCTTCCTTTAATATTAACTTATAATTTTCAAACTCGGCAAGAGGGTGGAGTTTAATATACTAAACAATCGTACCAAAGAGAATTTTTATAGACATATCAGGGGGCCTACAATGGCCCATAATAGGTTCCATTAGGTACTCGCTTTAAAGTTCTTTAAGCTTGATATTCGCGGCAGCAGTGTGTGAGGCATAGCGTGGTTGGAAGCGCGACGGGCTAGTAAGCAAAGGGTCTGGGGATCGATACTAGCCGAGGATTAATTTTTAAAACTGCGATGCCGGTCAAGGGTTAATTTTTATTTATTTATTCTATAATATTTTTTTGATATCTTTCTCAATATTTTTACGTGAATGAAGTGTTCAATATATAAAAATTATTATTTTTCTTTGGGAAAGAGCGAATATTAGCTGAAAAACGGATAAATTTCGGCTCCGGAGGCTCGCATACGAAGCACCCCGTATCTTCCTTTAATATTAACTTATAATTTTCAAACTCGGCAAGAGGGTGGAGTTTAATATACTAAACAATCGTACCAAAGAGAATTTTTATAGACATATCAGGGGGCCTACAATGGCCCATAATAGGTTCCATTAGGTACTCGCTTTAAAGTTCTTTAAGCTTGATATTCGCGGCAGCAGTGTGTGAGGCATAGCGTGGTTGGAAGCGCGACGGGCTAGTAAGCAAAGGGTCTGGGGATCGATACTAGCCGAGGATTAATTTCTAAAACTGCGATACCGGTCAAGGGTAAATTATTATTTATTTATTCTATATAATTTTTTGATATCTTTTTCAATATTTTTACGTGGATGAAGTGTTCTATATATAAAAATTATTATTTTTCTTTGGGAAAGAGCAAATATTGGCTGAAAAACGGATAAATTTCGGCTCCGGAGACTCGCATACGAAGCACCCCGTATCTTCCTTTAATATTAACTTATAATTTTCAAACTCGGCAAGTGGGGGAGTTTAATATACTAAACAATCGTACCAAAGAGAATTTTTATAGACATATCAGGGGGCCTACAATGTCGCATAATAGGTTCCATTAGGTACCCGCTTTAAAGTTCTTTAAGCTTGATATTCGCGGCAGCAGTGTGTGAGGCATAGCGTGGTTGGAAGCGCGACGGGCTAGTAAGCAAAGGGTCTGGGGATCGATACTAGCCGAGGATTAATTTTTAAAACTGCGATGCCGGTCAAGGGTTAATTTTTATTTATTTATTCTATAATATTTTTTTGATATCTTTCTCAATATTTTTACGTGAATGAAGTGTTCAATATATAAAAATTATTATTTTTCTTTGGGAAAGAGCGAATATTGGCTGAAAAACGGATAAATTTCGGCTCCGGAGACTCGCATACGAATAATCCCGTATCTTCCTTTAATATTAACTTCTAATTTTCAAACTCGGCAAGAGGGTGGAGTTTAATATACTAAATAATCGTACCAAAGAGAATTTTTATAGACATATCAGGGGGCCTACAATGGCCCATAATAGGTTCCATTAGGTACCAGCTTTAAAGTTCTTTAACCTTGATTTTCGCGGCAGCAGTGCGTGAGGCATAGCGTGGTTGGAAGCGCGACGGGCTAGTAAGCAGAGGGTCTGGGGATCGATACTAGCCGGGGATTAATTTTTAAAACTGCGATGCCGGTCAAGGGTTAATTTTTATTTATTTATTCTATAATATTTTTTTGATATCTTTCTCAATATTTTTACGTGAATGAAGTGTTCAATATATAAAAATTATTATTTTTCTTTGGGAAAGAGCGAATATTAGCTGGAAAACGGATAAATTTCGGCTCCGGAGGCTCGCATACGAAGCACCCCGTATCTTCCTTTAATATTAACTTATAATTTTCAAACTCGGCAAGAGGGTGGAGTTTATTATACTAAACAATCGTACCAAAGAGAATTTTTATAGACATATCAGGGGGCCTACAATGTCGCATAATAGGTTCCATTAGGTACTCGCTTTAAAGTTCTTTAAGCTTGATATTCGCGGCAGCAGTGTGTGAGGCATAGCGTGGTTGGAAGCGCGACGGGCTAGTAAGCAAAGGGTCTGGGGATCGATACTAGCCGAGGATTAATTTTTAAAACTGCGATGCCGGTCAAGGGTTAATTTTTATTTATTTATTCTATAATATTTTTTTGATATCTTTCTCAATATTTTTACGTGAATGAAGTGTTCAATATATAAAAATTATTATTTTTCTTTGGGAAAGAGCGAATATTGGCTGAAAAACGGATAAATTTCGGCTCCGGAGACTCGCATACGAATAATCCCGTATCTTCCTTTAATATTAACTTCTAATTTTCAAACTCGGCAAGAGGGTGGAGTTTAATATACTAAATAATCGTACCAAAGAGAATTTTTATAGACATATCAGGGGGCCTACAATGGCCCATAATAGGTTCCATTAGGTACCAGCTTTAAAGTTCTTTAACCTTGATTTTCGCGGCAGCAGAGTGTGAGGCATAGCGTGGTTGGAAGCGCGACGGGCTAGTAAGCAGAGGGTCTGGGGATCGATACTAGCCGAGGATTAATTTTTAAAACTGCGATGCCGGTCAAGGGTTAATTTTTATTTATTTATTCTATAATATTTTTTTGATATCTTTCTCAATATTTTTACGTGAATGAAGTGTTCAATATATAAAAATTATTATTTTTCTTTGGGAAAGAGCGAATATTAGCTGGAAAACGGATAAATTTCGGCTCCGGAGGCTCGCATACGAAGCACCCCGTATCTTCCTTTAATATTAACTTATAATTTTCAAACTCGGCAAGAGGGTGGAGTTTAATATACTAAACAATCGTACCAAAGAGAATTTTTATAGACATATCAGGGGGCCTACAATGTCGCATAATAGGTTCCATTAGGTACTCGCTTTAAAGTTCTTTAAGCTTGATATTCGCGGCAGCAGTGTGTGAGGCATAGCGTGGTTGGAAGCGCGACGGGCTAGTACGTAAAGGGTCTGGGGATCGATACTAGCCGAGGATTAATTTTTAAAACTGCGATACCGGTCAAGGGTTAATTTTTATTTATTTATTCTATAATATTTTTTTGATATCTTTCTCAATATTTTTACGTGAATGAAGTGTTCAATATATAAAAATTATTATTTTTCTTTGGGAAAGAGCGAATATTAGCTGAAAAACGGATAAATTTCGGCTCCGGAGGCTCGCATACGAAGCACCCCGTATCTTCCTTTAATATTAACTTATAATTTTCAAACTCGGCAAGAGGGTGGAGTTTAATATACTAAACAATCGTACCAAAGAGAATTTTTATAGACATATCAGGGGGCCTACAATGTCGCATAATAGGTTCCATTAGGTACTCGCTTTAAAGTTCTTTAAGCTTGATCTTCGCGGCAGCAGTGTGTGAGGCATAGCGTGGTTGGAAGCGCGACGGGCTAGTAAGCAAAGGGTCTGGGGATCGATACTAGCCGAGGATTAATTTTTAAAACTGCGATGCCGGTCAAGGGTTAATTTTTATTTATTTATTCTATAATATTTTTTTGATATCTTTCTCAATATTTTTACGTGAATGAAGTGTTCAATATATAAAAATTATTATTTTTCTTTGGGAAAGAGCGAATATTAGCTGAAAGACGGATAAATTTCGGCTCCGGAGGCTCGCATACGAAGCACCCCGTATCTTCCTTTAATATTAACTTATAATTTTCAAACTCGGCAAGAGGGTGGAGTTTAATATACTAAACAATCGTACCAAAGAGAATTTTTATAGACATATCAGGGGGCCTACAATGTCGCATAATAGGTTCCATTAGGTACTCGCTTTAAAGTTCTTTAAGCTTGATATTCGCGGCAGCAGTGTGTGAGGCATAGCGTGGTTGGAAGCGCGACGGGCTAGTAAGCAAAGGGTCTGGGGATCGATACTAGCCGAGGATTAATTTTTAAAACTGCGATGCCGGTCAAGGGTTAATTTTTATTTATTTATTCTATAATATTTTTTTGATATCTTTCTCAATATTTTTACGTGAATGAAGTGTTCAATATATAAAAATTATTATTTTTCTTCGGGAAAGAGCGAATATTAGCTGAAAAACGGATAAATTTCGGCTCCGGAGGCTCGCATACGAAGCACCCCGTATCTTCCTTTAATATTAACTTATAATTTTCAAACTCGGCAAGAGGGTGGAGTTTAATATACTAAACAATCGTACCAAAGAGAATTTTTATAGACATATCAGGGGGCCTACAATGTCGCATAATAGGTTCCATTAGGTACTCGCTTTAAAGTTCTTTAAGCTTGATATTCGCGGCAGCAGTGTGTGAGGCATAGCGTGGTTGGAAGCGCGACGGGCTAGTAAGCAAAGGGTCTGGGGATCGATACTAGCCGAGGATTAATTTTTAAAACTGCGATGCCGGTCAAGGGTTAATTTTTATTTATTTATTCTATAATATTTTTTTGATATCTTTCTCAATATTTTTACGTGAATGAAGTGTTCAATATATAAAAATTATTATTTTTCTTTGGGAAAGAGCGAATATTAGCTGAAAAACGGATAAATTTCGGCTCCGGAGGCTCGCATACGAAGCACCCCGTATCTTCCTTTAATATTAACTTATAATTTTCAAACTCGGCAAGAGGGTGGAGTTTAATATACTAAACAATCGTACCAAAGAGAATTTTTATAGACATATCAGGGGGCCTACAATGTCGCATAATAGGTTCCATTAGGTACTCGCTTTAAAGTTCTTTAAGCTTGATATTCGCGGCAGCAGTGTGTGAGGCATAGCGTGGTTGGAAGCGCGACGGGCTAGTACGTAAAGGGTCTGGGGATCGATACTAGCCGAGGATTAATTTTTAAAACTGCGATACCGGTCAAGGGTAAATTATTATTTATTTATTCTATATAATTTTTTGATATCTTTTTCAATATTTTTACGTGGATGAAGTGTTCTATATATAAAAATTATTATTTTTCTTTGGGAAAGAGCAAATATTGGCTGAAAAACGGATAAATTTCGGCTCCGGAGACTCGCATACGAATAATCCCGTATCTTCCTTTAATATTAACTTCTAATTTTCAAACTCGGCAAGAGGGTGGAGTTTAATATACTAAATAATCGTACCAAAGAGAATTTTTATAGACATATCAGGGGGCCTACAATGGCCCATAATAGGTTCCATTAGGTACCAGCTTTAATGTTCTTTAACCTTGATTTTCGCGGCAGCAGTGTGTGAGGCATAGCGTGGTTGGAAGCACGACGGGCTAGTAAGCAGAGGGTCTGGGGACCGATACTAGCCGAGGATTAATTTTTAAAACTGCGATGCCGGTCAAGGGTTAATTTTTATTTATTTATTCTATAATATTTTTTTGATATCTTTCTCAATATTTTTACGTGAATGAAGTGTTCAATATATAAAAATTATTATTTTTCTTTGGGAAAGAGCGAATATTAGCTGGAAAACGGATAAATTTCGGCTCCGGAGGCTCGTATACGAAGCACCCCGTATCTTCCTTTAATATTAACTTATAATTTTCAAACTCGGCAAGAGGGTGGAGTTTAATATACTAAACAATCGTACCAAAGAGAATTTTTATAGACATATCAGGGGGCCTACAATGGCCCATAATAGGTTCCATTAGGTACCAGCTTTAAAGTTCTTTAAGCTTGATATTCGCGGCAGCAGTGTGTGAGGCATAGCGTGGTTGGAAGCGCGACGGGCTAGTAAGCAGAGGGTCTGGGGACCGATACTAGCCGAGGATTAATTTTTAAAACTGCGATGCCGGTCAAGGGTTAATTTTTATTTATTTATTCTATAATATTTTTTTGATATCTTTTTCAATATTTTTACGTGAATGAAGTGTTCAATAAATAAAAATTATTATTTTTCTTTGGGAAGGAGCGAATATTGGCTAAAAAACGGATAAATTTCGGCTCCGGGGACTCGCATACGAAACACTTCGTATCTTCCTTTAATATTAACTTATAATTTTCAATCTCGGCAAGTGGGTGGAGTTTAATATACTAAATCGTACCAAAGAGAATTTTTATAGACATATCAGGGGGCCTACAATGTCCCATAATAGGTTCCATTAGGTACCCGCTTTAAAGTTCTTTAAGCTTGAAATTCGCGGCAGCAGTGTGTGAGGCATAGCATGGCTGGAAGCGCGACGGGCTAGTAAGCAAAGGGTCTGGAGGTCGATACTGGCCTACGATTAATTTTTAAAACTGCGATGCCGGTCAAGGGTTAATTTTTATTTATTTATTCTATAATATTTTTTTCATATCTTTTTCAATATTTTTACGTGAATGAAGTGTTCAATATATTAAAATTACTATTTTTCTTTGGGAAAGAGCGAATATTGGCTAAAAAACGGATTAATTTCGGCTCCGGAGACACGCATGCGAATCACCCCGTATCTTCCTATAATATTAACTTATAATTTTCAAACTCGGCAAGAGGGTGAAGTTTAATATACTAAACAATCGTACCAAGGAGAATTTTTATAGACATACCAGGGGGCCTACAATGTCCCATAATATGTTCCATTAGGTACCCGCTTTAAAGTTATTTAAGCTTGATATTCGCGGCAGCAGTGTGTGAGGCATAGCATGGTTGGAAGCGCGACGGGCTAGTAAGCAAAGGGTCTGGAGGTCGATACTGGCCTAAGAATAATTTTTAAAACTGCGATACCGGTCAAGGGTTAATTTTTATTTATTTATTCTTCATGATTTTTTTTGATATCTTTTTCAATATTTTTACGTGAAAGAAGTGTTCAATATATAAAAATTATTATTTTTCTTTGGGAAAGAGCGAATATTGGCTAAAAAACGGATTAATTTCGGCACCGGAGACTCGCATGCGAATCACCCCGTATCTTCCTATAATATTAACTTATAATGTTCAAACTCGGCAAGAGGGTGGAGTTTAATATACTGAACAATCGTACCAAAGAGAATTTTTATAGACATATCAGGGGGCCTACAATGGCCCATAATAGGTTCCATTAGGTACCCGCTTTCAAGTTTTTTAAGCTTGATATTCGCGGCAGCAGTGCATGAGGCATAGCGTGGTTGGAAGCACGACGGGCTAGTAAGCAAAGGTTCGGGAGATCGATACTGGCCGAGGATTAATTTTTGAAACTGCGATACCGGTCAAGGGTAAATTATTATTTATTTATTCTATATTATTTTTTTGATATCTTTTTCAATATTTTTACGTTGATGAAGTGTTCTATATATAAAAATTATTATTTTTCTTTGGGAAAGAGCGAATATTGGCTGAAAAACGGATAAATTTCGGCTCCGGAGACTCGCATACGAATAATCCCGTATCTTCCTTTAATATTAACTTATAATTTTCAAACTCGGCAAGAGGGTGGAGTTTAATATACTAAACAATCGTACCAAAGAGAATTTTTATAGACATATCAGGGGGCCTACAATGGCCCATAATAGGTTTCATTAGGTACTCGCTTTAAAGTTCTTTAAGCTTGATATTGGCGGCAGCAGTGTGTGATGCATAGCGTGGTTGGAAGCGCGACGGGCTAGTAAGCAAAGGGTCTGGGGATCGATACTAGCCGAGGATTAATTTTTAAAACTGCGATGCCGGTCAAGGGTTAATTTTTATTTATTTATTCTATAATATTTTTTTGATATCTTTCTCAATATTTTTACGTGAATGAAGTGTTCAATATATAAAAAATATTATTTTTCTTTGGGAAAGAGCGAATATTAGCTGAAAAACGGATAAATTTCGGCTCCGGAGGCTCGCATACGAAGCACCCCGTATCTTCCTTTAATATTAACTTATAATTTTCAAACTCGGCAAGAGGGTGGAGTTTAATATACTAAACAATCGTACCAAAGAGAATTTTTATAGACATATCAGGGGGCCTACAATGGCCCATAATAGGTTCCATTAGGTACCCGCTTTCAAGTTTTTTAAGCTTGATATTCGCGGCAGCAGTGCATGAGGCATAGCGTGGTTGGAAGCGCATCGGGCTAGTAAGCAAAGGGTCTGGGGTTCGATACTAGCCGAGGATAAATTTTTAAAACTGCGATGCCGGTCAAGGGATAATTTTTATTTATTTATTCTATAATATTTTTTTGATATCTTTCTCCATATTTTTACGTGAATGAAGTGTTCTATATATAAAAATTATTATTTTTCTTTGGGAAAGAGCGAATATTAGCTGAAAAACGGATAAATTTCGGCTCCGGAGGATCGCATACGAAGCACCCCGTATCTTCCTTTAATATTAACTTATAATTTTCAAACTCGGCAAGAGGGTGGAGTTTAATATACTAAACAATCGTACCAAAGAGAATTTTTATAGATATATCAGGGGGCCTACAATGGCCCATAATAGGTTCCATTAGGTACTCGCTTTAAAGTTCTTTAAGCTTGATATTCGCGGCAGCAGTGTGTGAGGCATAGCGTATTTGGAAGCGCGACGGGCTAGTAAGCAAAGGGTCTGGAGGTCGATACTGGCCAAAGAATAATTTTTAAAACTGCGATACCGGTCAAGGGTTAATTTTTATTTATTTATTCTTTATGATTTTTTTTGGTATCTTTTTCAATATTTTTACGTGAAAGAAGTGTTCAATATATAAAAATTATTATTTTTCTTTGGGAAAGAGCGAATATTGGCTAAAAAACGGATTAATTTCGGCACCGGAGACTCGCATGCGAATCACCCCGTATCTTCCTATAATATTAACTTATAATTTTCAAACTCGGCAAGAGGGTGGAGTTTAATATACTGAACAATCGTACCAAAGAGAATTTTTATAGACATATCAGGGGGCCTACAATGGCCCATAATAGGTTCCATTAGGTACCCGCTTTCAAGTTTTTTAAGCTTGATATTCGCGGCAGCAGTGCATGAGGCATAGCGTGGTTGGAAGCGCATCGGGCTAGTAAGCAAAGGGTCTGGGGATCGATACTAGCCGAGGATAAATTTTTAAAACTGCGATGCCGGTCAAGGGATAATTTTTATTTATTTATTCTATAGTATTTTTTTGATATCTTTTTCAATATTTTTACGTGAATGAAGTGATCAATATATAAAAATTATTTTTTTTCTTTGGGAAAGAGCGAATATTGGCTAAAAAACGGAAAAATTTCGGCTCCGGAGACTCGCATACGAATCACACCGTATCTTCCTTTAATATTAACTTAAGATTTTCAAACTCGGCAAGAGGGTGGACTTTAATATACTAAACAATCGTACCAAAGAGAATTTTTATAGACATATCAGGGGGCCTACAATGGCCCATAATAGGTTCCATTAGGTACCCGCTTTAAAGTTCTTTAACCTTGATATTCGCGGCAGCAGTGTGTGAGGCATAGCGTGGTTGGAAGCGCGACGGGCTAGTACGTAAAGGGTCTATGGATCGATACTAGCGGAGGATTAATTTTTAAAACTGCGATACCGGTCACGGGTTAATTTTTATTTATTTATTCAATATTATTTTTTTGATATCTTTTTCAATATTTTTACGTGAATGAAGTGTTCAATATATAAAAATTATTATTTTTCTTTGGGAAAGAGAGAATATTGGCTAAAAAACGGAAAAATTTCGGCTCCGGAGACTCGCATACGAATCACACCGTATCTTCCTTTAATATTAACTTATGATTTTCAAACTCGGCAAGAGGGTGGAGTTTAATATACTAAACAATCGTACCGAAGAGAATTTTTATAGGCATATCAGGGGGCCGACAATGGCCTATAATAGGTTCCATTAGGTACCCGCTTTAAAGTTCTTTAAGCTTGATATTCGCGGCAGCAGAGTGTGAGGCATAGCATGGCTGGAAGCGCGACGGGCTAGTAAGCAAAGGGTCTGGAGGTCGATGCTGGCCTAAGATTAATTTTTAAAACTGCGATGCCGGTCAAGGGTTAATTTTTATTTACTTATTCTATAATATTTTTTTCATATCTTTTTCAATATTTTTACGTGAATGAAGTGTTCAATATATAAAAATTATTATTTTCCTTTGGGAAAGAGCGAATATTGGCTAAAAAACGGATAAATTTCGGCTCCGGAGACTCGCATACGAATCACACCGTATCTTCCTTTAACATTAACTTATGATTTTCAAACTCGGCAAGAGGGTGGAGTTTAATATACTAAACAATCGTACCAAAGAGAATTTTTATAGATATCAGGGCGCCTACAATGTCCCATAATAGGTTGCATTAGGTACCCGCTTTAAACTTCTTTAAGCTTGATATTCGCGGCAGCAGTGTGTGAGGCATAGCATGGTTGAAAGCGCGACGGGCTAGTAAGCAAAGGGTCTGTAGGTCGATACTGGCCTAAGAATAATTTTTAAAACTGCGAAGCCGGTCATGGGTTAATTTTTATTTATTTATTATTTATTATTTTTTTTGATATCTTTTTCAAAATTTTTACGTGAATGAAGTGTTCAATATATAAAAATTATTATTTTTCTTTGGGAAAGAGCGAATATTGGCTAAAAAACGGATAAATTTCGGCTCCGGAGACTCGCATACGAAGCACCCCGTATCTTCCTTTAATATTAACTTATAATTTTCAAACTCGGCAAGTGGGGGAGTTTAATATACTAAACAATCGTACCAAAGAGAATTTTTATAGACATATCAGGGGGCCTACAATGTCGCATAATAGGTTCCATTAGGTACCCGCTTTAAAGTTCTTTAAGCTAGATATTCGCGGCAGCAGTGTGTGAGGCATAGCGTGGTTGGAAGCGCGACGGGCTAGTAAGCAAAGGGTCTGGGGATCGATACTAGCCGAGGATTAATTTTTAAAACTGCGATGCCGGTCAAGGGTTAATTTTTATTTATTTATTCTACAATATTTTTTTGATATCTTTCTCAATATTTTTACGTGAATGAAGTGTTCAATATATAAAAATTATTATTTTTCTTTGGGAAAGAGCGAATATTAGCTGAAAAACGGATAAATTTCGGCTCCGGAGGCTCGCATACGAAGCACCCCGTATCTTCCTTTAATATTAACTTATAATTTTCAAACTCGGCAAGAGGGTTGAGTTTAATATACTAAACAATCGTACCAAAGAGAATTTTTATAGACATATCAGGGGGCCTACAATGTCGCATAATAGGTTCCATTAGGTACCCGCTTTAAAGTTCTTTAAGCTTGATATTCGCGGCAGCAGTGTGTGAGGCATAGCGTGGTTGGAAGCGCGACGGGCTAGTAAGCAAAGGGTCTGGGGATCGATACTAGCCGAGGATTAATTTTTAAAACTGCGAAGCCGGTCAAGGGTTAATTTTTATTTATTTATTATTTATTATTTTTTTTGATATCTTTTTCAAAATTTTTACGTGAATGAAGTGTTCAATATATAAAAATTATTATTTTTCTTTGGGAAAGAGCGAATATTGGCTTAAAAACGGATAAATTTCGGCTCCGGAGACTCGCATACGAAGCACCCCGTATCTTCCTTTAATATTAACTTATAATTTTCAAACTCGGCAAGTGGGGGAGTTTAATATACTAAACAATCGTACCAAAGAGAATTTTTATAGACATATCAGGGGGCCTACAATGTCGCATAATAGGTTCCATTAGGTACCCGCTTTAAAGTTCTTTAAGCTTGATATTCGCGGCAGCAGTGTGTGAGGCATAGCGTGGTTGGAAGCGCGACGGGCTAGTAAGCAAAGGGTCTGGGGATCGATACTAGCCGAGGATTAATTTTTAAAACTGCGATGCCGGTCAAGGGTTAATTTTTATTTATTTATTCTATGATATTTTTTTGATATCTTTCTCAATATTTTTACGTGAATGAAGTGTTCAATATATAAAAATTATTATTTTTCTTTGGGAAAGAGCGAATATTAGCTGAAAAACGGATAAATTTCGGCTCCGGAGGCTCGCATACGAAGCACCCCGTATCTTCCTTTAATATTAACTTATAATTTTCAAACTTGGCAAGAGGGTGGAGTTTAATATACTAAACAATCGTAATAAAGAGAATTTTTATAGACATATCAGGGGGCCTACAATGGCCCATAATAGGTTCCATTAGGTACTCGCTTTAAAGTTCTTTAAGCTTGATATTCGCGGCAGCAGTGTGTGAGGCATAGCGTGGTTGGAAGCGCGACGGGCTAGTACGTAAAGGGTCTGGGGATCGATACTAGCCGAGGATTAATTTTTAAAACTGCGATACCGGTCAAGGGTAAATTATTATTTATTTATTCTATATAATTTTTTGATATCTTTTTCAATATTTTTACGTGAAAGAAGTGTTCAATATATAAAAATTATTATTTTTCTTTGGGAAAGAGCGAATATTGGTCAAAAAACGGATTAATTTCGGCACCGGAGACTCGCATGCGAATCACCCCGTATCTTCCTATAATATTAACTTATAATTTTCAAACTCGGCAAGAGGGTGGAGTTTAATATACTGAACAATCGTACCAAAGAGAATTTTTATAGACATATCAGGGGGCCTACAATGGCCCATAATAGGTTCCATTAGGTACCCGCTTTCAAGTTTTTTAAGCTTGATATTCGCGGCAGCAGTGCATGAGGCATAGCGTGGTTGGAAGCGCATCGGGCTAGTAAGCAAAGGGTCTGGGGATCGATACTAGCCGAGGATAAATTTTTAAAACTGCGATGCCGGTCAAGGGATAATTTTTATTTATTTATTCTATAATATTTTTTTGATATCTTTTTCAATATTTTTACGTGAATGAAGTGATCAATATATAAAAATTATTTTTTTTCTTTGGGAAAGAGCGAATATTGGCTAAAAAACGGAAAAATTTCGGCTCCGGAGACTCGCATACGAATCACACCGTATCTTCCTTTAATATTAACTTAAGATTTTCAAACTCGGCAAGAGGGTGGAGTTTAATATACTAAACAATCGTACCAAAGAGAATTTTTATAGACATATCAGGGGGCCTACAATGTCGCATAATAGGTTCCATTAGGTACCCGCTTTAAAGTTCTTTAAGCTTGATATTCGCGGCAGCAGTGTGTGAGGCATAGCGTGGCTGGAAGCGCGACGGGCTAGTAAGCAAAGGGTCTGGGGATCGATACTAGCCGAGGATTAATTTTTAAAACTGCGAAGCCGGTCAAGGGTTAATTTTTATTTATTTATTATTTATTATTTTTTTTGATATCTTTTTCAAAATTTTTACGTGAATGAAGTGTTCAATATATAAAAATTATTATTTTTCTTTGGGAAAGAGCGAATATTGGCTAAAAAACGGATAAATTTCGGCTCCGGAGACTCGCATACGAAGCACCCCGTATCTTCCTTTAATATTAACTTATAATTTTCAAACTCGGCAAGTGGGGGAGTTTAATATACTAAACAATCGTACCAAAGAGAATTTTTATAGACATATCAGGGGGCCTACAATGTCGCATAATAGGTTCCATTAGGTACCCGCTTTAAAGTTCTTTAAGCTTGATATTCGCGGCAGCACTGTGTGAGGCATAGCATGGCTGGAAGCGCGACGAGCTAGTAAGCAAAGGGTCTGGGGATCGATACTAGCCGAGGATTAATTTTTAAAACTGCGATGCCGGTCAAGGGTTAATTTTTATTTACTTATTCTATAATATTTTTTTCATATCTTTTTCAATATTTTTACGTGAATGAAGTGTTCAATATAAAAATTATTATTTTCCTTTGGGAAAGAGCGAATATTGGCTAAAAAACGGATAAATTTCGGCTTCGGAGACTCGCATACGAAGCACCCCGTATTTTCCTTTAATATTAACTTATAATTTTCAAACTCGGCAATAGGGTGGAGTTTAATATACTAAACAATCGTACCAAAGAGAATTTTTATAGATATCAGGGCGCCTACAATGTCCCATAATAGGTTGCATTAGGTACCCGCTTTAAACTTCTTTAAGCTTGATATTCGCGGCAGCAGTGTGTGAGGCATAGCATGGTTGAAAGCGCGACGGGCTAGTAAGCAAAGGGTCTGTAGGTCGATACTGGCCTAAGAATAATTTTTAAAACTGCGAAGCCGGTCATGGGTTAATTTTTATTTATTTATTATTTATTATTTTTTTTTGATATCTTTTTCAAAATTTTTACGTGAATGAAGTGTTCAATATATAAAAATTATTATTTTTCTTTGGGAAAGAGCGAATATTGGCTAAAAAACGGATAAATTTCGGCTCCGGAGACTCGCATACGAAGCACCCCGTAACTTCCTTTAATATTAACTTATAATTTTCAAACTCGGCAAGTGGGGGAGTTTAATATACTAAACAATCGTACCAAAGAGAATTTTTATAGACATATCAGGGGGCCTACAATGTCGCATAATAGGTTCCATTAGGTACCCGCTTTAAAGTTCTTTAAGCTTGATATTCGCGGCAGCAGTGTGTGAGGCATAGCGTGGTTGGAAGCGCGACGGGCTAGTAAGCAAAGGGTCTGGGGATCGATACTAGCCGAGGATTAATTTTTAAAACTGCGATGCCGGTCAAGGGTTAATTTTTATTTATTTATTCTATAATATTTTTTTGATATCTTTCTCAATATTTTTACGTGAATGAAGTGTTCAATATATAAAAATTATTATTTTTCTTTGGGAAAGAGCGAATATTAGCTGAAAAACGGATAAATTTCGGCTCCGGAGGCTCGCATACGAAGCACCCCGTATCTTCCTTTAATATTAACTTATAATTTTCAAACTCGGCAAGAGGGTGAAGTTTAATATACTGAACAATCGTACCAAAGAGAATTTTTATAGATATCAGGGCGCCTACAATGTCCCATAATAGGTTGCATTAGGTACCCGCTTTAAAGTTCTTTAAGCTTGATATTCGCGGCAGCAGTGTGTGAGGCATAGCGTGGTTGGAAGCGCGACGGGCTAGTAAGCAAAGGGTCTGGAGGTCGATACTGGCCTAAGATTAATTTTTAAAACTGCGATGCCGGTCAAGGGTTAATTTTTATTTACTTATTCTATAATATTTTTTTCATATCTTTTTCAATATTTTTACGTGAATGAAGTGTTCAATATAAAAATTATTATTTTCCTTTGGGAAAGAGCGAATATTGGCTAAAAAACGGATAAATTTCGGCTTCGGAGACTCGCATACGAAGCACCCCGTATTTTCCTTTAATATTAACTTATAATTTTCAAACTCGGCAATAGGGTGGAGTTTAATATACTAAACAATCGTACCAAAGAGAATTTTTATAGATATCAGGGCGCCTGCAATGTCCCATAATAGGTTGCATTAGGTACCCGCTTTAAACTTCTTTAAGCTTGATATTCGCGGCAGCAGTGTGTGAGGCATAGCATGGTTGAAAGCGCGACGGGCTAGTAAGCAAAGGGTCTGTAGGTCGATACTGGCCTAAGAATAATTTTTAAAACTGCGAAGCCGGTCATGGGTTAATTTTTATTTATTTATTATTTATTATTTTTTTTGATATCTTTTTCAAAATTTTTACGTGAATGAAGTGTTCAATATATAAAAATTATTATTTTTCTTTGGGAAAGAGCGAATATTGGCTAAAAAACGGATAAATTTCGGCTCCGGAGACTCGCATACGAAGCACCCCGTATCTTCCTTTAATATTAACTTATAATTTTCAAACTCGGCAAGAGGGTGGAGTTTAATATACTAAACAATCGTACCAAAGAGAATTTTTATAGACATATCAGGGGGCCTACTATGGCCCATAATATGTTCCATTAGGTACTCGCTTTAAAGTTCTTTAAGCTTGATATTCGCGGCAGCAGTGTGTGAGGCATAGCGTGGTTGGAACCGCGACGGGCTAGTACGTAAAGGGTCTGGGGATCGATACTAGCCGAGGATTAATTTTTAAAACTGCGATACCGGTCAAGGGTAAATTATTATTTATTTATTCTATATAATTTTTTGATATCTTTTTCAATATTTTTACGTGAATGAAGTGTTCAATATATAAAAATTATTATTTTTCTTTGGGAAAGAGCGAATATTGGCTAAAAAACGGATAAATTTCGGCTCCGGAGACTCGCATACGAAGCACCCCGTAACTTCCTTTAATATTAACTTATAATTTTCAAACTCGGCAAGTGGGGGAGTTTAATATACTAAACAATCGTACCAAAGAGAATTTTTATAGACATATCAGGGGGCCTACAATGTCGCATAATAGGTTCCATTAGGTACCCGCTTTAAAGTTCTTTAAGCTTGATATTCGCGGCAGCAGTGTGTGAGGCATAGCGTGGTTGGAAGCGCGACGGGCTAGTAAGCAAAGGGTCTGGGGATCGATACTAGCCGAGGATTAATTTTTAAAACTGCGATGCCGGTCAAGGGTTAATTTTTATTTATTTATTCTATAATATTTTTTTGATATCTTTCTCAATATTTTTACGTGAATGAAGTGTTCAATATATAAAAATTATTATTTTTCTTTGGGAAAGAGCGAATATTAGCTGAAAAACGGATAAATTTCGGCTCCGGAGGCTCGCATACGAAGCACCCCGTATCTTCCTTTAATATTAACTTATAATTTTCAAACTCGGCAAGAGGGTGGAGTTTAATATACTGAACAATCGTACCAAAGAGAATTTTTATAGATATCAGGGCGCCTACAATGTCCCATAATAGGTTGCATTAGGTACCCGCTTTAAAGTTCTTTAAGCTTGATATTCGCGGCAGCAGTGTGTGAGGCATAGCGTGGTTGGAAGCGCGACGGGCTAGTAAGCAAAGGGTCTGGAGGTCGATACTGGCTAAAGATTAATTTTTAAAACTGCGATGCCGGTCAAGGGTTAATTTTTATTTACTTATTCTATAATATTTTTTTCATATCTTTTTCAATATTTTTACGTGAATGAAGTGTTCAATATAAAAATTATTATTTTCCTTTGGGAAAGAGCGAATATTGGCTAAAAAACGGATAAATTTCGGCTTCGGAGACTCGCATACGAAGCACCCCGTATTTTCCTTTAATATTAACTTATAATTTTCAAACTCGGCAATAGGGTGGAGTTTAATATACTAAACAATCGTACCAAAGAGAATTTTTATAGATATCAGGGCGCCTGCAATGTCCCATAATAGGTTGCATTAGGTACCCGCTTTAAACTTCTTTAAGCTTGATATTCGCGGCAGCAGTGTTTGAGGCATAGCATGGTTGAAAGCGCGACGGGCTAGTAAGCAAAGGGTCTGTAGGTCGATACTGGCCTAAGAATAATTTTTAAAACTGCGAAGCCGGTCATGGGTTAATTTTTATTTATTTATTATTTATTATTTTTTTTGATATCTTTTTCAAAATTTTTACGTGAATGAAGTGTTCAATATATAAAAATTATTATTTTTCTTTGGGAAAGAGCGAATATTGGCTAAAAAACGGATAAATTTCGGCTCCGGAGACTCGCATACGAAGCACCCCGTATCTTCCTTTAATATTAACTTATAATTTTCAAACTCGGCAAGTGGGGGAGTTTAATATACTAAACAATCGTACCAAAGAGAATTTTTATAGACATATCAGGGGGCCTACAATGTCGCATAATAGGTTCCATTAGGTACCCGCTTTAAAGTTCTTTAAGCTTGATATTCGCGGCAGCAGTGTGTGAGGCATAGCGCGGTTGGAAGCGCGACGGGCTAGTAAGCAAAGGGTCTGGGGATCGATACTAGCCGAGGATTAATTTTTAAAACTGCGATGCCGGTCAAGGGTTAATTTTTATTTATTTATTCTATAATATTTTTTTGATATCTTTCTCAATATTTTTACGTGAATGAAGTGTTCAATATATAAAAATTATTATTTTTCTTTGGGAAAGAGCGAATATTAGCTGAAAAACGGATAAATTTCGGCTCCGGAGGCTCGCATACGAAGCACCCCGTATCTTCCTTTAATATTAACTTATAATTTTCAAACTCGGCAAGAGGGTGGAGTTTAATATACTAAACAATCGTACCAAAGAGAATTTTTATAGACATATCAGGGGGCCTACTATGGCCCATAATATGTTCCATTAGGTACTCGCTTTAAAGTTCTTTAAGCTTGATATTCGCGGCAGCAGTGTGTGAGGCATAGCGTGGTTGGAACCGCGACGGGCTAGTACGTAAAGGGTCTGGGGATCGATACTAGCCGAGGATTAATTTTTAAAACTGCGATACCGGTCAAGGGTAAATTATTATTTATTTATTCTATATAATTTTTTGATATCTTTTTCAATATTTTTACGTGAAAGAAGTGTTCAATATATAAAAATTATTATTTTTCTTTGGGAAAGAGCGAATATTGGCTAAAAAACGGATTAATTTCGGCACCGGAGACTCGCATGCGAATCACCCCGTATCTTCCTATAATATTAACTTATAATTTTCAAACTCGGCAAGAGGGTGGAGTTTAATATACTGAACAATCGTACCAAAGAGAATTTTTATAGACATATCAGGGGGCCTACAATGGCCCATAATAGGTTCCATTAGGTACCCGCTTTCAAGTTTTTTAAGCTTGATATTCGCGGCAGCAGTGCATGAGGCATAGCGTGGTTGGAAGCGCATCGGGCTAGTAAGCAAAGGGTCTGGGGATCGATACTAGCCGAGGATAAATTTTTAAAACTGCGATGCCGGTCAAGGGATAATTTTTATTTATTTATTCTATAATATTTTTTTGATATCTTTTTCAATATTTTTACGTGAATGAAGTGATCAATATATAAAAATTATTTTTTTTCTTTGGGAAAGAGCGAATATTGGCTAAAAAACGGAAAAATTTCGGCTCCGGAGACTCGCATACGAATCACACCGTATCTTCCTTTAATATTAACTTAAGATTTTCAAACTCGGCAAGAGGGTGGAGTTTAATATACTAAACAATCGTACCAATGAGAATTTTTATAGACATATCAGGGGGCCTACAATGGCCCATAATAGGTTCCATTAGGTACCCGCTTTAAAGTTCTTTAACCTTGATATTCGCGGCAGCAGTGTGTGAGGCATAGCGTGGTTGGAAGCGCGACGGGCTAGTACGTAAAGGGTCTATGGATCGATACTAGCGGAGGATTAATTTTTAAAACTGCGATACCGGTCACGGGTTAATTTTTATTTATTTATTCAATATTATTTTTTTGATATCTTTTTCAATATTTTTACGTGAATGAAGTGTTCAATATATAAAAATTATTATTTTTCTTTGGGAAAGAGCGAATATTGGCTAAAAAACGGAAAAATTTCGGCTCCGGAGACTCGCATACGAATCACACCGTATCTTCCTTTAATATTAACTTATGATTTTCAAACTCGGCAAGAGGGTGGAGTTTAATATACTAAACAATCGTACCGAAGAGAATTTTTATAGGCATATCAGAGGGCCGACAATGGCCTATAATAGGTTCCATTAGGTACCCGCTTTAAAGTTCTTTAAGCTTGATATTCGCGGCAGCAGTGTGTGAGGCATAGCATGGCTGGAAGCGCGACGGGCTAGTAAGCAAAGGGTCTGGAGGTCGATGCTGGCCTAAGATTAATTTTTAAAACTGCGATGCCGGTCAAGGGTCAATTTTTATTTACTTATTCTATAATATTTTTTTCATATCTTTTTCAATATTTTTACGTGAATGAAGTGTTCAATATATAAAAATTATTATTTTCCTTTGGGAAAGAGCGAATATTGGCTAAAAAACGGATAAATTTCGGCTTCGGAGACTCGCATACGAAGCACCCCGTATTTTCCTTTAATATTAACCTATAATTTTCAAACTCGGCAAGTGGGTGGAGTTTAATATACTAAACAATCGTACCAAAGAGAATTTTTATAGACATATCAGGGGGCCTACAATGGCCCATAATAGGTTCCATTAGGTACCAGCTTTAAAGTTCTTTAACCTTGAATTTCGCGGCAGCAGTGTGTGAGGCATAGCGTGATTGGAAGCGTGGCGGGCTAGTAAGCAAAGGGTCTGGGGATCGATACTAGCCGAGGATTAAATTTTAAAACTGCGATACCGGTCAAGGGTTAACTTTTATTTATTTATTCTATAATATTTTTTTGATATCTTTCTCAATATTTTTACGTGAATGAAGTGTTCAATATATAAAAATTATTATTTTTCTTTGGGAAAGAGCGAATATTGGCTGAAAAACGGATAAATTTCTGCTCCGGAGGCTCGCATACGAAGCACCCCGTATCTTCCTTTAATATTAACTTATAATTTTCAAACTCGGCAAGAGGGTGGAGTTTAATATACTAAACAATCGTACCGAAGAGAATTTTTATAGGCATATCAGGGGGCCGACAATGGCCTATAATAGGTTCCATTAGGTACCCGCTTTAAAGTTCTTTAAGCTTGATATTCGCGGCAGCAGTGTGTGAGGCATAGCATGGCTGGAAGCGCGACGGGCTAGTAAGCAAAGGGTCTGGAGGTCGATGCTGGCCTAAGATTAATTTTTAAAACTGCGATGCCGGTCAAGGGTCAATTTTTATTTACTTATTCTATAATATTTTTTTCATATCTTTTTCAATATTTTTACGTGAATGAAGTGTTCAATATATAAAAATTATTATTTTCCTTTGGGAAAGAGCGAATATTGGCTAAAAAACGGATAAATTTCGGCTTCGGAGACTCGCATACGAAGCACCCCGTATTTTCCTTTAATATTAACCTATAATTTTCAAACTCGGCAAGTGGGTGGAGTTTAATATACTAAACAATCGTACCAAAGAGAATTTTTATAGACATATCAGGGGGCCTACAATGGCCCATAATAGGTTCCATTAGGTACCAGCTTTAAAGTTCTTTAACCTTGAATTTCGCGGCAGCAGTGTGTGAGGCATAGCGTGATTGGAAGCGTGGCGGGCTAGTAAGCAAAGGGTCTGGGGATCGATACTAGCCGAGGATTAAATTTTAAAACTGCGATACCGGTCAAGGGTTAACTTTTATTTATTTATTCTATAATATTTTTTTGATATCTTTCTCAATATTTTTACGTGAATGAAGTGTTCAATATATAAAAATTATTATTTTTCTTTGGGAAAGAGCGAATATTGGCTGAAAAACGGATAAATTTCTGCTCCGGAGGCTCGCATACGAAGCACCCCGTATCTTCCTTTAATATTAACTTATAATTTTCAAACTCGGCAAGAGGGTGGAGTTTAATATACTAAACAATCGTACCGAAGAGAATTTTTATAGGCATATCAGGGGGCCGACAATGGCCTATAATAGGTTCCATTAGGTACCCGCTTTAAAGTTCTTTAAGCTTGATATTCGCGGCAGCAGTGTGTGAGGCATAGCATGGCTGGAAGCGCGACGGGCTAGTAAGCAAAGGGTCTGGAGGTCGATACTGGCCTAAGATTAATTTTTAAAACTGCGATGCCGGTCAAGGGTTAATTTTTATTTACTTATTCTATAATATTTTTTTCATATCTTTTTCAGTATTTTTACGTGAATGAAGTGTTCAATATATAAAAATTATTATTTTCCTTTGGGAAAGAGCGAATATTGGCTAAAAAACGGATAAATTTCGGCTTCAGAGACTCGCATACGAAGCACCCCGTATTTTCCTTTAATATTAACTTATAATTTTCAAACTCGGCAATAGGGTGGAGTTTAATATACTAAACAATCGTACCAAAGAGAATTTTTATAGATATCAGGGCGCCTACAATGTCCCATAATAGGTTGCATTAGGTACCCGCTTTAAACTTCTTTAAGCTTGATATTCGCGGCAGCAGTGTGTGAGGCATAGCATGGTTGAAAGCGCGACGGGCTAGTAAGCAAAGGGTCTGTAGGTCGATACTGGCCTAAGAATAATTTTTAAAACTGCGAAGCCGGTCAAGGGTTAATTTTTATTTATTTATTATTTATTATTTTTTTTGATATCTTTTTCAAAATTTTTACGTGAATGAAGTGTTCAATATATAAAAATTATTATTTTTCTTTGGGAAAGAGCGAATATTGGCTAAAAAACGGATAAATTTCGGCTCCGGAGACTCGCATACGAAGCACCCCGTATCTTCCTTTAATATCAACTTATAATTTTCAAACTCGGCAAGTGGGGGAGTTTAATATACTAAACAATCGTACCAAAGAGAATTTTTATAGACATATCAGGGGGCCTACAATGTCGCATAATAGGTTCCATTAGGTACCCGCTTTAAAGTTCTTTAAGCTTGATATTCGCGGCAGCAGTGTGTGAGGCATAGCGTGGTTGGAAGCGCGACGGGCTAGTAAGCAAAGGGTCTGGGGATCGATACTAGCCGAGGATTAATTTTTAAAACTGCGATGCCGGTCAAGGGTTAATTTTTATTTATTTATTCTATAATATTTTTTTGATATCTTTCTCAATATTTTTACGTGAATGAAGTGTTCAATATATAAAAATTATTATTTTTCTTTGGGAAAGAGCAAATATTAGCTGAAAAACGGATAAATTTCGGCTCCGGAGGCTCGCATACGAAGCACCCCGTATCTTCCTTTAATATTAACTTATAATTTTCAAACTCGGCAAGAGGGTGGAGTTTAATATACTAAACAATCGTACCAAAGTGAATTTTTATAGACATATCAGGGGGCCTACAATGGCCCATAATAGGTTCCATTAGGTACTCGCTTTAAAGTTCTTTAAGCTTGATATTCGCGGCAGCAGTGTGTGAGGCATAGCATGGTTGAAAGCGCGACGGGCTAGTAAGCAAAGGGTCTGTAGGTCGATACTGGCCTAAGAATAATTTTTAAAACTGCGAAGCCGGTCAAGGGTTAATTTTTATTTATTTATTATTTATTATTTTTTTTGATATCTTTTTCAAAATTTTTACGTGAATGAAGTGTTCAATATATAAAAATTATTATTTTTCTTTGGGAAAGAGCGAATATTGGCTAAAAAACGGATAAATTTCGGCTCCGGAGACTCGCATACGAAGCACCCCGTATCTTCCTTTAATATCAACTTATAATTTTCAAACTCGGCAAGTGGGGGAGTTTAATATACTAAACAATCGTACCAAAGAGAATTTTTATAGACATATCAGGGGGCCTACAATGGCCCATAATAGGTTCCATTAGGTACTCGCTTTAAAGTTCTTTAAGCTTGATATTCGCGGCAGCAGTGTGTGAGGCATAGCGTGGTTGGAAGCGCGACGGGCTAGTACGTAAAGGGTCTGGGGATCGATACTAGCCGAGGATTAATTTTTAAAACTGCGATACCGGTCAAGGGTAAATTATTATTTATTTATTCTATATATTTTTTTGATATCTTTTTCAATATTTTTACGTGGATGAAGTGTTCTATATATAAAAATTATTATTTTTCTTTGGGAAAGAGCAAATATTGGCTGAAAAACGGATAAATTTCGGCTCCGGACACTCGCATACGAATAATCCCGTATCTTCCTTTAATATTAACTTCTAATTTTCAAACTCGGCAAGAGGGTGGAGTTTAATATACTAAACAATCGTACCAAAGAGAATTTTTATAGACATATCAGGGGGCCTACAATGGCCCATAATAGGTTCCATTAGGTACCAGCTTTAAAGTTCTTTAACCTTGATTTTCGCGGCAGCAGTGTGTGAGGCATAGCGTGATTGGAAGCGTGGCGGGCTAGTAAGCAAAGGGTCTGGGGATCGATACTAGCCGAGGATTAAATTTTAAAACTGCGATACCGGTCAAGGGTTAACTTTTATTTATTTATTCTATAATATTTTTTTGATATCTTTTTCAATATTTTTACGTGAATGAAGTGTTCAATATATAAAAACTATTATTTTTCTTTGGGAAAGAGCGAATATTAGCTTAAAAACGGATAAATTTCGGCTCCGAAGACTCGCATACGAATCACCCCGTATCTTCCTTTAATATTAACTTATAATTTTCAAACTCGGCAAGACGGTGGAGTTTAATATACTAAACAATCTTACCTAAGATAATTTTTATAGACATATCAGGGGGCCTACAATGGCCCATAATAGGTTCCATCAGGTACCCGCTTTAAAGTTCTTTAACCTTGATATTCGCGGCAGCAGTGTGTGATGCATAGCGTGGTTGGAAGCGCGACGGGCTAGTAAGCAAAGGGTCGGGGATCGATACTAGCCGAGAATTAATTTTTAAAACTGTGATACCGGTCAAGGGTTAATTTTTATTTGTTTATTCTATATTATTTTTTTGATATCTTTTCCAATATTTTTACGTGAATGAAGTGTTCAATATATAAAAATTATTATTTTTCTTTGGGAAAGAGCGAATATTGGCTAAAAAACGGATAAATTTCGGCTCCGGAGACTCGCATACGAAGCACCCCGTATCTTCCTTTAATATTAACTTATAATTTTCAAACTCGGCAAGTGGGTGGAGTTTAATATACTAAACAATCGTACTAAAGAGAATTTTTATAGACATATCAGGGGGCCTACAATGTCCCATAATAGGTTCCATTAGGTACCCGCTTTAAAGTTCTTTAAGCTTGATATTCGCGGCAGCAGTGTGTGAGGCATAGCGTGGTTGGAAGCGCGACGGGCTAGTAAGCAAAGGGTCTGGGGATCGATACTAGCCGAGGATTAATTTTTAAAACTGCTATGCCAGTCAAGGGTTAATTTTTATTTATTTATTCTATAATATTTTTTTGATATCTTTCTCAATATTTTTACGGGAATGAAGTGTTCAATATATAAAAACTATTATTTTTCTTTGGGAAAGAGCGGATATTAGCTAAAAAACGGATAAATTTCGACACCGAAGACTCGCATACGAATCACCCCGTATCTTCCTTTAATATTAACTTATAATTTTCAAACTCGGCAAGAGGGTGGAGTTTAATATACTAAACAATCTTACCTAAGAGAATTTTTATAGACATATCAGGGGGCCTAAAATGGCCCATAATAAGTTCCATCAGGTACCCGCTTTAAAGTTCTTTAACCTTGATATTCGCGGCAGCAGTGTGTGAGGCATAGCGTGGTTGGAAGCGCGACGGGCTAGTAAGCAAAGGGTCGGGGATCGATACCAGCCGAGGATTAATTTTTAAAACTGCGATACCAGTCAAGGGTTAATTTTTATTTATTTATTCTATAATATTTTTTTCATATCTTTTTCAATATTTTTACGTGAATGAAGTGTTCAATATATAAAAACTATTATTTTTCTTTGGGAAAGAGCGAATATTGGCTAAAAAGCGGATAAATTTCGGCTCCGGAGACTCGCATACGAATCACACCGTATCTTCCTTTAATATTAACTTATAATTTTCAAACTCGGCAAGAGGGTGGAGTTTAATATACTAAACAATCTAACCGACGAGAATTTTTATAGACTTATCAGGGGGCCGACAATGGCCTATAATAGGTTCCATTAGGTACCCGCTTTAAAGTTCTTTAAGCATGATATTCGCGGAAGCAGTGAGTGAGGCATAGCGTGGTTGGAAGCACGACGGGCTAGTAAGCAAAGGGTCGGGAGATCGATACTGGCTGAGGATCAATTTTTGAAACTGCGATACCGGTCAAGGGTAAATTATTATTTATTTATTCTATAATATTTTTTCGATATCTTTTTCAATATTTTTACGTGAATGAAGTGTTCAATATATAAAAACTATTATTTTTCTTTGGGAAAGAGCGAATATTGGCTAAAAAACGGATAAATTTCGGCTCCGGAGACTCGCATACGAATCACCCCGTATCTTCCTTTAATATTAACGTATAACTTTCAAACTCGGCAGGAGGGTGGAGTTTAATATACTAAACAATCGTACCGAAGAGAATTTTTATAGACATATCAGGGGGCCGACAATGGCCTATAATAGGTTCCATTAGGTACCCGCTTTAAAGTTCTTTAAGGTTGATATTCGCGGCAGCAGTGTGTGGGGCATAGCGTGGTTGGAAGCGCAACGGGTTAGTATGTAAAGGGTCTGGGGATCGATACTAGCCGAGGATTAATTTTTAAAACTGAGATACCGGTCAAGGGTTAATTTTTATTTATTTATTCTATGATATTTTTTTAATATCTTTTTCAATATTTTTACGCGATTGAAGTGTTCAATATATAAAAATTATTATTTTTCTTTGGGAAAGAGCGAATATTGGCTGAAAAACGGATAAATTTCGGCTCCAGAGACTCGCATACGAATCATCCCGTATCTTCCTTTAATATTAACTTATAATTTTCAAACTCGGCAAGAGGGTGGAGTTTAATATACTAAACAATCGTACCAAAGAGAATTTTTATAGACATATCAGGGGGCCTACAATGGCCCGTAATAGGTTCCATTAGGTACCCGCTTTAAAGTTCTTTAAGCTTGATATTCGCGGCAGCAGTGTGTGAGGGATAGCGTGGTTGGAAGCGCGGAGGGCTAGTAAGCAAAGGGTCTGGAGATCGATACTAGCCGAGGATAAATTTTAAAAACTGCGATACCGGTCAAGGGTTAATTTTTATTTATTTTTCAATAATATTTTTTTGATATCTTTTTCAATATTTTTACGTGAATGCAGTGTTCAATATATAAAAATTATTATTTTTCATTGGGAAAGAGCGAATATTGGCTGAAAAACGGATAAATTTCGGCTCCGGAGACTCGCATACGAATCACCCCGTATCTTCCTTTAATATTAACTTATAATTTTCAAACTCGGCAAGAGGGTGGAGTTTAATATACTAAACAATCATACCGAAGAGAATTTTTATAGACTTATCAGGGGGCCGACAATGGCCTATAATAGGTTCCATTAGGTTCCCGCTTTAAAGTTCTTTAAGCTTGATATTCGCGGCAGCAGTCTGTGAGGCATAACGTGGTTGGAAGCACGACGGGCTAGTAAGGAAAGGGTCGGGAGATCGATACTGGCCGAGGATTAATTTTTGAAACTGCGATACCGGTCAAGGGTAAATTATTATTTATTTATTCTATATTATTTTTTTGATATCTTTTTCAATATTTTTACGTGATTGAAGTGTTCAATATATAAAAATTATTATTTTTCTTTGGGAAAGAGCGAATATTGGCTGAAAAACGGATAAATTTCGGCTCCAGAGACTCGCATACGAATCATCCCGTATCTTCCTTTAATATTAACTTCTAATTTTCAAACTCGGCAAGAGGGTGGAGTTTAATATACTAAATAATCGTACCAAAGAGAATTTTTATAGACATATCAGGGGGCCTACAATGGCCCATAATAGGTTCCATTAGGTACCAGCTTTAAAGTTCTTTAACCTTGATTTTCGCGGCAGCAGTGTGTGAGGCATAGCGTGATTGGAAGCGTGGCGGGCTAGTAAGCAAAGGGTCTGGGGATCGATACTAGCCGAGGATTAAATTTTAAAACTGCGATACCGGTCAAGGGTTAACTTTTATTTATTTATTCTATAATATTTTTTTGATATCTTTTTCAATATTTTTACGTGAATGAAGTGTTCAATATATAAAAACTATTATTTTTCTTTGGGAAAGAGCGAATATTAGCTAAAAAACGGATAAATTTCGGCTCCGAAGACTCGCATACGAATCACCCCGTATCTTCCTTTAATATTAACTTATAATTTTCAAACTCGGCAAGACGGTGGAGTTTAATATACTAAACAATCTTACCTAAGATAATTTTTATAGACATATCAGGGGGCCTACAATGGCCCATAATAGGTTCCATCAGGTACCCGCTTTAAAGTTCTTTAACCTTGATATTCGCGGCAGCAGTGTGTGATGCATAGCGTGGTTGGAAGCGCGACGGGCTAGTAAGTAAAGGGTCGGGGATCGATACTAGCCGAGAATTAATTTTTAAAACTGTGATACCGGTCAAGGGTTAATTTTTATTTGTTTATTCTATATTATTTTTTTGATATCTTTTCCAATATTTTTACGTGAATGAAGTGTTCAATATATAAAAATTATTATTTTTCTTTGGGAAAGAGCGAATATTGGCTAAAAAGCGGATAAATTTCGGCTCCGGAGACTCGCATACGAATCACACCGTATCTTCCTTTAATATTAACTTATAATTTTCAAACTCGGCAAGAGGGTGGAGTTTAATATACTAAACAATCTAACCGACGAGAATTTTTATAGACTTATCAGGGGGCCGACAATGGCCTATAATAGGTTCCATTAGGTACCCGCTTTAAAGTTCTTTAAGCATGATATTCGCGGCAGCAGTGAGTGAGGCATAGCGTGGTTGGAAGCACGACGGGCTAGTAAGCAAAGGGTCGGGAGATCGATACTGGCTGAGGATCAATTTTTGAAACTGCGATACCGGTCAAGGGTAAATTATTATTTATTTATTCTATAATATTTTTTCGATATCTTTTTCAATATTTTTACGTGAATGAAGTGTTCAATATATAAAAACTATTATTTTTCTTTGGGAAAGAGCGAATATTGGCTAAAAAACGGATAAATTTCGGCTCCGGAGACTCGCATACGAATCACCCCGTATCTTCCTTTAATATTAACGTATAACTTTCAAACTCGGCAGGAGGGTGGAGTTTAATATACTAAACAATCGTACCGAAGAGAATTTTTATAGACATATCAGGGGGCCGACAATGGCCTATAATAGGTTCCATTAGGTACCCGCTTTAAAGTTCTTTAAGCTTGATATTCGCGGCAGCAGTGTGTGGGGCATAGCGTGGTTGGAAGCGCGACGGGCTAGTAAGGAAAGGGTCGGGAGATCGATACTGGCCGAGGATTAATTTTTGAAACTGCGATACCGGTCAAGGGTAAATTATTATTTATTTATTCTATATTATTTTTTTGATATCTTTTTCAATATTTTTACGTGATTGAAGTGTTCAATATATAAAAATTATTATTTTTCTTTGGGAAAGAGCGAATATTGGCTGAAAAACGGATAAATTTCGGCTCCAGAGACTCGCATACGAATCATCCCGTATCTTCCTTTAATATTAACTTCTAATTTTCAAACTCGGCAAGAGGGTGGAGTTTAATATACTAAATAATCGTACCAAAGAGAATTTTTATAGACATATCAGGGGGCCTACAATGGCCCATAATAGGTTCCATCAGGTACCCGCTTTAAAGTTCTTTAACCTTGATATTCGCGGCAGCAGTGTGTGATGCATAGCGTGGTTGGAAGCGCGACGGGCTAGTAAGCAAAGGGTCGGGGATCGATACTAGCCGAGAATTAATTTTTAAAACTGTGATACCGGTCAAGGGTTAATTATTATTTGTTTATTCTATATTATTTTTTTGATATCTTTTCCAATATTTTTACGTGAATGAAGTGTTCAATATATAAAAATTATTATTTTTCTTTGGGAAAGAGCGAATATTGGCTAAAAAACGGATAAATTTCGGCTCCGGAGACTCGCATACGAAGCACCCCGTATCTTCCTTTAATATTAACTTATAATTTTCAAACTCGGCAAGTGGGTGGAGTTTAGTATACTAAACAATCGTACTAAAGAGAATTTTTATAGACATATCAGGGGGCCTACAATGTCCCATAATAGGTTCCATTAGGTACCCGCTTTAACGTTCTTTAAGCTTGATATTCGCGGCAGCAGTGTGTGAGTCATAGCGTGGTTGGAAGCGCGACGGGCTAGTAAGCAAAGGGTCTGGGGATCGATACTAGCCGAGGATTAATTTTTAAAACTGCTATGCCAGTCAAGGGTTAATTTTTATTTATTTATTCTATAATATTTTTTTGATATCTTTCTCAATATTTTTACGGGAATGAAGTGTTCAATATATAAAAACTATTATTTTTCTTTGGGAAAGAGCGGATATTAGCTAAAAAACGGATAAATTTCGACACCGAAGACTCGCATACGAATCACCCCGTATCTTCCTTTAATATTAACTTATAATTTTCAAACTCGGCAAGAGGGTGGAGTTTAATATACTAAACAATCTTACCTAAGAGAATTTTTATAGACATATCAGGGGGCCTAAAATGGCCCATAATAGGTTCCATCAGGTACCCGCTTTAAAGTTCTTTAACCTTGATATTCGCGGCAGCAGTGTGTGAGGCATAGCGTGGTTGGAAACGCGACAGGCTAGTAAGCAAAGGGTCGGGGATCGATACCAGCCGAGGATTAATTTTTAAAACTGCGATACCGGTCAAGGGTTAATTTTTATTTATTTATTCTATAATATTTTTTTCATATCTTTTTCAATATTTTTACGTGAATGAAGTGTTCAATATATAAAAACTATTATTTTTCTTTGGGAAAGAGCGAATATTGGCTAAAAAGCGGATAAATTTCGGCTCCGGAGACTCGCATACGAATCACACCGTATCTTCCTTTAATATTAACTTATAATTTTCAAACTCGGCAAGAGGGTGGAGTTTAATATACTAAACAATCTAACCGACGAGAATTTTTATAGACTTATCAGGGGGCCGACAATGGCCTATAATAGGTTCCATTAGGTACCCGCTTTAAAGTTCTTTAAGCATGATATTCGCGGCAGCAGTGAGTGAGGCATAGCGTGGTTGGAAGCACGACGGGCTAGTAAGCAAAGGGTCGGGAGATCGATACTGGCTGAGGATCAATTTTTGAAACTGCGATACCGGTCAAGGGTAAATTATTATTTATTTATTCTATAATATTTTTTCGATATCTTTTTCAATATTTTTACGTGAATGAAGTGTTCAATATATAAAAACTATTATTTTTCTTTGGGAAAGAGCGATTATTGGCTAAAAAACGGATAAATTTCGGCTCCGGAGACTCGCATACGAATCACCCCGTATCTTCCTTTAATATTAACGTATAACTTTCAAACTCGGCAGGAGGGTGGAGTTTAATATACTAAACAATCGTACCGAAGAGAATTTTTATAGACATATGAGGGGGCCGACAATGGCCTATAATAGGTTCCATTAGGTACCCGCTTTAAAGTTCTTTAAGCTTGATATTCGCGGCAGCAGTGTGTGGGGCATAGCGTGGTTGAAAGCGCGACGGGTTAGTATGTAAAGGGTCTGGGGATCGATACTAGCCGAGGATTAATTTTTAAAACTGAGATACCGGTCAAGGGTTAATTTTTATTTATTTATTCTATGATATTTTTTTAATATCTTTTTCAATATTTTTACGCGATTGAAGTGTTCAATATATAAAAATTATTATTTTTCTTTGGGAAAGAGCGAATATTGGCTGAAAAACGGATAAATTTCGGCTCCAGAGACTCGCATACGAATCATCCCGTATCTTCCTTTAATATTAACTTATAATTTTCAAACTCGGCAAGAGGGTGGAGTTTAATATACTAAACAATCGTACCAAAGAGAATTTTTATAGACATATCAGGGGGCCTACAATGGCCCGTAATAGGTTCCATTAGGTACCCGCTTTAAAGTTCTTTAAGCTTGATATTCGCGGCAGCAGTGTGTGAGGGATAGCGTGGTTGGAAGCGCGGAGGGCTAGTAAGCAAAGGGTCTGGAGATCGATACTAGCCGAGAATAAATTTTTAAAACTGCGATACCGGTCAAGGGTTAATTTTTATTTATTTTTCAATAATATTTTTTTGATATCTTTTTCAATATTTTTACGTGAATGCAGTGTTCAATATATAAAAATTATTATTTTTCATTGGGAAAGAGCGAATATTGGCTGAAAAACGGATAAATTTCGGCTCCGGAGACTCGCATACGAATCACCCCGTATCTTCCTTTAATATTAACTTATAATTTTCAAACTCGGCAAGAGGGTGGAGTTTAATATACTAAACAATCATACCGAAGAGAATTTTTATAGACTTATCAGGGGGCCGACAATGGCCTATAATAGGTTCCATTAGGTTCCCGCTTTAAAGTTCTTTAAGCTTGATATTCGCGGCAGCAGTCTGTGAGGCATAACGTGGTTGGAAGCACGACGGGCTAGTAAGGAAAGGGTCGGGAGATCGATACTGGCCGAGGATTAATTTTTGAAACTGCGATACCGGTCAAGGGTAAATTATTATTTATTTATTCTATATTATTTTTTTGATATCTTTTTCAATATTTTTACGTGATTGAAGTGTTCAATATATAAAAATTATTATTTTTCTTTGGGAAAGAGCGAATATTGGCTGAAAAACGGATAAATTTCGGCTCCAGAGACTCGCATACGAATCATCCCGTATCTTCCTTTAATATTAACTTATAATTTTCAAACTCGGCAAGAGGGTGGAGTTTATTATACTAAACAATCGTACCAAAGAGAATTTTTATAGACATATCAGGGGGCCTACAATGGCCCGTAATGGGTTCCATTAGGTACCCGCTTTAAAGTTCTTTAAGCTTGATATTCGCGGCAGCAGTGTGTGAGGGATAGCGTGGTTGGAAGCGCGGAGGGCTAGTAAGCAAAGGGTCTGGGGATCGATACTAGCCGAGGATAAATTTTTAAAACTGCGATACCGGTCAAGGGTTAATTTTTATTTATTTTTCCATAATATTTTTTTGATATCTTTTTCAATATTTTTACGTGATTGAAGTGTTCAATATATAAAAATTATTATTTTTCTTTGGGAAAGAGCGAATATTGGCTGAAAAACGGATAAATTTCGGCTCCAGAGACTCGCATACGAATCATCCCGTATCTTCCTTTAATATTAACTTATAATTTTCAAACTCGGCAAGAGGGTGGAGTTTAATATACTAAAAATTCGTACCAAAGAGAATTTTTATAGACATATTAGGGGGGCCTACAATGGCCCGTAATAGGTTCCATTAGGTACCCGCTTTAAAGTTCTTTAAGCTTGATATTCGCGGCAGCAGTGTGTGAGGGATAGCGTGGTTGGAAGCGCGGAGGGCTAGTAAGCAAAGGGTCTGGGGATCGGTACTAGCCGAGGATAAATTTTTAAAACTGCGATACCGGTCAAGGGTTAATTTTTATTTATTTTTCCATAATATTTTTTTGATATCTTTTTCAATATTTTTACGTGAATGCAGTGTTCAATATATAAAAATTATTATTTTTCATTGGGAAAGAGCGAATATTTGCTGAAAAACGGATAAATTTCGGCTCCGGAGACTCGCATACGAATCACCCCGTATCTTCCTTTAATATTAACTTATAATTTTCAAACTCGGCAAGAGGGTGGAGTTTAATATACTAAACAATCATACCGAAGAGAATTTTTATAGACTTATCAGGGGGCCGACAATGGCCTATAATAGGTTCCATTAGGTTCCCGCTTTAAAGTTCTTTAAGCTTGATATTCGCGGCAGCAGTCTGTGAGGCATAACGTGGTTGGAAGCACGACGGGCTAGTAAGGAAAGGGTCGGGAGATCGATACTGGCCGAGGATTAATTTTTGAAACTGCGATACCGGTCAAGGGTAAATTATTATTTATTTATTCTATATTATTTTTTTGATATCTTTTTCAATATTTTTACGTGATTGAAGTGTTCAATATATAAAAATTATTATTTTTCTTTGGGAAAGAGCGAATATTGGCTGAAAAACGGATAAATTTCGGCTCCAGAGACTCGCATACGAATCATCCCGTATCTTCCTTTAATATTAACTTATAATTTTCAAACTCGGCAAGAAGGTGGAGTTTAATATACTAAACAATCGTACTAAAGAGAATTTTTATAGACATATCAGGGGGCCTACAATGGCCCATAATAGGTTCCATTAGGTACCCGCTTTAAATTTCTTTAACCTTGATATTCGCGGAAGCAGTGTGTGAGGCATAGCGTGGTTGGAAGCGCGACGGGCTAGTAAGCAAAGGGTCGGGGATCGATACTAGCCGAGGATTGATTTTTAAAACTGCGATACCGGTCAAGGGTTAATTTTTATTTATTTGTTCTATAATATTTTTTTAAATATCTTTTTCAATACATTTACGTGAATGAAGTGTTCAATATATAAAAACTATTATTTTTCTTTTGGAAAGAGCAAATATTGGCTGAAAAACGGATAAATTTCGGCTCCGAAGACTCGCATACGAATCACCCCGTATCTTTCTTTAATATTAACTTATAATTTTCAAACTCGGCAAGAGGGTGGAGTTTAATATACTAAACAATCGAACCAAAGAGAATTTTTATAGACATATCAGGGGGCCTACAATGGCCTATAATAGGTTCCATTAGGTACCCGCTTTAAATTTCTTTAACCTTGATATTCGCGGCAGCAGTGTGTGAGGCATAGCGTGGTTGGAAGCGCGACGGGCTAGTAAGCAAAGGGTCGGGGATCGATACTAGCCGAGGATTAATTTTGAAAACTGCGATACCGGTCAAGGGTTAATTTTTATTTATTTATTCTATAATATTTTTTTGATATCTTTTTCAATATTTTTACGTGAATGAAGCGTTCAATATATAAAGACTATTATTTTTCTTTGGGAAAGAGCGAATATTTGCTAAAAACGGATAAATTTCGGCTCCGAAGACTCGCATACGAATCACCCCGTATCTTCCTTTAATATTAAATTATAATTTTCGAACTCGGCAAGAGGGTGGAGTTTAATATACTAAACAATGGTACCAAAGAGAATTTTTATAGACATATCAGGGGGCCTACAATGGCCCATAATAGGTTCCATTAGGTATCCGCTTTAAAGTTCTTTAACCTTGATATTCGCGGCAGCAGTGTGTGAGGCATAGCGTGGTTGGAAGCGCGACGGGCTAGTAAGCAAAGGGTCGGGGATCGATACTAGCCGAGGATTAATTTTTAAAAATGCGACACCGGTCAAGGGTTAATTTTTACTTACTTATTCTATAATATTTTTTTGATATCTTTTTTAATATTTTTACGTGAATGAAGTGTTCAATATATAAAAACTATTATTTTTCTTTGGGAAAGAGCGATTATTGGCTAAAAAACGGATAAATTTCGGCTCCGAAGACTCGCATACGAATCACCCCGTATCTTTCTTTAATATTAACTTATAATTTTCAAACTCGGCAAGAGGGTGGAGTTTAATATACTAAACAATCGTACCAAAGAGAATTTTTATAGACATATCAGGGGGCCTACAATGGCCCATAATAGGTTCCATTAGGTATCCGCTTTAAAGTTCTTTAAGCTTGATATTCGTGGCAGCAGTGTGTGAGGCATAGCGTGGTTGGAAGCTCGACGGGCTAGTACGTAAAGGGTCTGGGGATCGATACTAGCCGAGGATTAATTTTTAAAACTGCGATTCCGGTCAAGGGTTAATTTTTATTTACTTATTCTATAATATTTTTTTGATATCTTTTTCAATATTTTTTCGTGAATGAAGTGTTCAATATATAAAAACTATTATTTTTCTTTGGGAAAGAGCGAATATTTGCTAAAAAACGGATAAATTTCGGCTCCGAAGTCAGGCATACGAATCACCCCGTATCTTTCTTTAATATTAACTTATAATTTTCAAACTCGGCAAGAGGGTGGAGTTTAATATACTAAACAATCGTACCAAAGAGAATTTTTATAGACATATCAGGGGGCCTACAATGGCCCATAATAGGTTCCATTAGGTATCCGCTTTAAAGTTCTTTAACCTTGATATTCGCGACTGCAGTGTGTGAGGCATAGCGTGGTTGGAAGCGCGACGGGCTAGTAAGCAAAGGGTCGGGGATCGATACTAGCCGAGGATTAATTTTTAAAACTGCGATTCCGGTCAAGGGTTAATTTTTATTAACTTATTCTATAATATTTTTTTGATATCTTTTTCAATATTTTTTCGTGAATGAAGTGTTCAATATATAAAAACTATTATTTTTCTTTGGGAAAGAGCGAATATTTGCTAAAAAACGGATAAATTTCGGCTCCGAAGTCAGGCATACGAATCACCCCGTATCTTCCTTTAATATTAACTTATAATTTTCAAACTCGGCAAGAGGGTGGAGTTTAATATACTAAACAATCGTACCAAAGAGAATTTTTATAGACATATCAGGGGGCCTACAATGGCCCATAATAGGTTCCATTAGGTATCCGCTTTAAAGTTCTTTAACCTTGATATTCGCGGCAGCAGTGTGTGAGGCATAGCGTGGTTGGAAGCGCGACGGGCTAGTAAGCAAAGGGTCGGGGATCGATACTAGCCGAGGATTAATTTTTAAAAATGCGACACCGGTCAAGGGTTAATTTTTACTTACTTATTCTATAATATTTTTTTGATATCTTTTTTAATATTTTTACGTGAATGAAGTGTTCAATATATAAAAACTATTATTTTTCTTTGGGAAAGAGCGATTATTGGCTAAAAAACGGATAAATTTCGGCTCCGAAGACTCGCATACGAATCACCCCGTATCTTTCTTTAATATTAACTTATAATTTTCAAACTCGGCAAGAGGGTGGAGTTTAATATACTAAACAATCGATCCAAAGAGAATTTTTATAGACATATCAGGGGGCCTACAATGGCCTATATTAGGTACCATTAGTTACCCGCTTTAAATTTCTTTAACCTTGATATTCGCGGCAGCAGTGTGTGAGGCATAGCGTGGTTGGAAGCGCGACTGGCTAGTAAGCAAAGGGTCGCGGATCGATACTAGCCGAGGATTAATTTTGAAAACTGCGATACCGGTCAAGGGTTAATTTTTATTTATTTATTCTATAATATTTTTTTGATATCTTTTTCAATATTTTTACGTGAATGAAGTGTTCAATATATAAAGACTATTATTTTTCTTTGGGAAAGAGCGAATATTTGCTAAAAAACGGATAAATTTCGGCTCCGAAGTCTCGCATACGAATCACCCCTTATCTTCCTTTAATATTAACTTATAATTTTCAAACTCGGCAAGAGGGTGGAGTTTAATATACTAAACAATCGATCCAAAGAGAATTTTTATAGACATATCAGGGGGCCTACAATGGCCCATAATAGGTTCCATTAGGTACCCGCTTTAAATTTCTTTAACCTTGATATTCGCGGCAGCAGTGTGTGAGGCATAGCGTGGTTGGAAGCGCGACTGGCTAGTAAGCAAAGGGTCGGGGATCGATACTAGCCGAGGATTAATTTTGAAAACTGCGATACCGGTCAAGGGTTAATTTTTATTTATTTATTCTATAATATTTTTTTGATATCTTTTTCAATATTTTTACGTGAATGAAGTGTTCAATATATAAAAACTATTATTTTTCTTTGGGAAAGAGCGAATATTTGCTAAAAAACGGATAAATTTCGGCTCCGAAGTCTCGCATACGAATCACCCCTTATCTTCCTTTAATATTAACTTATAATTTTCAAACTCGGCAAGAGGGTGGAGTTTAATATACTAAACAATCGTACCAAAGAGAATTTTTATAGACATATCAGGGGGCCTACAATGGCCCATAATAGGTTCCATTAGGTATCCGCTTTAAAGTTCTTTAACCTTGATATTCGCGACTGCAGTGTGTGAGGCAAAGCGTAGTTGGAAGCGCGACGGGCTAGTAAGCAAAGGGTCGGGGATCGATACTAGCCGAGGATTAATTTTTAAAACTGCGATTCCGGTCAAGGGTTAATTTTTATTAACTTATTCTATAATATTTTTTTGATATCTTTTTCAATATTTTTTCGTGAATGAAGTGTTCAATATATAAAAACTATTATTTTTCTTTGGGAAAGAGCGAATATTTGCTAAAAAACGGATAAATTTCGGCTCCGAAGTCAGGCATACGAATCACCCCGTATCTTCCTTTAATATTAACTTATAATTTTCAAACTCGGCAAGAGGGTGGAGTTTAATATACTAAACAATCGTACCAAAGAGAATTTTTATAGACATATCAGGGGGCCTACAATGGCCCATAATAGGTTCCATTAGGTATCCGCTTTAAAGTTCTTTAACCTTGATATTCGCGGCAGCAGTGTGTGAGGCATAGCGTGGTTGGAAGCGCGACGGGCTAGTAAGCAAAGGGTCGGGGATCGATACTAGCCGAGGATTAATTTTGAAAACTGCAATACCGGTCAAGGGTTAATTTTTATTTATTTATTCTATAATATTTTTTTGATATCTTTTTCAATATTTTTGCGTGACTGAAGTGTTCAATATATAAAAACTATTATTTTTCTTTGGGAAAGAGCGAATATTTGCTATAAAACGGATAAATTTCGGCTCCGAAGTCTCGCATACGAATCACCCCTTATCTTCCTTTAATATTAACTTATAATTTTCAAACTCGGCAAGAGGGTGGAGTTTAATATACTAAACAATCGATCCAAAGAGAATTTTTATAGACATATCAGGGGGCCTACAATGGCCCATAATAGGTTTCATTAGGTACCCGCTTTAAATTTCTTTAACCTTGATATTCGCGGCAGCAGTGTGTGAGGCATAGCGTGGTTGGAAGCGCGACTGGCTAGTAAGCAAAGGGTCGGGGATCGATACTAGCCGAGGATTAATTTTGAAAACTGCGATACCGGTCAAGGGTTAATTTTTATTTATTTATTCTATAATATTTTTTTGATATCTTTTTCAATATTTTTACGTGAATGAAGTGTTCAATATATAAAAACTATTATTTTTCTTTGGGAAAGAGCGAATATTTGCTAAAAAACGGATAAATTTCGGCTCCGAAGTCTCGCATACGAATCACCCCTTATCTTCCTTTAATATTAACTTATAATTTTCAAACTCGGCAAGAGGGTGGAGTTTAATATACTAAACAATCGTACCAAAGAGAATTTTTATAGACATATCAGGGGGCCTACAATGGCCCATAATAGGTTTCATTAGGTACCCGCTTTAAAGTTCTTTAACCTTGATATTCGCGGCAGCAGTGTGTGAGGCATAGCGTGGTTGGAAGCGCGACGGGCTAGTAAGCAAAGGGTCGGGGATCGATACTAGCCGAGGATTAATTTTTAAAACTGCGACACCGGTCAAGGGTTAATTTTTATTTATTTATTCTATAATATTTTTTTGATATCTTTTTCAATATTTTTACGTGAATGAAGTGTTCAATATAAAAAAACTATTATTTTTCTTTGGGAAAGAGCGAATATTTGCTAAAAAACGGATAAATTTCGGCTCCGAAGTCTCGCATACGAATCACCCCTTATCTTCCTTTAATATTAACTTATAATTTTCAAACTCGGCAAGAGGGTGGAGTTTAATATACTAAACAATCGTACCAAAGAGAATTTTTATAGACATATCAGGGGGCCTACAATGGCCCATAATAGGTTTCATTAGGTACCCGCTTTAAAGTTCTTTAACCTTGATATTCGCGGCAGCAGTGTGTGAGGCATAGCGTGGTTGGAAGCGCGACGGGCTAGTAAGCAAAGGGTCGGGGATCGATACTAGCCGAGGATTAATTTTTAAAACTGCGACACCGGTCAAGGGTTAATTTTTACTTACTTATTCTATAATATTTTTTTCATATCTTTTTTAATATTTTTACGTGAATGAAGTGTTCAATATATAAAAACTATTATTTTTCTTTGGGAAAGAGCGAATATTTGCTAAAAAAAAGATAAATTTCGGCTCCGAAGACTCGCATACGAATCACCCCGTATCTTCCTTTAATATTAACTTATAATTTTCAAACTCGGCAAGAGGGTGGAGTTTAATATACTAAACAATCATACCGAAGAGAATTTTTATAGACAAATCAGGGGGCCTACAATGGCCTATAATAGGTTCCATTAGGTCCCCGCTTTAAAGTTCTTTAACCTTGATATTCGTGGCAGCAGTGTGTGAGGCATAGCGTGGTTGGAAGCGCGACTGGCTAGTAAGCAAAGGGTCGGGGATCGATACTAGCCGAGGGTTAATTTTGAAAACTGCAATACCGGTCAAGGGTTAATTTTTATTTATTTATTCTATAATATTTTTTTGATATCTTTTTCAATATTTTTACGTGACTGAAGTGTTCAATATATAAAAACTATTATTTTCCTTTGGGAAAGAGCGAATATTTGCTAAAAAACGGATAAATTTCGGCTCCGAAGTCTCGCATACGAATCACCCCTTATCTTCCTTTAATATTAACTTATAATTTTCAAACTCGGCAAGAGGGTGGAGTTTAATATACTAAACAATCGTACCAAAGAGAATTTTTATAGACATATCAGGGGGCCTACAATGGCCCATAATAGGTTCCATTAGGTACCCGCTTTAAAGTTCTTTAACCTTGATATTCGCGGCAGCAGTGTGTGAGGCATAGCGTGGTTGGAAGCGCGACGGGCTAGTAAGCAAAGGGTCGGGGATCGATACTAGCCGAGGATTAATTTTTAAAACTGCGACACCGGTCAAGGGTTAATTTTTACTTACTTATTCTATAATATTTTTTTGATATCTTTTTTAATATTTTTACGTGAATGAAGTGCTCAATATATAAAAACTATTATTTTTCTTTGGGAAAGAGCGAATATTTGCTAAAAAAGGGATAAATTTCTGCTCCGAAGACTCGCATACGAATCACCCCGTATCTTCCTTTAATATTAACTTATAATTTTCAAACTCGGCAAGAGGGTGGAGTTTAATATACTAAACAATCATACCGAAGAGAATTTTTATAGACAAATCAGGGGGCCTACAATGGCCTATAATAGGTTCCATTAGGTACCCGCTTTAAAGTTCTTTAAGCTTGATATTCGCGGCAGCAGTGTGTGAGGCATAGCGTGGTTGGAAGCGCGACTGGCTAGTAAGCAAAGGGTCGGGGATCGATACTAGCCGAGGATTAATTTTGAAAACTGCGATACCGGTCAAGGGCTAATTTTTATTTATTTATTCTATAATATTTTTTTGATATCTTTTTCAATATTTTTACGTGAATGAAGTTTTCAATATATAAAAACTATTATTTTTCTTTGGGAAAGAGCGAATATTTGCTAAAAAAACGGATAAATTTCGGCTCCGAAGTCTCGCATACGAATCACCCCTTATCTTCCTTTAATATTAACTTATAATTTTCAAACTCGGCAAGAGGGTGGAGTTTAATATACTAAACAATCGTACCAAAGAGAATTTTTATAGACATATCAGGAGGCCTACAATGGCCCATAATAGGTTCCATTAGGTACCCGCTTTAAAGTTCTTTAACCTTGATATTCGCGGCAGCAGTGTGTGAGGCATAGCGTGGTTGGAAGCGCGACGGGCTAGTAAGCAAAGGGTCGGGGATCGATACTAGCCGAGGATTAATTTTTAAAACTGCGACACCGGTCAAGGGTTAATTTTTACTTACTTATTCTATAATATTTTTTTGATATCTTTTTTAATAATTTTACGTGAATGAAGTGTTCAATATATAAAAACTATTATTTTTCTTCGGGATAGAGCGAATATTTGCTAAAAAACGGATAAATTTCGGCTCCGAAGACTCGCATACGAATCACCCCGTATCTTCCTTTAATATTAACTTATAATTTTCAAACTCGGCAAGAGGGTGGAGTTTAATATACTAAACAATCATACCGAAGAGAATTTTTATAGACATATCAGGGGGCCTACAATGGCCTATAATAGGTTCCATTAGGTACCCGCTTTAAAGTTCTTTAACCTTGATATTCGTGGCAGCAGTGTGTGAGGCATAGCGTGGTTGGAAGCGCGACTGGCTAGTAAGCAAAGGGTCGGGGATCGATACTAGCCGAGGGTTAATTTTGAAAACTGCAATACCGGTCAAGGGTTAATTTTTATTTATTTATTCTATAATATTTTTTTGATATCTTTTTCAATATTTTTACGTGACTGAAGTGTTCAATATATAAAAACTATTATTTTCCTTTGGGATAGAGCGAATATTTGCTAAAAAACGGATAAATTTCGGCTCCGAAGACTCGCATACGAATCACCCCGTATCTTCCTTTAATATTAACTTATAATTTTCAAACTCGGCAAGAGGGTGGAGTTTAATATACTAAACAATCATACCGAAGAGAATTTTTATAGACATATCAGGGGGCCTACAATGGCCTATAATAGGTTCCATTAGGTACCCGCTTTAAAGTTCTTTAACCTTGATATTCGTGGCAGCAGTGTGTGAGGCATAGCGTGGTTGGAAGCGCGACTGGCTAGTAAGCAAAGGGTCGGGGATCGATACTAGCCGAGGGTTAATTTTGAAAACTGCAATACCGGTCAAGGGTTAATTTTTATTTATTTATTCTATAATATTTTTTTGATATCTTTTTCAATATTTTTACGTGACTGAAGTGTTCAATATATAAAAACTATTATTTTCCTTTGGGAAAGAGCGAATATTTGCTAAAAAACGGATAAATTTCGGCTCCGAAGTCTCGCATACGAATCACCCCTTATCTTCCTTTAATATTAACTTATAATTTTCAAACTCGGCAAGAGGGTGGAGTTTAATATACTAAACAATCGTACCAAAGAGAATTTTTATAGACATATCAGGGGGCCTACAATGGCCCATAATAGGTTCCATTAGGTACCCGCTTTAAAGTTCTTTAACCTTGATATTCGCGGCAGCAGTGTGTGAGGCATAGCGTGGTTGGAAGCGCGACGGGCTAGTAAGCAAAGGGTCGGGGATCGATACTAGCCGAGGATTAATTTTTAAAACTGCGACACCGGTCAAGGGTTAATTTTTACTTACTTATTCTATAATATTTTTTTGATATCTTTTTTAATATTTTTACGTGAATGAAGTGCTCAATATATAAAAACTATTATTTTTCTTTGGGAAAGAGCGAATATTTGCTAAAAAACGGATAAATTTCTGCTCCGAAGACTCGCATACGAATCACCCCGTATCTTCCTTTAATATTAACTTATAATTTTCAAACTCGGCAAGAGGGTGGAGTTTAATATACTAAACAATCATACCGAAGAGAATTTTTATAGACAAATCAGGGGGCCTACAATGGCCTATAATAGGTTCCATTAGGTACCCGCTTTAAAGTTCTTTAAGCTTGATATTCGCGGCAGCAGTGTGTGAGGCATAGCGTGGTTGGAAGCGCGACTGGCTAGTAAGCAAAGGGTCGGGGATCGATACTAGCCGAGGATTAATTTTGAAAACTGCGATACCGGTCAAGGGCTAATTTTTATTTATTTATTCTATAATATTTTTTTGATATCTTTTTCAATATTTTTACGTGAATGAAGTTTTCAATATATAAAAACTATTATTTTTCTTTGGGAAAGAGCGAATATTTGCTAAAAAACGGATAAATTTCGGCTCCGAAGTCTCGCATACGAATCACCCATAATCTTCCTTTAATATTAACTTATAATTTTCAAACTCGGCAAGAGGGTGGAGTTTAATATACTAAACAATCGTACGAAAGAGAATTTTTATAGACATATCAGGGGGCCTACAATGGCCCATAATAGGTTCCATTAGGTACCCGCTTTAAAGTTCTTTAACCTTGATATTCGCGGCAGCAGTGTGTGAGGCATAGCGTGGTTGGAAGCGCGACGGGCTAGTAAGCAAAGGGTCGGGGATCGATACTAGCCGAGGATTAATTTTTAAAACTGCGACACCGGTCAAGGGTTAATTTTTACTTACTTATTCTATAATATTTTTTTGATATCTTTTTTAATAATTTTACGTGAATGAAGTGTTCAATATATAAAAACTATTATTTTTCTTTGGGAAAGAGCGAATATTTGCTAAAAAACGGATAAATTTCGGCTCCGAAGACTCGCATACGAATCACCCCGTATCTTCCTTTAATATTAACTTATAATTTTCAAACTCGGCAAGAGGGTGGAGTTTAATATACTAAACAATCATTCCGAAGAGAATTTTTATAGACATATCAGGGGGCCTACAATGGCCTATAATAGGTTCCATTAGGTACCCGCTTTAAAGTTCTTTAAGCTTGATATTCGCGGCAGCAGTGTGTGAGGCATAGCGTGGTTGGAAGTGCGACGGGCTAGTAAGCAAAGGGTCGGGGATCGATACTAGCCGAGGAATAGTTTTTAAAACTGCGATACCGGTCAAGGGTTAATTTTTATTTATTTATTCTATAATATTTTTTTGATATCTTTTTCAATATTTTTACGTGAATGAAGTGTTCAATATATAAAAACTTTTATTTTTCTTTCGGAAAGATCGAATATTGGCAAAAAAACGGATAAATTTCGGCTCCGAAGACTCGCATACGAATCACCCCGTACCTTCCTTTAATATTAACTTATAATGTTCAAACTCGGCAAGAGGGTGGAGTTTTAATATACTAAATAATCGTACCGAAGAGAATTTTTATAGACATATCAGGGGGTCGACAATGGCCTACAATAGGTTCCATTAGGTACCCGCTTTAAAGTTCCTTAAGCTTGATATTCGCGGCAGCAGTGTGTGAGGCATAGCGTGGTTGGAAACGCGACGGGCTAGTAAGCAAAGGGTCGGGGATCGATACTAGCCGAGGATTAATTTTTAAAACTGCGATACCGGTCAAGGGTTAATTTTTATTTATTTATTCTATAATATTTTTTTGATATCTTTTTCAATATTTTTACGTGAATGAAGTGTTCAATATATAAAAATTATAATTTTTCTTTGGGAAAGAGCGAATATTGGCTAAAACACGGATAAATTTCGGCTCCAGAGACTCGCATACGAATCACCCCGTATCTTCCTTTAATATTAACTCATAATTTTCAAACTCGGCAAGAGGGTGGAGTTTAATATACTAAACAATCGCTCCAAAGATAATTTTTTAGACATATCAGGGGGCCTACAATGGCCCATAATAGGTTCCATTAGGTACCCGCTTTAAAGTTCTTTAACCTTGATATTCGCGGCAGCAGTGTGTGAGGCATAGCGTGGTTGGAAGCGCGACGGGCTAGTAAGCAAAGGGTCGGGGATCGATACTAGCCGAGGATTAATTTTTAAAACTGCGACACCGGTCAAGGGTTAATTTTTATTTACTTATTCTATAATATTTTTTTGATATCTTTTTTAATATTTTTACGTGAATGAAGTGCTCAATATATAAAAACTATTATTTTTCTTTGGGAAAGAGCGAATATTTGCTAAAAAACGGATAAATTTCTGCTCCGAAGACTCGCATACGAATCACCCCGTATCTTCCTTTAATATTAACTTATAATTTTCAAACTCGGCAAGAGGGTGGAGTTTAATATACTAAACAATCATACCGAAGAGAATTTTTATAGACAAATCAGGGGGCCTACAATGGCCTATAATAGGTTCCATTAGGTACCCGCTTTAAAGTTCTTTAAGCTTGATATTCGCGGCAGCAGTGTGTGAGGCATAGCGTGGTTGGAAGCGCGACTGGCTAGTAAGCAAAGGGTCGGGGATCGATACTAGCCGAGGATTAATTTTGAAAACTGCGATACCGGTCAAGGGTTAATTTTTATTTATTTATTCTATAATATTTTTTTGATATCTTTTTCAATATTTTTACGTGAATGAAGTTTTCAATATATAAAAACTATTATTTTTCTTTGGGAAAGAGCGAATATTTGCTAAAAAACGGATAAATTTCGGCTCCGAAGACTCGCATACGAATCACCCCGTATCTTCCTTTAATATTAACTTATAATTTTCAAACTCGGCAAGAGGGTGGAGTTTAATATACTAAACAATCATACCGAAGAGAATTTTTATAGACATATCAGGGGGCCTACAATGGCCTATAATAAATTCCATTAGGTACCCGCTTTAAAGTTCTTTAACCTTGATATTCGTGGCAGCAGTGTGTGAGGCATAGCGTGGTTGGAAGCGCGACTGGCTAGTAAGCAAAGGGTCGGGGATCGATACTAGCCGAGGGTTAATTTTGAAAACTGCAATACCGGTCAAGGGTTAATTTTTATTTATTTATTCTATAATATTTTTTTGATATCTTTTTCAATATTTTTACGTGACTGAAGTGTTCAATATATAAAAACTATTATTTTCCTTTGGGAAAGAGCGAATATTTGCTAAAAAACGGATAAATTTCGGCTCCGAAGTCTCGCATACGAATCACCCCGTATCTTCCTTTAATATTAACTTATAATTTTCAAACTCGGCAAGAGGGTGGAGTTTAATATACTAAACAATCATTCCGAAGAGAATTTTTATAGACATATCAGGGGGCCTACAATGGCCTATAATAGGTTCCATTAGGTACCCGCTTTAAAGTTCTTTAAGCTTGATATTCGCGGCAGCAGTGTGTGAGGCATAGCGTGGTTGGAAGTGCGACGGGCTAGTAAGCAAAGGGTCGGGGATCGATACTAGCCGAGGAATAGTTTTTAAAACTGCGATACCGGTCAAGGGTTAATTTTTATTTATTTATTCTATAATATTTTTTTGATATCTTTTTCAATATTTTTACGTGAATGAAGTGTTCAATATATAAAAACTATTATTTTTCTTTCGGAAAGATCGAATATTGGCAAAAAAACGGATAAATTTCGGCTCCGAAGACTCGCATACGAATCACCCCGTACCTTCCTTTAATATTAACTTATAATGTTCAAACTCGGCAAGAGGGTGGAGTTTTAATATACTAAATAATCGTACCGAAGAGAATTTTTATAGACATATCAGGGGGTCGACAATGGCCTACAATAGGTTCCATTAGGTACCCGCTTTAAAGTTCCTTAAGCTTGATATTCGCGGCAGCAATGTGTGAGGCATAGCGTGGTTGGAAACGCGACGGGCTAGTAAGCAAAGGGTCGGGGATCGATACTAGCCGAGGATTAATTTTTAAAACTGCGATACCGGTCAAGGGTTAATTTTTATTTATTTATTCTATAATATTTTTTTGATATCTTTTTCAATATTTTTACGTGAATGAAGTGTTCAATATATAAAAATTATAATTTTTCTTTGGGAAAGAGCGAATATTGGCTAAAACACGGATAAATTTCGGCTCCAGAGACTCGCATACGAATCACCCCGTATCTTCCTTTAATATTAACTCATAATTTTCAAACTCGGCAAGAGGGTGGAGTTTAATATACTAAACAATCGCTCCAAAGATAATTTTTTAGACATATCAGGGGGCCTACAATGGCCCATAATAGGTTCCATTAGGTACCCGCTTTAAAGTTCTTTAACCTTGATATTCGCGGCAGCAGTGTGTGAGGCATAGCGTGGTTGGAAGCGCGACGGGCTAGTAAGCAAAGGGTCGGGGATCGATACTAGCCGAGGATTAATTTTTAAAACTGCGACACCGGTCAAGGGTTAATTTTTACTTACTTATTCTATAATATTTTTTTGATATCTTTTTTAATATTTTTACGTGAATGAAGTGCTCAATATATAAAAACTATTATTTTTCTTTGGGAAAGAGCGAATATTTGCTAAAAAACGGATAAATTTCTGCTCCGAAGACTCGCATACGAATCACCCCGTATCTTCCTTTAATATTAACTTATAATTTTCAAACTCGGCAAGAGGGTGGAGTTTAATATACTAAACAATCATACCGAAGAGAATTTTTATAGACAAATCAGGGGGCCTACAATGGCCTATAATAGGTTCCATTAGGTACCCGCTTTAAAGTTCTTTAAGCTTGATATTCGCGGCAGCAGTGTGTGAGGCATAGCGTGGTTGGAAGCGCGACTGGCTAGTAAGCAAAGGGTCGGGGATCGATACTAGCCGAGGATTAATTTTGAAAACTGCGATACCGGTCAAGGGTTAATTTTTATTTATTTATTCTATAATATTTTTTTGATATCTTTTTCATAATTTTTACGTGAATGAAGTTTTCAATATATAAAAACTATTATTTTTCTTTGGGAAAGAGCGAATATTTGCTAAAAAACGGATAAATTTCGGCTCCGAAGACTCGCATACGAATCACCCCGTATCTTCCTTTAATATTAACTTATAATTTTCAAACTCGGCAAGAGGGTGGAGTTTAATATACTAAACAATCATACCGAAGAGAATTTTTATAGACATATCAGGGGGCCTACAATGGCCTATAATAGGTTCCATTAGGTACCCGCTTTAAAGTTCTTTAACCTTGATATTCGTGGCAGCAGTGTGTGAGGCATAGCGTGGTTGGAAGCGCGACTGGCTAGTAAGCAAAGGGTCGGGGATCGATACTAGCCGAGGGTTAATTTTGAAAACTGCAATACCGGTCAAGGGTTAATTTTTATTTATTTATTCTATAATATTTTTTTGATATCTTTTTCAATATTTTTACGTGACTGAAGTGTTCAATATATAAAAACTATTATTTTCCTTTGGGAAAGAGCGAATATTTGCTAAAAAACGGATAAATTTCGGCTCCGAAGTCTCGCATACGAATCACCCCCTATCTTCCTTTAATATTAACTTATAATTTTCAAACTTGGCAAGAGGGTGGAGTTTAATATACTAAACAATCGTACCAAAGAGAATTTTTATAGACATATCAGTGGGCCTACAATGGCCCATAATAGGTTCCATTAGGTACCCGCTTTAAAGTTCTTTAACCTTGATATTCGCGGCAGCAGTGTGTGAGGCATAGCGTGGTTGGAAGCGCGACGGGCTAGTAAGCAAAGGGTCGGGGATCGATACTAGCCGAGGATTAATTTTTAAAACTGCGACACCGGTCAAGGGTTAATTTTTACTTATTTATTCTATAATATTTTTTTGATATCTTTTTTAATATTTTTACGTGAATGAAGTGCTCAATATATAAAAACTATTATTTTTCTTTGGGAAAGAGCGATTATTTGCTAAAAAACGGATAAATTTCTGCTCCGAAGACTCGCATACGAATCACCCCGTATCTTCCTTTAATATTAACTTATAATTTTCAAACTCGGCAAGAGGGTGAAGTTTAATATACTAAACAATCATACCGAAGAGAATTTTTATAGACAAATCAGGGGGCCTACAATGGCCTATAATAGGTTCCATTAGGTACCCGCTTTAAAGTTCTTTAAGCTTGATATTCGCGGCAGCAGTGTGTGAGGCATAGCGTGGTTGGAAGCGCGACTGGCTAGTAAGCAAAGGGTCGGGGATCGATACTAGCCGAGGATTAATTTTGAAAACTGCGATACCGGTCAAGGGCTAATTTTTATTTATTTATTCTATAATATTTTTTTGATATCTTTTTCAATATTTTTACGTGAATGAAGTTTTCAATATATAAAAACTATTATTTTTCTTTGGGAAAGAGCGAATATTTGCTAAAAAACGGATAAATTTCGGCTCCGAAGTCTCGCATACGAATCACCCCTTATCTTCCTTTAATATTAACTTATAATTTTCAAACTCGGCAAGAGGGTGGAGTTTAATATACTAAACAATCGTACCAAAGAGAATTTTTATAGACATATCAGGGGGCCTACAATGGCCCATAATAGGTTCCATTAGGTACCCGCTTTAAAGTTCTTTAACCTTGATATTCGCGGCAGCAGTGTGTGAGGCATAGCGTGTTTGGAAGCGCGACGGGCTAGTTAGCAAAGGGTCGGGGATCGATACTAGCCGAGGATTAATTTTTAAAACTGCGACACCGGTCAAGGGTTAATTTTTACTTACTTATTCTATAATATTTTTTTGATATCTTTTTTAATAATTTTACGTGAATGAAGTGTTCAATATATAAAAACTATTATTTTTCTTCGGGAAAGAGCGAATATTTGCTAAAAAACGGATAAATTTCGGCTCCGAAGACACGCATACGAATCACCCCGTATCTTCCTTTAATATTAACTTATAATTTTCAAACTCGGCAAGAGGGTGGAGTTTAATATACTAAACAATCATACCGAAGAGAATTTTTATAGACAAATCAGGGGGCCTACAATGGCCTATAATAGGTTCCATTAGGTACCCGCTTTAAAGTTCTTTAAGCTTGATATTCGCGGCAGCAGTGTGTGAGGCATAGCGTGGTTGGAAGCGCGACTGGCTAGTAAGCAAAGGGTCGGGGATCGATACTAGCCGAGGATTAATTTTGAAAACTGCGATACCGGTCAAGGGCTAATTTTTATTTATTTATTCTATAATATTTTTTTGATATCTTTTTCAATATTTTTACGTGAATGAAGTTTTCAATATATAAAAACTATTATTTTTCTTTGGGAAAGAGCGAATATTTGCTAAAAAACGGATAAATTTCGGCTCCGAAGTCTCGCATACGAATCACCCCGTATCTTCCTTTAATATTAACTTATATTTTTCAAACTCGGCAAGATTTTGGAGTTTAATATACTAAACAATCATACCGAAGAGAATTTTTATAGACATATCAGGGGGCCTACAATGGCCTATAATAGGTTCCATTAGGTACCCGCTTTAAAGTTCTTTAACCTTGATATTCGTGGCAGCAGTGTGTGAGGCATAGCGTGGTTGGAAGCGCGACTGGCTAGTAAGCAAAGGGTCGGGGATCGATACTAGCCGAGGGTTAATTTTGAAAACTGCAATACCGGTCAAGGGTTAATTTTTATTTATTTATTCTATAATATTTTTTTGATATCTTTTTCAATATTTTTACGTGACTGAAGTGTTCAATATATAAAAACTATTATTTTCCTTTGGGAAAGAGCGAATATTTGCTAAAAAACGGATAAATTTCGGCTCCGAAGTCTCGCATACGAATCACCCCCTATCTTCCTTTAATATTAACTTATAATTTTCAAACTCGGCAAGAGGGTGGAGTTTAATATACTAAACAATCGTACCAAAGAGAATTTTTATAGACATATCAGTGGGCCTACAATGGCCCATAATAGGTTCCATTAGGTACCCGCTTTAAAGTTCTTTAACCTTGATATTCGCGGCAGCAGTGTGTGAGGCATAGCGTGGTTGGAAGCGCGACGGGCTAGTAAGCAAAGGGTCGGGGATCGATACTAGCCGAGGATTAATTTTTAAAACTGCGACACCGGTCAAGGGTTAATTTTTACTTATTTATTCTATAATATTTTTTTGATATCTTTTTTAATATTTTTACGTGAATGAAGTGCTCAATATATAAAAACTATTATTTTTCTTTGGGAAAGAGCGATTATTTGCTAAAAAACGGATAAATTTCTGCTCCGAAGACTCGCATACGAATCACCCCGTATCTTCCTTTAATATTAACTTATAATTTTCAAACTCGGCAAGAGGGTGAAGTTTAATATACTAAACAATCATACCGAAGAGAATTTTTATAGACAAATCAGGGGGCCTACAATGGCCTATAATAGGTTCCATTAGGTACCCGCTTTAAAGTTCTTTAAGCTTGATATTCGCGGCAGCAGTGTGTGAGGCATAGCGTGGTTGGAAGCGCGACTGGCTAGTAAGCAAAGGGTCGGGGATCGATACTAGCCGAGGATTAATTTTGAAAACTGCGATACCGGTCAAGGGCTAATTTTTATTTATTTATTCTATAATATTTTTTTGATATCTTTTTCAATATTTTTACGTGAATGAAGTTTTCAATATATAAAAACTATTATTTTTCTTTGGGAAAGAGCGAATATTTGCTAAAAAACGGATAAATTTCGGCTCCGAAGTCTCGCATACGAATCACCCCTTATCTTCCTTTAATATTAACTTATAATTTTCAAACTCGGCAAGAGGGTGGAGTTTAATATACTAAACAATCGTACCAAAGAGAATTTTTATAGACATATCAGGGGGCCTACAATGGCCCATAATAGGTTCCATTAGGTACCCGCTTTAAAGTTCTTTAACCTTGATATTCGCGGCAGCAGTGTGTGAGGCATAGCGTGTTTGGAAGCGCGACGGGCTAGTTAGCAAAGGGTCGGGGATCGATACTAGCCGAGGATTAATTTTTAAAACTGCGACACCGGTCAAGGGTTAATTTTTACTTACTTATTCTATAATATTTTTTTGATATCTTTTTTAATAATTTTACGTGAATGAAGTGTTCAATATATAAAAACTATTATTTTTCTTCGGGAAAGAGCGAATATTTGCTAAAAAACGGATAAATTTCGGCTCCGAAGTCTCGCATACGAATCACCCCGTATCTTCCTTTAATATTAACTTATAATTTTCAAACTCGGCAAGAGGGTGGAGTTTAATATACTAAACAATCATTCCGAAGAGAATTTTTATAGACATATCAGGGGGCCTACAATGGCCTATAATAGGTTCCATTAGGTACCCGCTTTAAAGTTCTTTAAGCTTGATATTCGCGGCAGCAGTGTGTGAGGCATAGCGTGGTTGGAAGTGCGACGGGCTAGTAAGCAAAGGGTCGGGGATCGATACTAGCCGAGGAATAGTTTTTAAAACTGCGATACCGGTCAAGGGTTAATTTTTATTTATTTATTCTATAATATTTTTTTGATATCTTTTTCAATATTTTTACGTGAATGAAGTGTTCAATATATAAAAACTATTATTTTTCTTTCGGAAAGATCGAATATTGGCAAAAAAACGGATAAATTTCGGCTCCGAAGACTCGCATACGAATCACCCCGTACCTTCCTTTAATATTAACTTATAATGTTCAAACTCGGCAAGAGGGTGGAGTTTTAATATACTAAATAATCGTACCGAAGAGAATTTTTATAGACATATCAGGGGGTCGACAATGGCCTACAATAGGTTCCATTAGGTACCCGCTTTAAAGTTCCTTAAGCTTGATATTCGCGGCAGCAATGTGTGAGGCATAGCGTGGTTGGAAACGCGACGGGCTAGTAAGCAAAGGGTCGGGGATCGATACTAGCCGAGGATTAATTTTTAAAACTGCGATACCGGTCAAGGGTTAATTTTTATTTATTTATTCTATAATATTTTTTTGATATCTTTTTCAATATTTTTACGTGAATGAAGTGTTCAATATATAAAAATTATAATTTTTCTTTGGGAAAGAGCGAATATTGGCTAAAACACGGATAAATTTCGGCTCCAGAGACTCGCATACGAATCACCCCGTATCTTCCTTTAATATTAACTCATAATTTTCAAACTCGGCAAGAGGGTGGAGTTTAATATACTAAACAATCGCTCCAAAGATAATTTTTTAGACATATCAGGGGGCCTACAATGGCCCATAATAGGTTCCATTAGGTACCCGCTTTAAAGTTCTTTAACCTTGATATTCGCGGCAGCAGTGTGTGAGGCATAGCGTGGTTGGAAGCGCGACGGGCTAGTAAGCAAAGGGTCGGGGATCGATACTAGCCGAGGATTAATTTTTAAAACTGCGACACCGGTCAAGGGTTAATTTTTACTTACTTATTCTATAATATTTTTTTGATATCTTTTTTAATATTTTTACGTGAATGAAGTGCTCAATATATAAAAACTATTATTTTTCTTTGGGAAAGAGCGAATATTTGCTAAAAAACGGATAAATTTCTGCTCCGAAGACTCGCATACGAATCACCCCGTATCTTCCTTTAATATTAACTTATAATTTTCAAACTCGGCAAGAGGGTGGAGTTTAATATACTAAACAATCATACCGAAGAGAATTTTTATAGACAAATCAGGGGGCCTACAATGGCCTATAATAGGTTCCATTAGGTACCCGCTTTAAAGTTCTTTAAGCTTGATATTCGCGGCAGCAGTGTGTGAGGCATAGCGTGGTTGGAAGCGCGACTGGCTAGTAAGCAAAGGGTCGGGGATCGATACTAGCCGAGGATTAATTTTGAAAACTGCGATACCGGTCAAGGGTTAATTTTTATTTATTTATTCTATAATATTTTTTTGATATCTTTTTCATAATTTTTACGTGAATGAAGTTTTCAATATATAAAAACTATTATTTTTCTTTGGGAAAGAGCGAATATTTGCTAAAAAACGGATAAATTTCGGCTCCGAAGACTCGCATACGAATCACCCCGTATCTTCCTTTAATATTAACTTATAATTTTCAAACTCGGCAAGAGGGTGGAGTTTAATATACTAAACAATCATACCGAAGAGAATTTTTATAGACATATCAGGGGGCCTACAATGGCCTATAATAGGTTCCATTAGGTACCCGCTTTAAAGTTCTTTAACCTTGATATTCGTGGCAGCAGTGTGTGAGGCATAGCGTGGTTGGAAGCGCGACTGGCTAGTAAGCAAAGGGTCGGGGATCGATACTAGCCGAGGGTTAATTTTGAAAACTGCAATACCGGTCAAGGGTTAATTTTTATTTATTTATTCTATAATATTTTTTTGATATCTTTTTCAATATTTTTACGTGACTGAAGTGTTCAATATATAAAAACTATTATTTTCCTTTGGGAAAGAGCGAATATTTGCTAAAAAACGGATAAATTTCGGCTCCGAAGTCTCGCATACGAATCACCCCCTATCTTCCTTTAATATTAACTTATAATTTTCAAACTCGGCAAGAGGGTGGAGTTTAATATACTAAACAATCGTACCAAAGAGAATTTTTATAGACATATCAGTGGGCCTACAATGGCCCATAATAGGTTCCATTAGGTACCCGCTTTAAAGTTCTTTAACCTTGATATTCGCGGCAGCAGTGTGTGAGGCATAGCGTGGTTGGAAGCGCGACGGGCTAGTAAGCAAAGGGTCGGGGATCGATACTAGCCGAGGATTAATTTTTAAAACTGCGACACCGGTCAAGGGTTAATTTTTACTTATTTATTCTATAATATTTTTTTGATATCTTTTTTAATATTTTTACGTGAATGAAGTGCTCAATATATAAAAACTATTATTTTTCTTTGGGAAAGAGCGATTATTTGCTAAAAAACGGATAAATTTCTGCTCCGAAGACTCGCATACGAATCACCCCGTATCTTCCTTTAATATTAACTTATAATTTTCAAACTCGGCAAGAGGGTGAAGTTTAATATACTAAACAATCATACCGAAGAGAATTTTTATAGACAAATCAGGGGGCCTACAATGGCCTATAATAGGTTCCATTAGGTACCCGCTTTAAAGTTCTTTAAGCTTGATATTCGCGGCAGCAGTGTGTGAGGCATAGCGTGGTTGGAAGCGCGACTGGCTAGTAAGCAAAGGGTCGGGGATCGATACTAGCCGAGGATTAATTTTGAAAACTGCGATACCGGTCAAGGGCTAATTTTTATTTATTTATTCTATAATATTTTTTTGATATCTTTTTCAATATTTTTACGTGAATGAAGTTTTCAATATATAAAAACTATTATTTTTCTTTGGGAAAGAGCGAATATTTGCTAAAAAACGGATAAATTTCGGCTCCGAAGTCTCGCATACGAATCACCCCTTATCTTCCTTTAATATTAACTTATAATTTTCAAACTCGGCAAGAGGGTGGAGTTTAATATACTAAACAATCGTACCAAAGAGAATTTTTATAGACATATCAGGGGGCCTACAATGGCCCATAATAGGTTCCATTAGGTACCCGCTTTAAAGTTCTTTAACCTTGATATTCGCGGCAGCAGTGTGTGAGGCATAGCGTGTTTGGAAGCGCGACGGGCTAGTTAGCAAAGGGTCGGGGATCGATACTAGCCGAGGATTAATTTTTAAAACTGCGACACCGGTCAAGGGTTAATTTTTACTTACTTATTCTATAATATTTTTTTGATATCTTTTTTAATAATTTTACGTGAATGAAGTGTTCAATATATAAAAACTATTATTTTTCTTCGGGAAAGAGCGAATATTTGCTAAAAAACGGATAAATTTCGGCTCCGAAGACACGCATACGAATCACCCCGTATCTTCCTTTAATATTAACTTATAATTTTCAAACTCGGCAAGAGGGTGGAGTTTAATATACTAAACAATCATACCGAAGAGAATTTTTATAGACAAATCAGGGGGCCTACAATGGCCTATAATAGGTTCCATTAGGTACCCGCTTTAAAGTTCTTTAAGCTTGATATTCGCGGCAGCAGTGTGTGAGGCATAGCGTGGTTGGAAGCGCGACTGGCTAGTAAGCAAAGGGTCGGGGATCGATACTAGCCGAGGATTAATTTTGAAAACTGCGATACCGGTCAAGGGCTAATTTTTATTTATTTATTCTATAATATTTTTTTGATATCTTTTTCAATATTTTTACGTGAATGAAGTTTTCAATATATAAAAACTATTATTTTTCTTTGGGAAAGAGCGAATATTTGCTAAAAAACGGATAAATTTCGGCTCCGAAGTCTCGCATACGAATCACCCCGTATCTTCCTTTAATATTAACTTATATTTTTCAAACTCGGCAAGATTTTGGAGTTTAATATACTAAACAATCATACCGAAGAGAATTTTTATAGACATATCAGGGGGCCTACAATGGCCTATAATAGGTTCCATTAGGTACCCGCTTTAAAGTTCTTTAACCTTGATATTCGTGGCAGCAGTGTGTGAGGCATAGCGTGGTTGGAAGCGCGACTGGCTAGTAAGCAAAGGGTCGGGGATCGATACTAGCCGAGGGTTAATTTTGAAAACTGCAATACCGGTCAAGGGTTAATTTTTATTTATTTATTCTATAATATTTTTTTGATATCTTTTTCAATATTTTTACGTGACTGAAGTGTTCAATATATAAAAACTATTATTTTCCTTTGGGAAAGAGCGAATATTTGCTAAAAAACGGATAAATTTCGGCTCCGAAGTCTCGCATACGAATCACCCCCTATCTTCCTTTAATATTAACTTATAATTTTCAAACTCGGCAAGAGGGTGGAGTTTAATATACTAAACAATCGTACCAAAGAGAATTTTTATAGACATATCAGTGGGCCTACAATGGCCCATAATAGGTTCCATTAGGTACCCGCTTTAAAGTTCTTTAACCTTGATATTCGCGGCAGCAGTGTGTGAGGCATAGCGTGGTTGGAAGCGCGACGGGCTAGTAAGCAAAGGGTCGGGGATCGATACTAGCCGAGGATTAATTTTTAAAACTGCGACACCGGTCAAGGGTTAATTTTTACTTATTTATTCTATAATATTTTTTTGATATCTTTTTTAATATTTTTACGTGAATGAAGTGCTCAATATATAAAAACTATTATTTTTCTTTGGGAAAGAGCGATTATTTGCTAAAAAACGGATAAATTTCTGCTCCGAAGACTCGCATACGAATCACCCCGTATCTTCCTTTAATATTAACTTATAATTTTCAAACTCGGCAAGAGGGTGAAGTTTAATATACTAAACAATCATACCGAAGAGAATTTTTATAGACAAATCAGGGGGCCTACAATGGCCTATAATAGGTTCCATTAGGTACCCGCTTTAAAGTTCTTTAAGCTTGATATTCGCGGCAGCAGTGTGTGAGGCATAGCGTGGTTGGAAGCGCGACTGGCTAGTAAGCAAAGGGTCGGGGATCGATACTAGCCGAGGATTAATTTTGAAAACTGCGATACCGGTCAAGGGCTAATTTTTATTTATTTATTCTATAATATTTTTTTGATATCTTTTTCAATATTTTTACGTGAATGAAGTTTTCAATATATAAAAACTATTATTTTTCTTTGGGAAAGAGCGAATATTTGCTAAAAAACGGATAAATTTCGGCTCCGAAGTCTCGCATACGAATCACCCCTTATCTTCCTTTAATATTAACTTATAATTTTCAAACTCGGCAAGAGGGTGGAGTTTAATATACTAAACAATCGTACCAAAGAGAATTTTTATAGACATATCAGGGGGCCTACAATGGCCCATAATAGGTTCCATTAGGTACCCGCTTTAAAGTTCTTTAACCTTGATATTCGCGGCAGCAGTGTGTGAGGCATAGCGTGTTTGGAAGCGCGACGGGCTAGTTAGCAAAGGGTCGGGGATCGATACTAGCCGAGGATTAATTTTTAAAACTGCGACACCGGTCAAGGGTTAATTTTTACTTACTTATTCTATAATATTTTTTTGATATCTTTTTTAATAATTTTACGTGAATGAAGTGTTCAATATATAAAAACTATTATTTTTCTTCGGGAAAGAGCGAATATTTGCTAAAAAACGGATAAATTTCGGCTCCGAAGACACGCATACGAATCACCCCGTATCTTCCTTTAATATTAACTTATAATTTTCAAACTCGGCAAGAGGGTGGAGTTTAATATACTAAACAATCATACCGAAGAGAATTTTTATAGACAAATCAGGGGGCCTACAATGGCCTATAATAGGTTCCATTAGGTACCCGCTTTAAAGTTCTTTAAGCTTGATATTCGCGGCAGCAGTGTGTGAGGCATAGCGTGGTTGGAAGCGCGACTGGCTAGTAAGCAAAGGGTCGGGGATCTATACTAGCCGAGGATTAATTTTGAAAACTGCGATACCGGTCAAGGGTTAATTTTTACTTACTTATTCTATAATATTTTTTTGATATCTTTTTTAATAATTTTACGTGAATGAAGTGTTCAATATATAAAAACTATTATTTTTCTTTGGGAAAGAGCGAATATTTGCTAAAAAACGGATAAATTTCGGCTCCGAAGACTCGCATACGAATCACCCCGTATCTTCCTTTAATATTAACTTATAATTTTCAAACTCGGCAAGAGGGTGGAGTTTAATATACTAAACAATCATACCGAAGAGAATTTTTATAGACATATCAGGGGGCCTACAATGGCCTATAATAGGTTCCATTAGGTACCCGCTTTAAAGTTCTTTAAGCTTGATATTCGCGGCAGCAGTGTGTGAGGCATAGCGTGGTTGGAAGTGCGACGGGCTAGTAAGCAAAGGGTCGGGGATCGATACTAGCCGAGGAATAGTTTTTAAAACTGCGATACCGGTCAAGGGTTAATTTTTATTTATTTATTCTATAATATTTTTTTGATATCTTTTTCAATATTTTTACGTGAATGAAGTGTTCAATATATAAAAACTATTATTTTTCTTTCGGAAAGATCGAATATTTACAAAAAAACGGATAAATTTCGGCTCCGAAGACTCGCATACGAATCACCCCGTACCTTCCTTTAATATTAACTGATAATGTTCAAACTCGGCAAGAGGGTGGAGTTTTAATATACTAAACAATCGTACCGAAGAGAATTTTTATAGACATATCAGGGGGCCGACAATGGCCTACAATAGGTTCCATTAGGTACCCGCTTTAAAGTTCCTTAAGCTTGATATTCGCGGCAGCAGTGTGTGAGGCATAGCGTGGTTGGGAGCACGACGGGCTAGAAAGCAAAGGGTCGGGAGATCGATACTAGCCGAGGATTAATTTTTAAAACTGCGATACCGGTCAAGGGTTAATTTTTATTTATTTATTCTATAATATTTTTTTGATATCTTTTTCAATATTTTTACGTGAATGAAGTGTTCAATATATAAAAACTATTATTTTTCTTTGGGAAAGAGCGAATATTTGCTAAAAAACGGATAAATTTCTGCTCCGAAGACTCGCATACGAATCACCCCGTATCTTCCTTTAATATTAACTTATAATTTTCAAACTCGGCAAGAGGGTGGAGTTTAATATACTAAACAATCATACCGAAGAGAATTTTTATAGACAAATCAGGGGGCCTACAATGGCCTATAATAGGTTCCATTAGGTACCCGCTTTAAAGTTCTTTAAGCTTGATATTCGCGGCAGCAGTGTGTGAGGCATAGCGTGGTTGGAAGCGCGACTGGCTAGTAAGCAAAGGGTCGGGGATCGATACTAGCCGAGGATTAATTTTGAAAACTGCGATACCGGTCAAGGGCTAATTTTTATTTATTTATTCTATAATATTTTTTTGATATCTTTTTCAATATTTTTACGTGAATGAAGTTTTCAATATATAAAAACTATTATTTTTCTTTGGGAAAGAGCGAATATTTGCTAAAAAACGGATAAATTTCGGCTCCGAAGACTCGCATACGAATCACCCCGTATCTTCCTTTAATATTAACTTATAATTTTCAAACTCGGCAAGAGGGTGGAGTTTAATATACTAAACAATCATACCGAAGAGAATTTTTATAGACATATCAGGGGGCCTACAATGGCCTATAATAGGTTCCATTAGGTACCCGCTTTAAAGTTCTTTAACCTTGATATTCGTGGCAGCAGTGTGTGAGGCATAGCGTGGTTGGAAGCGCGACTGGCTAGTAAGCAAAGGGTCGGGGATCGATACTAGCCGAGGGTTAATTTTGAAAACTGCAATACCGGTCAAGGGTTAATTTTTATTTATTTATTCTATAATATTTTTTTGATATCTTTTTCAATATTTTTACGTGACTGAAGTGTTCAATATATAAAAACTATTATTTTCCTTTGGGAAAGAGCGAATATTTGCTAAAAAACGGATAAATTTCGGCTCCGAAGTCTCGCATACGAATCACCCCCTATCTTCCTTTAATATTAACTTATAATTTTCAAACTCGGCAAGAGGGTGGAGTTTAATATACTAAACAATCGTACCAAAGAGAATTTTTATAGACATATCAGTGGGCCTACAATGGCCCATAATAGGTTCCATTAGGTACCCGCTTTAAAGTTCTTTAACCTTGATATTCGCGGCAGCAGTGTGTGAGGCATAGCGTGGTTGGAAGCGCGACGGGCTAGTAAGCAAAGGGTCGGGGATCGATACTAGCCGAGGATTAATTTTTAAAACTGCGACACCGGTCAAGGGTTAATTTTTACTTATTTATTCTATAATATTTTTTTGATATCTTTTTTAATATTTTTACGTGAATGAAGTGCTCAATATATAAAAACTATTATTTTTCTTTGGGAAAGAGCGAATATTTGCTAAAAAACGGATAAATTTCTGCTCCGAAGACTCGCATACGAATCACCCCGTATCTTCCTTTAATATTAACTTATAATTTTCAAACTCGGCAAGAGGGTGGAGTTTAATATACTAAACAATCATACCGAAGAGAATTTTTATAGACAAATCAGGGGGCCTACAATGGCCTATAATAGGTTCCATTAGGTACCCGCTTTAAAGTTCTTTAAGCTTGATATTCGCGGCAGCAGTGTGTGAGGCATAGCGTGGTTGGAAGCGCGACTGGCTAGTAAGCAAAGGGTCGGGGATCGATACTAGCCGAGGATTAATTTTGAAAACTGCGATACCGGTCAAGGGCTAATTTTTATTTACTTATTCTATAATATTTTTTTGATATCTTTTTCAATATTTTTACGTGAATGAAGTTTTCAATATATAAAAACTATTATTTTTCTTTGGGAAAGAGCGAATATTTGCTAAAAAACGGATAAATTTCGGCTCCGAAGTCTCGCATACGAATCACCCCTTATCTTCCTTTAATATTAACTTATAATTTTCAAACTCGGCAAGAGGGTGGAGTTTAATATACTAAACAATCGTACCAAAGAGAATTTTTATAGACATATCAGGGGGCCTACAATGGCCCATAATAGGTTCCATTAGGTACCCGCTTTAAAGTTCTTTAACCTTGATATTCGCGGCAGCAGTGTGTGAGGCATAGCGTGTTCGGAAGCGCGACGGGCTAGTTAGCAAAGGGTCGGGGATCGATACTAGCCGAGGATTAATTTTTAAAACTGCGACACCGGTCAAGGGTTAATTTTTACTTTCTTATTCTATAATATTTTTTTGATATCTTTTTTAATAATTTTACGTGAATGAAGTGTTCAATATATAAAAACTATTATTTTTCTTCGGGAAAGAGCGAATATTTGCTAAAAAACGGATAAATTTCGGCTCCGAAGACTCGCATACGAATCACCCCGTATCTTCCTTTAATATTAACTTATAATTTTCAAACTCGGCAAGAGGGTGGAGTTTAATATACTAAACAATCATACCGAAGAGAATTTTTATAGACAAATCAGGGGGCCTACAATGGCCTATAATAGGTTCCATTAGGTACCCGCTTTAAAGTTCTTTAAGCTTGATATTCGCGGCAGCAGTGTGTGAGGCATAGCGTGGTTGGAAGCGCGACTGGCTAGTAAGCAAAGGGTCGGGGATCGATACTAGCCGAGGATTAATTTTGAAAACTGCGATACCGGTCAAGGGCTAATTTTTATTTATTTATTCTATAATATTTTTTTGATATCTTTTTCAATATTTTTACGTGAATGAAGTTTTCAATATATAAAAACTATTATTTTTCTTTGGGAAAGAGCGAATATTTGCTAAAAAACGGATAAATTTCGGCTCCGAAGACTCGCATACGAATCACCCCGTATCTTCCTTTAATATTAACTTATAATTTTCAAACTCGGCAAGAGGGTGGAGTTTAATATACTAAACAATCATACCGAAGAGAATTTTTATAGACATATCAGGGGGCCTACAATGGCCTATAATAGGTTCCATTAGGTACCCGCTTTAAAGTTCTTTAACCTTGATATTCGTGGCAGCAGTGTGTGAGGCATAGCGTGGTTGGAAGCGCGACTGGCTAGTAAGCAAAGGGTCGGGGATCGATACTAGCCGAGGGTTAATTTTGAAAACTGCAATACCGGTCAAGGGTTAATTTTTATTTATTTATTCTATAATATTTTTTTGATATCTTTTTCAATATTTTTACGTGACTGAAGTGTTCAATATATAAAAACTATTATTTTCCTTTGGGAAAGAGCGAATATTTGCTAAAAAACGGATAAATTTCGGCTCCGAAGTCTCGCATACGAATCACCCCCTATCTTCCTTTAATATTAACTTATAATTTTCAAACTCGGCAAGAGGGTGGAGTTTAATATACTAAACAATCGTACCAAAGAGAATTTTTATAGACATATCAGTGGGCCTACAATGGCCCATAATAGGTTCCATTAGGTACCCGCTTTAAAGTTCTTTAACCTTGATATTCGCGGCAGCAGTGTGTGAGGCATAGCGTGGTTGGAAGCGCGACGGGCTAGTAAGCAAAGGGTCGGGGATCGATACTAGCCGAGGATTAATTTTTAAAACTGCGACACCGGTCAAGGGTTAATTTTTACTTATTTATTCTATAATATTTTTTTGATATCTTTTTTAATATTTTTACGTGAATGAAGTGCTCAATATATAAAAACTATTATTTTTCTTTGGGAAAGAGCGAATATTTGCTAAAAAACGGATAAATTTCTGCTCCGAAGACTCGCATACGAATCACCCCGTATCTTCCTTTAATATTAACTTATAATTTTCAAACTCGGCAAGAGGGTGGAGTTTAATATACTAAACAATCATACCGAAGAGAATTTTTATAGACAAATCAGGGGGCCTACAATGGCCTATAATAGGTTCCATTAGGTACCCGCTTTAAAGTTCTTTAAGCTTGATATTCGCGGCAGCAGTGTGTGAGGCATAGCGTGGTTGGAAGCGCGACTGGCTAGTAAGCAAAGGGTCGGGGATCGATACTAGCCGAGGATTAATTTTGAAAACTGCGATACCGGTCAAGGGCTAATTTTTATTTACTTATTCTATAATATTTTTTTGATATCTTTTTCAATATTTTTACGTGAATGAAGTTTTCAATATATAAAAACTATTATTTTTCTTTGGGAAAGAGCGAATATTTGCTAAAAAACGGATAAATTTCGGCTCCGAAGTCTCGCATACGAATCACCCCTTATCTTCCTTTAATATTAACTTATAATTTTCAAACTCGGCAAGAGGGTGGAGTTTAATATACTAAACAATCGTACCAAAGAGAATTTTTATAGACATATCAGGGGGCCTACAATGGCCCATAATAGGTTCCATTAGGTACCCGCTTTAAAGTTCTTTAACCTTGATATTCGCGGCAGCAGTGTGTGAGGCATAGCGTGTTCGGAAGCGCGACGGGCTAGTTAGCAAAGGGTCGGGGATCGATACTAGCCGAGGATTAATTTTTAAAACTGCGACACCGGTCAAGGGTTAATTTTTACTTTCTTATTCTATAATATTTTTTTGATATCTTTTTTAATAATTTTACGTGAATGAAGTGTTCAATATATAAAAACTATTATTTTTCTTCGGGAAAGAGCGAATATTTGCTAAAAAACGGATAAATTTCGGCTCCGAAGACTCGCATACGAATCACCCCGTATCTTCCTTTAATATTAACTTATAATTTTCAAACTCGGCAAGAGGGTGGAGTTTAATATACTAAACAATCATACCGAAGAGAATTTTTATAGACAAATCAGGGGGCCTACAATGGCCTATAATAGGTTCCATTAGGTACCCGCTTTAAAGTTCTTTAAGCTTGATATTCGCGGCAGCAGTGTGTGAGGCATAGCGTGGTTGGAAGCGCGACTGGCTAGTAAGCAAAGGGTCGGGGATCGATACTAGCCGAGGATTAATTTTGAAAACTGCGATACCGGTCAAGGGCTAATTTTTATTTATTTATTCTATAATATTTTTTTGATATCTTTTTCAATATTTTTACGTGAATGAAGTTTTCAATATATAAAAACTATTATTTTTCTTTGGGAAAGAGCGAATATTTGCTAAAAAACGGATAAATTTCGGCTCCGAAGTCTCGCATACAAATCACCCCTAATCTTCCTTTAATATTAACTTATATTTTTCAAACTCGGCAAGATTTTGGAGTTTAATATACTAAACAATCGTACCAAAGAGAATTTTTATAGACATATCAGGGGGCCTACAATGGCCCATAATAGGTTCCATTAGGTACCCGCTTTAAAGTTCTTTAACCTTGATATTCGCGGCAGCAGTGTGTGAGGCATAGCGTGGTTGGAAGCGCGACGGGCTAGTAAGCAAAAGGTCGGGGATCGATACTAGCCGAGGATTAATTTTTAAAACTGCGACACCGGTCAAGGGTTAATTTTTACTTACTTATTCTATAATATTTTTTTGATATCTTTTTTAATAATTTTACGTGAATGAAGTGTTCAATATATAAAAACTATTATTTTTCTTTGGGAAAGAGCGAATATTTGCTAAAAAACGGATAAATTTCGGCTCCGAAGACTCGCATACGAATCACCCCGTATCTTCCTTTAATATTAACTGATAATGTTCAAACTCGGCAAGAGGGTGGAGTTTTAATATACTAAACAATCGTACCGAAGAGAATTTTTATAGACATATCAGGGGGCCGACAATGGCCTACAATAGGTTCCATTAGGTACCCGCTTTAAAGTTCCTTAAGCTTGATATTCGCGGCAGCAGTGTGTGAGGCATAGCGTGGTTGGGAGCACGACGGGCTAGAAAGCAAAGGGTCGGGAGATCGATACTAGCCGAGGATTAATTTTTAAAACTGCGATACCGGTCAAGGGTTAATTTTTATTTATTTATTCTATAATATTTTTTTGATATCTTTTTCAATGTTTTTACGTGAATGAAGTGTTCAATATATAAAAACTATTATTTTTCTTTGGGAAAGAGCGAATATTGGCTGAAAAACGGATATATTTCGGCTCCGAAGTCTCGCATACGAATCACCCCGTATCTTTCTTTAATATTAACTTATAATTTTCAAACTCGGCAAGAGGGTGGAGTTTAATATACTAAACAATCGAACCAAAGAGAATTTTTATAGACATATCAGGGGGCCTACAATGGCCTATAATAGGTTCCATTAGGTACCCGCTTTAAATTTCTTTAACCTTGATATTCGCGGCAGCAGTGTGTGAGGCATAGCGTGGTTGGAAACGCGACGGGCTAGTAAGCAAAGGGTCGGGGATCGATACTAGCCGAGGATTAATTTTTAAAACTGCGATACCGGTCAAGGGTTAATTTTTATTTATTTATTCTATAATATTTTTTTGATATCTTTTTCAATATTTTTACGTGAATGAAGTGTTCAATATATAAAAATTATTATTTTTCTTTGGGAAAGAGCGAATATTGGCTAAAAAACGGATAAATTTCGGCTCCAGAGACTCGCATACGAATCACCCCGTATCTTCCTTTAATATTAACTCATAATTTTCAAAGTCGGCAAGAGGGTGGAGTTTAATATACTAAACAATCGCTCCAAAGATAATTTTTTAGACATATCAGGGGGCCTACAATGGCCCAAAATAGGTTCCATTAGGTACCCGCTTTAAAGTTCTTTAACCTTGATATTCGCGGCAGCAGTGTGTGAGGCATAGCGCGGTTGGAAGCGCGACGGGCTAGTAAGCAAAGGGTCGGGGATTCATACTAGCCGAGGATTAATTTTTAAAACTGCGACACCGGTCAAGGGTTAATTTTTACTTACTTATTGTATAATATTTTTTTGATATCTTTTTTACCATTTTTACGTGAATGAAGTGTTCAATATATAAAAACTATTATTTTTCTTTGGGAAAGAGCGAATATTTGCTAAAAAACGGATAAATTTCGGCTCCGAAGACTCACATACGATTCACCCCGTATCTTCCTTTAATATTAACTTATAATTTTCAAACTCGGCAAGAGGGTGGAGTTTAATATACTAAACAATCATACCGAAGAGAATTTTTATAGACATATCAGGGGGCCTACAATGGCCTGTAATAGGTTCCATTAGGTCCCCGCTTTAAAGTTCTTTAACCTTGATATTCGCGTCAGCAGTGTGTGAGGCATAGCGTGGTTGGAAGCGCGACGGGCTAGTAAGCAAAGGGTCGGGGATCGATACTAGCCGAGGATTAATTTTTAAAACTGCGACACCGGTCAAGGGTTAATTTTTACTTACTTATTGTATAATATTTTTTTGATATCTTTTTTACCATTTTTACGTGAATGAAGTGTTTAATATATAAAAACTATTATTTTTCTTTGGGAAAGAGCGAATATTTGCTAAAAAACGGATAAATTTCGGCTCCGAAGACTCACATACAATTCACCCCGTATCTTCCTTTAATATTAACTTATAATTTTCAAACTCGGCAAGAGGGTGGAGTTTAATATACTAAACAATCATACCGAAGAGAATTTTTATAGACATATCAGGGGGCCTACAATGGCCTATAATAGGTTCCATTAGGTACCCGCTTTAAAGTTCTTTAAGCTTGATATTCGCGGCAGCAGTGTGTGAGGCATCGCGTGGTTGGAAGTGCGACGGGCTAGTAAGCAAAGGGTCGGGGATCGATACTAGCCGAGGAATAGTTTTTAAAACTGCGATACCGGTCAAGGGTTAATTTTTATTTATTTATTCTATAATATTTTTTTGATATCTTTTTCAATATTTTTACGTGAATGAAGTGTTCAATATATAAAAACTATTATTTTTCTTTCGGAAAGATCGAATATTGGCAAAAAAACGGATAAATTTCGGCTCCGAAGACTCGCATACAAATCACCCCGTATCTTCCTTTAATATTAACTTATAATTTTCAAACTTGGCAAGAGGGTGGAGTTTAATATACTAAACAATCGTACCAAAGAGAATTTTTATAGACATATCAGGGGGCCTACAATGGCCTGTAATAGGTTCCATTATGTCCCCGCTTTAAAGTTCTTTAAGCTTGATATTCGCGGCAGCAGTGTGTAAGGCATAGCGTGGATGGAAGCGCGACGGGCTAGTAAGCAAAGGGTCTGGAGATCGATACTGGCCGAAGATTAATTTTTAAAACTGCGATACCGGTCAAGGGTTAATTTTTATTTACTTATTCTATAATATTTTTTTGATATCTTTTTCAATATTTTTTCGTGAATGAAGTGTTCAATATATAAAAACTATTATTTTTCTTTGGGAAAGAGCGAATATTTGCTAAAAAACGGATAAATTTCGGCTCCGAAGTCTCGCATACGAATCACCCCGTATCTTCCTTTAATATTAACTTATAATTTTCAAACTCGGCAAGAGGGTGGAGTTTAATATACTAAACAATCGTACCAAAGAGAATTTTCATAGACATATCAGGGGGCCTACAATGGCCCATAATAGGTTCCATTAGGTACCCGCTTTAAAGTTCTTTAACCTTGATATTCGCGGCAGCAGTGTGTGAGGCATAGCGTGGTTGGAAGCGCGACGGGCTAGTAAGCAAAGGGTCGGGGATCGATACTAGCCGAGGATTAATTTTGAAAACTGCGATACCGGTCAAGGGTTAATTTTTATTTATTTATTCTATAATATTTTTTTGATATCTTTTTCAATATTTTTACGTGAATGAAGTGTTCAATATATAAAAACTATTATTTTTCTTTGGGAAAGAGCGAATATTTGCTAAAAAACGGATAAATTTCGGCTCCGAAGTCTCGCATACGAATCACCCCTTATCTTCCTTTAATATTAACTTATAATTTTCAAACTCGGCAAGAGGGTGGAGTTTAATATACTAAACAATCGTACCAAAGAGAATTTTTATAGACATATCAGGGGGCCTACAATGGCCCATAATAGGTTCCATTAGGTACCCGCTTTAAAGTTCTTTAACCTTGATATTCGCGGCAGCAGTGTGTGAGGCATAGCGTGGTTGGAAGCGCGACGGGCTAGTAAGCAAAGGGGCGGGGATCGATACTAGCCGAGGATTAATTTTTAAAACTGCGATACCGGTCAAGGGTTAATTTTTACTTACTTATTCTATAATATTTTTTTGATATCTTTCTTAATATTTTTACGTGAATGAAGTGTTCAATATATAAAAACTATTATTTTTCTTTGGGAAAGAGCGAATATTTGCTAAAAAACGGATAAATTTCGGCTCCGAAGACTCGCATACGAATCACCCCGTATCTTCCTTTATTATTAACTTATAATTTTCAAACTCGGCAAGAGGGTGGAGTTTAATATACTAAACAATCATACCGAAGAGAATTTTTATAGACATATCAGGGGGCCTACAATGGCCTATAATAGGTTCCATTAGGTACCCGCTTTAAAGTTCTTTAAGCTTGATATTCGCGGCAGCAGTGTGTGAGGCATAGCGTGGTTGGAAGTGCGACGGGCTAGTAAGCAAAGGGTCGGCGATCGATACTAGCCGAGGAATAGTTTTTAAAACTGCGATACCGGTCAAGGGTTAATTTTTATTTATTTATTCTATAATATTTTTTTGATATCTTTTTCAATATTTTTACGTGAATGAAGTGTTCAATATATAAAAACTATTATTTTTCTTTCGGAAAGATCGAATATTGGCAAAAAAACGGATAAATTTCGGCTCCGAAGACTCGCATACGAATCACCCCGTACCTTCCTTTAATATTAACTTATAATGTTCAAACTCGGCAAGAGGGTGGAGTTTAATATACTAAACAATCGTACCGAAGAGAATTTTTATAGACATATCAGGGGGCCGACAATGGCCTATAATAGGTTCCATTAGGTACCCGCTTTAAAGTTCCTTAAGCTTGATATTCGCGGCAGCAGTGTGTGAGGCATAGCGTGGTTGGAAGCACGACGGGCTAGAAAGCAAAGGGTCGGGAGATCGATACTAGCCGAGGATTAATTTTTAAAACTGCGATACCGGTTAAGGGTTAATTTTTATTTACTTATTCTATAATATTTTTTTTAAAATCTTTTTCAATATTTTTTCGTGAATGAAGTGTTCAATATATAAAAACTATTATTTTTCTTTGGGAAAGAGCGAATATTTGCTAAAAAACGGATAAATTTCGGCTCCGAAGTCTCGCATACGAATCACCCCGTATCTTCCTTTAATATTAACTTATAATTTTCAAACTCGGCAAGAGGGTGGAGTTTAATATACTAAACAATCGTACCAAAGAGAATTTTCATAGACATATCAGGGGGCCTACAATGGCCCATAATAGGTTCCATTAGGTACCCGCTTTAAAGTTCTTTAACCTTGATATTCGCGGCAGCAGTGTGTGAGGCATAGCGTGGTTGGAAGCGCGACGGGCTAGTAAGCAAAGGGTCGGGGATCGATACTAGCCGAGGATTAATTTTTAAAACTGTGACACCGGTCAAGTGTTAATTTTTACTTACTTATTCTATAATATTTTTTTGATATCTTTTTTAATATTTTTACGTGAATGAAGTGTTCAATATATAAAAACTATTATTTTTCTTTGGGAAAGAGCGATTATTGGCTAAAGAACGGATAAATTTCGGCTCCAAAGACTCGCATACGAATCACCCCGTATCTTTCTTTAATATCAACTTATAATTTTCAAACTCGGCAAGAGGGTGGAGTTTAATATACTAAACAATCGTACCAAAGAGAATTTTTATAGACATATCAGGGGGCCTACAATGGCCTATAATAGGTTCCATTAGGTACCCGCTTTAAAGTTCTTTAACCTTGATATTCGCGGCAGCAGTGTGTGAGGCATAGCGTGGTTGGAAGCGCGACTGGCTAGTAAGCAAAGGGTCGGGGATCGATACTAGCCGAGGATTAATTTTGAAAACTGCGATACCGGTCAAGGGTTAATTTTTATTTATTTATTCAATAATATTTTTTTGATATCTTTTTCAATATTTTTACGTGAATGAAGTGTTCAATATATAAAAACTATTATTTTTCTTTGGGAAAGAGCGAATATTTGCTAAAAAACGGATAAATTTCGGCTCCGAAGTCTCGCATACGAATCACCCCTTATCTTCCTTTAATATTAACTTATAATTTTCAAACTGCGCAAGAGGGTGGAGTTTAATATACTAAACAATCGTACCAAAGAGAATTTTTATAGACATATCAGGGGGCCTACAATGGCCCATAATAGGTTCCATTAGGTACCCGCTTTAAAGTTCTTTAACCTTGATATTCGCGGCAGCAGTGTGTGAGGCATAGCGTGGTTGGAATCGCGACGGGCTAGTAAGCAAAGGGGCGGGGATCGATACTAGCCGAGGATTAACTTTTAAAACTGCGACACCGGTCAAGGGTTAATTTTTACTTACTTATTCTATAATATTTTTTTGATATCTTTCTTAATATTTTTACGTGAATGAAGTGTTCAATATATAAAAACTATTATTTTTCTTTGGGAAAGAGCGAATATTTGCTAAAAAACGGATAAATTTCGGCTCCGAAGACTCGCATACGAATCACCCCGTATCTTCCTTTATTATTAACTTATAATTTTCAAACTCGACAAGAGGGTGGAGTTTAATATACTAAACAATCATACCGAAGAGAATTTTTATAGACATATCAGGGGGCCTACAATGGCCTATAATAGGTTCCATTAGGTACCCGCTTTAAAGTTCTTTAAGCTTGATATTCGCGGCAGCAGTGTGTGAGGCATAGCGTGGTTGGAAGTGCGACGGGCTAGTAAGCAAAGGGTCGGGGATCGATACTAGCCGAGGAATAGTTTTTAAAACTGCGATACCGGTCAAGGGTTAATTTTTATTTATTTATTCTATAATATTTTTTTGATATCTTTTTCAATATTTTTACGTGAATGAAGTGTTCAATATATAAAAACTATTATTTTTCTTTCGGAAAGATCGAATATTGGCAAAAAAACGGATAAATTTCGGCTCCGAAGACTCGCATACGAATCACCCCGTACCTTCCTTTAATATTAACTTATAATGTTCAAACTCGGCAAGAGGGTGGAGTTTAATATACTAAACAATCGTACCGAAGAGAATTTTTATAGACATATCAGGGGGCCGACAATGGCCTATAATAGGTTCCATTAGGTACCCGCTTTAAAGTTCCTTAAGCTTGATATTCGCGGCAGCAGTGTGTGAGGCATAGCGTGGTTGGAAGCACGACGGGCTAGAAAGCAAAGGGTCGGGAGATCGATACTAGCCGAGGATTAATTTTTAAAACTGCGATACCGGTTAAGGGTTAATTTTTATTTATTTATTCTATAATATTTTTTTGATATCTTTTTCAATGTTTTTACGTGAATGAAGTGTTCAATATATAAAAACTATTATTTTTCTTTGGGAAAGAGCGAATATTGGCTGAAAAACGGATATATTTCGGCTCCGAAGTCTCGCATACGAATCACCCCGTAACTTTCTTTAATATTAACTTATAATTTTCAAACTCGGCAAGAGGGTGGAGTTTAATATACTAAACAATCGAACTAAAGGGAATTTTTATAGACATATCAGGGGGCCTACAATGGCCTATAATAGGTTCCATTAGGTACCCGCTTTAAATATCTTTAACCTTGATATTCGCGGCAGCAGTGTGTGAGGCATAGCGTGGTTGGAAGCGCGACGGGCTAGTAAGCAAAGGGTCGGGGATCGATACTAGCCGAGGATTAATTTTTAAAACTGCGATACCGGTCAAGGGTTAATTTTTATTTATTTATTCTATAATATTTTTTTGATATCTTTTTCAATATTTTTACGTGAATGAAGTGTTCAATGTATAAAAACTATTATTTTTCTTTGGGAAAGAGCGAATATTTGCTAAAAAACGGATAAATTTCGGCTCCGAAGACTCGCATACGAATCACCCCGTATCTTCCTTTAATATTAACTCATAATTTTCAAACTCGGCAAGAGGGTAGAGTTTAATATACTAAACAATCGTTCCAAAGATAATTTTTTAGACATATCAGGGGGCCTACAATGGCCCAAAATAGGTTCCATTAGGTACCCGCTTTTAAGTTCTTTAACCTTGATATTCGCGGCAGCAGTGTGTGAGGCATAGCGTGGTTGGAAGCGCGACGGGCTAGTAAGCAAAGGGTCGGGGATCGATACTAGCCGAGGATTAATTTTTAAAACTGCGACACCGGTCAAGGGTTAATTTTTACTTACTTATTCTATAATATTTTTTTGATATCTTTTTTAATATTTTTACGTGAATGAAGAGTTCAATACATAAAAACTATTATTTTTCTTTGGGAAAGAGCGAATATTTGCTAAAAAACGGATAAATTTCGGCTCCGAAGACTCGCATACGAATCACCCCGTATCTTCCTTTATTATTAACTTATAATTTTCAATCTCGGCAAGAGGGTGGAGTTTAATATACTAAACAATCATACCGAAGAGAATTTTTATAGACATATCAGGGGGCCTACAATGGCCTATAATAGGTTCCATTAGGTACCCGCTTTAAAGTTCTTTAAGCTTGATATTCGCGGCAGCAGTGTGTGAGGCATAGCGTGGTTGGAAGCACGACGGGCTAGAAAGCAAAGGGTCGGGAGATCGATAATAGCCGAGGATTAATTTTTAAAACTGCGATACCGGTTAAGGGTTAATTTTTATTTATTTATTCTATAATATTTTTTTGATATCTTTTTCAATGTTTTTACGTGAATGAAGTGTTCAATATATAAAAACTATTATTTTTCTGTGGGAAAGAGCGAATATTGGCTGAAAAACGGATATATTTCGGCTCCGAAGTCTCGCATACGAATCACCCCGTAACTTTCTTTAATATTAACTTATAATTTTCAAACTCGGCAAGAGGGTGGAGTTTAATATACTAAACAATCGAACCAAAGAGAATTTTTATAGACATATCAGGGGGCCTACAATGGCCTATAATAGGTTCCATTAGGTACCCGCTTTAAATTTATTTAACCTTGATATTCGCGGCAGCAGTGTGTGAGGCATAGCGTGGTTGGAAGCGCGACGATCTAGTAAGCAATGGGTCGGGGATCTATACTAGCCGAGGATTAATTTTTAAAACTGCGATTCCGGTCAAGGGTTAATTTTTATTTATTTATTCTATAATATTTTTTTGATATCTTTTTCAATATTTTTACGTGAATGAAGTGTTCAATCTATAAAAACTATTATTTTTCTTTGGGAAAGAGCGAATATTTGCTAAAAAACGGATAAATTTCGGCTCCGAAGACTCGCATACGAATCACCCCGTATCTTCCTTTAATATTAACTCATAATTTTCAAACTCGGCAAGAGGGTGGAGTTTAATATACTAAACAATCGTTCCAAAGATAATTTTTTAGACATATCAGGGGGCCTACAATGGCCCAAAATAGGTTCCATTAGGTACCCGCTTTAAAGTTTTTTAACCTTGATATTCGCGGCAGCAGTGTGTGAGGCATAGCGTGGTTGGAAGCGCGACGGGCTAGTAAGCAAAGGGTCGGGGATCGATACTAGCCGAGGATTAATTTTTAAAACTGCGACACCGGTCAAGGGTTAATTTTTACTTACTTATTCTATAATATTTATTTGATATCTTTTTTAATATTTTTACGTGAATGAAGTGTTCAATATATAAAAACTATTATTTTTCTTTGGGAAAGAGCGAATATTTGCTAAAAAACGGATAAATTTCGGCTCCGAAGACTCGCATACGAATCACCCCGTATCTTCCTTTAATATTAACTTATAATTTTCAAACTCGGCAAGAGGGTGGAGTTTAATATACTAAACAATCATACCGAAGAGAATTTTTATAGACATATCAGGGGGCCTACAATGGCCTATAATAGGTTCCATTAGGTACCCGCTTTAAATTTCTTTAACCTTGATATTCGCGGCAGCAGTGTGTGAGGCATAGCGTGGTTGGAAGCGCGACTGGCTAGTAAGCAAAGGGTCGGGGATCGATACTAGCCGAGGATTAATTTTGAAAACTGCGATACCGGTGAAGGGTTAATTTTTATTTATTTATTCTATAATATTATTTTGATATCTTTTTCAATATTTTTACGTGAATGAAGTGTTCAATATATAAAAACTATTATTTTTTTTTCGGAAAGATCGAATATTGGCAAAAAAACGGATAAATTTCGGCTCCGAAGACTCGCATACGAATCACCCCGTACCTTCCTTTAATATTAACTTATAATGTTCAAACTCGGCAAGAGGGTGGAGTTTAATATACTAAACAATCGTACCGAAGAGAATTTTTATAGACATATCAGGGGGCCGACAATGGTCTATAATAGGTTCCATTAGGTACCCGCTTTAAAGTTCCTTAAGCTTGATATTCGCGGCAGCAGTGTGTGAGGCATAGCGTGGTTGGAAGCACGACGGGCTAGAAAGCAAAGGGTCGGGAGATCGATACTAGCCGAGGATTAATTTTTAAAACTGCGATACCGGTCAAGGGTTAATTTTTATTTATTTATTCTATAATATTTTTTTGATATCTTTTTCAATGTTTTTACGTGAATGAAGTGTTCAATATATAAAAACTATTACTTTTCTTTGGGAAAGAGCGAATATTTGCTAAAAAACGGATAAATTTCGGCTCCGAAGACTCGCATACGAATCACCCCGTATCTTTCTTTTATATTAACTTATAATTTTCAAACTCGGCAAGAGGGTGGAGTTTAATATACTAAACAATCGTACCAAAGAGAATTTTTATAGACATATCAGGGGCTCTACAATGGCCTATAATAAGTTCCATTAGGTACCCGCTTTAAATTTCTTTAAGCTTGATATTCGCTGCAGCAGTGTGTGAGGCATAGCGTGGTTGGAAGCGCGACGGGCTAGTAAGCAAAGGTTCTGGAGATCGATATTGGCCGAAGATTAATTTTTAAAACTGCGATACCGGTCAAGGGTTAATTTTTATTTATTTATTCTATAATATTTTTTTGATATGTTTTTCAATATTTTTACGTGAATGAAGTGTTCAATATATAAAAATTATTATTTTCCTTTGGGAAAGAGCGAATATTTGCTAAAAAACGGATAAATTTCGGCTCCGAAGACTCGCATACGAATCACCCCGTATCTTCCTTTAATATTAACTTATAATTTTCAAACTCTGCAAGAGGGTGGAGTTTAATATACTAAACAATCATACCGAAGAGAATTTTTATAGACATATCAGGGGGCCTACAATGGCCTATAATAGGTTCCATTAGGTACCCGCTTTAAATTTCTTTAACCTTGATATTCGCGGCAGCAGTGTGTGAGGCATAGCGTGGTTGGAAGCGCGACTGGCTAGTAAGCAAAGGGTCGGGGATCGATACTAGCCGAGGATTAATTTTTAAAACTGCGATACCGGTCAAGGGTTAATTTTTATTTATTTATTCTATAATATTTTTTTGATATCTTTTTCAATGTTTTTACGTGAATGAAGTGTTCAATATATAAAAACTATTATTTTTCTTTGGGAAAGAGCGAATATTTGCTAAAAAACGGATAAATTTCGGCTCCGAAGACTCGCATACGAATCACCCCGTATCTTCCTTTAATATTAACTTATAATTTTCAAACTCGGCAAGAGGGTGGAGTTTAATATACTAAACAATCGTACCGAAGAGAATTTTTATAGACATATCAGGGGGCCGACAATGGCCTATAATAGGTTCCATTAGGTACCCGCTTTAAAGTTCCTTAAGCTTGATATTCGCGGCAGCAGTGTGTGAGGCATAGCGTGGTTGGAAGCACGACGGGCTAGAAAGCAAAGGGTCGGGAGATCGATACTAGCCGAGGATTAATTTTTAAAACTGCGATACCGGTCAAGGGTTAATTTTTATTTATTTATTCTATAATATTTTTTTGATATCTTTTTCAATGTTTTTACGTGAATGAAGTGTTCAATATATAAAAACTATTATTTTTCTTTGGGAAAGAGCGAATATTTGCTAAAAAACGGATAAATTTCGGCTCCAGAGACTCGCATACGAATCACCCCGTATCTTCCTTTAATATTAACTCATAATTTTCAAACTCGGCAAGAGGGTGGAGTTTAATATACTAAACAATCGTACCAAAGAGAATTTTTATAGACATATCAGGGGGCCTACAATGGCCCATAATAGGTTCCATTAGGTACCCGCTTTAAAGTTCTTTAAGCTTGATATTCGCGGCAGCAGTGTGTGAGGCATAGCGTGGTTGGAAGCGCGAAGGGCTAGAAAGCAAAGGGTCGGGAGATCGATACTAGCCGAGGATTAATTTTTAAAACTGCGATACCGGTCAAGGGTTAATTTTTATTTATTTATTCTATAATATTTTTTTGATATGTTTTTCAATATTTTTACGTGAATGAAGTGTTCAATATATAAAAATTATTATTTTTCTTTGGAAAATAGCGAATATTGGCTAAAAAACGGATAAATTTCTTCTCCGGAGACTCGCATACGAATCACCCCGTATCTTCCTTTAATATTAACTTATAATTTTCAAACTCGGCAAGAGGGTGGAGTATAATATACTAAACAATCGTACCAAAGAGAATTTTTATAGACATATCAGGGGGCCTACAATGGCCCATAATAGGTTCCATTAGGTACCCGCTTTAAAGTTCTTTAAGCTTGATATTCGCGGCAGCAGTGTGTGAGGCATAGCGTGGTTGGAAGTGCGACGGGCTAGTAAGCAAAGGGTCGGGGATCGATACTAGCCGAGGAATAGTTTTTAAAACTGCGGTACCGGTCAAGGGTTAATTTTTATTTATTTATTCTATAATATTTTTTTGATATCTTTTTCAATATTTTTACGTGAATGAAGTGTTCAATATATAAAAACTATTATTTTTCTTTGGGAAAGATCGAATATTGGCTGAAAAACGGATAAATTTCGGCTCCGGAGACTCGCATACGAATCACCCCGTATCTTCCTTTAATATTAACTCATAATTTTCAAACTCGGCAAGAGGGTGGAGTTTAATATACTAAACAATCGTACCGAAGAGAATTTTTATAGACATATCAGGGGGCCGACAATGGCCTATAATAGGTTCCATTAGGTACCCGCTTTAAAGTTCTTTAAGCTTGATATTCGCGGCAGCAGTGTGTGAGGCATAGCGTTGTTGGAAGCACGACGGGCTAGTAAGCAAAGGGTCGGGAGATCGATACTGGCCGAGGATTAATTTTTAAAACTGCGATACCGGTAAAGGGTTAATTTTTATTTATTTATTCTATAATATTTTTTTGATATCTTTTTCAATATTTGTTCGTGAATGAAGTGTTCAATATATAAAAATTATTATTTTTCTTTGGGAAAGAGCGAATATTGGCTAAAAAGCGGATAAATTTCGTCTCCGGAGACTCGCATACGAATCACCCCGTATCTTCCTTTAATAATTACTTATAATTTTCAAACTCGGCAAGAGGGTGGAGGTTAATATACTAAACAATCGTACCAAAGAGAATTTTTATAGACATATCAGGGGGCCTGCAATGGCCCATAATAGGTTCCATTAGGTACCCGCTTTAAAGTTCTTTAACCTTGATATTCGCGGCAGCAGTGTGTGAGGCATAGCGTGGTTGGAAGCGCGACGTTCTAGTAAGCAAAGGGTCTGGGGATCGATACTAGCCGAGGATTAATTTTTAAAACTGCGATACCGGTCAAGGGTTAATTTTTATTTATTTATTCTATAATATTTTTTTGATATCTTTTTCAATATTTTTACGTGAATGAAGTGTTCAATATATAAAAATTATTATTTTTATTTTCCAAAGAGCGAATAATTACTAAAAACGGATAAATTTCGGCTCCGAAGACTCGCATACGAATCACCCCGTATCTTCCTTTAATATTAACTTATAATTTTCAAACTCGGCAAGAGATTGGAGTTTAATATACTAAACAATCGTACTAAATGAAATTTTTATAGACAAATTAGGGGCTTACAATGGGTTAAAATGGGTTAAGTTAAGTAACCGCAGGAAAGTTCCTTAAGCTTAATATTAGTAGCAGCAGCGTGTGAGACGTGTTGTCGTTAGTGGCATCCTGGGGCTAGCTAGTTACGAAAGTTGTAGATCTGGGGTCAGGGGTTCGATACCGGTCAAGGGTTAATTTTTAAAACTTTTTCATTTGTTTTTCTTCATATTATTTTTTTAACATCTTTTTTAATTTTTTAACGTAAATAAGGGTTTTTATGTATAAAAATTATTTTTCATTTCTCCCACGGTAAGCCTGGCTGCCAGGGCACTCTAGCGCATGATTTGTCCACGGCTCAGGATATTTTACATCCGCACTGTGGTTGATGCGAATCGGGTGCGGAATTCGTATTAACCAACCATCGCAAGGACTCGATCCCGGGTTGCCGCATTGGGCAGCAATCGCTCTGCACCCTGAGCCACCACGACTCTTTATTGATACATTTCATTTTATAACCGTCATTTAACACCCGACCCAATTTAGGGTTTACGGCTACCGATGTGATGTTCAATTTCGTTGCCTTGTAATTTTGAGCACAACACAGAAAAAAAGGGAACTCCTGGATCAAGTATCTGGAGAAATTTGCCTTCCTGGAGGACTTTTTGATGAAACTAACCCTCATTTGCGTTATATGGAGAGAAAAATCACGGAAATATGCCATGGTTAGCCTGACGGTACGGGGACTTTGACCCATGATCCGTCTGCCTCTGAGGATATTTTACTTCAGCATTGTGATCGGTGCAAGCCAGATTTGGAATTCGTATTGACCAGTAGACGCTGGGATTCGAATCCGGTTAAATCTGATTTAAATGGTTTCTCTCTTGTTTAACCTCAAGTTTAACCAATCTTTAGATAATGCCTTGTAGTTCTGAAATATAAAAATGATTAAGAAGAAAACTTTATTAACGAGGAAGAGTTTTTAGTAATACTGATGAAGCAGGGAGTAAATTAAAAAAAAATCTATAGCTAAAAGAAAAATTAAATAAAAAAACTGTAAGTGTTATATTTTATTCAATAGTTTTAAAAATTGGAAATAACACTATTTCGAAAATGGCGATCTGTATAAAATCATATCTTTTAGTAAAATGCATTACGTTTTCAACTATACGATTTTAATGCGCAATAAAATATTCCGTACTTGTATATAGTTTTGATTTATGTTGGTATTTTTTAAAATCGTAAAGTATTTCGCCTCTTATTTTATTACACTTCAGAATACTAGAAGTAAAAATTCTATGTTACATTTAGTTCAAACTTTTTTAATTGGCGAGTTTTCAATTGGCGACTTTAGTTTGGCAAATTCTAGGAAACCAATACGGAGAAACAATGTAACAACCCTAGAAAATCAAAGCAGTATTCTCTTTCCTCTGATGAATTAAACGCTAATTTTAAGTTGATTGAATAATTTTTTGTTGAAAGGCAAGGATTTGTGTCTTATTTTTGATAAGGTAACTCAGTAAGTTTCCTTTTTTTGCTGCTAAATTTATTATAGATTTCTATAAATGGTATTTCTATTCTTTTAGTTCATTTATATAATTTCGATTGTTTTCATCAATAGTTTTAATTTTAAGGATTTCGATAGTTTTTTTATTTATGTTAAATTGTGTATTTTTATTTATGTTAATAACACATTGTAAATTTCCATCAAATATTCAAATATTACGCACCATGACTTGTTTTAAAATAACGCATCACTATTTATATTCTCCTGATTTTAAAGAAAAACTTTCATTCGAACTTCGGCTGTTTTAAAATCAAACACTACAATTTGTAATCACGTGATTTAACATCGAACATTTCATTTTTTATACCCGCAATTTAAAAGTCAGGCATCACGGTTCATATTCACGCAATTTAACTTTAATAATTGAGCTTTCAGGGATTGAAAAAAAAATTTACATTTTGCCTTTACTTATAATTCAAAAATATATTTGTAGCATCTATGCTCAATATTCATGGATTCAGATAATTAAAGAATAACAGTTTAAAAAAATGTTTTTATCATTTTTCTGAAGCTATTATTATTGTTTATTATTACTACTCAAGTATTGTCGGAATCTGTGTCGAAAATTGGAATATCATATATTTTTATGAATTTTATAATATTGTAATAAAATTACAATATCATGAAATTTACAATTACAATATTATTATTACTTCAATTACTTAAAATAATTTGGTTTAATACTTCAACTGATGAAAATATTTTCATTCATTTATTTCATTTGTACTTTTATTTTTATAAAATTTCTCAAACTAAGATTAAAAATATATAAATTTCTCATTTATAAAAATTATAATTAGAATTTACAATTGTCTATTAGCAGAAGTTGAGCACATTCAATGATTATCTATGTCCCCTGCGTAAACCCCTATTCCCTTTAATATTTCGGGTACTTTTTCCTGAAGCCCCAATCACCCCTCTTAAATATTGATGGTGAATTTTTATATTCAAATTTCTCTATTTTTTAAAATAATTTGTGATAGATATCAGTTGAAATAATATTCATTTACTTAAAAGATTAAAATGTATTTTCGTTTAATTTCCGACATAATTTATTTTAGAAGAATGCTATTTTATAATTTAGCTAATATCAATCTTTGACTCTAAATTTATTTTATTTTGATCCTTTCAAAATTCTATTTCTACAGTCTTCCTTTATAATACACATTTTAAAATTATTGAATTGATAAATTTAATAACAGTTTATTTAATTTACCTAATTTAAAACGTTATGCAACTGCGTAAATTATTCCAGAAACTGGAAATCGCTGTTGTGATTAAAGATATAATTTTACTGAGACAAAATGCCATTTCTGCTGAGACTTTTTTTATTTGCTGTATCGTCCCTGAATTGTGTATTCTTTTCTGAATTCATTTTTGACGAGGATTCCAGAAAAAAGAAACGTTAAGGGTGATCTTTACAAAACACCGCAAAAGGTTCTGTGTATTCCTTTACTGTTAGTTTCGAGTTTTTTTAAAATATGATTAAAAATGTAATTTGTTTTGAATAGCTGGTAGGTGGAATATCCCTGATCATGATACAATATCTAAAATTAAAAACTTTTCTTTTAAAACAAACTAAACTTAACGTAAACTGTGTATGCATTTAAAGTAAGGCAACAAATTACTTTAAATGCGTAACTACATTTGTCAATAAAAAAGATAACATATATATTTATTTATAAAAACAGTTTTGCATAGAATTATGTTCTTTAAAAAGTGTAGCGTGTGAGGTAAGAAAGGTTTCGAAATAAAACATATTAAAACACTAACTTTAATAAATATTACTCTTTTTCCACAAAAAATACTTATAAGTTATTTCTATTTATTCTGAGTTATTTCTATAAGTTATCGATTTCATTGAAAGGAAAAACAAACAATTTAAGCATTCAATAAATAATTTAACTCTTATTATTTAAAGAAAACAAAACTTTAGCAAAACACAGGTCGAGTAAAAAGTTTTTGAAAACGTTATGTAAATATTGCGAAAGTTGAATTGTGAATTTTAAAAAGAATTTCTTGTTTTAAGATAAGATTCCATCCGTTTAAAATTAGGTTTGGCGAGATGTATGAAACTTCGAATTTAAAAATGAACTTTTTAATCCTCTTCCTCGCAACTACGATTGTAAACCAGAAGAGAGGAAGGGGGAAGGAGGTAGGCGACAGTTACACTGCGTCACTGACTCCCAGCCAATCGAAATCCCGCAAAGAGCTTAATTTGCATCTTCCTTCTTTCTTACATCTCTTAGATGCTCCGTATCCCGAAAAAAAAAGTTTTTTTCTGAAGTTCTGTTAGTGTAGTAGTTTTTAAATCTTGCATTTGAATGTAAGTAATATTTAATTTTTTATTTCATGTTTTGTAAAGTTTTTATCGTGTTTTGTGGCTTTAATGAATTTAAATATTTTAATAATTTTCAAATTCCTTTCTCTTGTTCTGAATTTTGTTTTTTTAAATCTTAAAACATATTTTTTATACAATAGCGGCATTTGTTCGATCGCGTTACAGCATTGAAATATGTATCTCAAATATTTAAATTTTTGTTTGTTCCTAACTATGTATTTTTTATAATTTTTTCTAAGAATTGTGAAGAATAAATGTATTTTATGTCGAAAATTAATATAGAAATTTCGTTTAGGTATTTCTAAGAACTAATTATACTTAGAGTTTATAAATATATTCTCATTTTTATCCGATCTGGCTTTGTTTAGCAGTTTAATGTTTTTCATTCATCGTATTTTTTGATGTTTTTGAAACTTAACCAAGAATATTTGATTCTTCATTTTAGAACTTTATTTTTTTCCTTCTTATGAAACTTAACATATCTACTGTAAAAAAATAATGAATTTTCTAAAATTTTCATCAAAGAAACTATACACAATTTCGTTTTTCATGTTTTATCTTTACAATATATTATTGTAATTATTTCTGAAAATTTTGGCATTTGTGTTAATGTTTTAGGGATGATAATTTGCTCTATTTTATGGGTTGGCTTTTTCCAGGGGTATTAAAACTGTTTTCATTTATAATTCTTACTTTAGTAAATTGATTTAATGTTATTTTAACGTTACGATATAGCTATGACTTTATAAAGTTTTTTTAATTCTTTTATTGCGAGATATTTTGTGTTTTCTTCATCTGCTTCCAGGTGACAGGAAAGCAGAAAATGTCTATTTGTATTTTTGCACATCTTATTTGGTATGACAGCCTAAGGTGGGCCAAGGACTTCAGTTGAAGATTCCGCTAGGACAATTTATTCTTTGACCTGGAGTGCAAGTCTTTTTCCCCCATCCCTCTAAAATCTGATTCCTCATATTTGGGCCATCATCGTTGTGGTCATTTTCTCATGTATTTAAGTATATAATTTTCATTAAAAAAAGCTGTTCCCTTTAAATAAGTTGTATTTTCCCTCATATATTTTGTGTTTGGTTTAAATACACATTGAAAAATCAACATTGAACTGATATGTTATGTTTCATTTGTAAATAAGTGTTGGTATTTTTTAGGAATTAACGGTCTTTTGCTGTAACTTGCTGTGTGGCCTGACGGAACTGTATATAGTGTAAGATGGAAACCCACAAAGGTGCGTGATGGAAACTCACAAAGGTGCGTGATGGAAACCCACAAAGGTGCGTGATGGAAACTCGCAAAGGTGCGTGATGGAAACTCGCAAAGGTGCGTGATGGAAACTCGCAAAGGTGCGTGATGGAAACTCGCAAAGGTGCGTGATGGAAACTCGCAAAGGTGCGCGATGGAAACTTGCAAAGGTGCGCGATGGAAACTTGCAAAGGTGCGTGATATAACGCATTAAGGTGCGTGATAAATCTCACAACACTCAAAAGCACTCAACGAAACTCTAATAGGTGCTCCACGAAACTCTAATAGGAGCTCCACGAAACTCTAAAAGGGGCTCCACGAAACTCTAATAGGAGCTCCACGAAACTCTAAAAGGGGCTCCACGAAACTCTAATAGGAGCTCCACGAAACTCTAAAAGGGGCTCCACGAAACTCTAATAGGAGCTCCACGAAACTCTAAAAGAGGCTCCACGAAACTCTAAAAGGGGCTCCACGAAACTCTAAAAGGGGCTCCACGAAACTCTAAAAGGGGCTCCACGAAACTCTAAAAGGGGCTCCACGAAACTCTAATAGGAGCTCCACGAAACTCTAAAAGGGGCTCCACGAAACTCTAAAAGGGGCTCCACGAAACTCTAAAAGGGGCTCCACGAAACTCTAATAGGAGCTCCACGAAACTCTAAAAGAGGCTCCACGAAACTCTAAAAGGGGCTCCACGAAACTCTAATAGGAGCTCCACGAAACTCTAATAGGAGCTCCACGAAACTCTAAAAGGGGCTCCACGAAACTCTAAAAGGGGCTCCACGAAACTCTAAAAGGGGCTCCACGAAACTCTAAAAGGGGCTCCACGAAACTCTCAACGATGCCTCTACGGCGACAGAGATCAGTTAACTAAGCACTCTGGGTAAGTACTCGTTGTATTCTGATTTTTATGATCCTTTTTATCAAATTTAATTTTTTCAACACATGGTGATAAAGTAACACCACAGTAAAATAAATGCTTAAAAGTGTCTTCAAAATGATCAAGTTTTGTGTAACTTTATCGTTCTTTTATCTTACGAGCTTTTATGACTGAATTATTCGTTTAATCTTGAGTTTGTAAACATTTTTTCCATCAAATTAAAAATTTCAAACTCGTGTTGCCCTATTGAAAGAAATTGTTTCGCTTTCAAACAGGAAGAAATGTTCATTTTATACTGAAATCAATTAATTATGGCGCTATAAATTCTTTAACACTAACATTAATGTGAAAAAATGCAGAACTTATTCATATAAATTTACCAGAAGAGGGTCGAGGAGGATAAGGCTCTTTTTTTTAATTCATTAAATATTTAGAAATTAAATTTTTATTAGTGCGTCAAATAGAGATCACTCCTTTCTATTTTGGTTTTTGAGCCGCGATGGCTCAGGGGATAGAGCGTTCGCCGTCCAATGAGGCGAACCGGGTTAGAATCCCAGTCGATACGAATTCCGCATCCGGTTTGCGCCGACTACAGTGCTGACGTGTTATATCCTCAGTAGAAGAAGGATCATGGGTTTCAGTCCCCTTGCCGTCAGGTTAACCGTGGGAAGTTTTCGTGGTTTTCCTTTCAATGTAACGCAAAAGTGGATTATCTCCGCCAAAAAGTCCTCCACGATGGCAAATTTCTCCCAATACTCGATCCAGGATTTCCCTTGTCTTCTGAATTGGGTTCAAAATGACAAGGCTACTGAGTTGAACATTAGTAGTCGTAAACCCACATAATTGGGTCGGCTGTTCAACGACGGTTATAAAATATGAAATATTACTTCAAGTTCGAGCAATTTAAGTAATCTAAAACTTTTTGTTTTTCATCGAATTAGTTTTATTTCTATCATTTTTTTTTCCTTTCACTACTTGTTGTGAATTTTGTTCGTTTAAATGTTAAACTATATTTTATGCTATTGGGACAAATTTTTTAAGTACGTGATAAAATGGAATTAGGTGTCTCGAATCTTTTAGTTATTGTTTATTTCAAAGAATTGGCTTTTTCAATGTTTTCCAATAATTTAAAGGATAAATGCATTTTATGACGAACATTAATACGCAAAATTTATTAAGGGATTTATTTTTAAAACTAATTATACATCCGAAATATAGTATATAAGTAAATTCTCAGTTTTTTCCGATGAGCCTTTGTTTAGAGTTTTAATAATTTTCCTTCATCCTAATTTAAAATGTTTATGAAATTTATTAAACTTTAGAGGTTTCAAAGTGTAGATCCTCTAATCACTAAGTATATTATGAGGACTCCAATGTGTGAAAAGAGCAAGGATGACGATTCTAAAACTTAACATAAATTTATTGAAACTTAACAAGTTTGTGCGACTGCTCGCTGACTCTCTGGAATGAATATAAAAATCCCTCAGGGTAGGCTGAAGAGGCACAATTTGGGGGTTTGATCTAAAAATAGATTTTCTAGAAGGGAATAGAATATTTGTCTTTCAATTTTGGAATTAAGTTTTTTTCTTCTTATTTTGGAACTTCGGGGATTTTTTTTTTTTTTACCCTAAGCTCGTGATGTTTGAATTCAGCTTAGTTCACTGATTCAATTTTTTTACTGTTTTAAATTAGAATTACTGTTTCCTTATTCAAATTGATTCACTATTTAATTCAGATATTGATATATGAGTAGTTAGCTCAACTACAAAATTAAAAAAAAGAAAAGGAAGTCTTCTTTGACGGAAAGTAAGAAATGCAGAAAATGTGGTATCAAAATACATTACAAAACATGTTCATTTAAAATGTATAAAATTAAGAAAATAAAATTAAACATTTTTAAAACTCAGAAATTACTTTAAAACACGTTATTAGTGTAATGCTACTCAGAATATACAAATTCTTCTCATTTGGTCACTTTTCACTCACGACTCCCAATCCCACTAAAGTCTTTTATTTTACTAGTTTTCTTATGCATTTTTTTAATCAGATGTAGTTTCTGTCACCGTATGAATTCCTTACATTAAATATGTGATAAAAAAAATTGATATGAGCAGTAAAGCCATTTCTGGCTCTAAATCATTTATTCAATCAAACTAAACCTTTTGTTTATTAAGTTAGACATACTTTCCAGCATTGTTTAACTTTGTTCGCATGATAATATGAATATATGTTCGACATTTCTTCTTGAGTTTTTAAACTGAGCATTCGCAAAAGCTTCAAGTATTGCAAAAGCATACCAAAGTCAAAATTCTTGATGGTCCCTTCAAAAAATATTGATGGTCTGGGCGATTCATGATGGTCCAACATCCTTTAATGGTCATCCAATATTTTTCATTACGTGATCAGGGTTTTTGATAAGCCAACAAACTTCCATCATTCAATGACGGCTACTTTAATACTATGATGGTTAACCATCAAAAGAAGTTTGACACTCATGGACCAACAATCCGTTATGGTTCATGATGGTTCTAATTATGCCTTTTCATGATGGTTAAATGGGAATTCTTGTTACTTTTCAGGAATATACCATCAAAACATTTTGGGTCTTTATATTGGACCATCATAAATCAATCCGAATGCCAACATTGGGATGTTCATGATCGCTCCATCATTTTATTTTTTAAGACACTATGATGGAAATACGTGACTGTTCAAGATGAACAAACCATCAAAACAAGTTACTATTTTTATGTTGGACCATCATAAATCAATCCGAAATCCTACATTGATGGTTACTTATGTTGGTTACTATCAAACAATATAAGGGTTCATAATGGAATTATTGATGGTTACCATCAAGATTATGTTGGTGAATCAATGGAAAAACATTAGAAATTTTGATTTGGGTATGTAAAAATCCAATCACTAGATCAAGAGTTATTTAGGGTGTTCTATTTTTCGTACTGTACTTACTTTGTCAGTTGAATGTCCTAGATTGCCTTATTTATTTGTGTTCTTACTATAAATGTATTGCAATTGTGCCCCCCCCCCCCTTTGAACGTAAAAATAATCAAGCATCTTCGCCCAATGTTTAAACAAAAGTTATAACTATTAATGATTCATCTGTAAATATCTCTTCCTACTCAAGATTACAGTCTTGTGGTTTAGTAATTAAATTTACGACTTCTAAAAAATTCCATAATCTGTTTAAAAAGTAATTTTTTTAGTTATGAGGTTTTGAGCTATGAAATTTTGCTGTACGCAGCTAATCTACGATAATTTTTTACTTCTTAAGCAATAAATAAAAATCAAAAAAAATCAAAATAGCAAAGAAATATCACATCCCCCTCTTTCCAACAAACTATTCTGAAACCTAACCTTTTTTCCTTAAAGAAAAAAAAAACGAACTCAAATATTAAAAGCTGTGAGCAAAAACCTTAAGTATTTCAAATGCTTAATATAAAAATACAATATTGGCTAGTTTGAGTAATCAATTTAATTTTATCACTTTTTTAATAAAGTATCAGATTTCAGTATGAAATACTTTTTGGTTTAGTACCTTAACTTTTTAAATTGAATATTATACTCTCGCTTAATTTTATTAATATCATGTACTCTTATAAAATTAAGTATAATGCACCTCAAAATTTCACTATTTTGAATTTTGTAAACGCTAAATTTATATTGTAATCATTTTAGCGTTATTGTAGGTAACTGTATCCTTCCTTTCGTGTTCAAAACACTTTATATTTTAATAAAAAAATTTTTTGTCTTTATTCAACTTTCGAATAAAAGTTAAAACTCTTCCATGAATAATTTTTTTTAAAAATTTTTAAGAAAATTTTGAAAATAAGGAATAAATATTAAGCGTGAGCGTTACTCGTATCCTTACCCACTTATAAGGGAAAATAAGCAAATCACTAACCCCCTTCCACTGTTAGGTGCTTACGTATTATTTTAACTGCCTCGTATCTACCCTATTACGCCGTTGAGCTGTTTTTCGTAAAAAAATATCAAAATATTTCATACACTTCAGTGTATGAAAAATATTTATTAATTTTTGCATCTAGCATTTGCATTTATATTTTTCAAAACATTTAAATTGTTTGTTTACTTACTTATTTATTTTATTATTATGCTAATGAGAATTAAAGTAAGGATTAAAACGCGGATATATTTTTTTATAAAAAAAATTATGTTACTATATACGTTTTTATATGTAAGTATATTGAATTGGTTTTGAAACTAAACTTGAAATTAAGGATGTGAAAAACCGATATGCCCTTTGAAAAATTCCATCTTCTGCTTATGCTCACCAGATATACTTGTCAGTAATTCTATCCAGATATTAATCGTTTGTATGAATTTAGTCGGGATACCTCAAAAAAGTATGCGCTAAATAGACAAGTATTTATCTCTAAACATTGTTTACTACGTTTTTAATAAATCGCTTTCATTTGCTTAAGTCTGGAATTTTGAAAATTTCGACCTTTTACTGACGAGCTAGAACACTCGAACTTTAACAGAAATTTTTTGCTGAATGATAGTTGATGATAGATTATTTATTGCTGAATAATAGATTATTTTTCTAATTGCTAAAAGCAGCTTTTAAATTCAATCGAAATATTGACATCGTACCGATTAGCTGGAATTTCAACTTTGTAACAAAATTGACAAGTGTGCATGCGTTAAAAAATCCAAACAACAAGCAAATGTCACCTTAATTTTATTGCTATATTATCAAAAAATATATATGCAGGGTATCTGCACACTTGGAAAGTCATGAAAAGTCATGGATTTCGGTATTGAACAAAACTTGTCATGAAATGTCATGATTTTAAATATATTTTTTCTTCACATCATGAAAAGTGATGGGCTTAGGTCGCCGAAAAATCCAATTTTTAAAATTAAATTTACCCCCTCCCAACTTCACAAGAGTTCCGATGTTCCAAATCTAAATTTGTAGCATCCCCTCTGCAGAGGATCAAAATTGTGATGGCATGTCTTCGGATCATCCTCAGGGATGTTTCCCAGACCGTCGCCAATAGCCCATTGTGCAGCTCTAGTGCGACATAAATGAACTACAATAATAACAACTAAATTTGTAGCAAAATCCCAATTCATAAAAAACTTTTTATATTCTATTAAAATATAAAGTGTTTTTTATCCTGTTCTTTAAAAATTATGGCGTTCTTTCAAAAAATTGAGGAAAGAACATTATTTGTTGAGCGAATTATCTTTTAAACTGCTGTGATTTCAGATTTTTTTTATTTATTATTTATTTTTTATTTTATCAATTTAAAATTCTAGTTTAGGCGTTTTATATTACACTTACTTTAAAGAGGAAGTAAAACAGCTTTAAATAGCAACATTTATTTGAACAGTATTTAGTTATTTGCATTTGTATTTTTTTCCAACTATTTTATTGCTTCAACTCTTTCTTTACTCCGTTTTTTAAGTTTAAAATCAATAAATATGAAGATACACAGTATAACAGTTTTGGTTATAATGTTATTATAAATGCTTTTTGAAATTTATTGTTGTGTTTTGTGGAAAAAGTAGTAACTTTGGTAAGTCATGAAAATTTTTTTGATTTATTCATGGAAAGTCATGAAAAGTCACGGATTTAAAAATCTAAAATGTAGCAGATACCCTGCTTATATAATCGACCACTTTTCGCTTGGCAAGAGTTCTCAAATTTGAAATGGTTCTCTGAGCTTGGCTACAACAAGTAGCTATCGTTTTTTTTTTCTTCTTAAATATTGTATGCTGCCATTTATCTCCATTTTTATCCCAATCGAAATTTCAACCACTTTATCACGTAAACTTAGTCAATAATAAAAAAGAAAGTATTATAATTGGAAAAGTATTAAATTTCCTTAAAGTTGATTAAAAGAAGAAAGTAATTTCATTTGTAATAAGTGCTTATACCAAAAATCCCCCCCTCCCGTGTTTCAGAATATTGAGCCCTACATTTATCGTTTTGATTAAGGCAAAGATAGAATCGTTTTCTTCTTTCTCTCTACTTCCACCAAAAAAAACTTAATTTTTAAAATTTAAATTTTATTCATGTTAAATTCTCTTTTTTATGTGTCCATGTATAGAGTCACATAAGACAATAAGATTCTTTTACTGTTTGTTCAAAATAAATATTATTTTAATAAATATAAATATTTAACTTTACAAAATGACTTTTATTTACAAGAATTTTAAATACGATGTACTTATTTTTTCATGGAACACGGAAAGTTGCCATCATAAGCGAAAACTAAAGTAAAACAACAAAAATTAAGTGGAAGTGGTTGTAGTTACAGCCAAGTGATATTAACTATAATAACATATTACAATTTCTAACACATAGTATATTTGACGAAAAATGCTGTCTTTATTTTAGAATATAGTTTTTATTGTAGTACTCAAATTTGAAGTAACTAATTTAAAACGTAATTTTTTTTCTTTCTCTTATCTGCTGAATCGATGTTGTTTCCTATCTGACGCATAGAAAATGATCTTTTGACAATTATTTTATAAAATTCAAAAGTGCAAATGAATATAAAAAAACCTTTTAATTTGATGATACAAAGGTTTGACAGTAAAATGAATTTGGCGATTTAAAAACGAAATTTATAGCCTTTCCCTTTAGTATGTGAAGTTCAATTTGGCGATAAAGTAACTAGTACGACGGTGTTTTCATTTTTATTGAGTGGTAACCCGTTCAAAGCAAGTTTTAAGTGAAATAATTGTTCGCCCATTTGTGGTCTAGTAGAATTTTCTTCTTTCTATTTTAAACAAATATTAATCATGGTTAGCGCTTAGTATCTCAATTTCGAGAAGCCTTAAATTTCTTTTTGACGAGATCTGTTTTCTATTCCGAAAAACTTGTTAATTTGATCAAATCATTTTATCTTAAGCAGTAAACAATGTAGCTTGTACTGGAACTAAGAGTCATTTTGCTATCTGAACTAATTTTTTCGTAAGTTTCATTTATTCTTCTAATCTCACAAATTTAAGAAGTGTTTAATTGCCTATGTTTAGAAACGCTATTTCAATATTTTTGCATCGTAATACCAAAATATTTTGTGTACTTAACTGTTTAAACATTTTAAATTTAACCCGAAATATAGACCAATATTACCTCGTTAAATGTTTCAGTTTCCTTTATTACTGAAAAATAAAGAAATTAAAGAATCGATTTCAATAATGTAATGTAATCTTGCTTGAATTGTTGAGACAGAAGAAAGTTTCTGCTTGCTTCTGTATAGTTTCTGCTCTGTTTACTTATGCTTATTTGGCAGTGAAACTAATAAGGAAATGTACCGAATTAAAAGAAATGCATACAATTACATTTTCAATTTACATCTAAATTTAATTTAATGCTAAAAATTCAATTTTTTTAATGTATTTTAACTAGGATTTAAAATCTGAGTGTAAGTTATACATTTTATAGACAAGTATGCGATTTTGTAAGTCGAAATATCTAAAATTTAACAAGGGTATATAAAAAAAAATAGTAATACTTTTAAATTAATTTCTCAATTTTTTTTATACTGGGGATTTTTTTTAACATTATTCACTTCGCGCAAACATTTTTATCATACTATTTTTATCACGATTAATGAAATAAACAAATTGAAATTTTTTTCGTTAAAAATTATCTTGGAGTTAAGAGGAAAATGTGTTACGTTAGAAATGTATCATTTTTAAATAATTGCACTGACTAGATGAATATTATTTTTAACAAGAAAATTTAAGCCTACATAAACCAGCGATCTCTTAAGAAGGTGATTTGATTCATCAAAAAAAAAGATAATTTAATAATATTATAGGCGGAATACAAAACTGTTGTTTTATAAATTAGAATTTAAAAAGTAATAGAATTTTTTAATCGCATAAAATACCTTTTTTTGGGATGCAATTTATTTTTGCTTTTGTTAATTTTGAACTATTCAAAGTGAGCATATTTTGGATAACTTATGTAAAAACATTAATGCAGAATCCAAATTTTTTACATTTCTTAAGAAGTTTAATCTTTATAATAATAATAAAAAAAAACTCAAATTTCGAGATTAAATTTAATTAGTGATTTTTAATTAATCAATAATTTTTTGAGGGAAAAATGAGATGGGGCAACCCACACATCTATGAAAAAAGAATTTTTTTTTCATTTAAAATATTTAGTTGAATATCGACTAATTGTTTCTTGGTAAATTTTTTTTCGTAATCGCATTGGACAAAGTAGTTTGTAAGTGTTTTTTTCTTGATAAACATGTAGTTTTTCACAACCGTCAGTCATATGTATTTTATTTAAATTTTATTTATTTTGTGATTTTGTAATTAAATGTTAAATGTTTTTCATCATAATAAAACATTTGAAAGGACTTATTGAATTCAATGAATATTTTTCTTTTGAGCTGAAGTAATTAGATTCTATACAGCTAATTAAATATTAAATAAACTAAAAATTTTCAGTTTTGCAATCACTTTATTTTACAGCAAAGTCTAATACATGAATTTGTTATTTGCATGCGTACAGTTGGCAAAAAAAAGAGATCACCACGAATAACTTTCGTTCCAATGATCGGATTTTCACGTACTAAGTGTGAATCTTAATGGTTTCTGAGGGTGTACTCAAATATACTAATTAGTTACTGCAAACTATTAAGTTACGAAGTCGGACACAAAAACGTACTTACTCTGAATGAGCATATATTATTTTTCACATATGTGGATTTTTAACCTTCAATATATAGGGGGTAGCCGCGATCTGGGAAATATGGTCTAAATCTCGGAGCCCTTAATGTTAATTTCACTTTTTGCCTTTTTAATCATATTTTTAAAACTAATTAAGCAATTAAAAAAAAGAGTTGCACCCACTCATAAAACTTATTTACCCAAAGATAGTTTCATGAAAAAAAAATGATTTTTGATAATTATTTTTTATTACTTAGTTGCGGATGAAAAAAAATTTGAATTATGAGGTATACATTTTTGATACCATATTAATCTACGTATTTTGCTGTTTCAAAATCTAAAGTTTCAACAGTTTTTATTGAGTAAAATCAGAGAAAAATTTAAATTATTTTTAAAAAAATACTTTGGCCACAGCCAATAAATATTTAAATGAGCGACTAAAATTTAAATCTGGTTAACTTGCGAGAGGAACTTGACTTCAGAACATAGATTAAAATTTCATTCATCATTTTTTCACTAATAACAGATTGTTAATCCTTTTTTTTCCCTTCAAAATACGATGTTTCTTTTTAAGTCGTCTAAACTTTTTATTCGTAATTTAATAAAAAGATTTGAATAAATCATTTTATTGAATAAATATATTTTATTCAACAAATGTTTAGTTTTATGAAAACATGTTTCTGATAGAATGTGATCATACGTCATTAAAATTTTATTTTAAGTTTGTTCATTCAATAATTGACACATTTTCATTAATATATAAATGTATGCATAGATTTAGAATAATATGTTTATCAATTTCTCCAATGTATATTTTATAATTATGAATACGAATACGTAGTCAAAATTTTTAACCATCTTAAAATTTCTCAACATCTTTTATATCGTCTAAATCTTAAAATAAATTTGTTAAATATCTGTCTGCACGTGTTTCGCAGAACTATTTTACGAGCTATTTAATTAAATTTTAACATTTCTCAATCTTATTCTTTACGCTACCACGTATATCATTTTACCATTAATATGCTTATCAATTGTTTTTGTAATTTAGATTACGTTTTCCTTTAAAATAAAATTCTTTTTGAAATTATTGTCAAGTTTTAATTAAAAGGAAACTATGAGTTATTGCCAGCTGAGCTGAGATCTTGTTAAGAAATTAAAAATAGTCTGCTGATCAAAATGTTTCGATGTACAACAGCTGACTAATTACAAAGCATACTTTTTTTTTTCTCGAGAAATGAAGATAAATTATTGATTGTCTTTTGTTAATTATTTGAGTAACGAGAGGTAAATGCGTGTGTGTGCACAGAAAGAAATACAACAGTTTGCTTAGTTTTTTTAAATGAACAAAAAATTATATCCGTGCAATTTTATTTTGACGTTCAAAGTTATTCTTTCTAGCTAACTTTATGAAATTTGCTCTTTTAAAAAAGATAATGTTGAAAAAACTTGCTTAAAAGTTGCAAATATTTTTTGTCAAATTTAGCACAATTCAAAAAATTAATGCCATGTCAGGAAAATGCTCGATATGCCTTGTTTTGTTAAACAGCAAATACTAAAAATTGAAAATTGTAAAAAGATTCCAAAACTGTGCTATTTTCAGAATCATCTCAAACAATTTCTCTTTTTCTAACTTTAGAATTTTCTTAATGCTAAAATAAGACTTATTGAGAGGTTTTTGGATAACAGATTATTTTATAAATGTAATTAACATGTTTAGCAAATAGATTTATAATATATTTTTTCAAATTATAAATACTATAAATGGTTCTTTTATTTCTCCGAAAAAATCAAGAATGTTAAACGTTTCATTTATGCTCAATTTATAGCATAACGTTTCGTATAGCACGTGCATATACGTTTCATTTATGCACGTGACAATTAACCGCAGAATTGAAATCTGTTTGGACGTAACATTTAATTGTTGTAACAGTTAGAAACAAATAAACTTATTAAAATTACTAGAAATTAAACTTATTCTTTAATTTTGTTAAAAGAGTAGGAAAGATGAGGGAAAGAAGTGAAAAGCCCAGTTTACCATAATAATTTATAATTCATACATTTACTCATATAACTTGAGTTATTTAATAAAAAAATGAAGGGCATAATAAAAATTCTATTGAAATATGACATTAAGTATACACTAAAACATATCTAGAATAGATTTTGGATCGATGAATAAAAAATATATTTTCCAAAAATTTCGAATAAGGTTGAGAAGTTGACTTGTTTGAAATAATTGACTTCTAGCTACTTAACTTTGATTCCAGGGGAGAGGGGTCTTTTTATTGCATTCGACTTTTGAAATTTCACTTGTTGACGAAATTGTTTAACAACCTAAAAAATGTTTTATCAGAGCAGCAATCGAAAAATAAATAAATAAAAAAGTAAAATAAATTAAAATAAATTAATAAAAAAATTTAATGTTTTGAATTTTTTACAAAGTTTGATAAATTATATATTACTATGTTTTTTTTCAATCTGAGAGCTATAACTATTATCTTACGTAAAATTCATTTTAATATCGCATTAAATATTATAATTTAATATACTTTGTCATTAAATGAATAACCCAATGAAATGAGAAGATAAAAATTTCATTATCTTCAAGTAATATGAAAATGTAAATAAAAGTAGGTATGTTTTAAGCAAATGTTTAGTTGACATTACAGCATTTGAAGTAAATGTTTAGCTCACTCAGAAGACTGGAGGACTCATTTAGACTAAAGGAACACGGTATGGAAATCCCTTTTCAAGAATACGATAAATTTATTGCTACACATCTTGGGGCTGAATTTAATTTCGATAATGCCCAAATTCTAACCATCCCTGCCACAACAGCAGGCAATTTCTTGATAAATGGGAATCTTGTTTCGTTCATATGAATGTCGATTCTCTTGTTAACCGTCATTAGTTCTCACACAATTTCTGAGGGGAACGTGGAAATGCACTTTGCTATGATTTGCCTTTCTCGGCTACTGCGGTTTTTCTAGTTCTTTTCATTTAATTGTCATTTTCTATTTAACTTTTGGAGCACTGCTGTTTTTCCAGTTTTATTTTCCATTTTTATTTATGTTTTCTCGTACCTACTTCACATTTCTATTTTATATATATCAAGCATAATGGATCTTTCTTGATCACTATTTTGATCAAAACCTTATTCTGGAAAAAACGAGCATTTCTAAATTATTATTTCGACAGGGCTCATGCAGTCCTTAAAACATTTTTAAAAAAAACTGTCGAACCTATATTGAAATAAAAGTTATTTTTAATTTTGAAATTAAAATTTCAAAACTTAAGATTTTTTTACCAGATATTTGAAGTCTTATATTGAAATTATTATTTCACACTGTTGTGAATATAACCGTAATAAAATGCATTTATCTTCGTTAGTTTAGTATTATCTAGTTTAAGTATTATCTAGTTTTGCTGCCACTTAAGGACTTTACTAATTCTGTTTTAAAAGGAGACTATTGTATGAGATGATGGTAAGAAGCGTGAAATAAGTTTGTAATAGAAGGAATAAAGCTAAAAAAATTATAGTAACAATATTTGGTAACTGTTGAACATGTTGAGTGACATTTGAGGATGAATTTACGAAAATCCGTTTCAGAATGCAATCAAACATCAGGGCGCTATTTGCAAATTATCTTTATCTAAAGAAAGCCATTTAACTCACATATTTTGTGGAATGAAACGATTTCTTAAAAAGATGAATTATACAATAATATTAAACATACATTTTTCATTCTTTTTAAAATGTCACGTAACATTCACTAATTTCTTCAATTATAATAAAAAAGAAATATCGCCGTAAAGAAATATAAGAAAAGAAATATATGTTAAACGTTGTGAATATGCATTATAATTTTTTCTAGATATTTCATAATTTTTACGGGATCTTTTTCGAGATTTGCGTTACAACCCTGTATATAATTAAACTAATGCACATTTGGTTTTAATATAAAATCTTCATATTTAAAGAAGTTAAAAACAACTTCAATACAAAGGATGCCTTATAAAAGTTTCATGCGTTCAAATACTAAAATCTTGGAAAATAATAAATAATTTATAAATCAATTCAAATTTTATTTTTAAGGGAGATTAAGACGAAAGCAAACTTAAATTTTTAGGCAGTAATCAATTAAAAACAAGTATGTTGCCTAGTAACTTTAAGATATTTTTCTATGAACATTAAAAAACGCATTTCCGACCTGAGCTTACATAAAAACGAAGAATAGCTTCAGTTTTAATTTCATTCTATTTTTATTCCCTCAGCTTGGTTGCTTAGAAACGGAGTATATCTCTCTTGTCAATTACGAGGCTAGACTAATTCTGCTATGGGGATAATTCTTGGCATCTTTTTGGGACAACGCCAAATATATAAGACTTCATAGCTCCTTAAATTTTGATGCATTTTTTTCAAAATTGTATCCCCCCCCCCTATTTAGAGAGTTGATTCCAAATAGGTAAAAAAAAATGTTTATTCAGAGAAAGTACGTTTTTGTGTCTGATTTCGTAACTTAATTAATAGTTAGAACTAGTTAATTAGCATATTTAAAGTCTCCCCAGAAACCAAGTACGTGACAATCCGAGCATTAAGAACGACAGTTATTCAGGGGGATATCTTCTTTTTCTTCTTTTTTTTGCCGACTGTACTATAAGAATTTTTAGATTGATATTCTTACAAATGCATTAAAAGTAATGCTACATGTTAAACATTTAACATTTTTTTATAAAATAGATTGTAAATTTAATTGCTGCCATTTCAATTTAAGCCTGAAAATGTTTCATTTTGCAATTTAAGCAAATAAAAATTTAATATTAACATTATAAATTGAAAACAAAACTTTTAACTCCGTATGAATAGAAAAGATACAACATTTACTTAATAAATCTTTCTCCATTAATTTAAATCTAAATTAAGATCTGGTACCATGTGTATTTTTTACTGAAATTGGTATAAGAAAATGATACGTACCATCCTTAGTTAACACATGTAGAGTTGCCTACGAAACACAAATTTCATTTTTATCTTCTGCTACTTTTTTAAGAAAATCGACATTTTTAAAAGAGCTATTCAAAGTTTCAAGAAAATCGAGATCGATAATATTTTTAAGAAAAGATTGCTTTATTACAACTTCATATTTTTTTACCTATCTCTGTACTGATTAATTTAACATAAGGAGATCAAAATGTTCTTTACCATACATCAATGTAAGCAAAAACATGCAACTTGATCTTGTAATTTTTAGTTAACTTCGCTGGAAAAACCAAGTTTTGGAGTGGTCTTCGAAATGTGTCTGTGTAAACTTTTTTAGATTTTTGTCGCAAGCTACTCCGCAAGCAAATTATGTCTGTGCTTTTGAGCATCGTATTTGGCACGATAACCTTAGGTTGGCCAAAGCCTTCAGTTGCAGATTCCACCAGGACAACTTATTCTTTGTCCTGGGGTGCAAGTCTTTTACCCTAATATTTGATTCCACACAATCGAGCCATCATTATTTTGATCATCCCCGAAACTCAACGTGTTATTCGTCGTTAGTTTAACTATCAAAATTAATTTCGTTTTGTCTAAATCTTAAGGTTTTTGTGTGTATATTTATGACAGTCCATATTGCTGAAAAAAACAACAACTCTAAAGTGAATCGTAAATTCGAGAATTCAAATTTAACTCGACAGAAAATATAAAATTGCTTATGAGCTACCATTTCTTATTGGTTTGTTTAAATAAGAGATCTGCAAGGGGAAAAAAATTAAAAGAAAGGATTAAAGATTTAGGGTATTTTCAAATTAAATTCAAACGTATGATAGTTTTAATAATTCAAAACGGTATTGTGAATTAAAAAATTTTAAAATAAAATTCCGGAGCAGAACAGCTACCCCTAAAATAGTTCAAGATAATGAGAAAAAATGTTCAGAAATTCTGTTGGTCGGGGCATTAATTAATAATATACAAAAAAAAAGATACAAAATTAAAGTAACAGTTGAAATGTTTCAAGTGCTTAATAGGCGCATTTTCAAGACTTTGTCAGAAGTAAATGAGAAGAAACAATATTGGTCTGAAAAATAAAACGTAAAGTAGCCAATGAAAAACTGAAAAATGAAAGTAAGAAAAAAACTAAAAAAAACTTAAAAACAAAAAAAAAAGATAGTTATCGAGAGAGAAAAATAGATGAGAAACAGAACAAGAAAAACCACTTTGGCGAATCAGGTTAAAACGAATTTCCACGCACTATCAGTTCAATTCAGTTTCGTTTCTTCGGATTCACGAATGGTAAGTCTTGAAAACGGGCTCTTATTTTTGAGCATTTGAAACACGTCAACTGTTATTTCCAATTCGTATTTATTTTTGAAGCGAGTGAAGCTTTCAATCAAGTAAACTTCCCTTGTTTGTTGCTTGATGAAGGAATTTATCTTTTCGTGATTTAAAATTCAAACTATGTGGGGTCAAGGTACGGGGATTCAAGTTATGGGATTCAAAATCATGATAATTAATATCAAATCCGCAATAAGAATCTTCTGTTCAACATTGGATCACTTAAAATTTCTCAGAGTTTCGAAAAGTTTGAGATTGTATTAAGTAAGATATCTTAAATTATTATTTATATAGTCAGTCTGATTAAAAATTAAACTCTGATAAATAAAACGTTTTTCATTTAATAAATCATCATAGCATTAAAATATTTTTTACTAAAATATAATTAAATATCCTACGTTTTACAGAAACTATATTAATAAATGCTATTGAACATTTAAATAATTCAAGGGTAAAAATAATTATTAAGCCTACTATTAGGAAATGTCTCTATGTAATACCAAAGATTTAGATTGATCAACCAGTCATATCAAATTTTTATTAATAACTTTTCTTCATCTAAATTTAGTTTATAAATATCGAAGAATTTTTTTTCTTTTATATAAGTGCACAATAAACTCCCATATAACTCTTTTCTTGAAAAATCACAATCGTATCTTGTAAAATCTTGCAAATTGCTTGTCAATAAATATTAGTCTTGTAAATTGTCTGTTCGATAGAAAATTCTGTTATTTTTATATTATGTAACCGTCTTTGAGCTTCCAATCCAGTTTTGGGTTTGCAACTGCCAATGTTAACTCCGTAGAGTTGTAATTTTGAATCTAATCCAGAAGCGAGGGAACTCCTGGATCAAGAATTAGGAGAAATTTCCCTTTGTGGAGGCGTTTTTTTGATGGAACTAACCTGCATTCATGTTACATGGACAGGAAATCTCCCACTTTTATACTGATGGCAAGGAGACTCTGAACTATGATACGTCTGCCACTGACGATATTTTACGTCAGCTCTTAGGTCGTTGCGAGCCGGGTGCGGAATTCAAACCAGATTTAACATAGACCAGCCCAGCCCAGCCATCGCTGTTATATGAACCCGAGTCACCTCATTGGGAGTGTTTTTTTTTTAAAATTAGGTGTTTTTAAAAAGTGCTTAATTTTCCCTTTTCAAAATGAGGATTTTTTCCTTACCAAGGCAATTTTCGCCATGTATTATGCAAAAGCATAGTTTTCACATTAACGTTTTTACAGTTCATTTAAACATAATGCATTTCGGCGTACAGTCGTCCGTAGCGTATGAAAACACCAATCATTTTACATGCTTGACGAAAACATGAGTGTCCACTTATACTGAGCTGAGTTTGGTGAGATTCTTGCACTCTCATGTACAACTCTGCTCCATTTTGCACGATATTCTCAATTTCAGGCTTTATAACCCTCCGTCTGAAATGGAACCGAAAAATATCTCGATTTTTTTAGGGTGGCTAATATAATCAGTATAGTATTGTATATAGTGCTTAAAAATATTTTTAAGTGCTTAAAAAGTACTTAAAAGGTGCTTATTTTCTGTTGAAAGATTTGTCTACTCACCCTGCCCTAGTCTTATTGAAATCAAAGGGATCGGACAAAAAGTGATCTGACTCTTTGAATTTGCTCAATGAAAATATTAGTTAATAGCTACAAAAATCTTTCATGAAATACTTTTAAATGGCTTAGTTATTTATGTTCAGGACGTAAAATATTGTTTAATCCCTAATTTTAAATAAACCAAATGAGAAACCCATTTAAACCTTAAAGAATAGTTTTTGTCTTTTTATTTATGTTAATTGATTTGCGTCGTATTTGTCTTGCAGACAAGAATGGGATGACTCTCTGCACGCCTGTGTTTGGATTGGTACATTTATTTAAAACGCACTGGAGCTGCACGATGGGCTATTTCCTCTGTAGATTGAGCTGGATAAAGATAAGTACATTTTTACATCATTTGTTATCCATTATATATCATAATTAAATGTGATTTATATGTCAGGGGTATGTCCAGACATTTTGTGAAAGGTCCGTTTTTCGTGAAATTGTGAAAAAATTACTCACATTCTTTCAACCAGGGTCCGTTTCTATGAATTTGTGCAAATAGGGTCCATTATTGCAAAAAAAAAACTTTTTCAATGAAATTTTAAATTGTAAAGACATACAAGATTATGCTCAACACTGTAAAATTATAATTAAAAAAATTAAATTTTAAAAAATAAACAACAATTGCTGCTTCTAAATTAGGGATGCAACATACAAATATTTGGTATTCAGCCTATACTGCTGAACGCAGAATATTCATTTCGGACGAATAATGGAAGAATCGTCTGCCGAAGACAAAACTTAAGTCGTTTACATCCATCCTTCTTGTTTTCTGCCCTGGAAAGGGTTTATTCGATTAACAAAATAATAATGAAGATAAACAAATTTGTGAAGAGTCCGTTTTTATGAAAAGATATTTTGTGAAGGGTCCGTTAATGGACCCAAATTTCTTTAAAACAGACCCCTGCATGTACAGTCAATTCCGCTGAATCAGATTAATCTATTATTACTGGTTAATCGGCTTCATTTTCAAGGTTATATTCATTTTCTTTAAAACGTTTTTAGTTACTCTTTTTTCTTAAGAAAATAAATCGTACATACAGTAAACATCAATATAACGTAAAAATTCCGTTTTACGCCCCTTTTGAGGGAGGAATTTATTGTTTACCCATTCTTATTTCTCTCTTTTGAGTGAATAATTTGACCTTTTTGAGACATTTAGGTGAGAAAACAGCAGTTTTTAAATTTAAAATATATTTAATTAGCTAGAGTTACGAATGGTATGGTAGAAGATGATAAAGCGATTAAAGGTTGTCTCAATTTCAAGCGCGGAAATGTTTCTCCTTTTACTCTCGCTCCAAAATAAACCCTGCGTCTGAGGAGGTGGAGCTAAGGACCAACTCCTGGTGCTATATATGTGCTGATAACAGAACACCGATCATGACTGGGCGATCTTGGGCCGTTAGAGTCGGATAGGCCCGATTCATATATGATACTATGTTCAGTGGAAGTAGAGATGTGATCCCGAAGGGGTCGATAATTAAAGATATAATAGCAAATGTATGAGACGATGAGAAAGACGTGACTTTAATAATATGGTTTCGTATTCAACGCAGTGCTGCTTTTGACATCAGTGACTTATCCATGTGATGGTGATAATAATAGTGAAATGCATTGCTTTCATATTTAAATTAAAAAAAAAAACGAGTAAAATTATGATCTTTGATTTTCTACTTCCTTGAAATTGATCATTCTTTGGCTCGATTAAAGCTTCTATTTTTGATAGTTTCGTGCATCTCGGATTTAACGAGTTCCTTGATTTAACGAGCGGATCATTCTTTTTAGGAACGGTTCTTAAAATATGTGGTGCCGAAATCTTGAGATCACTGGTACCGTTTCTGAATTACATCTAGACAATATGGTCAAAATAGTTTAGTCAAAAGACAGTTCTAAAGTATGAGTCCCTTAATGTCATTTTTGATTATGGTGTTTCACCTACCTCAAGCAAAGTTTGCTTATTGATACCCCCCCCCCCTAAACCAATTTTTTTCCCTCAAAAATAATTTCATATTAAAGTTTAGTAATTGAATTAAGAGGTTGATAAATTTCGATAATATGTAAAAATTCTTTAATGCCATATCTGACTATGAAATTTTTTAATGTCAAAAACTAATATGAGTAAGATTTTTATTGCAAAACTACTTTAGCGAAGGAGAAAAACAAATAAAACGAGCATGGGCTTTTAAAATTGTTTAGCTCTCCCCCCCCCCCAACTTTGTAAGACATTTTTTTTCAACGCTCTTTAAATAATTTTTTTACAAGCGTTTAATTAACCATTTTTACCTTGGACGATTTTTAAATAAAATTCTTAAAAAAAAAGTCTTACAATAACTTAATCGTTTGGGTTTTTAATATCAAATTTCATTAAGATTGAAAATTAGTTGGTAAAGAAAGAGTTAATCTGACTTGAGATGAAGTTTCACATTCTGATAAGTAGAAAAGATTCATGAAATTTCTACAATTTGTATTTACAATTCTTTTTCTCGAACTGGAAGTTTAACATAAGACGCCCGGTGGCTGAGCGGTAGAGCTTCGCGCTGTCGTGCCACAGGTCCCTGGTTCGATTCTCGGGCCGGGCAAGGTTGACTCAGCCTTTCATCCCTTCAGTGGGTCGATAAATGAGTACCAAGCATGCTTGGGAACTAAACACTGGGGGTTCCGCGTTCGGCTGACCACCTGACCGGAACATCTGCTCCTGCACCCCAGAGCCCAAGGTCAAGAAAACTGAGATGGGCACAGTAGGCCTTGGCCCTCTATGGGCTGTCGTGCCACTGAGTGGAGTTTAGTTTAGTTTAAACATAAAATGTATATTTTGATGACAGTTAAATATTTTTTTAAAATTACTCAATTGAAATGAAGCTATCTACTTAGTTTAGATAAAATTGCTCGGGCCTTCTGATTTCACGCATGGAAGAATAGGGTTTTTTGGGATGAAATAATAGGAGTTGCGGGAGTTAGGCTATTTTTTCCCCTCATAAATATTTCGTTTTTTCTTTTTTTTTTGTGAAATTACTTGCTGAAAAATTTCAAGTAAAAATGTAGCAAAATACCAAATTATATACAGATATTTTCCAACAATAATAATTTTAAATGAGGCATGAGAATTTCTCATGAAACTTTTCCATTTAAAATAGATAATTATGTTGTTCTGATATTACTTTCTCAAAGGTTCTTTTCCAAAGGTTCTCAAAGGTTCTTTTTCCAAAAGTAAAAAAAAAATTCAGTTTTTTTTATTCCATTTTAATTAATGCGTAAAACATAGAAGAAAAATCAGAACTAGAATCTGTCCTAGACCTGCAAATTCAACAGCCTCATATTTTACCTAATTCTAAGATTGTTATTCATAAAACAATCTAAAAAATTTTTACTTTTTCCATTAATAATATACAAATTAATTTAGTATTTTTTTTCTTTTTTGTCAGTGTATCCCCTGCTGCTAATAAACTTTATTTTTAAATTCTGGATTCTATAGCCAAAGCCAAATTTCCCGATCTTTCATAGGTTTTGGACTCAAATTTTTGTCCGGTTTCTTGACTAAACTATTAAGACCATATTTCTAAACATTCACTTTATTTTGAGTGTTAGAAAACCAAAGCAACGAAGCATAAAACTAATAAGTTCTATAGCGTCAAGTTTTGTTGGAAATAGTTTCATCTACGATTTGTTAGCGCGTATTTCTTGTAAACTCTCGTTGCGGTAATATAATTTGTATTATAAATGGAAAACGATGTGGGTAAGTATTCGTTGTTTTAGCATTTTGTTGTTGTTACATTACGGGGTAAAAAGACATCACTCATTGATTTTTCGGGGGATAACTTTTCATATCACGATCAAATAATATATATTCAAAATTTAAAGTAATGAACAAAAATGTAGAGATATTTAATAATATTTTTAAATTCCGTCCGTTCTCATAAAAAATTATCCAAAATGAATTGCTAATGGGAGCTCTTGTTATATTTTTTGTGTGTGTGTGCTTTTAATCTTTCTTCCATATTGTATTTTTTTTACTTTCAAATAATGGTGCAATTATGAACTTCAACAAAAATCAACTGAGAGATATTGTTTGTGGTTACAGCCTACTTTTTCAACTGTTCAACCGCGTCTAGGTCAACCATTTCAAAATTTTTGCAGATGTATTTTTCCGCAAGTGATATTGGTTCAAAAAATATTTATATAGATCCATACTCTTGTTATTGACAGTGTTATAGTGTTATGGATAGATAGAAACTGTTGCGTTCTAGTCGCCAGAACTCGTGTGCCTCTGCTGCTCTAAATATGTTTGGATATCACTTGCCAAGGAGTTCTAATTTCATTAATATGAACCCCCAAAAGAGATGATTAAGTTCAAGGAGGCCAGAAGGGAAGACCACCAGCGAAGAAATTATGGATTTTGATTAACCCCAAGATAGGAAAACCGCGTAGATTGGGTTAGATTATATCACTGAACCAATTCCAATATTTCGATATCGGTACCTGCTCGCTCCAACTACGATAGCAAAGGAGCAAAAGTATTTAAAATTGAAACAATTAAAATGTATGTAAGTGGAGGTTTGCCCAACGTTGACTACGAGTATATTCTTCGAGTCAGTTTCTTTTTGTGATTTTTAAATGTCTTTTGAACTACTTCCTGGAAGTCACCAAGAAAACTCAAGATGATTGTAAAATTTCTGCGGCATTCCTTTTACAGCCTCGATCTCTCTTTATGTGGCTTTCATGTCTCTGGTAAATCAGGAAGATGTTTACATCATCCTTTGAACTGGGATCAGTGTATCGCTGTCATTGGTGGTTCTTTACATTAGAACTGTTTCACGTGAACTTTTGTTCTATTATTTTTATTAAAATTGTACTGCATACTCTGAATGTATGTTTTTTCCTTCTCTGGGGTGCACTTTATCTCCTCTCTTATTATCGCAGAATTTTGAATTTGATATGAAAAAGTTATCGTCGAAAGTTCAAAAAGTGATTTATTTTTGCCCCCTCATTATATACACTATCCTCTCATTTTCAATACATCTCCATTTATTCTGAACAAACAAAATGCGTTATCTGCAATATTTTATCACATGTTGTAACTGTTTGTAAAGTCCGCTTCCGCTTTTATGTTGTACAGTGCAAAATGAAAGATATCACCCGGAATAACTTATGCTCTAATTACTGGATTTTCCCGAACTAAACACTAATCCTATTGGTTGAAAAGGCAACCTCAAATGTTTAACTTGTGTTAACTATAAGTTACAGATTCTGACTTAAAAACGCACTTTCTCTGAAAAGACATATGTAACTAAGAGAAATATTTAGTTCTAGTTATTAAAATGGTGCTTATTGAAATATTAAATTACTTTGTTTTATTTGTAAATGTTAGAAGATTCGCTGAATTAAATTAATCTAAATCAATTACAAATGTTACTTTAATTAGACCCGTGATTAAATTAAAAAAGTATGGCATCAATTTATTGGCAAGCATTACTTCGGATTGCTTGGCATAACTTAAATTTGAATTAAGGGACTGAAACTTTGGACCGCTTTCCTAACCTAACTATTGCGATGATATTTTCCAAATAGCATCTACTGGACCGGGATAGCCTGGTTGGTAGGGCACTGGGCTCATGTCCAAGAGGGTTTGTGGGTTTAAGCTCCGCTGGCCGAAGACTCCCCGCGGAGTAAATGGTGACTGATGCATGTAAAATCTGAAGTCACAAAGTCCTCCATTTTCCCATAACAAATCATACCTGTGGTGGTACTGATCCAGAAGTTTCCTTGTCTTCTGGATTGGTTCAAAATTACAAGGGTACGAAGTTGAAGACTAATAGTCATAAACCCAAAATTGGGAACGCTGTTCAACGACGGTTATTAAAAAAACAGCATTTACTCCAGAGTCAGGAAATACGTTTTTGTGTTTATTTCTGTAACTTAATTGCTAGGGTTTAAATTAAGACCACCCCTTTAAACCATTATGGTTGGAACTTAGTTTTAGAAAATCTGATCAATAGAACAAAAGTTATTCCCAGTGATATCTTTTTTTATTTTGCGCATTGGACACTGGTCGTAAAAGTAGACAAACTAATTTTGAACGTTTGCACAAGGCAGAAATTGTTGAGAGAAATGTATTTGATTATTATATCATAGACAGGAACGTTGTTCGGCGTGATGTTTGAAGAATGTGCGTATGTTTAAGTTTCAAGCAAAGCTGGAAAATAGTAGTACTTTATTTGCGTCGTACTAGAGATGTTCAATGAGCTATTGTTGACGAACTTAACTAAGAAGACTGCTCTAGAGAGATTCCAAGGGATAAAATTTGTTTTTATTTCAAACAAGAATTTTTGCTCCCGTAGAGTTGACTTCATTTAAAGCAATTATCAATTTAAAATAGCTCTGTTGAAAGGAGTTAATTAATGAGATAAATTTTTAAATTGATCAGGAGAGCACTTTTAGTAATAAATATACAGGATATAGGACGCTGTTGTGTTGTCTTCTAGTGAAAATTCTTGAAACTTCTGAAGTGTATCTGGAAGAAAAATTCAAGTTTAGGAAGAAAAGTGTGTATAAATATTGCTCCAATTTACAAAAATTTCTATGATTAAACTTTGCATGCTAGCCTGTAAATGAATTGAACAGATTAGCTTTATGAAAAAAAAATTTCCGATATTCTTTTAAAAGAACTATCAAGAGTTTGTCGGAACATTTACAACTTTCGAAAACCTGAAAATAGGAAAATGTTAGTAAAAGGGAGATATCCAAAAATCCAAAACATCATCCTTCAAACTTTTGCTGAAATTATGGAAACGAAGGAAAACTAGTGATATCTACAATCGAACTTCGCCACTGTGTTACGGGGTCAGCAAGAAAATTATTTCTGGGTCAAATAAATAAAAGAGACACACAAGGATTAATTTGTTGAAAGAGGAACGAAGACGAAAGAAGAATTAACGACGAAGAAAGAAGAATTGACGAATTGAGAAACTTCATAATATCTGGTTCTGTTTGACTCGTGTGCTGTAGATGAACCCATTTTATTTGCTAATCAAGGAGGGTTCTGTTTTGAACGATTTTTTGGTGGCGGTGATCTTCTGGAAGTAGACGGGATTGTAGAGAGCGGATCAGTATTTATTTGATATCAATCTACTGCAACTAAAATATTACATTCTACAAGTTGAACAATTACAAATATATGAAGAAAATTAGAAATGTGAAGGAAAGAACTCTTAAAAAAAGAAAGGAAGACGAGCGAGGACCTCGAAATATGGTTTGGCTTCCCCTCAAGTTCAAATGTCTTCATAGTTGCATCAAAGATCTAAACTTTCAAAGCTCAAATCGCGTGGGCATCGATTCAATACAATCGGAATATAATTGCATTTACGAAACGATAATAGGACGGTAGTGATCAATGACAGAAGTGTGGCTACTTTGGAAAAAGATTCGAGAGCAAATTCAACTGAACAAATTTTTTTCTAATATCCACCCGAATTATTGACATTCGAGTATCAGATGGACAGATGTGTTGGTCACTCTCTCAGGGGTACCATATTAGGTGGGCCAAAGTTGCTCTCACAATAAAAGGGACAGATAATACGAAGATGGGAAGGAAAAAAACAGGATTTGAACCGAAACTTTCTTACTTGAGGTCAGCTTCTTGACCATCCTACAGGCCAGTTGCCATTAAGCATATTGTGTTATGCAATAGCTTCTTCCTTGAATAAAATATTATATTCATTCAATAGTTTGTGTGTATTCCTTAGAAAGAAGAGAGAAAAATAAGAGATGTATTGAACTAATGAGAGGTAGTGAAATTGTATTTGCCTGACAGTTTTTAAAGTAAAAAGTAGACCCCACAGTAAAGAGATTTTACATTTTAATAAAACAGTTTTTTAATTAAATGTTAAATGACTTCTTAATCGATTATGCATTTTCAAGTATTCTATTTTATTCACCTCTTTCTTATTATCTCTCACAATCTTTTAACCTTATCTATTCTTGAATTTTATTTACTCTAACCATGAATTTTAAATTAAAATTGAATCTACGCGTGCGCGCTTAGGGTAATTTACATCGTATTTAATGTCTAAATATTTTTTTTGAAAGTAATTGAGTCGATCAAGCAGCTCCATCTCGTCATTTAAGGGGAAATGGATTTTTTTCAGGGATTATAGGGAGAAAAAAGGAGTTCGTGACCTCTTCAGCTCTAAACTAAATTCAGAGCGAAATAAAGCGATGCGTATTGCAGTCACACAAAAATAAAACTATTTACAAAATGTTTCTTCAACATTTCGTTTCGACATTTCCCTTACAAACTTTGCCAAGGCTTTTTAACTGTTTGGTACATCCTATTCTTTGTAAGTTAAACGCTTTTACCAACAAAAAAAAAGAATAAAGAATAAAAATGCGGCTGTTACCTATAATAATGTTCCATGAAGAGATGATTGGAAACATATACAAGATGGTTGTATTCGGGGAAATGGGGTTCAGAATTATGTTCTATGGCAGGGGTGGCGAACCTTTATGCACCAACGTGCCATTTTTTTCAAAAAATTGTTTAATGAGGTCATAGATGTGCCGTCAAATCATTTTGACTTTGTGATTATTGGGAAAATAATAATACTAAATACTATCAACTCAAAACTCTTTATTTACTATGAAAATTTTTTTTTGCAATGTCTCAGTTGTACGCGTAATTCAACTGAAAGTAACATCAGTGTGACCTCTGTTGTTGCAGATTAGATGACAAATAACTTATATTAGGTTGTAAGATGTTTGTTTAAGCAGGACTGTTAAATTTTTTTTGCTAGTTATTTATTGTTAGCTTGTTTTGCTAATCCTTGTTTTTTATGGTTATTAATTGTTTTTTGGAATTAATTGTAAATTTTTTTGTTAATAATTGTTTTTTCGTTTTTCTTTTTTGGGAATTTCAATTTAATTGTTAATACGTTTTATAGTAAACTTTGTGATCGGTGGCGTGCCCAGAATATTGTGTCACGTGCCATAAATGGCACGCGTGCCATTGGTTCGCCATCCCTGTTCTATGGTAACAACTCGTGGCGACAGGAAAATTAATTAAAAGCAATAATTCCAGAGGTACTTCATTTTTATTAATGCATTCAATTAGAAAAAAAAATATTAATAAGTAATCTCTATGTACCGAATTTCTAATCTGAAAACTAGTTTTTGATCGATTCTGAAGGATTGAATTTAAATCGTAAATTACAAACCATTAAATACTAAACAAAATATTGCTGGAGACAAAGAACAGTGACAATGTTCATTATTTTGCGGTCATAAGTACTTAGAACGAATTTATTCCAAAACTTAATTTCTAAGAATATTTCTTCTTTTTTTAGAAATTTATCAATGACAAGCTCGACCCTTATTAATGCTGTGTATTTAGCAGATATTTAAGAAAATCTATTGTACCTTCTATTGTATTGCACCTTCCATCTATTGTACCTTCCTTCACATTGGTATCCCCCATAATTATTAATTTTTCATACTTTTCGGAATATCGCAAAGCTTTTTAATGTTGTGCAATTTTTGACTTTTTCCAATTAACAAAAGTTTTCAGCTCAGGTATTTTTTAAACAAACTTTCCAATCAATTTCTCAACATTTAATATACAAAATATTATTGGGGAAATTGCAACTAAATCAGTAATGAACTGTGATGGACCTATTTCAATACGCATCGCTTTATCTATACAATCATACATAATCATAAAATGAACATATTTTTGTACCATTTTCCAAAATATAAGGTGTAATGAAATGTGTAAATGAATCTGTGACTGATTCTTACAATTTTAGCTTTGCATTTATTTTGTGACTTCTGTTACCTCAATCTTTAAATACACCTTTAATGATGTTATTAAGAATTTTAATTATCCATTTCCTACTAGATGGGATTTTAACAAATTAAATTAGAGTTTATGATGTTGAAATTGGTTTGGCAGTTGGGAAGAGTTAAGAAGAAAGGGGTTACGAATCACGTGTTAGAAACCCTAAGAATTGATGCTTATTGTGAAACGAGCTAAAAGAAAAAGAGTGATTACATTTCAACAATTGATGGACCGCCATTAAAGCGGGATGGCAAACTTATTGATCCACGTACATGATGGCGGAAGTTTCATTATTTTTATTACAATTAGTGCAATCATATTTGAAAATAATTCAATTGAAATTAATTATTTAACCTTAATTAATATTGTTAATTATTATAATTACAACTGGTGGGAAGTAAACTTTATATACTTCCGAACCATGTTAAACACTGAAAGAAAAAGAAAACTTATATAGTGTTATCACTTTTCATGATTTGTATAAGTATTTTACTGATCCTTTTGGGTTACATTCAACTTATATATGTAAGAAAATAGCTAAGCCTGTGGAAAATTTTCTACTGGAGAATTTTAAAAATGTGGTTTTTTAAATTAATACTACTGAAATGAATTTCTCAACTGAATAAAAATGTAGCAAATTTTCACAATATGCTTCTGCAATGACATCGCGCAACTTGTGGAACGATTCTGCCACAGCTCAAAATCGTATTTTTCTTTAAGTGTTAAGCAAAGCAAATTAATATTTTGAGGTTAGAAATTGATTTAAATCTAAGGTACACTCTTACCATTTAGCAATAGAAACCTTTTGTGGTGCGCAAGCTGTGCATATGATGAGGCTGTGGTGCCACAGGGAGCGCGATGCTATATTCTTTCTAGTATTCGAAACAAGCTCCAAAGCTGAGATAAAGGGAGTAACTTTAGTTTTTTGTAGTTTTGCTTCGAGAGAGTGTATTTAGTGTAGAGAGTGTATCGAGAAAGTGTATTACTATTAAAGCAGAGGTGTCAGCAATTACGATATATCCGTTATTATTACGCTTTTACTGTCACGGTAAAGGAATAAAAATTACGACCTTTGTAAATTCTCGCTATCTGTTTAAGTTTATTTTAAACTTAACTACCAAGTGCTATGAAATTTTGTCAGCAACTAAATCTAATTTTTTACTGCCCCTTAAACAGTTTTTAAAACAAGAAATGGAAAACAACGTTCTAATAGAAGGAAGAAATAAAATAAGGAAAGAAATCCTTTCAACGAGCTGTTCTGAAACTTACGGAAAAGCATAAACTCAAATCTGAAATGCTGTCAGCCAACAATTTTAGTGGCTTAAATGCAAGATGATAAAAAGGCTAATTTTTGTATAACCAAAAGCCTTAACATTCATTCCAATTAATCAATTTAATTGAACCATCTATTAATGAAGTATAAAGTTTCCTCGTTGTATAGTTTTTAATTTAGTACTTTATAAAAGTTTATTTAATAGTAAATTCATGAATGATTTTATTAATATTAGATGCATATATAGAATGAAGTTGTATAGACACCATAAAATTGCTATAATTTGAGTTCCGTGAACACTTACTGTATATATTGTGTTCCTCTGATTTTTAAAGCTAGTTTGGAAAGTTGGCACCTCTGCTAAAGCCTCCATTCTGAAATATTGAACATTTAGATTGGAATAATTGGAGAATTGGAAAGGCGGGACGGAATCTCGAAATCTCAAATGTGGGAATAAAAGTGTAAATTTAAATAACCAGATTTAGATCAATAAAAAGCTAATAGATTCTTACTGCCTTAACGTCGATGTAATTTTGATAGATAAACGAATTTGGTGAGAAAAGGTTTAACCCTAAGTCCGGTTATAATTATGCTAAAATAAATAGTTCTGAACATTCACAAAAATTCTACATATTTTTTAAAAAAAAATATGTAGAAAAATTTTATATATGGTCAATCTGTAAGTGAGAGTTGAGATTCTTGTGTTATTTTTCATTTACAATTTATTAAATTTTTCCCTTTGACAGAGTACATTTTCCCCTACGTATTGTAACTTCAAGATTGAAAGCTCCCTTGCTAGTTCAATAAAATTTTCGTTATAACGCTATTTGATTTTATTAGCTCTTGGATTAGTAATGTCATATGCGTTTGGCCATGTAATGTAAGTAATATAGTATAGGAGCATATATGAGTAATGCCATATGAGCTGTGTAGTCACTTTTGCTCTTTTGCATAAAAGTTCAACATTGAAATTTATCCCAATTATTATTTTATTATAATTTCATGAAATGAAAATGGTGTTTACGAGTGATTAAAAGTTTTTGAGCAAATTTTAAAAACATACATTTTTAATTTTTCAAACTGTGTCATGAATGCTTTGGGAAGCTACGACAATTGAAATGCTGTATTGATTTGAAACACAATGAAAAAGATTTATCTGCAGAGCCCGTGGTTAGATACTGTATGTCTGCAAGTAAAAATAAATAAAACCGTGCTGCACTAATTCTACTACCAAGTTTGACGCTATTATTTGTTAATTAAGCTCTAAAAGAGATAGCGCTTTAAAACTTCATATTAAATGATTTGTTATTTATTCTTTAAATCGTGCATACCTAACTCACATAAGATATTTATTAATACAGAAATTGGATTTTTTCATTGAATTATAACAATTTTTAAAAAAATATTAGATGTTCTTTATTTTTTTTGTTTGCATTAAAGAATTTCGTATTAGTATCTGTTATCAAAAGAAAAATCTTGTTCTAAACAGTTTATATACACGGATAATTGTTTACAATTTATAGAACATTTAACAGAATTTTTAAAACTAAAATGAAATTGTTTTATTTATGTTCTACCCCTCCCAAATACTAGAAAATTAAATTTATTTGTAAAGCTGCTCTCGAAATGTAGTTTAATTTGCTTTATCTGTTCACTGGATAGGACGAAATATTTCGTCATACACGGGTTAAGTATGGCAACATTTTTCGTCTTGTAATTATTTTAGATGTGATGATATTACCTGTAACTATGAAAAAAATGTATCCATTTCCAAACGAGCTGAACAAAAGTTTATTACACGGTTAACAGAGCTTTCTAGTCAGTGTAATATGTTTAGGTATCCAAGCTAGATAACTTGCACTGAAATCGGTTATTTGTAAAGCATGTTATATACAATTGAACTTTCTTATGCCATTTATTAAAAAAATATTAACCGGTGAATGATATTCAATTTTAAAGTCATTTTGTTTAAATTTGGGGGATTATTGTAGCGAATAAATGTTGTCAACATAATGACCAGTTTAAAAAATATGTACAATGCCCCCCCCCCCCGAACAAATATCGTGGATGCGTGCCTGGTACGTTTTCCGGGAAAATATTAACTAATTTAAAAACTTTTTCATTATGTATTTAAATAAAATTAAATTAAATTAAATTTTCCTCTCTTCAAAGAAGGGTTCCAAAATTCTGTACTATCAAACTTCTGTAATAAAAAGTTTATTTTCTTTAAACTATTTTTCACTACACTAACACTTTATACTACATATCTATTTTCTTTTAATTTTTTTATAATGACAAAAGAAAAGTTCATAGTTAATAAGTAATGTTTCTTATTGTGAAGAACTTTCCCCTTAAACAGAAGTTACTGATTTTTGCAGTTTTCTGACAATGTTTTTAAGTATAAAATGTTGTCATAAATAAATTAATAGCTAATCAACATTTTCTGATTTAATAAAACGACGAATCAATGATGAATTACAATAAACTTGTAATAATTAGGACTCCATTTATCATAAACAACTGCATTAATTATTTATGCTTGAAACTGAATTTTGTTTCTATACTGTATTTTATTGATAAGAAAATAGGATCATGATGAGCAACCAATTATTTTTAATCTTTTTTTTACCGAAATGTTAATATTTAAATTATTTTTTTTTTCTTAACTAAACTAGGTATATTTTTAAGATGTGATCTAGTTTTCAAATTGTATTTGCAACGCAGTATTTTCAGAAAATTATGGCTTTAATTTTATACTGCAGGGAACTTTTGAGAATTCTTAAATATTTTAAATTCTTAATTCGCACAAACTCTTAATTTGCTTGAATTAGTTGGAGCGTTTCCCTGGACGTACAAAACGTTTCTTAAAAAATGGAACGTTTTTTTCTTTTTTTAAAATTTCATCTAGCCGTAAGCATGGAGCCCCTTGAATTGTTAGGATTTAAATTTATTTAAAGTAGATTTCCTAAGGTCAGTGATAAAAGCCTCATTATTAGTATCTTTAGATGCAAAAGACGATTGCCTTCTCTTTCTCAAAAAAATAAAAAACGCTTTTTTTTTTGTTTCATATATTTTTGTTAGTATTCAGCAATCACAACAAAGAACCATACTCATCTTACAGTATTAAAAGAATATCCGTTTACGTCGATAGACTTCGGTTGTATCTCAAAGTTAACATGACATTTTACAAACTCTGCTTTTAAGTTTGAGCCCGATTTTGTTTCACTTCGTAGGGTATTTTTTCCCCCTTTATTTCTCCGCATTTAGAATTCGCTCTGTAAAATATTAATTCCGACAAGAATGACAACTTGAAACACTTAATACATGGGTCGACACTTGAAAACACTTAATACATGGATCGTATAAGTTTAAGTAAAGTCCGAAATTCTTTGATTATTTTATTATGCATTCATTTCGAAATTCAATCATAAGTCTTAAAGAAATATTTCATTATTAAAACTCTATCCGATCGTCATTAATATTTGAAATCAAGTTTATTATTTTCTATAGCAAACTTTTATGCAATATAATAAGCTCCATTTGTACGGGCTCAGATACAAGAGAAAAGTAACCTTGCCCTCTTTCATTTTTGTTCAATAGTACTTAGTTTTTAATACCGTTTGATTTTGTTGCATTGACTAATTAATAAAGCTTGTGATTAACTCAGTAACTACTCCCAGATTTCGTGCTGTTTGTTCTCAAACTATAGGGGAGAGTGGTGTCAATTGTAAAATTTTTTACTTAACTATTTTTAACTAACAAAAAATCCAATATATTATTAGTATTAATTGACAGACGAGTAAAGTAGACTATCCTCTACTAGAAAAAAAATTAAATACCTGATTTTAAATATTATTATATTAGTTATTAACAATTTTTGACAGTCGTGCACTTGTTACAATTGTCCCCACTTACGGGGTCAATTGTAACAGTTCATAAATTCAACTAAAACATACTTAATTATACATATTATCATAGTTGTGATATATTTTTTTATTGATCAAAATAGTAGTGATATTTTAGGACTATTTTGATCTATCTATTTTGATATATTTAGGTTAAACTTTTAACTTTAAGGGGTTAAAAATTTTAATTTATGCTGTGAAAGGTGACAAATAAAATAATGCACATGCAACATAATATAAATGCTATAGGAAACTATTGGTGGTTCTTAAAGAGTTAAGTAATGGTTTTTAAACATAAGATTATTTATTTTCAGCTGTTACAATCGTCCCTTTACTTATTGTTACAATTGTCCCCAAGACGCCATTTCAGCTTCATTTGTTAAAAACAATGCTAGTTAATTAGCAAAACTAATCTTTTTTTATTGAAATGTTAATTAAGGTGTCCACTTACATATTCGGTTACTAATTTTTATTTGTTTAAACAAAATTACTTTGTTACAATAAAATATTCTAATACCAAAAAAAGTACTTGCGTGACGTGAAAATATCTTTTGTGATGTAACTCTTTCAAAAGTACATAAAAATGGTTGCCATCAGGGGTGCACATGTAGATTTGTTAAATACACCTTGTGCACCACCTAGGAACCAAATCTAGAACCCGACACTCGAAATTTTTGCTCTGTTACAATCGTACCCTGTTACAATTGACCCCACTCTCCCCTACATTCAACACACCAACTTATTAATGTGTCAACACCATATCTTTTGAAATCTTGAACACAGTTCAGGACCCAGGAACAAATAGATATCCGTATCAACTCCACTTTATGCTTTTTTTTAAATATCTAATTCACACTTTACTGCACTGGACGGAAAACTAAAAACCCTCTATTTGTTAGCCCGATTATATTAGATAACTATATGTAATTAATTTCGTGTCCATTGCTTCTGTTAATTCTGTGGATTTTTTTATTGGAAAAAGAGGTCAATGACCATTTTAAGTTTGCTAGAAAATAGTATGTGGAATTTTTTTGTATTTATTTTTTATATGTAGTAGTTTCTACAAGAACTATCATTCACAAATTTTAATCTGTCAGAAGAAATAACGAATAATGAGTGTTGTAATTTTGAGCACGTCTTAATTAGGAAAAAAAATGTCAATTACCTTATTTAAATATCTTAAATTTTATTTCCATATCGTGATAAAAGTGCATTAAAGACTGTTTAAAAACGATTAATTTAAACTTTAAATACTTTATGCTAATATTTTTATTTCATTAGTATTATATTTGTCTTATATTGATATTACTTTTATATTTCCATTAATTCATTTAACTCATGATCATTAATTTAAATTAAAGCGATTTTTTCTATAATTATATAAATTTTTTACGATTAAAATCTCCAGTAGTTTATTGTATTTTTTTAAGAAATTTACATTCCATAAAAGTACACAGGTTTCATGCGATTGTTTAAACTTTCGTTTTTACTTTTTTTATAATTAGAAAGGCAAACAATTTTCATAAATTTAATTTTTCAAACGTTCATCAAATCCACACAGTTCCTTCAAAATAAGTATTGTAACTACTACAATCAGTTTCCAAGGTGGTATTCCTGTACCATGAAATTTCCTATTTTAATTCTGTTTTGTTTTATCAGCTTTTCCCGTTATTTCTATGCTACACATAGTTTACTGCACGATTTAAATTCAATAACTTGTTTTCACATTGTTGTGCAAGTTTAGCGTAGTATAACCGATGTTAGGTACATTTCATTAAACCATAAAATCCATAAATCTTGAGCGTTTATTTTTTTTATGTTATAACCCATGTTGACCTAGCGTGACATATACGTTACGCGAATTACTAGAATTCTTATCTAAGACAGGACTGATTTCACATTAGGCAAATGTTTTTTTTGTTCTTTTCAAAAATCAAGTAGTAGCTAACAGAATAAAATATTCATTTAATTAAAAAAATAGTTTTAACAGGAGGTTTTTTCGCGTCCCGCCATTTAAAAATTCTGAAGTTACTGGGTTTTAATAGTTGTTAGACGAGCATCGATGTTCCACTAATTCATAATAAAGGCTAATTTTTTTAAATCAAAATAAGAGAATTTTCTTGAAAATAAAGTGAAAAAATGTCAAGAAAATTACCATTAAACAATTTCTTTATTCAGAAAAAAATTTGCTGATCAGAAAAGAAATTTTATGTCTGAAATTCTAATTTAAAAAGAAAAAATCAAAGTCTGTAGATTTGTATTCTTATGTTTGATTTTTTCTGCCCTATTGGTTTCTTTTTGAAGTGCTAAAACTATTTACTTGAATTGTACTATTAAGTAGATATAAGTTACTGATCAAAGTAATATTTTTGTTCACATTTAAAAGTTTTAACTGCAAAAATATAGTTATTAATTTTCTAAGCCGGTATGCATGCATGCGTGCATAGTCCTCGGAATGTGTATAGATGCACGCGTGAAAATCCGCCATCGCAGCTTTTTAATTTCAACAAATTAAAAAAAAAGGTTTTGGGGTGTGCATTATGTATTATATATTATAAAGAGTGGAAGCATGTTTGCAATCTAAAATGACTAGATTTTTTTAAGTAAAAAAGGAACAAATTAAATAAAACAAAGTTTTTAAAAGTATTTTGAGAAATTAGTTAATTTGATTGTTAAACTGGTTCTCGAGTTCATTACAATGCAAATCAAAGCCGTGATCTTACAACATCATTGCTCTGTATAGTTTTTTTTTTTTTTACCGTTATCAAAATTATTTTAATATTAATGCTTTTTTTGCATAGAAAACTTTTTATCGACATTTAACTGTTTATTTAGCATATAATAGTATAAACAACTAGATTCAACTGCAAAGTGTAGATATAATCTAAAGGCACACACTGTATGGTTATTTAACATTAATTTTGCGTATAACTGATTATTTTAATAGTTATGGTTGATTTTTAAGGCAAGAAAAAATGTATAACTAATAACATTAAAATTTCTTTACATTGTATCTACGAGAGTTTCTGACTGGTCTCAGCCAATTGCAGGTGGTTTTCCGTTTAGACTTAAATTAATTTTAAACTTAACTTAACGTTTAGACTTAACTTAAATTTTAAACTGCATTTTGGAACTATGAATTCATTTAAAAAATCAGTACATGATTAGTCATCTCAGAGTGGAAAAAAACGGGAAAACGTTTGTGTAAAAGAAAAACAAATCTGGAGATGATTCTAAGAAATTGCAGTGCAGATTAAAAACCAATCTTTAGTTTTCAATATTCTTATTAAAAAATTTTGTGAAGAAACAAACATAATTTATTTAAATAAATTTCTAGAAAAATTGGTAAATTCGGCAAATTTAAGCTTCCAAGGGAGTTTTTATTCTTTTTTGTTTTTAAAGAGTAAGAAATGGGATAATGACTACGTTCTGTGCAACCTAATTTGATTAAGTTAACAATTACTAAAAATGAACTGTTTTAGGAAGCAATTTCAACTAGTATCTTACATGTGCAGTTTTGTTTCAAAATGACGTTACTTAATTACTGTCTAAAACTTTATAATTTCAGTAGCTATTCCTGTTCATCACTCACTAAGGTTTTTGCAGGGCGAGAATTTCATAATATAAAAAGAAAATTAATTTATAAAAAGAAACGTGTAAAATTCTTTTTTTTAAATTGAATGTTTTTTTTTAAATATTAACTTAGATTCCTAATCTCTTGAAATATAGAATTGAGATGTTTCAAATATTTCATAAAGCTTACTGAACAATGAAACAAGAGTATTTTAAGTTTTATGAATAATTGTAGTAAAAAGTTACAATAAAAATAAAAACAAGATAAATTTAAAATGTCATTTCCCCTAGAATTTTTAATTAACAAATATGGCTTTTAAAAAGAAGTAAATGGAACAGTATTTGTTTAAATAATTATTTTTAAAGCATTAAACATTTTATCCCAGCTATATCCGTTTGTACAATTAACAATTATAAATATTAAATATTTGAGATTTAGAGAAAGAAAACTTTCCTACGTCATGGGCGTCAACTCTTAATTTCATTTTTATTTGGCATGGAAAAGAATAATTACGCACGAACGCACGATATAGATATGACATTTATTTGTAGAAACGTATTCACTGAAAAATGCTGTTTAAAAATATCCATAACAAAAATTTTTTGTTAAATAATTTTTGATTTACTGAAGAAGCAAAAACATTTTCTGCCGCAAGGAAATTTCTTTAGCTTCGAATTCACAGACAGCAATAGGATTTTCGAAATCAACCGCATCTAATCTGTTCTCAGTCGCATATAAAATCTTGTATAATCAGTCTTTTGTCAGATAACATTTTCTATTTTATGATGATATTTGAGTAGTGTTTTAAACTTAAAAAGCATATTATAAGTAGTTACGAGAACGCGTCATAAGCAATTTAAAATGGCAAAGCTTTTGCAAATTTACGTTTATGTTCATGTTAAAAATCCTTTGAACCAAAGTAATCTTTCTAAAATTAGAACATCTAAGATATTTGCTCTTTTTCGGTTGCGCACAATACCAATAATGCTAAATGGTTGCCTTAATTTTAAAACGATCGTTAACAAAAATCTCCTTTCCTACCATTGAATGTTCTATAATTAATAAGATGTCGAGCTCTAATTTAACAAATATATATTGGTGTAAAATATCTGAGTATTTTCATGCATCGCCTTAAGATATCTTTATAATTATGTATTTTTCTTCTAAATTATTTTTTTGTTTTAAATAAATATTTTTTTAAGAAATAGATTGGATTTTAACTGTCCCGTTTCTTTTTAAAATTGCGATCTTATCACGTCTTAACATATTTTTAAAGGAAAACTAATTGTCACTTTGTAGTTGAGTAGCTTGCAAGTTTTGGATATCCATAATGTTTCGTTGGCTTCCCGTTTGGGAACATATGTATCGATCGAGGCTTATAAAATTTTAACGAAATTTTATTATTTTTACGTCTTTGAAGGATTTGTAAGTTTTTTAAACCTGCTTTTTACATTAAAAAGCAAATTTCTTTTAAAAATCTTTATTTTCGTTACTTTATATGAATCTTCGCCCCGAGTAATTATTTTTAAATAAAAATAATTAGAAAATTATTTTGTAAGGGTTAGATGGGGCTTCAACTGTATCCTCATAACGTCCTCTTAATACAATGACACTGTTGATAAGATGGTGAAATTTATTTATTTTAATTTTGAAATGTTTAAAGGTGAATACAATTTACTTAAAAGTGTTAATTTATTTCAAAAATAATTCAGTAAAATTATTGACTCATTGACTTACATTAGTCAAGTAACCTGAGTTAGTTTCATTATTTACGATAATGCACTCTGAATTACAAATACTACGTCATTCCATTCTTAAACTCAATTTTTCTTTCAACAAATACCGGAAAAGTATCGATACTTGTTAAGGGATTCGTTTATGATACCATTTATGCAAAAATTTTGCAATATAAATCTTATCGTCATGAAAACCTGTGTTCTCACTCAAAAATAGTACTAATTATTTTAAGCGAAAGTCTTAGCTCTTCTATCAGCACTCGTGCAAAGATTTATTAAACAAAAAAAACTGAATATTTATTTAAAAATAAAAATGTTTAAAAATGATCTAAGAGCAATTAAAAAAAATATTAACGGATTATATCAAAAATGGTAAATTTTTAAGGCTTTTTTGAAATTTTTTTTTTACTTGAACTTTTTCATTAATGACACTTTTTGAATTAACGAGAAATGTTTAGTACTTTATTAAAAAGTTTTATAAAATTATACATTTTAATAAATCAGTACATGACTAGTTGTCCCAGAGCTTGGCAGAAATTGGAGAAAAAAAAAGCTGTCTAAAATGTGATTTCGAAGCTACATCTCGAGACGAAACCATGAAATCACGTTAACCCTTCTATTTATTAGATTTTTCTTAAAATCATTTCAGTAGAAACTTACAATTTCTTTAAAAAATGTAAGTCATCCAAATCTTCTGAGAAAAAAAAAAGAAAAAATTCTTCAACTATGAACTACCAGAAAAGTAATAACGATTCCACGTTCTCTGCAATCTCATTTGTTGATGTTATCTATAATTATAAATGCACTGAAGAAGCAAATTAAGTTTGTATCTAAAACTGTTGATGACAAAATGACATTTCTTAATTTGATGCATAAAATTTAACAAGCTTCGTAGCCTTCCGTGTTCATCACACTCAAATTAACGTTGTCTTGTTTTATAAATGCTTGAAATTCATCTTAGTATTCATGATTTGTAAGAAAGTCTAATTAATGAATTTTAGATATTTTATTTATTTGAAAAATGTTCAACTTACCAAAGAAAAAGAGTCATGGTGGTTTCAATCTTTAATATTGTTTGGTATAAGGGATTTAATACTTGTTTAAGAAAATTAAATGTTTTTAGTTTTAAAAATTTTGATGCTTTGAGGCCAGACATCATAATATCTATTAAATATTGTAGAGAAAAACACTTTTAAGGCCTTATTAATCGAATGCAAAATTTATTTAATAACTAGACATTAAAAACTGAGAAAAATTTATTTTGCGGGATATGAATTTTGTAATGTAAAGAATGAAATGAGAGATTTTATAAAAATAATTTTTTTTACATTTCAATGTGTAGTTTCTTTAAAATATTAGATTACATTCCTTATATCACGTGATGTTTAAAATTTAGCTGCTTTAAATAGTTTTATTTTGTTTGAGACTATGAAAAAAATTTCTCAACATCATAGACGTCATTCAATATCAACGAATTGCTATCAGGTTGCACGTGCATGCTTAATGTCGATTGTCGAATTAAAACAATGAAAATTTTAGGATATTTGTTTGGAAAAAAATGCGAAGAAAGCGCCATAGTAAAAAGTTCTTTTGACGTTTCACTGTGTAAGGTTTAACAAAATGTGGAAGCATTTTCTGCCACAAGGAGAGTTTCCAATTGACAGCAAAAGGTTGTTTAAAAACGACTTATACTGTTCTGTTCTCAGTTGCATAAATATTCATCTATGATTATTAAAGTCTTTATCGAGAATCATTTTATTATAAGATTATACATGATTAGTAAGAGTTTTTCTTCGATTTGTGTTTTAAACTTAGAAGCATATTAAGAACAAGTTGTAGAACGGTAATTAGCAATATAAAATGGCAAATCCTTTCTAAATTTGAGTTTAGTTTCGTAGTCTAAAAATATTTTATACCTCTAAAACATGTCAGATAATATTACCCCTTTTTTCACACAATACTCATAGTAGTAAATGGTTGCCTCAATATTTAAGCGATCGCTAGCGAAAAATCTTCTTTTTTACCAAAAAATGTTCCATGATAAGATGGCAAACTGTCATTCATGTGTTGAGCAAGTTTTCTGATTACTCGTGATAAGGACTGGTATATTTAACGATATTCTTTTTATGCATGAATTTATCGCTCTTTTTTTATTTTAAGAAACATACTATCTTAGTATATTTTAAAAAGAAAACGAAATATCAATTTGTAGTGGGTTGTGTTTTGAATATTCACAAATTTTTTATTGACTTCTCGTTTGTGAAGGAGTGTATCGATCAAGGTATAGGAAAATTTTAAAATGTGATTATTTTTATAAGACTTTTAGAGGTTTGTAAACCTGCTTTTCCCATTAAAAGGTAAACTCTTTTAAGAATTTCGTTGCTTTGTATGAATCTTCGCCTTGAGTAATTCTTTTCAGATAAAAAATAATTAAAAAATTATTTTTTGTAAGGTTTAGATTTGGTTTCGACGTTGTCTTCATAACGTCCTCTAAATATAGTAATGATACTCTTTGATTATAGCAATACCTTCAAAGCATGTCAGCTTCTATGTGTCAAAATTAAACTTATTGAAAACTTTTATTATCACTTATTATCTGATGCAAAGATTATTTAAAAGTGTTACCTAAATAGTTTTTTTTGATTTTTTGTTTTTTAATAGTTTTAAACATATTGCATTTTTTTAAAAAATCAGGTTGATGTGTTTATAGATAGGTAAAAAAATAAACTAAACTATTATAAACTATTGATAATAACCTTTTGGTAGCTTTAAACCTTTCCAACTTTAATATTTCGTCCAAATAAAAAATAATGAATATCTTGTTGTATTTTTTTAATACTCTTTTTTTATTATTTTAAACATTTTCAAGTTCAGAATGTTTTGTACTTAAATTACTTGAAAAATTCTCTGGAAAAAATATTTTATTAAGGCAATATTTTCATTTCTAAGATGAGACCCTAGCGAATAAATGTTATTAAGCAATACCTGAACTTAAAATATTTTTTGAAGTTTTAAAAACACGATACTTTGTGTTTCGAAATAACGAAATAACAAATTAATTTCATTATACTCGTTATTAATAATTTTCTGATTTCCAAAGATGTTTTCTCTAATATTTTTTATGTGTGTATTTAAATATGGTTACTGTAGTGGAAAGTGTATATGTCATTGTATATTGTGTATAAGAAAGTGTTGTCCTATTTATTATTTAAAAAAATAGATGCAGGAACAGTTTTAGAAAAATGAAACTTTTATTTGAATTTTATTATCACCCCCCCCCCCCCACAGCTGACTGAGAATTTAAAATTACTGGATTGGGTCAATAAGCTGGATTTGTTGTGAAAGAAAAACTGTATTTACTATTTTTTTAAACCGCTTCAAACTACAATGTAATTATGACGACGAATAGACCAAAATTAAACTCTTGGTTGTAATTGAAATTTCAGAATTCCAAGAATAGTGTGAACTCGCTGAACGACATAAGCTCGAAATTGATTAGCTTCTTGAACAGTAAGTTCAAAGATATGCAGAATCAACTGGAAATACTGAATCTCTGAGAACAGAAGAAGTGTTAAAATAAAACACATCACGAAAATACAAATTTTCGCCAAAACAAACATCTATTAGGTAACTTAATTGAACAATTTTTAGAGGAAAGATTTGAGAGCTTCTAAAATAACATTCTCAATTTTAAATATAAGTTGGAAATTTTTAATTTGAAAATCAGAAATATTAAAAAAATTATAAGCATGAAATATGGATTGTACTTATTTGCCAACTTATACTTATATTATACTTATTATTATTATACCATATAAATTGTTAATTAACTGACTGAATAGTCAAATGAGACAATTATTATGCTTACAAAAAACGCAGTTTACTCAAACTGTCTAAATCGAGCTTTGAACACTTCAAAGAAATCCTCTCAATACATAAAAATTCCATGAAAATCTGGACTTGTGATTAGTTTCAAAATAGCGAGTGATATTTTGAGTGATTTGCCCTAAAAATTAAAAACTTCTACCTGAAATGTCAAGCAATCTTGTCAAGTATTCGAAGCACATGAGCTAGTAACTAATTCGCAAATTAAAGTTGACAGCTAAATTGTTAGTAGTTCCAAATTGAATTATTAGTAGTTCCAAATTGAATTGAGTTCCAAAGTGAAGTAATTGATGATCTGAAGTTTGAAAGGCTTGTATGGTAAAAAGATTCTTTAAGCAATATCTAATAGAACTCAAAATTCGTTATACATAGAAAAAAACGAAATTGGTTTATCTTTTTAAAAAAAGTGAATTGAGTTTTATTTAATAAAAAAGGAAGAGAGTAGCTAAAGTGTTGATGCTGCTTTAATCAGCACGTATTCAATTTCGATGCTGTGCTGTGTTGGGTGAAAAAACAAACTAAATGACATTTTGATTTGTGCCTTAGCTATTTAACTTTGAGATGCTTGGGCCTGTCTTTAAAAATAATGCAAATATGAGTCAGTTAAGAAGATATAATAGAATAATAGTTGCAAAAATACAAATATATTGCACAAATGTATTTAAAATATATTGCACAAATGGGAAACAATATGACATGCCTCTTTAGTGTCTGAACTATTTCTTCATTTAGATTTGCTCCATGCATCTTATGAAATGCCACTCAATTCTGCATGCATCACTCCATATCGACAAGAATGCGGACAATTCTCATCAATTCTTAAAAAAAAAAAAAAAAAAAAGAATTGATTTTTCGGTGACAAATAAAGAGGACTAAAACAAATTGATGTGACTGTTGCAAAGTATATAAAAATATTGCACGAATGGGAAGCAATATGACATGCTTCTTTAGTGACTGAACTATTTCTTCATTTTGTTCCATGCATCTTATGAAATGCCACTCAATTCTGCATACATCACTCCATATCGACAAGCATGTGGACAGTTCTTATCAATTCTTAAAAAAAAAAAAAAAAAAAAAAAGAATTGATTTTTCGTTGACAAATAAAGAGGACTAAAACAAATTGATGTGACTGTTGCAAAGTATATAAAAATATTGCACGAATGGGAAGCAATATGACATGCTTCTTTAGTGACTGAACTATTTCTTCATTTTGTTCCATGCATCTTATGAAATGCCACTCAATTCTGCATACATCACTCCATATCGACAAGCATGTGGACAGTTCTTATCAATTCTTAAAAAAAAAAAAAAAAAAAAGGATTGATTTTTCGTTGACAAATAAAGAGGACTAAAACAAATTGATGTGACTGTTGCAAAGTATATAAAAATATTGCACGAATGGGAAGCAATATGACATGCTTCTTTAGTGACTGAACTATTTCTTCATTTTGTTCCATGCATCTTATGAAATGCCACTCAATTCTGCATACATCACTCCATATCGACAAGCATGTGGACAGTTCTTATCAATTCTTAAAAAAAAAAAAAAAAAAAAAAAAGAATTGATTTTTCGTTGACAAATAAAGAGGACTAAAACAAATTGATGTGACTGTTGCAAAGTATATAAAAATATTGCACGAATGGGAAGCAATATGACATGCTTCTTTAGTGGCTGAACTATTTCTTCATTTTGTTCCATGCATCTTATGAAATGCCACTCAATTCTGCATACATCACTCCATATCGACAAGCATGTGGACAGTTCTTATCAATTCTTAAAAAAAAAAAAAAAAAAAGAATTGATTTTTCGTTGACAAATAAAGAGGACTAAAACAAATTGATGTGACTGTTGCAAAGTATATAAAAATATTGCACGAATGGGAAGCAATATGACATGCTTCTTTAGTGACTGAACTATTTCTTCATTTTGTTCCATGCATCTTATGAAATGCCACTCAATTCTGCATACATCACTCCATATCGACAAGCATGTGGACAGTTCTTATCAATTCTTAAAAAAAAAAAAAAAAGAATTGATTTTTCGTTGACAAATAAAGAGGACTAAAACAAATTGATGTGACAGTTGCGAAGTATATAAAAAATATTGCACAAATGGGAAACAATATGACAAGCTTCTTTAGTGACTGAACTATTTCTTCATTTTGTTCCATGCATCTTATGAAATGCCACTCAATTCTGCATACATCACTCCATATCGACAAGAATGCGGACAATTCTTATCAATTCTTAAAAAAAGTACTAAGAATTGATTTTTCCTCTGACAAATTATGAAGACTAAAACAACTTAAAGCGAACGTTGCAAAGTATATAAAAAGAGTGGAGTAATGGGAAACAAGATCACGTACAAATAATTCATTCTTCCTTTGTTGAGTAATAAAGACTGAAAAAGATACTTTTTATGAGATGAGTGAAGGATTCGGAATAAATTGAACAATTAGGCATTAAGATCTCGTAACTGTTAGTGATCGTACTATTACATCATTCCTCTATGATCCAGGCATACTGAAGATTAAGAACATCTTGATACGAAAAGTCAATACCGAGAATTTGTAACTTCATGTAAATGTTGTAAAGGAAAGAAATGAAGTGAACTATGTATTAGACGTGAAGATCTCGTGGCTACTTATGTAATTTGCAATGTGCCGTTTTATTCCGTAACTAAAGAATATAGCACAACATTACAGCATTCTACAATACTGTGTGAGAAACTCTACAAATGTGTGAGATACTTGTCGAAAACTTACTTGATTGTCTCATAAAAGCAGCTTTGACCCGACTCCCGTAGAACTTCAATTTTTTTTCTCAATTTAAGCTAAATAACAGTGTTGAAAGTCGAATAACAGAAACAGGGAAATAAATAAAATGGGGGAGGGGGGGTTAAAGAATGAAGAATTTACTAAAATTTTTTTAATTTTTTTATTAGTTTCCTTTTCGTTTCAAAAGCTTGTAATTTTTGCTTATTTTTCTTGAAGTGATTGTAATGAATATTTATGTGATTGTGATGAATTTCTTTGAAAAATTAGCAGTTTTTATGGAGGCTTGTTCTAAGAGTGTTTTATTTATAAATATTTTAACGAATGTATAGTTCAATATTTACTTAGTATAAATTCTGCAGTCAGTTTCATACGTAATTCATTTATCATAGTTAATTCTTGCGATTAAGAAAATCCATTCTTCCCTATCGTAAAAAAAAAAAAGATGGGGCATAAAACTTATTCCAAATTATTTGTAATTTTTTTTATTTCTTTAAATATGAACTATTTTCCTTTAAATTATTTCGACACTAAATGGATTTTCTTTCGTATTTTGATATTTTGTTAGCTATTTAAATCACTTGTAGTTAATTCATCACATTATATTTCATATTTTAGTCATATGCAAATGTTTTGCATTTCATGCATCTTTTTTCATTATTTACATCATATCCTATCTTATACATTGCTCCCATTATTTCAAACAAATAAAAATACATTCCAATCCATAAAAAAAGATGGATCGGACAATGACTTATTGCAAATTATTTTGATTTTTTTAAAAAAAGAATTCTTTAAATGTGTAGTAAAGGAAACGAACTGAATGGTTTTGCTTTGATTTAGAAAGTTTTATTACTAGAGCAAGCAATCACTTTCAAATTATTTTTGGCATTTTCATTACATTATTTATTAAACGCAATCAGTTTTGTTGGCTATCATTAAGAACGTTTCTTGTTTTTAAGTTTGCAAAAACGTACTTTAGTTGAAATACACTCAATTTCTTTAAAAATGATTTAATAACTAATTACTACAAATTCAATTCAGTATTATCTATGTATAAAATATATATTCATCTAATTTAAACCTCCATGAAAAACTTGCAAATCCCTTTTGGTTTGAATGTTCTCTAGATTGCAATGTATTGTACTTATTTATTATGTAAACAACCTAACAGTTTGCTTTAAAAAAGAAAAAAAAAATATAAGAGAAAAAATATAAGGGGAAAAAATATATAAATTAAAAAATATATAAAAAATATTAAAAAAAAATATATAAAAAAAAATATAAGAAAGAAAAAAGAAAAAATATATAAAAAAGAAAAAATATATAAAAAAGAAAAAAATATAAAGGAGAAAAATATAAAAGAAAAAAATATAAAAAAAAATATATATAAAAGAAAAAAATATAAAAAAATAAATTAAAAAAATATGAAAAAATGTATAAAAATATTAAAAAAATATGGAGAAAAAAGAAAAAAAGAAGAAAAAAAAGCAAACTGTGGTAATAGTATTTTGTATAACATGTTTGCATTTATCTTTCAATTTAACTTTTTTTGTAGTATTCAACTAAAAAACACTAACAAGTTAGTATTATGCTTGCAATTTTGTTTTTAATGTTCTGTATATTGAAAAATTGCTTTCCTCATTTTATTTATCTATAAACATTGAGAATTTTTTCTTTAATTACAGTTATTTCATGCATTCCTTTAAGAGTTTAACATTAATTCATTAAGAGTTTCGTTTTTTAAGGCTTTGATTATTTTATTTAATTATTGGCTATTTGATAAATGTAATAATTTTTTAAAACTGGTTTATTTGAATTATTTTGTATCATTAACAAAAAAATTAAATCTTTGCATCAGTCTTTCATGCTTTTTTTTTTATTTTAAATTGTGTGAGATGTTTTAACTTCGGAAATGCTGAAAACCCTCAGTAAAATGTTATATTTTAACGAATTAAGTTTTATATGAAGCAGATGAAAAGAGTAGACTTTATAAGAACGAATTTAAGTGATTCGAATCAAACAAAATTACTTTTTCAATTTTTTGAATATCTTTAAACTAATAGATTCGAATCAAATAATAAGGACCTCAAAAACAACTGAATCAAATGGATGATTTAATCAGATCATCGACTATCTATTCAGATCATCGACGCAATATTTAACTATAATTGGCAGTATCATGTAATGATATTGAAAGGACGTTTTTACAATGTTGAACCTGTAATTTTTTTTGTTTTAAATATTTACTATGAAATATAAAATTCTTTTAAAAACAGGGCGAAGCAATATCTCTTGTGTCAATTATCGTTCCAATTACTGAAGCCAGTCAAAAAAAATTTGTGCTTATATTATTAACTGGAATCCTCAAATCCATCCAAGTGTAAATTCTGCTAAAATATTTACTTAACTTCAGTTTGTTAAACTGAACTTCAATTAAATTTCAATAAAATTAACAAAAGTGTTTTGTTGGAGTGGAACGATACTCAAGCTTAAAGAATGTACGTTAATAATTGCCAACCTTTATCATGAGATAATCTTACACGAGTACGAGAAGTTTTCAGAGTAAAGAAATAATTACTTTTTCCACTTCAATTAAGCTTTCTTGACTTATTTCAACTAAAGAAACTATTTACTAAAGATTTTTAAATTTTTGCTTCGATTTTAATGTGTGCAAAGTTTTTATAATATTTTGGAAAGGCATAAAATTATCTAAATTGCATTTTTAATTTTTCTGCCTGTAAAATTAAAATGTAAAAATTAACAAGCTGCTAAAAACGAAAACAATACTAAGTTTAAATGACACATTAGTTGTTTTTTTGTTTAAGTCCAATTTGCATTTAGAAGTCTCTAAGGTTTTGAATCTTTTTTGGAAGAATTTTTTGTATTGTACTTGTAGTGTGCTTTAAGCAAATTAAAAGTCTACAACTTAATGCTTCACTAAACTCCGCACCTTTAAGTCATCTAATGAATATTTAAAATTTTTATCTTCGCAAAGAAATATGTTTTTCACCTATGCAAAGCAATTTTGTGGAGGGAATGGCAGAAAATGTTTCGCCACTTTCTGTTTATCTGTCGCAACTGTTGTTAAAAGAAAAATCTACAATCGAATGAGGTGAACCGGGTTCGTATCCCAGCGATGACATGGCTGGTAGATACGAATCCGCATCCGGCTTGGACCGACCACAGGGAGCTACTGTAAATCTTGCGCCGCGATGGCTCAGGGGATAGAGTGTTCGCCTCCCAATGAGGTGAGCCGGGTTCGTATCCCAGCGATGACATGGCTGGTAGATACGAATCCGCATCCGGCTTGGACCGACCACAGGGAGTTACTGTAAATCTTGCGCCGAGATGGCTCAGGGGATAGAGCGTTCGCCTCCCAATGAGGTGAGCCGGGTTCGTATCCCAGCGATGACATGGCTGGTAGATACGAATCCGCATCCGGCTTGGACCGACCACAGGGAGTTACTGTAAATCTTGCGCCGAGATGGCTCAGGGGATAGAGCGTTCGCCTCCCAATGAGGTGAGCCGGGTTCGTATCCCAGCGATGACATGGCTGGTAGATACGAATCCGCATCCGGCTTGGACCGACCACAGGGATTTACTGTAAATCTTGCGCCGAGATGGCTCAGGGGATAGAGCGTTCGCCTCCCAATGAGGTGAGCCGGGTTCGTATCCCAGCGATGACATGGCTGGTAGATACGAACCCGCATCCGGCTTGGACCGACCACAGGGAGTTACTGTAAATCTTGCGCCGCGATGGCTCAGGGGATAGAGCGCTCGCCTCCCAATGAGGTGAGCCGGGTTCGTATCCCAGCGATGACATGGCTGGTAGATACGAATCCGCATCCGGCTTGGACCGACCACAGGGAGTTACTGTAAATCTTGCGCCGAGATGGCTCAGGGGATAGAGCGTTCGCCTCCCAATGAGGTGAGCCGGGTTCGTATTCCAGCGATGACATGGCTGGTAGATACGAATCCGCATCCGGCTTGGACCGACCACAGGGAGTTACTGTAAATCTTGCGCCGCGATGGCTCAGGGGATAGAGCGTTCGCCTCCCAATGAGGTGAGCCGGGTTCGTATCCCAGCGATGACATGGCTGGTAGATACGAATCCGCATCCGGCTTGGACCGACCACAGGGAGTTACTGTAAATCTTGCGCCGAGATGGCTCAGGGGATAGAGCGTTCGCCTCCCAATGAGGTGAGCCGGGTTCGTATTCCAGCGATGACATGGCTGGTAGATACGAATCCGCATCCGGCTTGGACCGACCACAGGGAGTTACTGTAAATCTTGCGCCGAGATGGCTCAGGGGATAGAGCGTTCGCCTCCCAATGAGGTGAGCCGGGTTCGTATTCCAGCGATGACATGGCTGGTAGATACGAATCCGCATCCGGCTTGGACCGACCACAGTGAGTTACTGTAAATCTTGCGCCGAGATGGCTCAGGGGATAGAGCGTTCGCCTCCCAATGAGGTGAGCCGGGTTCGTATTCCAGCGATGACATGGCTGGTAGATACGAATCCGCATCCGGCTTGGACCGACCACAGGGAGTTACTGTAAATCTTGCGCCGAGATGGCTCAGGGGATAGAGCGTTCGCCTCCCAATGAGGTGAGCCGGGTTCGTATTCCAGCGATGACATGGCTGGTAGATACGAATCCGCATCCGGCTTGGACCGACCACAGGGAGTTACTGTAAATTTTGCGCCGCGATGGCTCAGGGGATAGAGCGTTCGCCTCCCAATGAGGTGAGCCGGGTTCGTATTCCAGCGATGACATGGCTGGTAGATACGAATCCGCATCCGGCTTGGACCGACCACAGGGAGTTACTGTAAATCTTGCGCCGCGATGGCTCAGGGGATAGAGCGTTCGCCTCCCAATGAGGTGAGCCGGGTTCGTATTCCAGCGATGACATGGCTGGTAGATACGAATCCGCATCCGGCTTGGACCGACCACAGGGAGTTACTGTAAATCTTGCGCCGAGATGGCTCAGGGGATAGAGCGTTCGCCTCCCAATGAGGTGAGCCGGGTTCGTATTCCAGCGATGACATGGCTGGTAGATACGAATCCGCATCCGGCTTGGACCGACCACAGGGAGTTACTGTAAATCTTGCGTCGAGATGGCTCAGGAGATAGAGCGTTCGCCTCCCAATGAGGTGAGCCGGGTTCGTATTCCAGCGATGACATGGCTGGTAGATACGAATCCGCATCCGGCTTGGACCGACCACAGGGAGTTACTGTAAATCTTGCGCCGCGATGGCTCAGGGGATAGAGCGTTCGCCTCCCAATGAGGTGAGCCGGGTTCGTATTCCAGCGATGACATGGCTGGTAGATACGAATCCGCATCCGGCTTGGACCGACCACAGGGAGTTACTGTAAATCTTGCGCCGCGATGGCTCAGGGGATAGAGCGTTCGCCTCCCAATGAGGTGAGCCGGGTTCGTATCCCAGCGATGACATGGCTGGTAGATACGAATCCGCATCCGGCTTGGACCGACCACAGGGAGTTACTGTAAATCTTGCGCCGCGATGGCTCAGGGGATAGAGCGTTCGCCTCCCAATGAGGTGAGCCGGGTTCGTATCCCAGCGATGACATGGCTGGTAGATACGAATCCGCATCCGGCTTGGACCGACCACAGGGAGTTACTGTAAATCTTGCGCCGCGATGGCTCAGGGGATAGAGCGTTCGCCTCCCAATGAGGTGAGCCGGGTTCGTATTCCAGCGATGACATGGCTGGTAGATACGAATCCGCATCCGGCTTGGACCGACCACAGGGAGTTACTGTAAATCTTGCGCCGAGATGGCTCAGGGGATAGAGCGTTCGCCTCCCAATGAGGTGAGCCGGGTTCGTATCCCAGCGATGACATGGCTGGTCAATACGAATCCGGCTTGCACCAACCACAGTGAGTTGCTAATAATGTAAATCTAATCAAAATATTACTATGGAACCAGGATTTGCATTTAGATTCTATTAACGGATTGTGATATTTTACAGTATTTTCTTTTATCGTTGCCAAATTTATCAATTAAGAAGAAAATGTAATTTTTGATCGCCATTTAAGTGAGATTTTAGTTATTAAGAATTAAATTTACAAAGTTGTTAATAATTTCAATTTGTGATGAAGAAGAAATATAAGTTTCGAAATATTTATATATGATATCAAACTTCAATCGTATATCTAAAGTGTTTTCAAATTCCTTCAGTTATGTCTACTGGTAAATGTACAAATATGAGTGAAAAGTTTTTATGACCAAAAAAAAATATTTCTGGCTCAGTTTTCTTTATTAAATTATCATTTCCACTTTTGATGCATACCTTTTTTATGATTTTAATGACAAAGAATTATTGAATATAAAAAAATCCACGCAATGCTTATAAAATGTACTACAAAAATGCAATTTGCACAAAAGCCGTTGAAGCGTTTATTATAATCTCTAAAGCTTTTCAGTCAGAAAACAATGAATTTTTCAAGCAAATTATTTTTCTGATTGTCAATTTGAAAACTAGTCATGTACTGTTATATTCGTCATATTTACTGTTATTTTTTAATAAATTTTTGTTAATTTTATTAAAATTTTTTAAATTCTTGTTTTCAAAACACGTTAAATACTTTACCATGAAAGATAGTTTTGCTTTTTTTAAAAAAAATTCAAACTTTAAAACACTATTTTTAGATTTTTGATTCCAAAACAGATTTATGTTAATTGTCAAGTTTAAAAGAACGTCTTTATGCTTTAAATATAAGAAAAATTTATTTTGGTTACATTCGTTATTTTCTAATTATTAAAAATGTCTTCTCCGAAATATTATTTTAGAAAGCTTTTCTTTGTAACTGTGTAAGTATGGATAGAGTTTTTGATTTTTGAAAAGGAAATAATGCATGAAAATTTATAATTGCATTTTAAATATTATAATTAAAAATTGTCTTACTGATTGTTTTTGCTTTCCTTTAAACTTTTTTTGAAATACAAAATTAAGCTTCACGATCACCCCTTTGCAACTATATCATGTTTTAAATTCATTAGCAGTTGAGTTTGGTCATAAAGTTATCTATATTAAATTTTTTATAAAAATCTGACTTCATAAAGAAGACCTACTATCCATATGAGAAGGAATTTTTTGAAATCCTACAATGAGTGATAATTGAAAATTCGAAATTTTATAAATACTGTGACTGTGATTTGGGAAGTGAGAAAAAAATTTACTTACTTCTTTTAAAAAAAAATGTGATCTCAAGTAACAGGGGATAGGAAAGTATGAAATAAAAAATCTTGAAAGGAAAGAATAACAAAAATTCTAAATGCCGGGAAACAGTAACAATTTGAAAGAAATTTAGTTAAACAATTATATACGAAAGTATTTGTGAACTTCAAAGATAATTCGTAATTTTGAAGTGAAAGAGGTCATGAATAAATCTGACAATCGCACTGGGTCTGTTAAAGCACTGGGGAATAATGTATAGAGTATTAATTAGCTATCCTCTGATGTCTTCTGTGCTATTTGAATTGGTGGTTAAACGATAGAATCGTCAGAGATAAGCTTAGTATGTATGTTTGTATAAAAAGTAGTTCACTCAAATGATCCAAGTTTTAAACACTTCAAAAAACAAATTAATAAATAACTCTAAAATATCAGGGAAGACTCAATAAAAGAAATCGTGATTTTCTCAGACTCAAAATCAGCACTCGAAGCAATACGTAACGGTAACACATCAATAACCCATGAAATTAATGCCCTTCTTCATTCATTAAATATCCGTTGCACTCTCCAGTGGATCCCAGCTCTTGTTGGAATCGAGGGAAACGAATGCGCAGATGCCCTTGCAAAGGAAGCACGCGACGAAGATCAACCTCGAGCTGTCACCTGTGCAGATGCGAATGCTGTCGCCAGACGCAGGATATACAACCAGCATTTTAGCAAGGCAACAATCCCCGATCTAAACTGCCCAAGAAACCTCTCCTCTACAATAGCTAGGCTACGTACTGGACATTTCAAGGGCATGAAGATCTCACGCACCCATATAAAATTCTATCCCATGTGCAAGTACTGTCCTCATTTGCAACTAACTCCAGACCATGTTTTTGACTGCCAGGCTATTATCGGCTCCCTCTTTCAACTTGGAGCACCTCCCATCGAAATTCTCCATAGCCATCAGGCTCCAGAACTTGCAAACCTTGTTATCAAGATTTTTGGAGGACTCTAATCTTTGCACTAGCATAGACACGACAACAACAAAAACAACATCAGGGAAATTCTCCACAATTTGGCATGTTATTGTTTATATAAATACTATCTAATTCCAAAAGATTCCGATGATGCCAACCACAAATTACCTGAAAACTGACGAAGATTGAAGTATTGAAATGATCTGTCTAAAAAACTGGTTTCTGAGAGCTTTTATAGACAATTTTGCCGTAACAAGAATTTTTTTTTTATTCCTGGTGTTTTTGCTAAAAAAATACAAAAAGATCGTATAAGTTACTATGAGATATTAAATTCAAGTCGTTAGTGATAAATGCGTAAGTAAACGATTTTGATTTTGTACTGTGTCACCCTTTAGTGTGCTACGAATAAAAGACATGCCGACGGCGTTTTGATTTGTTCCGTTTTGTTAGCTTTTGAACTTCAAACTAAAGATGTCCTGTCCTAAAGAATGATACAAATAAGAGTCAGCTAAGAAAAAAAAATTGATTTTATTAATTGGAAAGATAGAAATTCTCAAAATAGGTAAATGAAGAATCCGCATAATCATTAATACTGCCTGAGAGCAAACAAAGAAATGTAAAACATGTTCTTAGAGGGAAAAGAATAATATCAAGGATTCATTCCTCCTTTGATCAATTATGAAAGACTGAAACAGATACATCACAGTTAAAGTTGTAAAGCATACGAAATAAAGTGAACTGATAGCCGTGAATATTTCATGACGGTTTAGTGAACTATTAAATCATTCATATTTTGAAGTATGCCTCTTAGCAAAGTGCTACGTAGCTCTACTCATATGATACCATATAAACAAGAATAAGGACAGTTAGTTACTCTGAAGAAAATCAACACCTAGAATTCTATCTTTATTTGTTCATTAATAAAGACTGAAACCTCCTTTGAAAAATGGCAATAAAAAAAATGGAACTGTGCCTGTCGGATGCCTGTTTCTTGATTGAATTTTGAATCATTCATATCTGATTTTCGCGAATTGTGAAGTCTCGACTAGTTTTACAGTTATATTGCTAATAACTATATAGACTATTATTTAAAGTTTCTATAAAAAAATTTCTCATTTTTGCTGAAAATCATTCCTATTTTATGAAATCCTTTTACCCTTACATTTGTGGTGAAAATGAGTCTCCCTGACAACGTTCAGGAAACAGAAGATTAAAACTTTATTTCTCAGACAATCATTAGAACTTTAACTGAGTCTAACCATTCAAATATTATCTCACTTCAGAAGGATTACCACAAAGACTTTTTGAGCAATGGTAGTGTGACACATCTTCGTGTAACATCTCCCAGTGTGACATAGTGGGAAAAATTGTCCCATTGACATTTGTACTACTCCTGCACAGAAATTCTGTTCTTGACTTATTTGCATGAGGTTGCAACAATCAATAATATTATTTGAGTTCAATCAAGTGGTGGTACTGACATTTTCTCTGCAAGAGGGACATTTTGAAGCAACAGTCATGCGTTTTCTGGTTTGCTCTACTGCCTGATAAAAATAGCTTTGACCCGACTCCCTCACAAACTTGTCAAATAACAGTGTAGAACTATTTATTTAAAAAAGTGTTAATTTCAATAATATTTATGCCAATAAACAGAGACAAATAAATAAATGGGGTGATCAAAAAAATAAGTGAATAATTTTTCATGAACAAACATAAATGTCTTAGTTCAGCTGTAGCTTTATTTTCGTTTAAAATGCATGTATTTTTTTCCCTATTTTTCTGGAAGTGTTGGCTGTGTAAATATAATCAATATCTTGTAAAATTTGCTTTTTTTATGGAGGTATATCGTTAATGGCTCTTACAGGTCATTGCTGATTATTTACAAAAACATTTTTTGACATTTTTTAATTTTGATATTTATTTTGTTTTACTTAGTTGTTGGAAACTAAAAACATAATCAAATTTTCATAACACAATCATTTTTAATAAACAGAAGTAAACATAATCATTTTTATTTCTTAAAATGTTATTATTATTATTTGAAGAATAAATATTTTCGAACACAATGAATTTATCTATAGTTAATTCCTGTCATTCAGAAAATCTTTTCCCCCTCATCGTAAAAAAAAAAAAAAAAAAAAAGATGGGGTATAAATTTTTTTTAAATTCCAAATTATTTTTATTGCATTATTTTTATGAGCCATTTTTGCTTTTGTTTCTTATTAAGAGCTATTTTTCAGTGTGTTTAAGAATTTTCTTCAGTTAGAACATACTCATTGTTTCGAAGATTTTCGTTTATAGTATTAGGTACAGTTTTATATATTTAATACATCTATTCAACCTCCATGAAAAATTCGCAAATTCCTTTCTATTTTAATGTTTACCTAATTGTAATTTATTGTACCTATAATGTAAATAATCTCACAGTTTGATTAAAAAAGAAAAAAGAAGGAAAAAATATATAAAAAAGGAAAAAAACGAAAAAATATAAAAAAATATGAATGAAAAAAACGTATGAAACGAAAAAAATTATAAAAAAAATAAATAATAAAAAAAAAAAATTATGAAAAAAAAAAAAAAAATTAAAAAAAAAAAATTTAAAAAAAAAAAAAAAAAAAAAAAAAACTCAAACTGTGGTGATATATTATGTATTTTTACATATCTTTCCATGCCAAATAATTTTTGCACTATTTTACTGAAAAAGTGCGTTTTTCATTTTTAGTGTTCTGTGTATTAAAATTTTTTTATTATTATTTAAATTATTTATAAACATTGACTATTTTCCTACTATTACAGTAATTTGATATATTACTTCCAGAATTTAACATTCAGTTACATTGAAAGTTTTTAAAGCCTTTTTAATTTTTTTTACCTAATAATAGGATAATTGTGGAATGCATTAATTGCTTTGAACCAAAAAAAAGTTTAATATATTACATTAAAAATTCTTTGCATTAGTGCTTCATAGTTTCTTTCCAATACTTACTATAAAATGAGTGAGATGCATTATTTTAATTTCAAAAATTGTGAAAACCTTCAATACGAACTTATATTTTTACGTATTAAACTTTAAATGAAGAACGACTTTAAGTGTATCGAACCAAACAATTTTCTCAATTTCTTAATATCTTCTAACTAATAGATTTGAATCGATTAATGGAATCCTCAAAATCATTGAATCAAATGGACGATTCGTGAAGTGTTTCTATTCCTATCATCAATTTAATATTTAACTATATTCAGCAGTACCATAAGATATTAAGAGGACGTTTTTCAAAAGTTGAACCTGTTATTTTTTATAATTACTATGAAATCAATAAAATTCTTTTTAAAACGGCGAAAATCTTTCGTTTCACTTATCGTTTCCAATGACTGGAAGCCAGAAATTATGAAGTCAAAGTATTTGTAAAAGCAGGGTGAAGCAAATAACATTTTGTGTTGAAGTGTTTTGTTTTGAAAACTTCGTTCCATTCGTAGGAAATTAATCAATAAAATTTTTGCCCTGACTTCTTTAACTTGTATCCTTGAAATGTAATTCCAAAGTGCTAATTTTCAAAATTACTTTTAAACTTCTAACAAAAATCTAGCGTTTTTTTTCTGAGACGATATTCACATTCATGCTTAAAAGAATTTACTTAAGTGAATGGCAAAGCTTTATCACGATATCCTCTTATATGAATGCCCGATGTTCTCAGAGTAAATGAATATTTAATTAAATACTCTTTACACTTCAATTAACTACATTATATTATTACCATTGTAACTTTTCATCTGAAGCACCAATTTACTAAAAATGTCCTGATTAATATTTATTTTATTTAAAAAAAAACTGTTTATGTGATGTTTTCACAATGTTTGACAAAAACAGGAAATTTGTTTCCAAAAATATCTTAATTTAAATTATAATTTTTCTGTCATAGAAGTTAAATGTAACAGAAATCAACAGTTAAAAACGGAAGCAAGTTGATTAAAGAACACATTAATTCCTCTTAGTTTAGCTTTAAGTAAAGATACAAACTTAAATGTTTTATTTTTTCTCCATTTAGCAAAATTTTGGTATTGTGCTAGTCCCGATCTCTAATTATATGAATAAAGTCCACCTTTATAAACATTTCTAATAGTTGTGAGATTTTTATCTTTTTCTGTCTTCGAAAAAAAGTTTCTTCTATTTTTCTTTGACATAATTCGTACGAGACATTGGCAGAAAATGTTTTGTATTTGTGTTTATCAGCTTCCGTGACTAAAAGGAAATTGTTTTTGCAACTGAAGTGCAGCAATATTTATTAAAAATTTAATTTCATTAATTTTTGTAAAAAAAACGTTGTGTGAGTTAAAATTTGTTAGTAATTATTATATTCCGTAGTTATTTAATTTTTTTAAATAAGTTTTTTTTCCATAACTGATATTTATTAATTCCAGTGAAGAGGTAGTAAACTCCTTAATCTACAACATTTAGACATCCATTTAATTTTTTGATTTCTTTTAAGAAAATGTGGGCATTTACGAGTTAAATAACTAGCGGTATTTATATGTGCCTTTGACGAAGATTCTTTTTGAAAAACATTTCACTGATAGCGCCAAGTAATGAACCTTTAAAATAGGAAACCTTTAAAATAATGAACTTTTAAAGGAATGATTCATCTACTCCTGGGGAAATTTTATACCTACTCTGCATTCCGTGTGAGTCAGGATAAGGAATCTTATCAAAATCTATGAAATCAGGATTTGCATTTAGGTTCTATGTATTAACAGATTGAGATATTTGGAGCATTTTTATTAAATACCAAATTATCAATTAAAAAAGGATATATTTTGATTGTTATAGTTCAAGTATAATATAAAATTTATTATTGAATTTTAAATTTAAAAGTTTTTTTATTTAATTTGTGATGAGCAGGAAGTATTAAGAGATCTATTCATTTATTAAGTATTAATAGTTTCTCAAATGTGCTTTCAAATTTCTTCAGCTATGAGTGTGTCTACGGGTAAATGTACAAAAATAGTGAAACTGTTATATTCTAAAACTAAGCTTTTTAGTTTAGCTTTATTTACAAAGCATTATGTCTTAAGTATTATTGAGGCACGCTTTTTTTTTAATTTAATGAGGAAAAATATATTTAATATATATTAAAAAAAGATGCTTGCTAAGCATGAAAAAAAGTACTTAAAATATAAAATTTTTACAAACTATTATAGTACTTTAAAATTCTTAAAGCTCTTTAGTCATTTATGAACAAAATATTTTTTGTAACAAAATATTTTTTTTAATTAAAAGAACTAATCGTGTACTGTTATTTTTGAAATTTCCTTATTAAATAATTGTTGGTGAGTGTTTAATTTATCTGCAGTAGGTAATGATAATTTCAGTGGGTCTATAAATGAGTACCACGCATGCTTGGAAACTAAACACTGGGGGTTTCGCGTTCGGCTGACCACCTAACCGGAACATCTGCTCTTGCACCCCAGAACCAAAGGTCAGGAAAACTGAGATGATCACAGTAGGCCTTGGCCCTCTATGGGCTGTCGCACCACTGAGTTTAGTTTAGTTAATGATAATTAGTCACAGCTTGATTTCTTTTTCACTGTTTTGAGATACTCATATGGTTTTTTTATATTTTTTTTTTAAACTTGTTAAGGAGAGTAACGTCCATACAAAAGATATTTTGATGCGTTTTACTTTTAGCTCAAACTTTAAAAGTTTTTCAGATATTTATTTCGAAAATGTTTTTGTTACTTAAATCTATTTACTTAAAAACAGTGAGAATGAGAAAAATAATACGTACAGTACTGCCTGTGCATAGAAGGTATTCACTTCGAAGGAATGGTTAAGTGCGAAGTGTAAAAAATCAAATACAAAAAGCAGTTTGTTCTTAGTTTGGAAAATGGGTATCATACAAAAATATGATTAATTGTTAACTTATGCCTTTTAACTATTTTTTGTACTTGCGACTTAAATTGATGAATCACATTTCTAAAAGAGAATTAATATTCTAAATATAACGTTTTTCTTGTTTAAACGTGCTTCCCCTCTTTGATCTAATATTTTATATTTAAAACTGAATTGTTGACTAATTTAAAAGTGCCGGTTGTTCCTAATGGTAGCTGTTTTTATTATTATAATATTTTGTCAACTGTTTCCAAGTTAGAAAAACTGCCAGAAACGAAACAAGTATCCTAAATTTTTAATGTTAATGGGCTCATTGCTTGCTTTTAAATGTTTAACCAATAACCATATCAGTAATTGACTGTCTGTGCAAAACATAGACATTAATTACTGTTTAGAAATAGAAATAACTGGAGTATAATTATATTTATAATATGTATATGTGATGTGTATTATCCCCTTGGTTTAACATTTGACCAGTATATAAACTACAGCGGTGAACAGTCAAATTTTTCTTAAACTACTGCAAATCTGGTAGAGTTTTAAGTCGTATGTTGGTTACCATATTGTCAAAAAGAAACCAGTAAATCATAAAAAGATTATTTTTAAAATGTATTGTGTAAAACCCTTTTTTATTCTTTTAATAGTATTCAAATCAGTATTTATAGAGTTGGAATGTAATAAAAATTTATTGTAATTAAAAACACATTTATTTTAACAAGGAACTGTCGATTCTCTCTTAACTTTCGTCTTATAAGTCAATCATTAGTCATTTTTTCAAAGGAATGCTAATGTTTAACAAATGCCAGATTTTTCATAAATTCCGAAACTGTTTAGCCTGTTGATGCCCGGTAGTTAAAACTTAAGTGGTTAACGCTCAATTTTAGCTTGTTAGGCACTCCAAAACTATTATTGTTTAGTATTTTTAAGCTGATAGAAAATCTATACACATCGCTAAATCAATACACATCGCTAAAGCGAAACCAATATCCTTGGTATTTTTTATGGCTTACTGTGTTTATGGCCCCATTTTTCACTAAGTATTGAAATAGAATTAGAAGAATAAAATTTCTTTAAAACAAATATTTTTTTATGCAGTTATATAAAATGCGTAAGAGAAGTTAAGGATGGATTCATAATTTGAATTAATGAAAGACTGTTAAAAAATATTTACTATAGTGAATACATTATCAATTGATTGTTGAGTTTTGCAGCATAGATTTTCGAAAACTGATCAAACATAAGCACAAACGACTTGAGACATATCTCTATTCTTCAGTCTTATTTTCCTTTATTTCAAATAATTTTAATACACTCAAAAATAAAGCAAATTTGTAAAATGTTTTTTATTCATGAATGACATTTTACTTGTAAACTGTCATTTCTACAGATTATAAAAAGACAAATTTTTCAAAACAAAAAAGTTTAAGCCTTTTTTGCTGTTTTTTTTACCCAGTTTGTTAGAAGTTTGCAGAAATAATCTACGCATATGGTTTTTTGTGTAGATGGCAATTTTAAAGTTTTTTTCCCCCTTTATAAATAATTTTTTTTCAGTGTAAGAAGTCTGAAAATAAAAATGTAATTTCGAAATGAAACATTATTTATTCGTAAATGCATGCAGCGTTTCATATAATATTACTCTCTGCATAGTTACAAATATCAATAAAAAACCCATTTCAGTCAAAGTATTTTGCTTTTTTGGAGCGATAAAAAAATGCTAAATCTAAGAAACAGCCAATGAGGTGAAATTTTAGGAATTTGTAACTATTAAACATAGTAAAACTGTGATAAATCTATAATCTGAAGTTGTGATAAATCTATAAAAATACTCGATACTAGTACAAAATTTTTTTTATAAATTACTAATTCCTTTGTTAAAATAATAAAAATACAAAATCCATGAAATTGCCAATACGTTTTTCTGAGTCTTTAACCATTTAGATTTCAATAAAACTCTTGTAAGAAAGATATATTTAAGAAAACATTTTCGATTTTTTTCCTTATTCAAAGTTTTACAAAAGTACGAGAGATTTGTGTTTCAAAATATACTAATCCACAATTTTAATAATAAGTTAACAGAGTTTATTTCGAGAGTGTAAGCAATCTGGCGGTATTTGTCACTCACTTTTAGGACTGACTTTTTGATGTTACGAGTTGAATGATTTGTTTGAGATTTAGGACTCAGAGATTTAATGAAAGGAAATTTGCACACATTAAATTTGAAAAGGAAAATGTTGAATGTTAGAGGTGAAATGTTTGAGGAAGAAAGTTCTAGGAAAATACATTTATTTTATTTATGCTATTAAGTTACATTTTTGCTAAAAAAAATTTAGTTTATATGATTGGGCATTTTCAAAATATCCACTCTAGTGTTGAAGTGTAATTTGGTGAGTATTCTAATGTCCAATTTAAGAAAAAATAACATAAGAAATAAAAACTTTTATGCATACATAAATAAAACTAAGGATTAAACCTTTCTTAATAGTATAATATTGGTTAACAAAGTTATCAGAAATAGTAATCTAGCAATAGTGAACTGGTAATAGTGATCTTAACGAGTAATAGTTATTGTGTAAACTATTTTTGAACTTTTAAAAAAAAAGTTTTAATTAATGGTGTTAGATTGCAGCATGTGTTCAGCGATACTTTTATAATTAATATTATTTTTCCTGCTAATGATTAATTAAATATAGTTTATCAGTATTTTTTTGTGTTTGTTGAATGTAGCGTTTAATAGCAAAAGTGCTGCAGGCGCTCTTACTGCCCCAATTCGTAACATCTCTACGTGTTCAATGTAATGAAATGAAACGGTGATATAAAATAAGTATGAGAAAGTAAGAGGGCTCTCTGATTATTTTAAGTGAAACATAAAAATTTGAAAGGATTACATATTTCGATGCATAATTTTTTTTCCTACATGAAGGAAAAGTAAATTCTTTTAAATTAAATAATCTGGATCCTGTATTGAACTACTTATTTTAATTCATAGCTGCTGTCTTGGTCAATGTCTTAATGTAAATCGCACTTTAATAGCTCATAAATAAGCATGAAACTTTATGGTTTCTTTTACACTGATAGTTTTTTAAAAATAAAAAATTATTTTTTAGAGCTTTAAAATTAGAATTCATTCCTTAGATGACAAGTGTTCTATTGACCGAAAATTGTTTTCGAGATTAGTTTTAAAAAAATTCTCCAAAGATTGACATTAAAATATTTGTTGTTCGAAAAATTGCCTATTAGATAATTTTGCTATCCTGAAAACACTTATTCAAATTAAGTGTTTATAAACTATTTCTTTCAAAAAAATTTCTAAAATAATATTTAAAACTCAATCGTAACTTTTTTTTAGAAAAATAATAAAACTTAAAAGCAAATCAAGATTTTTATGAAATTTCTGACACAATCTCAAATTAGTGATAGAAATATCTTGTAAAAAATTCGGAATGATGGGATAAAATTTGCAGGATTTTTTTAAAAATTTTTAAATGAACATTGCCCAGTCCCTTATCATTCACTTAATCAATTTCCTTTATGAGTCTGATTCCTTTTATGAATTTGACTCCTGATTCCCGCAATACGTGAGAAAGGCTCCTCTCTGCACTTCTAAAAGGTAGAAAGTGAGAAAAAGGAATATGCGAATCACACGTTAATAGCATCGCTCGACGTAACGGAAAATATTTTAAAAGTTTATTTCACAGAAACTAAAAGTTTTGAGCCTTTTTATACGTTCTTATATTTACTTATTTAAAAAAGGAAAAATATCTTCGGAAACTCTTTATACCGGGGCACCTAATTACTAAAGAAAAAGTTAGTTTTGAGATTAATTTTTTTTTTCAAGATTTATAATTTTGAAAGCAAATATATTCTAAATTTTTTGATTAATAAAAATATTTTTGAACTGGTTACATACATATATTCGGTCCAAAAAAAAACTTGTAGTTTTTTTAAAAGACGAAATTTCTTGAAGAAAATTTTAATTTTTTTATCCAAATTTTCTTAAGTTTTATTTTATGTATTTTTTTCAAGCAATCCGTTTTCAGAAAGGTTATTTTACATGCGATAGTCAAGTGAATAAAACAACGTTGCAAATTACACAAACCATTTTGATATTTAAAAATAAAAATAGCTGCAATATTTTTGAATTGTTAGATTTTTCTCAAAAAGAGAAAATGTTACTATAATTTTTATTCTAAGCTTATTATTGAACTAAAAAAAATTATGAAAGTTTAAAGCTTCGATTGGTTGCTCATCTATTTTTCTAAAGTAGATATTTTGTGATTTTTCAATAATTTTGGAGCAGAAGATAATTGGTTTTTATATTTGCCAAATTATTACTGTTTCTTATGAAATTGGCCTGAAAAATATTTAAAAAAATCAAATGACAACGAATTACACCAAATAAAATTCGATTGTACGAAAGTATGATTCATACTACTAACGTAAAAAATATTATTTTCATATTCACCTTCGAAGTTATATTGAACAATATCAAATTAAAAGGATGCTAAGTCATTGATTTAAATTACATTATAACTGAAACCTGAAATAACTAAAATATTTGAAATAGCGTTTAAAATGTCAAATTTAGTTTCCGACTTTGATGGAACAATATTTACAAATTTATCATTTTTCTACTAATTTTATCATAGAAGCCAATCCTCATAAATGATGATTCACATGATTAGTAGGAAAATAATGCAGCTTCATAATTGTTCCAGTTAATTAAACTAATTATTTTTATTAATAGGTCATGATTGATGTGTGAACAGAAATTTAACTAATGTTTGTGACGTAACTTTTCTTTGAATACATTTTACTGAGGAGAGTTAAATATTTCATAAGTATAAATTGCAGTTGTATTTGGTGCGATCACTTTTTAAAAAAAATTCTTAAAATTTACGCAAGTTTGATAATTTAAAAAAAAATTTTAAGTATTGAAAGTCATAGTTTCGATAACCAGTATTGTTTTTGCAAAAAAAAATTATAGGCAGCTCTTTTGAAATCTTCTATTCATAATTATTTTGATTTTGAGATCCTTTAATAGTTTTAAATACTACTTGCGTCTTTGTTGACAAAATCAGTTACCACTGTCCGTTGAAGGGAGAGATATCCATATCGGTAATAACACTGAAATTATGGCAACGTTTTTGATCACTTCTGCCCAATGGCCCCCTAAAAACTTAAAAATAAATAACTTGCAGAAGAGAATTTCCACGTATAAGCTCCAGAAGAAGATGAGAATTGGACTTTTGTCTTGTCTCAACCAATTCTTTTGTTTTCATTATTTCAGTGGCTTGATTTTCTGGCGTACCTTAGTTTGAAATGTAGCTCTTATTAACTGGTCAGCGAGTAATCTAGCTTGGATAAACCATCAATACTTAACAGACACATTTTAATTTCTTTCCTGGGTTTAGGATTACATTATAGATAAAACTAAACGTTAAGTCTCGAAACAAGCTTAACTGAAGTTCTTAGAAACCTTCTGTTTCAAATAAATCAAAATAAATGATGAAATATGCGTTAAAAAATCAGCAATGACAGAAAGAAAATTGTTTCAGAAACTACATTTTTGTAAACATGGTAGCAGAAATGGTCACGGGTGATGCAAATTTTTTTTCTTCTTGGGTGAAATAGAAATAAATTTTATTTCGAAGATAAAACGTTTCAACATAAAACTGTCAAGTTTAACATTTTTTACAAACGTATTTGTTTTAATGCTAATTTTTTTTCATTGGGCTCTGCATAAAAATCCAGATCAAAATTATTCATTTTCAACCAGGCTATTTTTTTAAAAAACTTCTTTAAACTTGTTTTCAATCAAAAATATTATATCATTGAATTGACAGAAAAGTAGGAATAAATTGTTCGTTATATGCTAAAGTAAAACTAAAGAAAAAAGATTTCAGATTATTTTGTATATATTGAAATTGTTGAAAACTTCAATTTTATATGTTGGAAAAAAAACATTTTGGGAAAGAGGAAACTAATAAGTACAGTAGGGGAAGAGAGGATTACTCCCTTCGTAGATGCAAAAACTTCTAATTCAATTTAAATTTGGAACTAATCTGCAGACATATAAACTATATAAAATTAATTTTTAAACAGTCCCGTTATTTTTTTTTGTCTAAAAATTTTGAATATTTCGATAAATTTGGTTATTTGTCTAAGTTTTGTTTAATATGATTGAGCGCTTCCCCCACATCATCTATGTCAAAAAAATTTAAATATACTAATTTTTTTGATTCATATTCTTTATTTTTGTTAATTTTCTGTAATGGTCAAAAATAAAATGTTCAATTTTTTTTTCTTTACTAATGAAATATTTTAATAAACAGAAAAGTGTGAATACTTTGATTAGAATTTTAGATAATTTAAGATTTTGAAATTTTTGGACAATTTTAGACATTTTGCATTGAATCGAGAAAATATCACTGAACGGCTGTTATGAAAATAGATACTATCTTATACTTATTGTTCAGTTAATCCTTTTACCATGGTTTGCATTCTTTTACGACCTTCACTCAAACCTCGCTCTTATTGTTGAGTGTGTTAATCTGAATATCGTAAATACCATTTTCATTTTTCGTCAGTTCAAACGAGTAAACAGTAAAAATCAATACCGAATTTTTTTCAACAAATATTTTTATTAAATATGACATTTTTAGCACGATTATTGCCTTGGATATTTGCCTTCTCTTACAAGATAACACAAAAAATCACTGCTAACGCTGCGTGCATGTTAACATGATTGTTTACGTTACCTGAGAGCAAAAATTTTAAAGCTTGATATTATTCCAGACTTTATGTTCGATATGTAATAGATCGCTGTTTAAATTTATAATAATTGGTAAAAATTTTAAAATATTTTTTATGATGTTTTAGGATATAATCATATTTATAGATTGAAAAAAAATTGGAGTAAGGGAGCTGGATCTATAAGAGTTTAACCATTTCTCACCAAATTGTTTTTTAAGACGATGGTAAAATAGAACAAAGAAAACCGACAAAACGGAGGGAAATTCTGTAAGTTTGAGGTGAAAATTCAGGGGAAAATATCTTCACTTTCAATATTCATAAACGCAAGGATAAAATTTCCTCGCTTATTTATCCCCTTCTCTATCATACGCATGTGGGAGTTTCTGACTTCCAATTATGTATCCTACATGGATAGGTAGTTTCTGACAACGAATTATTTGAACCTGTTGACTGTGCTGAAATGGTGTGCACAATACAAAAAATATAAACTGAGTATGCTTAATGCTTTCTTGGGGTTATGGCTTGTGCCCGTGTGATAATCAAATTGTGAGTACAAGGAAAATATTAAAATATTTTTAAGATCTGAGATGCATAACTGAAATTGCATCCATTTAGTATTTACAAGCAATATCAGGTTAATTTTTATCAAAGAAGGAAACTTCAAGATTGCTTAAAATTGTTTGGAAAGAATAACTAGACACCTTAATTTAATTATTATGTTTAATTTTAATACGTAAGGTAGCGTATTGCATGTAATACACATACTTGACACGTAATACATATTCCACGTAATACATATTCTTAACACTTGTTATATAAATGAAATGTCCCATTATTTAATTAGCAAGACTTGGTATGCGTCAACAATCTATTTTTTAAAAGAAAATTCTTACCCTCCCTCACATTTCCTTATCAGTAAAAAGCTTAGGAATCGCAATGAAAATAGTGGTTAGCATAGATAATAAACTGACAGAAACTGATGAAAGGGAGATGGTGTGAGAGAGAATCAAAATAAGAATGTTCTATTGCTTGTTTCGAATGCTAGAAAAATAAGAAAGGGTTTCTAACACGACATTAAGAATGTTTCGCTGAAAAGTTCCATTTTTCGATCATGAATGAAGTCATGGTGTCCCTTGGTCTTCTCAATGAACTCAAAAAAAATATCTAGACTTTGAATACAATGTAAATTCCCCTTTTTGTTTCTATTTCCTTGCAATTAAATTTAAAATTCATGGCAAGAGGGAGTAAACAAAAGCAAACCAAAAAGTGATGGCAATTTTGTATTTTCGCTGAAGTATCTGATGTGACCACATATATGCTCCAAGTAACGTCTGGAATATCCATCATTGCCTCATTCAATGGAATGTCGGAGAGGCCAATTTCTGGATTCACTTCTCCATGAGTTCATCATTGAAGAATTCTGTGCTACCACAGTTTCTTCGGTGGTGTTTTCATGAAGTAGTGCTTTCATATATATGACCTGTAACATTCCATTGATGAGGGGCTGTGATTGATATACCAACCACACCCATAGAGTATATAAGTGGGGACATTAGGCACCACTCTGCATTTTTTCCCCTCCCTATTCTTACGAAAATACAAAATTTTACTTCTCGAGTTACTTTCAAATTAATGCATAAAATGAAAATGGGTGGGGAGAGTTCAAATTTTAATTATATATTTTACAATTTTCCTGCACATTTACTTCCTTTTGCACATTTTTTCTCTTATTTGTATGTTTTCTTCCTTTTTACATGTTTTTTACTCCTCTTTAAATCTCCCGATTTCCTTTTTCTCGTTATTCTTTTCTTGCTATTCTGATTTTTCTCATTCAATGTTTTTTTTTTAAATTTTAAATTACGTTTTTTTTTTCTATAATCATTTCTTTTTTTCGCCTTTACCTTTAGCCCTTAATAGCCTTTTATCATTCTCTCCATAGATTTTGCTTATTTCTAATAACTAGATTTTAAGTGAGTGTTATTAACCTACCTAACTTTTTATTCTTTTTTTAGACATGCTATTTTACAGGTTATTATTCCTACTGTCATCAGTGCAGTGCTTGAAATTTTCTTGAAAATGCATAGTCAATTTACTGTCGATTTTAACATTTGATTTTAAAGAATTATTTTGATAAATAACCCCCCTGATCGAAAATTGCCTTTTATCTTTATTTTAATGGATTCCTAATATTTAAATGTTTTTATTTATTTAGTATTGTTTAAAGCTTACTTCTCACTCAATTGTGCCACAGTTAAAATTTGAGCTTTGTACTATATGTTTGATTAAAAATACGAGCTTGTGAGAAATTCCACGAGCAAGGAATTGCTCTCATTATGTTTCAAACGACATGCAGAATCGACGTGGCATCTCACAAAGCTATTTTTTATAGATTTTAATGAATTATTTACAAATCTTGGTGATTGTGAACTGAAACATTTCGTAATTGTGAACTCAGAAGGCAAAGAAACTATATAACAAAATAGGAACATTAAGTAATTAGAAAAGATTTTGGTTTGTCTAATCCCAATGAGACTGTAATTTATGATCTGTTCATTATATGTTTGTTTAAAGAATACGCAATGCAATTAAGCATAAAACAAACGCAGTTTCAAAACAAGAATTCGATCTTCAGAACAAAAGCTCATTATTGAGTTCTAGAGTTATTCTATTAAAAGATGTAGTTTATTTGGCTAATTTATTTTTTTTCCTCAAAAACATATTTTTTCCCCAGGGGGTTTGCTTTACCCTACAATGCGGATTGATTTATTTTTACTTTATTTGAAAATCTTTACTTTTTTAACAATTCATATTTCGAATAGCTTTTGTATTTCTGTTGGAAAAAAAATCCCATTTAAAAGCGAAAGTAAGCTAAAGTAATTGCACAAAAAATTTATATTTTTTAAAAAAAATTATTTTCATTAATTTTAAAAATTTAAAATCTCTTAAAAGTTTTTATTTTTTAAGAATTTTTTAATTTCATATTTTCATCTTTTTGATTTCAATCAGATATTTTATTCCTGTAAGTTAACAAGCCTAGAAAATTCATTTTTCTCAGAATCAGCTTTTATGGACCTAAGCTGTTGTCCTCTTTGGTCTACAATTGTTACAGCATTCACTTAAATTGTAGTGTTAAGCAAATACGGGCCTCACGTACCCGGGTGCCCCAGTGACGTCCATCCTCGTTTATATATTCGTAATTTTTGGCGTTAATCATGCCTCGATGCATTTTCTTTAATATTTTTTGCTAATGACTAGAATTTCGGTTGCAATTCTTATTCTAAAAGAATAGTTTTTAAATATGTAACTGCAAAAGAAAATGCTAAATTTATGCTTTTTAAGGAATTGAAAATTACTTCTTAAATAAATTCCCACGCGTCTGGTATCTCTACAATAAATTCACATTTTCTTCACAAAAACGAAGACGGACGGACTCTTATTAATGACAGAGAATTTTTCTTTTGATGATTTTTAAATTTTCTTATCGATGTCTCCTGAGATATTAAGATTTAATTGAATTACAAAATATGGCCAACTAAAAATTCCTAAGTATCACTCCGTTCCATAAGTGGATCACCTCACTTAACATCTGGTTTTTTTTTATTTGAATTTAAAATATTTTTTTTAGATAACTGGAAAATTGTAGGAAAAAGGAGAATTGTTTCATTATCCAGCTTTACTTACAACGATAAACATATTCAATTGGTATTTGTTAAAATACTTTTTTTGAGTAATTTAATGTAATTGAAACGAAAGGAATTCTGCTATACATTCATGGATTTGAAATTCTAGAGCTTTCTATTTACTTTTATTATATATATCTATATATTATTGACGATATTTTTAATGTATGGAAAAACAGATGCTTTCAGAAAGAAACAATTTCAAATAAGTTTCATTATTAATATTTTGAGTGTTTACTTTAATAGCATTTGATTTATTTTAATTGATTTTGAAGTCAATCCAACCTACCTAGAATTAATTCACCTAAAAAATTACATCACTATTATTTTTTTTTTGTTTTTCGCTTAATGTGCGAAAATAGAATATTTTCCAAATTTATATTCCAATGCATTTGTTTTTCCAAATTGGAAAGTTTCTGTTTTGAATTTAAGGAAGCGTTATATTTATTTTGAAACAAAACTAGGCAATTTATTTGTTAAAAAAATTGTGCAATGTTTTAAAACCAAGCATAATATATAATGTGGATGGTTAGAAAAGTTATAAGCCTCATTTATTTTATTTATATAAATATCTCATATTATATATTTGTTTTATTTATTTAATTATCTCACATTGTTTTATATATATATAAATATCTCACATTACTTAACACATGCTATTAAAAAATAAAACATATTAAGGAAATTGGTTGCTCTCAAGGAAGTAAATTTTCTGAAAACCGGAGCAATAAATATAACTTCCTTAAGTTTAGAAACTTTCTATTTATCATTTTTAAGTGCATGTAGATATGTTCTATGCTTACGAAAAATACAGAGGTTTCGAAAACTCTTTTCTGTACTCCTGTAATTTTTCAAGGTAAGAAATAAAGTATGACAAATTGAATAAAATGTATTTAAAAACTTAAATTCGAATTAAAGAAAAATTTTATTCATCTCAAACAAACTCGATTTAAACTTTTTATTTATAGCATTCCTTATTTTCCTATTTGAGAGAAGAAACAATTTCTCTTCCCCTGTTTTTGTAACACATGGGTTTCTCTAAAAAAAAGTATAGTAAAACTCTCATTTCATAAATATTAAATATGATACTGGATGGGAATTCAATTTGTCATACTTGGTATTTAACTGAATCGTTTCGAAATCGCTGGATTCAGCTAAGTTCCACGAAATTCCCATTATTTCAAATTTGTTTTATATTACAAAATAAAAAAATATTGATTACGTTTTTTTTTTAAAAAACGTATGTTTGCAGAGAACTCAGTATTCTAAATAATTGAGTTTCCTGGTCATTAAAATAATGGCTAATCCCTGCTTGAAAGGGTTTTAAATTGAAATTTTCTTTTAAAAAATTTAACTTTCAAAATTCATTTTTAAACTTAAAAATTTTAGGCATCTAAAATATAGCTTTAAAAAAAAGGAAAACCTTAAATTTACTTTATTTAATATACTTAATTCAATGTTTTAACCGAAATAAGCATCATATCAAATTTATCTGAAGTAAGAAAATTATAAAAATTGTTTTGTTAGATTTAAAAATTATAACCGAGCAATCTGAGTATAAAAATCTGAAGGTTAGTACATTTTTATTGTTACATTTTTGTATTTACATTGCTGCAATAAACGAATATACAAAAATCAATTCTCACCAAAAGAATTACAGTTCATGACAAAAAAAAATATTGCTCTCATTTTACTAATTTAGAAAGTTTCAGTAGGAAAATTTTAATAAATTATTCAATTAAATGTTTCTCCTTCCTGGATATGAAAGAGCCAAACTGTGGTTACTTAAATTTTGAATCCTTTTAAGTCTGAAATTCGCGTTTTTACAATATTGTGTAATGTAAATACATAAATGCTTGCGCATGCGAATTGTGCATTATCTGCTTCTGATTAGAAGATAATATTTCGTCCAAACTGTGTAAACTTATTTTTAAATAGAAAGTTTCATAATTCCGTTCAGCACAAATATACGAAAAATTTCAAAAAGGAGAAAGAAGTGGTAATTTGATATTTAACCTAAGTTAACCTAAATATAATGCTTTTTTGTTTGTAACTATTTGACTTTTAAAAAAAAAGTGATTTTTCTTCGGCTAAAAACTCATATTTTTAAAACATCAATTTACGGAACATATTTTTAGTGTTTAGCTTTTAGTGTTATGACACTAATTTTTATTACGTATAAACAACTTGAATGCGTGCATAAAACGTTGAAGAGACTCAAAAGTGCCTATGTTCCAATTTTATTTTTATTTTAATTGCACTTGGATTTTTATCTTAATTGAATAAAACATGCTAATTAAGAAATCTAACAATTAAAAAAGAATTAAGAACTCTAACGATTTTGTTTTTTGAATATTAAGAAATAAATATTTGATACATTAGGGTAAAGAAAACTAGCTCTATGCTTCGAAACTTTCTATTTAATTCTTCTATTTAAAGAGGTGTCAACTAGTACGATTTATCCATAATTATTAAGGTGCCGTAGTCTAGATTACGATGTTACTGTTGTGTAATAAAACTTATGGTTTTTCAGAACTTTCGCAGTAATCTGTTAAAAATAAGTATTTTTTCCCCCTAAACTACCGAGAGTTCTGAAATTTTATCGCTTGCATCTAACATTCAAGAAAAAGTACCATTTAAGCATTTTTTAAACACTAAATTCATACATAATATCATACCTAAATAAAGTTAATAGGAAATTTCTTTAGGTTATATATATGATTGCTTATGTTATATGTTTAGGTTATATATGTTATTGCTTATGTTATATATGTTTAGGTTACATATATTATTGTAGGTTATATATATTCATATATTATTGTATATTACTGATTTCTAGTTAGCAAAAGTTGGCACTTCTATATTTATAGATTTTAAGTTTTCTTAACTTGATTTTAAAAACCTTAAATTTTCTTTTTTTCCATTTCCTCATTTTTGTTACACTATAAAAAAGTTGAAGTGATACAATTTCGGGTTTGTGGTTTTAATGATACTATGGCTCTTGTTCTTTAAAGAAAGAGTTTTTAAAGTGTTGCTCTGAGATAACAATTATGCAAATTAAAATTGTGTTGGCTGTAAATCTATAACTATTGAGTTATTATATGCTTACAGTGTTCATAATTTATATTAGTCCTCTCAAATATGCTTTGTAATATTTCTGTGTATTCTTAAATAGAAAGCTTTTAGAAAATGTAATTGTTGGCTTAACATTCAGATCAAGAGTTTAAAATTGCCCATAGACTAATAAAATCGGATTAGACTGTAGCCCCACCCTTCCTCTCAAAATTAACTTCCCCCTAAAAGATGAAGATTAATTACAATAAATTAATCAAGACCGATACCTGCAAGATCTATTGATTTTCAATGGGTTTGGTGAAAATATTTTTTTTAAGAAACATAGTTTATGTAGGTTAAAAAAAATTAGGAAAAAAATGGAGAACTGAAGCATAAAAAAAGGAAAAAAAGATAGCTAGCTATTTTTCATTATTAAGAAATTTTATTAAGTTTTCTATTTTTTATCTGTACAGCTAGCAAACTTATATATTTCTAAATCGAGTTATTAAAGAGTGAAGTATTAAGTAAACTTGTTACCCTTGATGTTTCGTTTAATTGGTATGTTTCGTCTATTTTTTTTTAAATGTAAGGATTATTTTAAAGAAAAATGACGAGTTGTGATTAAGTAACTGATGTACGATTAAAAAAACTGGACTATTGGAAAAATTGAAAAGAATTTTGAAAAAATCCAACTTAAGAGTTCGTGCTGAAAGTAATATTTATTTTCTAATAAATAATTCATGCATTTTAATTTCAATCCAATTTTGAATTAATTAGAAAAATATTCTTAGTATTAAATCGCTATATTCTGTTATACTTGTGTTATAAAAAAACTCAAATAACAAACGAAAAGCTGTAGCTGAGGGGGACTATTGTATGTTTAAATTCATCTGTATCTTATCATTAAATTTTAAATTTTAAAAATCCTAAACTAAATCAAATCAAGTAAACTTTAACTTTTACGTATTCGAAAATTGAAAGAATTGGGATATGAATTAGGATAGCTTTGATTATCTGTCTAAATTTAAATATAAATGAAGACAAAACATTGAGCTAAAAATTTCAACTTTACAGCATAATTTTGTTCAAATGTTTATAATTTCTTCAATAACTTGAATTTTAAAAATGCTGCTTATTTGCAACTTTACAGCTTTAAAGTCTTTATTTCCTTTTTAAAAAAGTATTATCAAAGTAATTTTGAGCTCAATTTTAGCAAAGTGGTTATTAAAAATATACTTTAAAAATAAATATAATCTTTTTTTCATAAATTTATTTTTTAACGTTACATTTTTCGATCATAAATAAATTTGTGAAATATTATAAAATTTTAATTTGTATTTTCGCGTAATCATTTCAGATAAAACATTTTGACGTACTAATTTTTTATAAGAAAATTTTTTCTTATTTTATTTTATTGTTGCGTTGAGTTCAATTAACAGTGCTCAATGAATGAAAAAATAGATTATCGCATGCATTTTATCTTTTTCTAAAACTGAAGAAAATATTAAACACCAATGACATTTTTTAAGGAAAATAGCAGAAAATGGTACTAAGTAAAAAAAAAATACGCACCGAGGCTTAAAAACTTTTTCTCTTTTCGAAAATATTTTGAATGAAATCAAAGAATTTTTCACCCATTTTATTTGGTGTTTCTTTGCGATTGCCTAAGTTCACCAAATGGTAAGTTTAGCCCTGCCCAAACACAGCAAGGATTGGTTATCCTAGTTGCCAATTGGCAATCATACATGAGCAGTCTACCTATAATATTAGTCTATGAAAAAACTGTTCTGTATGTGTAGCTAACTTAGTTTATTCTGTTTTGTGTCATACATAAAACAGAAAGTAGTATTTTAAGTAATGCGGATAATGGAAAGTGTTCAATGCCTTCTGAGTTCGAACTTTAAAGAAAAAGACCCAGTAATCATGTAGATAAGTTGATTATTAAACGTTATAAAAAAATTAACGTTTGATCACATAAGTTTAGCAAAAACTAATTAAAAAATTGCGATTTGTCAACAAAATTTAAATTTTAATTTACAAATTTGTGATATTAACACACATTGTTATCAACCTCAAACGGTAACGAAAGTGCGTTGAATGAATAACTAATCATTATCAAAATTTCTTCAAGAATAATTGTAGTTGACTATCAAATTTATGACTTCGGTAGTCAAATGTCTACTTTTTACTCTTTATAAACTGTTGAGCAATGTTTTCTTTTGAAATATTTTATTTTTGATTTTAATATAGCGTTTTTTTTTCAGGTCAAACTAATAAATATTTTAGATTTTTTTAGCTTATCGAAGTCGTTCGCTTTGTGTTCTCTGATCTTACACAGATGAAGAGAGCAGGAAATATTTAAAAAATTCTGCAATCTAGTCTTTTCGTATATTAGGTAAGTTTAATAATTATACGATAATGATTTTATTATGATTTGAAACCTATTTTCGTAAAATTTAATAACTAAAACGAATTTTTTTATTTTCTAACCATTAAAATCAGTGGCTTAAGCTATCTTTTTTATGAACGAAAATCACGTACAGTTTGCAAAAAAAACTTAATTTTCTGAATTACCTTTGATTTAACGATAGAATTTTTCCCTTAGTATGACTCAAATTTTAATGGTTCAAGGGCCAGATTCTCATTTGGATTTCTGACCCTCAAAATAGGGGGGGGATAGCCGGAATCTGAAAAATAATTTGTTTAAAAGAATGGCTAAGAAATTGATCCCTTCAACGTTAATTTTACTTCTTGCATACTTCATCATTACTCGAAAACTTTTTAAGATAATTGAAAAATTTTGGCCCACTGTCATAAAATTCACTTATCTAAAAATAATTCCACATAAAAATTTTTTTAATAATTACTTATTATTTTATTTCATAATAGTTGAAAAATGTTTGAACAGTAAGGTGTACAAAAGTCTACGCAATTTTAAAGAATGTAATTTTAACTGATAATGTACAAAATTTAAAAGAAATAGCAAATAGTGCTAGAGAAATTTAATTTTAAATAAACCCCATTTTTTAACGCAAGCACTAATTCAGGCTTTATTAACAGCTCACAATATTAACTCATCATCGTTCAAATAAAACATAGGCAACAAATGCAGTCGAACTTTTCTTCAATACTTGCGTTATTACATTATTTCAACTCAAGCATTATCACTATTCACAGTGATAATGATTGCATAGCTGAAAATAGTTGCATTGCTATCACAACGATTGCATTTTTTAAATGTTTGAAATAATCAAACAGAATCGTCAACAGTTTTATTTATAACAATAGCTAATGGGGGGCCGGGATAGCCTGGTCGGTAGGGCGCTGGGCCCATATCCAAGAGGTCGTGGGTTCGATCCTCGCCGGCCGAAGACTCCCCGTGTAGTAAATGGTGACTGATGCACGTTAAATCTGTCGAGTCTCAAAGTCCTCCATGTTCCCACAACAAATCAATACCTCTGGGGGTACTGATCCAGGAGTTTCCTTGTCTTCTGGATTGGTTCAAAATTACAAGGCTACGGAGTTGAACGTAAGTAGTCGTAAACCCATGAGATTGGGTCGGCTGTTCAACGACTGTTATAAAATAAAATTAAAAAAAACAATAGCTAATGCTAAACCCATGAGAAATATGCTTTTTTTAAACGCCCTTCCCCAAAAACTAAAAAAAAAATTTCTTTAATCATTTTAAGGATGGGGGAGGTTAAAATTGCTTCTTGAAACCTCTATCTAAATTTTAGAACCTTTTTGCTTACGATTCTGGAGTTATGAGAGGAACACACAGGCTCACAAACTCTTCATTTTATTATTAAAGATAATGATCAAACTCTTTCATATTGATTATTAAAATCCGTGTATTTGTACATCATTGGTCCTCAATGATGACTTAAAGTTCAACCAGCAATTATGTGTAAATTATTGAATTGTTATATAAGGAAAACTATTGAACTCTATCACTGAAAAAAACATTTTTCTCAATGACCGTTGACACTTATGCAGTACTCCTAAATTGTCTTTTTGTCTCAAAGTCTGTTTTTGTCCTCTTATGAATGATTAACAAATCTGACAATAAGACCTAATTAACAATTCTAAGTTAAACAACAAAATTTTCACAAGAAATTTTTACAACAAAAGTTTTTACAATAACAAAATGTTTTACTTTGAGCAAAGGCGCTATCCACAAGTAGGTTAAAAATAATTGAAGTATCTTATCCACTACCCAGTTTATAATTTCAGGAATTTTGGAACTCTTGAAAAAATTATGCAAAGGAAAAATGGTTTAAATAAATTTTCGTACCATGAAACTTTATAAGTGTGAATTGGGGGTCATATAGTTATTTATTATTAATATAAAATATCAACTCTGATACAGATTAGTTGCACGGAAATTTTAAATGGATCTCTTTTTTCCGTTAATTTAAATTGATTTTAATCCAATTAACAATTCAGTCATCAAAAATAATAGATTCTTGCAATTTATATTAAACAATCTTGTTGCATTTGAATGAAAATTATTAGGTTTTCTCTAATTTTCTTTTAAAAGATTAACTCTTTAATTAAAACTATTAGACTCGGATTAAAAAAAAATTAATTACAGTTATAAACAGATCTTCAGAAAGTTGCTTAAAGAGAAAGCATTCCTATTGAAAGTTCAGTTTCCGATAACAATTTGAAACGACTCAAATCAGATGCGTGAAGTGAAATTAAATGCATATATTTGTGAAATAGTTTTGTTTCATATAAATAATATTTTATTTATTACTATGATTCACATTCAAGTTGTAGTTTTCATTATATGCTTAAACTTTTTGTCTGAAAAGCCTTAGGGTGTTTTTAATGAACAAGCAAAACTTAGCTTTTTTTTCTTTCAAAATCGATGGGACATATGTTTATTTGCACGTTTAAAATTTGAAGGGTATCACCTGCTTGGCAGTAAACTAATTTTATGAGGAATTGATACTTATATTGTGTACCTTACTGGATTAATAGTTCAAAAAGTTTTCAGAGCTTTCGAGTTATTTCATGAAAAGAAAAAAAAATCAATTTTTAAAGTAATCAAGATTTTTAAGTACGAATTAAGGTGACCCTCACTGTTCTAATATCGTAAAAGTGAGTGATCAAGAGAACTCATAATGGAATTTTCGTTGTAGCGATTAGTATTTCGTTCAATAAAAATACACTTTTCATGTATTTAAATTAGCAAAACTGTTTCAAAACGTTTCAAAATGGAAGATGTATTTATTTATGTCTGGTATCGATACATATACGTGAAAAATGAACATAATGTGACCTTTTTTTCTCGTTCCAATCTTAATTTGTCATATTAATAAAACAAATACGTGTAGGCGACCCATGCCTAAGTTATCTTCTTCCCTACAGTAGAAAAGAACTTACGTTTCTTTCTGGAATCCTGTCACGCACTTCAGACGAATGTGTTATTTTTTTCGTCAACTAGTTTCTTGTTTCCCTTATTGGCACATAACTATTGAAGTAAACTTTCAGTGTTATCAATAACTATCCCTCATTATTTTTTATTTGTTTTATGGTTAAATATGCGAAGTTGCTTATAGCTAGCCAAAACGAGAATTTCGTCTGAGTAATGTCGTCATAGCGGGCTGTGTATAATAATTTAATGTTAAAATGATAACAAAGATTAGAGTTTATAGTGTGACGTTATTATGAGCACTGCATTTTGCATTCCATAGTAAACAGAGAAGTTAAATGATATAGGTGGTCAACAAAAAGAGCATTAGTTTGTTGCCTTTCTTTTCTCTTTTCAAGTAGGAAAATAAGTTAGCCGTTGATAGCGCTCGTATTTGCTTTGTAAACTTAAAGGGCTAAGAGTTTATTTGATATTGGTCTTTGAACAGATCTAATTTTGAGTTGACGACTACCTATGTTGTCCTCTGCAGTCATGTCATTTTGAATCCAATCTAGAAGAAAAGAAATCTCTAGAATCAAGTATTGGGAGAAAGTTGGCTTTCGTGGTGGTCTTTTTGATGGAGCTAAGCCGCATTTGCGTTACATGGAGATCAAAACCACGAAAACCTCCCACTGTTAGTTTGATGGCAAGAGGACTTTAAATTATCACTTTCTATCACTGAGGATACTTTACGTAAGCACTGTGGTTCGCGATAGCCGACTGTTTAATTCGTAACGAGCAGCCATTGCAGGGATTCGAACCCGATTCACCTCATTGGACAGCGAACTCTCTATCCCCTGAGCCAACGCGGCTCAAAAGGTTAAGATTGTGAGAAAGAAATGAGTTGAAATGGTGTTAGATTTTTCCTTTTCTGCTCGAATTCCAGATGTAAATAAAAATGCCCTTTGCCCTTTTTCATTGTCCTATTTCATTGCTTACTAAATCAGCTGCTAAACTGAATTTTCCTCTTTTTTTTCTCTCCTTTTTTTTGTTGCAATAACGGAAGGAATGGTGGAATCTTTTTAATTGTTTTATAAATGTCCTTTTAATATTAACTTTTCGTTGGTTACTTCGAAACTTATAGCAGACTTGTTGTTATTGGAGTACACAGAAAATTAACTTATGATTTAGATCTATTGTTTGAAATTGATGTCTTAATTATTTTATTTATAAACAATATAAATTAGTAACTCAAATTTATCAAGTTGCTGAATTTACTTTTGACACTTGAAGATCAAAGGGAAAGAACTGTTAACGTCCACAAGAACTGATTCAGACAAAAAAATTAAATAGCATGGACTGTAGCCACTTGTGAACTGCACTGCCTATCTTCACTACATAATAATTCTCTGGGAGATCAGATTCTTAAAATGCAACGAACGGAAATCCAATCAGTTTTGCGAAAAATGGACCTAAACAGTTCTCACCCGTTGATCTTCAATTGTTTTGACATTATTCTCCCCAAAGTTATTAAAACTCTTTATTATTATTATTATTATTATCTCATTTAAGAGATGTTTAATCAAATTACAATTTTAAATATCAAAACTTGCTTTCATCTAAATATAAAATCTATTATATCTTGTCTAAATATCAAATTGGGGTGAGATTTCCTAACAAGTGAAGTTTTTATTAACCTTTATAAGGCCTTCGTAAGTATTATTCTCACCTACTTTATGAAGTTTTTCAATGTCGATGAGAATCTATTTTCCCGCCTATTATTTGTGCAGCCATTTGCTTATAACCACAAAAAATACAAGAGGAAAAAAAAAACAATGAGGAGTTATGTTACATAGGGGAGAGTCGGGTAGCACAGCCCACTTAAGGAGTATTGCTTATATTTCTGTATAATATTGAGTAATCAATATTTTTGTATGTTTCTATTATTTTATCATCTAATTAAATAATGCAAAAAGAATAAACCAACAAAAGAATAGTTTAACTTAAAAAAGTAGAAATTTAAAAAAGCATGTTTCTCAGTTCTTTTCAAAATGTGTCATGTAGCCCCGCCCCGTTTCAAAAATTATATTTTTTGTCTGTTTTTTCAGGTGTAAATGAAAATGACCAATGTATTGACAATAGATAAACCTCATTTATCATTTTTATCACAAAATTATTTTATTTATTACATATTTATATACTTTTAGTTAATTCTATCATTTAATAACAACAATATTTGTTGTTAAAAAAGCATATTGCATTCAAATTTGAAGCAATAAAATAATAATATTTAGAATCGTACATTTATCGACGAAATAAAATTGGGCGGTGATACCCAACAATCATGTGAGCGGTGCTACCCGAAATCCGATTTGTTTTGTAAATTTGTAATTACTCAAACAATTTTTCACATATAAATTTCTTTCTTTGTGCAAATTAAACTTAAGACTACATACTTTAATGCTGTATGTATAGAAAAAAATATATTTTTAGTATTAAAATGAAGTTTAATCGAAATATTCAACCAATTTTTCTTAATTTCATGACTACTGTATTCAACATATTTTCAAAACTATTGTTTACCATGTTACCAGCTGCATAAATACTTGAAACTTTGGAAATAATCTTTTTTTAATATAACAATTAATGTCCGATGGGCCATTGACTTGAAAAAATATTCTATACGTATGAAATTGACAGTGGGTGGGGCTGCCCGACTCTCCCCTAAATCTAATTTCATTATTTTTCATGGAGTTCTTTTTGTATTTATAATAGCAAGCATTCCAGTTTATAGTAATTTTTTTTTACAATAGGTAAAATTTTTGAGCCGCAACAGCTAAGGGGATAGAGCACGTTCGCCTTCCAATCAGGGGAACTGGGTTCAAACCCATGCGAAGGCTGGTCGACACGAATCCGCATCCGGCTTGCACCGACCACAGTGCTGACGTGAAATATTTTCTGTGGTACCCGGATAATGGGATTAGAGTCCTTTTGCCTTTAGACTAACCGTGACAGGTTCTCGTGGTCTTCCTCATCATGTAACGCAAATACGGGTTAGTTCCATCAAAAAATGTCCTCCACGAATGCAAAATTTTTCCTAATACTTGATTCAGGAGTTTCCTTGTTTTCCTGATTGGATTCAAAATTACAAAGCTACGGAGTTGAGCATTAGCAGTCGTAATCCCAAAAACTGGGTCGGCTGTTCAACTGTTATAAAATAAAATAAAAATTGGTAAAATTTTAAAAACCCCATTCCCCTTCCAAAAAAAATGGTCTTAAAGATTAAATTAATTTTAGGTAATAAGCTAAATTATTTTTCTAAATCAATCCAACACCAAGTATGTTTTAACTTAACATTACTTTGAAAAATGCCCTTAAGGGCTATAGGAGATTTTACCATTATATAAGGAATGCTTACATTTTAAAATTCTTTTCTTTGGAGGTAATTTTAAGAGGTGAGCACCCTCAAGCTATGCTTCTATTAAACCACGTTTCCTTACATTGTGAATTTCACAAATCGAACCCTCCCTTTGTTAATCAATCCTGTTTAAGCAACATTTTACTAAAAAAAAATAAGACTTGACTGAATGATTTGCTGTAGTACCTGAATGTAAATGGTTTTAAATATACATTTTCCTCTTAAGTTACATTTTTAACTACAAGATGGTCCTTTTTTACTTTCTTCTTTGAAACTATATTGGTAGCTCTGCTATGTGAATACAATTTAATATAAGCGATTTGATTTCTATGAATACATTAAATAATTAAAATTCAAGACTATGAAAGATTACTTCAGTGTTTTATTCTGAACTTTATTAAGTTTACAAATGATAACGAAGGTGCTGAGAATTTTCACGAGTGCTATAATACATCGCAATAGACTACACAATTCAAAGTATTTTTCAAAACAATCGTTGCTGTAAATGTGTTTTTTACTTTCAATGTTTAAATATACCTTGTTTAAATAAATTGCCATGCATAAGGAACAAACTATTTTTCTTAAATGAATGAGTATTAATAAATGAAAGCAGTTCAATATTACGATTTGCCATTATGAATAGAATTTAATTTTCTTCATTTTTCCTAACTAGAATCAGAAGATAAACTTCAGCAATTATGTGTCTAACGTTCATGAAATTAATCAATATAAAGTAACTAAAAAGTATTGGTAAGTTTTAATTTAACTTTAAAAAGACTTTTTGAAGGTCGTTATTTTTGTACTTTTGTTGATAGGTAAGTTCACACTTGTAAGGTAAGACATTTATTTATTTAAGTTATGCTTGGTGCGATACTGGAAGCAAACGCTCATTTATTGCTGGAATGAGGTAAGGTGGCTTCAATGCATTTTTTTCTTTGGTTATGAAACAGAATAAATTTATTTCGGGTTTTTCTTTTTTCCGACGACTAGCACATTTTCGTTCCAGTGTGCCGCTCGCAACATACGCTCGAAATTTGCCCGCTTTTACATGCGACGAATTTTGTTCGTTCCGTTTTAACAACATTCGACATCGAACGCTTTTATCCATTATTCTAATTTTTTTCCTCGGATTTTCGACGTATTTCCTTTTTCTTTTTTTTCGAATTACAAGCGACGAATTTCATTGATTTTATTTCCGTTTTCAAATTCTAATCATTATATCTATTAATTTTTATATTAGTATTTTATCTCTGTTCGAGTTTATGTTTCTTTTTTTCATTTCTTTTTTTTTTCATTTTACTTTCCGAATCATGATTCTCCAATCCAATTGATCCAAATCTTTTATCCAATTTTTCCATCCTTTTCTCTATTCTTCTTTTCATTCTGTTTTCTAGTGTTTTTCAAATAGATGAATTTTAAAGACGTTTTTCACTTTTAATTTAAATCTTTTTTCTTCGGTACGGTTGATTGCTGCAGTTCAACAGCTGTGTCACCCTATTTCATTTTTAATACATTTCCTCTTTGTTTATGTCAGACCATTTTCGTTTCATGAGCTCTGTATTCACACTTTATTTCGCTAGTTATTTTAATTGTGTTTACTAGTTTCTTCTTAGCATTTTCCTGTTTTTTCTCTTTCATTTTTTTTTACTTTATGTGTTCTAGTTTTTTTAATAACTTTTCTGTCAGTTTTTTATGAATATCTCTTAGTTTATTCTGTTTTCCAAATTTGTTTAATATAGTTTAAACTTTTTTCTTTCTGTTTCTTCCAATTATTTGTGTTTTCATTTGGCTTTCTGTTTCTTCCATTTTTAATCATTTTTTGTCAATGTGTTTTGTCCTTTTTTCTTCAATGTTTCAGTTTTTCGTTTCAAGTACATCCGATCAAATCCGTCCTTTGTTTCATTGCCTTGTTTAGCTTTTTGAGCGGGCTCCCTCTTTATTTGTATATTTTACGTATTCAGTTTTTTTCTGTATTCATTTGCATTCATTTTTTGTTTCTTTCCCAATTTTTGTTTTTATTTTTTCTGTTTTTCGTTCTATATTTTATTGTTTCCATTTACTTGGTTGTTTTTCTGTTTTATTCATAGCGTGGCAGCTTTTCATAGATTTTTTTTTTTCCTTTTGTTTTTTTCAATATGATTTTTTTTCCAACATGTTGTTCTAGTTTTATTTTAAGTTTTCTTTATTCCCAGAATGTGTTCATTTTTTATTTCCTGCGTGTGTTTCTTTTTTATTTCCAGTTTGTGTCCTTGTTTTTTACTACATTGTGTATTCTTTTTTTCTTTTCAACTTGTGTTCTGTTTTTATTTTCAGTGTGCGTCAAAAATTTTAGTTTCCAAATTGTGTACCAATTATTATTTACCAATGTACTCTTCAATTTTTTTTCTTTCACTGTGAGTTTCAATTTTTATGCTTTCAATGTAGGATCCACATATTTTCATTCATTGTTTGTGTTCCAAATTCTTTGTTCCAGTGTTTTGGGTTCCAATTTTTTTCATACAGTATTTGTGTTCCTAGTGTCCAATTTGTGCTCTGTTTCCATTTCTAAGGAGTGTTCGGTTCTTATTTTCAATGGTTATTTAGGTTTTTAACGATATTTTTTTTCTCTGTTAAATGTTTCCACCCATTTTTTAACTTTTTGAATTGGTATTTTGTTTCTCTGTGTCTTCAATTTTGATTTCCCAATGTGTGCTTCAAATTTTTTCATACAGTATTTGTGTTCCTAGTGTCCGATTTGTGCTCGGTTTCTATTTCTAATGAGTGTTCAGTTTTTATTTTCAATGGTTATTTATGTTTTCTCGATACTTTTTTTCTCCATTAAATGTTTCCCCCCTTTTTCTCCCCCTTTTAACTTTTTGAATTGGTGTTTTGTTTCTCTGTGTCTCCAATTTTGATTTTCCAATGTGTGGTTCAAATTTTTCTATCAGTATTTGTGTTCTAAGTTCTTTCATCCTGTTTCTGTGTTCCAATTTTTTTTTTCCAGTTTTGTATTCCAATTAGTTTTTCCAATGTGCGTGTCCTATTTTTTTTCAATTTGTGCTTCAGTGTGTTTTGCCTTGGTTCAACGATTTTCTGTTTATAATTTTGTTCAAATGAAGTTGATCAAATCCGGTCATGTTCTATTGCCATATTTCGTAACTTACTGTTAATATATGAGTCATTTTGTATCCGTGTACCCTATTTTTCACTTTTCAGGTTTTTTAGTCATTTTCAAATTTTTTTATTTGGTTTCTTTAATATTTTTCATTCTTTTTTTTAACTTGATGTTTTTATTACTATTAATGCGTGTTTGGTTATTATTTCCAATGCTTGCGCTGTTCTCATTTCTCTCCAATGCTTCTTCTCCCAATTTTTTTTTTTTTTTTTGCTTTATGAATGGGTGTTTTGTTTTTCTAATTGGTATACCACTTTTTCTTAATGTTTCTTCTATTTCTTTCCAGTGTGTGTGATCTTGTTTTTATTTTTAATGGTAGAATTATATTTTTAATGGTTCTGTGCATTGAATGAAATTTGTGTTCGTTGTTTTTGTTTCTTTTTGTTTGTATTATCTTGTTTATATTTGATTTTCATCTTTCACTGGGTTCACTTTTATAATATTTTCCATTATTTTATAAAAAAGAATGTATATTTTTATAATTTTTTTCTACCTTTTTATTTATTTATTTATTTTTTACAATTTCTTTCTCAAAATGTTTTTAATGTGCTTGATAGATATTTCGAGGGATTTTTTTTAATGTTCTGCTATTCAGATTTTTTTTTCTTGGTTTGATCTGATGTAAATTAGTTTCTCACCCCATGTTTTTTTTATCTCTGGGTTTATTAGTTTAGTGATTGTTAAGTCGTTTTCCTTGTACTGTGTGCTTTTAATGTTATTAACTTAATTTGTTTTCAGATTTTATTAATTTTTTCAGATTTTTTTAACTTTTAGGTGTTTTGGGACTTTAAATTATTTGATATCAATGCTGTCTCTAGTTTATTATAATGTAATGTAATTTAGCTTTGTAGGATGCTCAGTAGTCTGATAAATAGGGAACAACCTGACAAAATGGGATCTAGTTTGTTATTTGGAATCTGCATAACTGAGATGATTTCCAGAATGATTTATTTTGAACAGCCTAATATGAGTTTAGATACTAAGGAATGATGATTTCTGCTTATTCTGTAAGTAAAGTTTGATTTCAATCCATTTTGTCAATTATTTCATATCTTGCAGTTAAATTTAAACCCTGAACACACATTTCACGATGCAGTTAATAAACCACTTCAAACTAAAAATTTACCCAGAAAAATGAATACCTAATATACACTCTATTTTATACAATTTCCTTGAATAGAAAAATAAGCACTTTTATGACATAATTGGATTTGCAATTTTAAATAAAACTGATAATTTTGTCGAGCAAAATTTTCGACAAAAATTTTTGTTAGCCATCACAGTTAAAAAACGGTTATAAGCGAATCAAATTTTAGCTGAGTTCTGACCTACAAAACACAAGATTGCTTTTTTTTTTCAAAAGTAGGCGCATTATAGAAAATCGTTTGCTCATGTGACAAGAAGTTCTGAAACAAGTTTTAATCAACGTATGATTGTTATTTTTATTGAACCACCTTACGTTAGAGCAAAAAACAATTGTCGTTAGATAAGGTCAAAAAATAGTTTTCACTCATTTATGACCAAACAACCACGTGATTTAATTTTACACCAAACATTAAGCGTTAATACGAAATTGTTAGCTTGTCAAAAATTTTTATGATCTCAAACGCAAAAAAAGTTACTGTCTAAACATTTTGTACCTAACTTCTACAAATTGATTTTATTTTACAACCGTCGTTAAACAGCTAACCCAATTTTTCGGGCTAAAGACTAGGGGAGAGTGGGGTCAATAGTAACAGAGCAAAAATTTCGAGCGTCTGGTTCTAGATTTGGTTCCTAGGTGGCGCACTAGGTGCATTTAATAAATCTACATTTACACCCCTGCTAGCAACCATTTTTATGTACTTTTAAAAGAGTTACATCACAAAAGATATTTTCACACTACGTAAGTACTTTTTTTGGTATTAGAATATTATATTGTAACAAAGTAATTTTGTTTAAACAAATAAAAATTATTAACCCAATATGTAAGTGGACACCTTAATTAACATTTCAATAAAAGAAATTAGTTTTGTTGATTAACTAGCATTGTTTTTACCAAATGAAGCTGAAATGGCGTCTTGGAGACGATTGTAACAATAAGTAAAGGGACGATTGCAACAGCTGAAAATAAATAATCTTACGTTTACTAACCATTCCTTAACTCTTTAAGAACCACCAATAGTTTCCTATATCATTTATAGTATGTTGCATGTGCATTATTTTATTTGTCACCTTACACAGCATGAATTAAAAGTTTTAACCCCTTAAATTTAAACGTTTAACCATTTAGGTCTCTGCTCATTATTATTTTTACTCCTAAAATATCAATACTATTTTGATCAATAAAAATTATATCACAACTATGATAATATGTATAATTAACTATATTTTAGTTGAATTTATGATCCGTTACAATTGACTCCGTAAGTGGGACAATTGTAACAAGTACACGACTGTCAAAAATTGTTAATAACTAATATAATAACATTTAAAATAAGGCATTTTTTTTCCTAGTAGAGGAGAGTCTACTTTACTCGTCTGTCAATTAATAAAGTTAGTTAAAAATAGTTAAGTAAAAAATTTTACACTTGATCCCACTCTCTCCTACTAATGTTGAACTCCGTAACCTTGTCATTTTGAACCCAATCCAGAAGACAAGGGAATTCCCGGATTAAGTACTGTGAGAAATTTGCCTACATGGAGGTCTTTTTGATGCAACTGACCGGCGCTTGCATTATATGGAGAAGAAAACCTCGAACACTTCCCATGGTTAGCTTGGCAGCCAGGTAACTCTAACCCATGATCCATCTACCACTGAGGATATTTTACGTCAGCACTGTGGTTCGTGCAAGCCGGATGCGGAATTCGTATAGACCAGCCATAGCTGGAATTTGAACCTGGTCACCTCAATGAAAGGCAAACGCTCTATCCCCTGAGCCAGTGATAAATTAATCAGTTTGTTTAGCTAAGAGTTTGAATCGAAGTAACATTTTAAATTATTCTCCGATACTTTAGCTTAGCGGTTTCCAATATTTTTGGTCTGTGAAACCCTTAATGATCAAACTTCTTTTACCGGGTTCGAATCCCAGCCTTGACTGGTCGATACGAGTTCCGCACCCGGCTCGCACCGACCACAGTACTGACGTAAAATATCCGCAGTGGTAAATGAATCATGGGTAAGAATCCCTTTGGTGTCAGGCTAACCATCGGAGGTTTTCGTGGTCTTCCTCTCTATTTAACGCAAATGCGTGTTATTTCTATCAAAAAGTCCTCCACAAAGACAAATTTTTCCCAATACTTGATCCAGGAGTTCCATTGTCTTCTGAATTTGTTTCAAAATTACAAGGCTACGGAATATTAGTAGTCGCAAACTCAAAAACATTGCATCGACTGTTCAGCGCCAGTTATAAAATGAAAATAAAATTAAGTTCATTAGCAGTTGTGAATATGAAACCAAAGGAAGACTAATTATTGAAAACTATTAAAAGTCAATTATAAATTTATTAACCTATAAAGGACTATTTTATTTTCGAAATATTTAAAAAGAGGAATGAATGTTTTTCATATCTTTAAAATTGAAAAATGCGATTTCGTATCTTAAATTGGGTTTGATTAATTGGTAATTGGTAATTGGTGAAAGTTAAATTCGCAATTCTTAAACTGAATCTAGATAAGATATTTTTTTCATCCTATATACATAAGGTAAAAATGAATGAAATAAGCCGAAGTTTGCCTTTTGTTGAAATGAAAGCTATAAAGAACTTATATGAATGTTGAAAATAACTGTTTGAAGCACATTTCTCTACTAACGAATTTAATTATTTCCCTTTGATGTGAAGTTCGCTGTGGGAAAATACTAAAGCAATTTTATATAAGTGTGTGTCTCTTTAACAATTTATTCAATACATTACAGGAAAAATTGTTTTTTTCTTAAAAAAGTATTTACCATTTCTCTTCCTTTGGCTTTATTTTCATTCCTTAATTCCTTTTTAAATTATTTCTTAAAGACATCCGAAATATCAAGTAAATAATGATTTAGTGATTGAATCTAAGTATAACTGTAGGTTTCAAAAATGTTTAAAAAAAACTTTAAAAAAAGTCCTAGGTCTTAGACCTCTAACTTTTTCATGGAACTCCAGGATTCCACGGAACTCCATTTGAGAACATACAGACTTGTGTCATTTCGTGTCAACCTTTAATAACAAGTCGTATGCATGCATTGTGATGGAAAGAAAAACTAAAAAGTAATACGTATGCTTAATGATTTTTTAATTTATTCTTTATGTTCAGTGTTTATATTAAAGAACTAATCAAGAACAAGTCTTATCAAAGCATTTTAAAAACTTAAGACATCTCTTCTTCTATGTTACTCATTTGCTTTTTCAGTAGTCTTTTATACCATGCACACATTCCTTTTGTAAATTAAAAGTGTTGTGAATTAATTAATAAATTTTTATTAAATTTCATTATTTGAAATGCTTATTAGAACCTTTGTTTATATTTATTGTTTTCTCTGCAATTTTTTCAGGACAATTTGTTGCCGTTATTCTTTAGATCGGAAAGAAGTTAAGACATTGATTGCGCTGCATAATATGGTGCTACATAGTTCTGGTAAGAATTTTATTCTCTTTTTCCATAAATTACACTTTCTAGTTGAAGGAGAATTTTCTGTTTTTGTTTTTTAAAAACACTTGGTGCCCAACGTTGCGATCAGTTTCTTTTGCTGGCTTTTTTTTCTCTCAGAACTGCAAATTTCAGCACACAAGAAACATATCCTCTCAAACAACTGAATACAATCTTCCTGTAATTTCATTAATTTAACGAGAATTTGCCCAAATTTTCTTCAAAAAGTAATAAAATAATCATAAAGAAAATTGCTCTGATTTTATGACATTTCTCAAGGGTAAATATTTGCCTGTAAATCTTGTCTCAACCTGTAAATATTTGCTAAGAATAATTCGAATCAATATTTTGAAAATAGCTTTCGTCAAATTAAAGAACATTCTATGCTAATTAATAGAAATCAATTTTCATAACAAACAAAAATTTTCTTACAAGTACCAAAATATGTGTTAAATTTCAGCAAAGATTGTAATAAATCGTCATTCCCCTCTTAACCCATCAAAAGTTTTTCTGCTTGCCCAACTGTTAAACGAGTGGATGCCTTAAACAAGTTTTTGCCGATTTCCGATACAAATAACCAAAAAGTATGAATTTGATACCTCAATATTATAGCCTATTTTAGAAAACCGATACTTCAACATGTACTTTCGTTACCCTCAACTCAAAAGTAATAATTAAAATAATATAACACGCATTATATGCTACATTAATACACATGCTTTAGCACATTTTCTCCAAGAAAGGAACTACAAATGTAAGTCAGATGGAAGACGAAGTAACCCATATATGCTATTCGTTGCACTGTTTGTCAAAAAGAGTTTTGGATTAATAAATTTTAACAATATTTCGACTTAAAAACAAGTTCGTTTTTTACCTTTAAACAGTAGCCAATCTTTCAAAATTATAAGTACATTTTACTTTTCTTACTTAACAATAAGATTGCAAGCTTTCAGAGGTTTAATGGATTGATAATAAATTAAGAAGGAAAACAAGTATTTTTGAACACTCTATGCCCTAAATTCAAGCAATAATCATGTAACTTGTATCGAATACTTCATTATTTTCAATAAATGCATAAAATTTCGTAAACTTCGCTTAAATATGAATGGAGATAGGACATTTTTATAATAAAAGAAAACTACCTTTTTTTCCTACGTTTTTTTGCTATAACTTTAAAAGTAATTAATAAAATAATACAATATTTTAGGAGCAATTTTAAATTAGAAAATCATTTTTTTAAGATTTAAAAACAATCTGTAAAAAATGCGTAAGATATGAGCAGTGACGCACCCAGAAAAATCTTTCTAAAGGAGTTTAAAATTAACTTTTTTCGTCCAAATTTTCATAAAAGTTTAATACTAAGATGTTATGAATAATATAAAAAAAGATTTAAAAAAATGTATTTAAATGAATAGTAGTTTTCAGCTATAAATTGAATTTGTTACGCAATTAATGAATTAATTATTAATGTTTCATTGATAAAATACCAAACATATGGATCGAGTAAAAATAAAGAAAAAATTTCATCCTCTTACCTTTCCCTTCAGCTTTATGTCCAGTTTCCTAGGTTTTTCGACCACATGATTCAGAACATCGTCTTTAGAAAATGTAATAAAAAACGGGCTAAGCATTTTAGTCTGTTTTCTGACATGGAGTTCTTTAAGTATGATTTCAAAATCTTTGATGTCGAAAATGACAGTTCATTGCTATATATTATGACTGGTGGTACTGGTCATTACGGTTCATAAAGTGAAGATTCCCTGGAATAGCGACTTATTGCACAGGTAAACAGCATCGATAGCACTCACTGTTTTTTTTTTTTTTTTTTTTTGTTACAAGATGCCAAAAATTCGTACCACCAAATGACTTCCCTCCTGATATTTACACCTAAATCATAAAAAGAGCTGCTACATCATTTCTATGCTATTGTTATCTTTACTTATTCGTTGCTGTTATTAATAGTTGAAAATTTTGCAGTAGCTTTGAATGTTCTGTGAATTTGGCATCTAAAATTCATCCAAAAAAGGTATGAAATATTTCTCGTTTGAAGTAATCTTTAACTGTGTCTGCAGGAAAATTATTTCCCATTGTCTGTCGGTTGACGGTGCAAGGTTTAGTTACTTGAATGATTAACTTAGAACAGATTACTTCAATTTTGAGAAGAGTTTTTGGAAATCCATATCTGCTTTATCTCTCATGCTTTAGAAAGAGTTTCAAGCATTAGTTATAGACTGAACATAAAGCATCAAATCCAGTTGTGTTGGTTGCAGATATATGCTGTGGGGCAAAGCCAGGGAAAAGACAGCATCAAGAGCAAACACACTTGTTTAAAAAAAATCGCCTTTTCTTATTGAAGTAGCTAGGGTTCTTGTGATATGTTGAAATCATTTCAATTAGACATTATGTATTGAGAAGTGGTTTCAACAGATCTATAAGAGCTAAAACTGAATCGTGTCTTTCGATCCACCTAGCCTGGCACAATTTTTTTGTTTTTTTTATTTTTAAGTTAATCTCATATTTTTCGATTTGCCTTTTTAAATTCTTTGTTTTTTTCGGGAAATTAAAAAAAAAGATTTTTGAATTATTGCCATACAATTTCTAATTGGGGAAATATGGCATCCATTTGACACTGCAAGGGTGAGGCAGTGAGCATTGTAATGTACTTACTTACCCAAGTCATAATTCTCGATGGTCCCATTAAAAGATTTTGATGGTTTTAATGCAATTCATGATGTTCCAACACCATTTAATGGTCACCATCATCCAACATTTTCCATTATGCGTCCATGGTTTGTGATATGCCAGCAAACTTCCATCATTCTATGGTGGACAATGATGATGGTTAACCTTCAGGAGAAGTTTAATTCTCGTGGACAAACAAGCCATGATGGTTCCAACTATACATTTCCAGGATGGTTTAATAGGAATTCTTGTTAGTTCTCTGGAATATATACCATCAAAAAAAAATTTTTTTTTGGGGGGGGGGGGATCTGAATTTCTACATTGGGGTGATGGTTGTTTATGATCGTTCCAACTTATGATTTCTAAGAAAATATGATGGGAATTTCTAATGGTTTAACATGAACAAACATTAAAACAAGTTTCTATTATGTTGGACCATCATAAATCAGTCCGAATTCCTACAATAGGGTGATGGTTAATTATGTTGGTTAACATCAAAACTATAATGGTTCATGATAGAACTATTGATGGTTACCATCAAGATTATGTTGGTCCATCAATGGAAAACCATCAAAAATTTTGTCTTGGGTATAGTACTTTGGAATAATTTTCCGGAATGATAGCCTACGCTCTTCTATATATGACACTCATAGCACTAACTCCGTCATAGCCTTGACCTATAAGTATCTGTTCCGAAATTCTTTAGCTCTTCATTAATTGTCTGCTGGAGCTTTCCCTGTAATGCTTATTAAAAGAAGAAACTGTACAAATTCTTCTCCTACATTACAATTTTCAACGAATCTCACACAAAGTGACATTTTTTGAATACCAGCTAAACATTTCCTCCTGTAAAACTGAAAAACATTCCACTTTATTAACTAGGGAGACAATGATTTGCAAAAATTATTTTATTTTGAATTCTCCAGTTAATGTAGGTAGCGTTTTTAGCTGATGTTTCTAAGTGATCTCTTAAAATCAAATCCCCAGCCCCCTGTTCTAAATTTTAAAAAAACCTTGAAGTGTCCCATTTTTGAAGTTTCATCAACATTAAGTGGTTCAGAGTCTCTATGATGAATGAACACAGTCTCTATGGTATGAAAAATCGCTTGAACTGAACACCTCTAAAGTTAATAAATAATTAATAGTTAATTTCATGAGAAATATAAAACAATATCAAAATCTTCCATTTCTATAGGGTAGTATAGCTATGGCCAAAATTGATTGTACCTATTTTATGATCTACAAACCAACCGTCAAAATTGGCCAGAGCAAGTTTTAACTAATTTTTTACTTGGAAACCACAATATTGAATTAGATCTCAAACTGCTAGTTTCCTGTAGAAATTTTGTTACTTCTGGTAACTCACCCAAAGGAAGTCATATATTAGCTAATATTTGATTAAGAAGAAAAAAAAATTTGAACGTGTTTTAGCTTACTCGAAATGTTAACATATTGTAGGAAATCAATAACACACCCAAAATTCTCGTTAACTCAGCAACGAAAATATAATATGGCTAAGACAGGTTATTATTGACCTAAAACCACCAATTTTAATTTGCTCTTCAGCGTTAGATCATCGTAGGAAAATTATACCGAGTGTTCTCAAGAAAGAAAAAATAATTCTGAAAGAAGTATTCGCGACATTTTATAACCGTCGTTGACCAGCTGACCCAATTTTTGGGTTTAAGACTACTAATGTTCAGCTCCGTAGTATTGTAATTTTGAACCCAATCCAGAAGACAAGGGAACTCCTGGATCCAGTATTGGGAGAAATTTGCCTTCGTGAAGGACATTTTTTGATGGAACTAACCCGCATTTGCGTTGTATGATGAGGAAGACCACGAGAACCAGTCACGGTTAGCCTAACGGTAAAGGTACTCTAACCCATAATCCGCCTACCACTGAGCATATTTCACGTCAGCACTGTTGTTTGTGCAAGCCGGATGTGGAATTGGTATCTACCAAGCATCAATGGGATTCGAACTCGGTTCACCTCATTGAAAGGCGAGCGCTTTACACCCTGAGACACCCCGCCTCAAAAATACTGCATAGATTGAAAAACTAAAATAACAAATTTGAAAAACTAAAAATTTTGATTTTGCCTTCAAAACTCCACTACAGATAATTGCTGCGTGTGTGACCACCTACCGAAAAAAGTAAGACTCAATACAGCTTTTTGCTAACTTTTTGTAAATCTAAGCAATTTTTTTTTTGTCAAAATTTGAAATTTTACTACGAAACCTGAGCTTATAGAATAAATCGTTAGCCCTTAAAACCTTTGTCCAGTCACCCTGTCTAAAAGTTATGATAGTGACGAAAATTTAGAGAAATTTAAACCTACAAACCACTCATCTTACCTACAAAATCAACTAAATTGTAGGAAATCTTTAACGCACCGAAAGTTTTCATTAGCCTACCAGCTAAAAATAATGCCCAAAACAGGTTTTAGCTTATTTTTTTGCCAAAAACCACAGGTTTGAATTTTTACACCGAAATTTAGCCCCATTGCAGGAAATAGTTATCCTGCATTTATCCGGTCTTTAGCTTTTAGTTATCCGGCCTTTAATCGCAAAAGTCTATTGACATTGAAAAAAAATCGCAGTTAAAAATTAAATCAACTATCAAATTGCCAAAATATTTTAAAAAAAGCCATAATATGAAGTGAAAAGCTAAAAAATCTTTTTTTTTATATTTGAAGAAGGAAAATTTTTATTTTCTTGCTAATTTCTTAATTGCATGCTTTATGATGGAAATTAAAACGCAACAAAATAAGTATAGAAATAATTTTCAATGAGTAAGAAAATTTGAAAGACAAAAAAGCCAATTTTTTAAAAAAAAATTTAAGAATAATATACCGTTTTCAAATAATAACATTGAACATTTTTAGGCCGGAAGACTTTTTAATTTCCATCCATTATTCGACGGATAGTTTTAAATCTGAAGTTGAAAGTGGTCAAAGGTTTTTAAGATGCTCATTAGTAAGTGATAAAAGATGTTTAATTTTAGCAATGGTTATTACGGATTAGCAATAGGTAGGTGACAGATATTCATAAACTAAAAGTACGAAGAAAGAATTTATTGTAAATGCTAAAAAAAAAATTTCCATTTTTTTAATATTGTTGAGCGTTATCTAATATAATATTGTTAACGGTCTCTTCCGTTACTCTACAAGTCTTCGGTGCAATTTGTGACGCGTGTTATATACCTCTGCATGCAGAACGCCAAATATTTTCATGGCAGTAACAAGCTAAGCTAATTTTTGACATTGGACTTTGTGTTCAAAAATTAGCCCATTGTAAGAAATCATTGGTCAACAAAACTTTTTTGTTACCTACCCCACCTATAAAAAGTTATCGAAAAAACAATAACCCAACTAAAAGTACAGGCGAAGACAGTTTCTTGTTAACTTTTTTGTTAAGATTTTTAGAGTTAAATATCGAATTTTTCAATGAAGGGTTAACCCACAATAGGATATCGTAAGACTATGATTGGCATCAAGAACTTTCATTAGCGAATCAACTTTAAAAAATTTCTTGTGTGTTTAAAAAATTCGTTTAACGTGTTTAAAAAATTCACGATGTTCAAGTGGCTAAGTCACTGCGATGCCATTGAGAAGAATTGGCGTATAAATCCTGATGCGCACAAAATCAGTCCATGTGTACAAACCAGTCCACGAATTTCAAATTTATGTGCCCCAACTCCTGTAATGTAAAGGCAGCCGATGTATAAAGCTAAACATCATTCCATTGGTCTCAAAATTGTGGATCCTTAATCTCTATGAACCTGGGTCCCCATTTGCTGCTGAGAGAATGCTCGATTTTCACTTGCTTAAAAGTGTGTTTTAGCCAAAATTCTTTTGGCTGACTAATCAAATTTACGTATTCTGATGAGAACTGTTAGCTTATTGTGCAAAATTGCTATCTCATATTAACGGGCCAAAATTTTCATTAGCCCTCCAATCAAAAAGGGAAAAAAAGCGACAGCAAAGAAAAATTTCAACTGCTATTTGGTTTAAAAAAATATTTTGAGTTTTGCATTCTAGCGTTATTGTACGTAATTGTTAAGCCATCCCCCAAAAAACAGTTGTGATCAAATTAAGATATTGCTAAATTAATATCTAAAGCACCATAAGTCATTTCAACAAACAGCAGTGTCTGCCTGAAATTTAAGCTTATTTTAGGAAATCGTTATCCCTCGAAACAATTTTTGACAAAAACGAATTTTGGCTAGACTGTAAAGTGAGCAAATGTTAAATTCAATCTTGTCTCAAAACTTAATAAATGAAACATTTTCGTTAGCTCATCTTTTAAACAGAAGTAATGACCAAAATACATTTTAGGTAATTTTGAACTGAACCTCGGAACCAACAGCCCGACCTAAAAACCACAAGTTTTAACTTTGTCTCCAAAAGTTAGACCTCTGTACAAAATTGCAATTCCACCTGCCTAACCAATTTCTGATCTAAAAGGAAAGCAATTGCGAAGTCCAGTGATAGGTCATTGCAGGAAATAAATAGCCAACATTATCCCTCAAAATTTTTGTAGGAGTTTTGTTAACTCACTTAACTCAACGAAAATTTCATTAGCCATATCATCAAAGAAACAAGTTTATAGCCAATTTCTGACCCACAAACCACAAGAAATGTCGTTTCCAAATGTTAGCCCAAATTTACACTTAAGTTTTCTAATCAAAAATTTTAGTTTTTCCCACCGTTAAAAAATGTCCGAAAAATGCATTAGCTAATTCCTGATTAAAATACCATAACTTTGAATTTCGCTTTAAGTGTAAGTCTAGTTTAGAAAGTCAGTATCTCAAAAAAAATCTTCGATAACTCACCCAACAAAGAAGAATTATGGTTATTGCGATTTTTTGGTCAAGAAATTGAAGATGAAGTTTTGCCTCTAAAAGTTAGAATTCATTTGTTCATCATAAATTTTATATTAATAGTTGTAAATCTGAAGTTGAAAGTACTTACGTTTTCAATGATATTCATCAGTCAGCGATGAACCATATTGGTTTTTATTAAAATTTATTGCAAATTAATTAGCCATAGGAAAGTATTACATATTCCTAAGCTGAAAAAAAAACAATGTTGAAAATAGGCCGGGACAGCGTGATCTGTAGGGAGCTGGACCCATGTCCTAGAGTTCGTGGGTTCGATCCCAGCCGGCCTTAGACTCCTCGTGTAGTAAATGGTGCTGATGCACGTTAAATTTGTCGAGTCTCAAAATCCTCCATATTCCCATATGAAATCAATACCTCTGGAGGTACTGATCCAGAAGTTCCCTTGTCTTCTGGATTGGTTCAAAATTACAATACTACGGAGTTGAACATTATCAGTCGTAAGCCCAAAAATTGGGTCGACTGTTCAACGACGAATACAAAAAGGAAATTGAAAGAAATTTTAACTTTGGGTGTGAGTTCACCTGCCACACAGATTCGGTACGCGTGCCATTAGAGATGCATATTGGTCACCTGTGCGTTTACACATCTAAAAGGTTTGCCCTTAAAATTTATATGGGAAAGAGAAGTTCTATGAACCAAACTGCCTCAAACTATGACAAGTTAATGCGACTCTTTTTCTAAGAAACCACAAGTTTAAATTTTGCTTCCCAACAAATATTAGCATAATCCTGACCAAAAAGCGCCAGTTCGAACTTTTGTCTCCAAACGATGACCCATTGTAGCAAATTGTTAGCAAATAAAAATTTTGGTTATCCCACCCGCCAAAACAAAATTTAATTTATCTAAAGTTCATGTAAAGTTAATTTATTGCAAGTTTATGTACTTTTTGTTGAAAAGAACATTGTTAAATTTTACCAAAAACTCTTTTTTGTAAAGAAAACACAAGGTGCGTAACGTTTTTGAAAAGTGCTTAATGATGCCTATTTTCTGTTTTTAGAAGCCCTTATTGGTGCTTTTTACATTGGTTGTCTTTAAAAAGTGTTTAATTTTCCATTTTCGAAAATTACATTTTTTCACACTACGTCGATTTTTACCACGAATAACGCTAAAGGCTTGGTTTTCACAATCCATTTAGTCAGTCCGTAGCGTTTGAAAGTGCCAATTATTTTACATGTTTAATGAAATACAGGCCAGGTGACAGAATCGCGGCGACATTGTCGCAGAACGTTATTATGGTCCTTGCAGAAAGATTTTTCTTTTGGGAAATAAAAAAATTTTGGTTTTCTTTCCGTCATAAATTATTGAAGTATTATTTCTTGCTCTGCAGATATTCAAAAGATGTCTTTCTCGTGAATCAGATGGGATAGAAATGCTCATGATTTTTCTGTTCTCATTTGACAATTTTAAAAAAATCGATAATGACTGGCTTTAGGTAGAATTTCAAATAAATTGATAATAAAATAAAATAAAAAAATCCGAATTTGTGAAAGTTTAAAAGATAGTTCGCTCTAGTGAAATCATGTTCTTTCTTTAATTTTTTTTATAAAGCATCATATTAATAAAATATGACTGTGAGTGGGGATTAAGTTACAAATTCAGATTTGTAGCAAACGAATTAATTAATGCGGTACATTTGTCCCTCTTCGTATTATTATTCTTTATAATTTCGCTGAAATAAAATTTATCCAATATTTTTAATATATTGCTTACTCGAAAATTCTAAATCAACCATTTGACTTTATCATCGCTCACAACTCGCACCGTTTTCTTCATAAATACAGATAATGTTTTGATCACTCTTTTCCGACATTATAGCTACGAATTTCTACTTTTCATTAAAAATTTCGATGTTTCTTACAGCTTAGTTATTATGATATTCTAGTGGGGGTTTTTTTCAATTTTTAGTATTGATATTATTACAGCACGTGAAGTTCGAATCGCAGATCCTAGAAATCACTGACACACTCGGTTTGCGCCGATATTCGTTAATCCATGCAGTGTTTCAATCATTCATTCGTTAATTATTGCTACGAATTTTCACGTCATTTAAAAAAAATCTAGATGTTTTTTTAATGCACTTATTTACTTATCCGTATATTATTACCCTTATTTACTTTTACAAGTTTTATTGCACTTATTTACATTTAATGTGATTATTTCATTGTTTTTTCGGCAGTTATTGCTAATAAAACTCTGAATAACCAGCTGATTCAGATTTTAATTGCTAGTGCTACCATTTTTCCTTGGGGTTTTAAAAATTCCGGTTATTCATCAGTTAATATTAATTCTGCACTTAAAATTCCAATCGCCCTTTTAAATAATCACTTTTTAACGCTCTTAATTTACGCTTATAGTATCGTAAATCCACATGGCGTTTCGATTTTATAATAGTCTTTGTACAGCCGACCCAATTTTCGGGTTTACAATGACCAATGTTCAACTCCGTTGACCTGTAATTTATCACCCGATCCAGAAGACAAGGGAACTCCTGGATTAAGTCTTGAAAGAAATTTGTCTTCATGGAGGACTTTTTGATAGAACTAACTCGCATTAGCGTTACAGGAAAAAGAAATCCATGAAAACGTCCCACGGTTAGCCAGACGGCAAGGGGACTTCAACCCATGATCACTGAGGATATTTTTCGTCAGCACTGTGGTCGATGTTAGCCGGGTGCGGAATTATTTTCAATAACCCATTGCGGGGATTTGAGCCCGGTTCACCTCATTGGAAGGCGACCGCTCTATCCCCTGAACCACCATGGCTCATAGTGTTTCGATTGTATTTTCGGCAGTTATTGGTATTGATTTTCACATGGTTTTTAAATATCCCGATGTATTACAATCAGTACGAGAAACTCCAATTTGATTATTTAAAGCGATGATTACATCGATTTTTTTTAGCAGTTATAGCTATTGATTTCCACATTGTTTTTAAAATCCGATATAGTTAATACAACAGTATTTATTACAACAACCGAATCTCGAAACGGTACACGCATTTGGTTAACCCAGTCTTCGATCTTTATTTCGGTAGTCACTGCTACGGATTCCACGATTTTTTTTCTTTAATGTGATGATGATTCGCAAAATGCGAAAAAGGAAATAATTAATGTTTTTTTCTTCTAATAAAATGTGAAAATATCACTCATATTAAAATAATAATAATAAAAAAAAATGCATATTCAATTAAAAATTACATAGTTTTTTTTTTTTTTTTTTTTTTTTTGAAACACAGCGCTTCCGTTACCTTAAATTAGTAACATATGTATTTGTTATTATCAAAAGTACCTTGCAGATAAACATTAGTGCTAGAGAGTTTTACCGCAGAAAACCCGAAAAAATTCTTCCATACAGCTCACAGGACCGTTTGAGCGTATACTGAGCTGGATTGAGTGTGAAGGATTCTTGCACTCTCATGTGCTGCACTTTGCAAGACATTCGTTACTTCAGGCTTCTCTTTCCGTCCTTTGAAATCAAACCGAAATTTTTTTTTAAATATATGCTGATCACGGGGACCAACTAAACATTACCAAATTGTTTTTCCCCCCTTAAAGCAAGGAAAGTTTTATTTGTCTTGTTAATTTCATTCTGGTCGAAGCGCCATCGTCTTTGTCACTGGCAAGCTAATGGGCTTCTTGTACTCTTCTCTTCATAGATCAGTACCCATAACTTGACTTGGGGATCAATACCTAATTGTGTATTTTCATGCGGGTCCCCGGAACAGTTGAGAACCACAAAACTTCATCTCCTCAAAATTAACATTTCTTTTGTATTCATTTAATTTGATAAAGATAAGAGTTAGTTGAGATTTTTATCGTAAGATTTTGTACCTGAGGGACCATCTAATAATTGCATAATTTTTTAAACACTTTTATTGCAATGTATTACTTTTTTTTACTTATTACTTTTTATTATTGTATTATCACTTTTAAAATTTTCAATGCTCTTAGTTTGTTTTATGAAAAAACTTAATAGTATTTGAAGGCAAGATCTAAAAAAAAAAAAAAAAAATGAAGTGAGGGCCTTTCACTATTTTAAATGTAACTAAAAATCTTATGCTATTCAGACTTGTCATTCCGAAAAACTTTCATTCATCTCTTAATGATTTGATTTGAAAACAATTGAAATAAAAACTTTAATTATCTCAGTTTTTACCCATTGGCAAAATGGGTCTTGGTTTGGATATGATGGCGTTCACTCACTTTTCAACTGTGTTCAAGAGTAATAGTAAACAGTGCGCATGCGTCGTCATTGCATGCGTTGCTATGGCGACCGCTGCTGTGTTTCTTTTTATTTTCACTAGCAGGCATTTTTAATGTATTTACATAATAATAATTTTAAAGTATGTTTTATATTTTTTTTTATTATTAACGTATATTGACTGGCTTGACAGTGATTTTTAGTTTAAATATGAGTTCTGAAGAAGGTAAAGTATTTTGTGACGTCTTGAAACGCGTACATAAGGCAGGATATGAAAATCAATCCGACGACAAACATCAATTGAGACAGATTTTGCAACCCGTGATTTGAAATGATGTGGCGTTTAACAGAGTCAATTCAGAAAGCAAAAACATTTGACGTTTTGGATAACCAGTTATCGTAATAAGGCGGTTACAACTTTTTTGTTGAATTTGGTTAAATATTATGTGTGTAGGGACCATATAATAATTTACTTCCCACAAACATGTTTATAGCTTCAATACTCATTGCATATACATTTAAAAATTATTTACATTTTTTTAATCATTTTATTCAAGAAATACTGAACCAAGTAACAAATTTCAATGAAAAAATTATTAGGATCCATTAATTAGTTTATATTTGTAATATGAATTTATTAAAGTCTTTTTAGTTTGCTCAAATCTCTACATATCTTTATAAATTGGGTATGATCAATAATATTAATATAGTTTTTGTTTTGAGAAACTGAAATGAAATATGCTTTTGCAAATAACTATTAAATCTAAAAGTACATTCGATAACCTTTTTAAACAATAGTTAAACTAATTAATTTTGAATTATTTTATTTACATTATTAAATAAAGCAATTATTAATTTGAAAAATAAAATGAGTCACTCAATATTGAATATAGATAAAAAATTGTGTATAAATTGTTTTTATGGTGGCTAATATAATCAAGAAAAGAGTTCTTTATCAAAAACTAGCTGTTTTATCACGATCATGTAATGTCTATGAAAATTATTTTGCATTTGTTTTAATGTATATATGAACTTTGAATGTAGGAAGAGAAATTTTTTAGTAGTAAACAGATCCTAATTATATTTTTTCTAAGTTCTTAAAAAATTTTGAGTGTAATAAAGTTGCTTATTTTTTGTTTAAAAAAAATTTAGCTACCCCCGCACCCTAAAATAAAACCTTTATCCAACCGAAATCGTTTGGTTTGAAGCCGCGCCAATTAAAAGTAATAGCCAAAGCGTTAGCTATAGTAGAAAATTACTAGCCTACAAATTTTTTAATTAACTCTCCCATTAAAAAGTTAATCAATGTACTGGTTATCAACGTTTTATGAACGATAATAATTTAAAGTTAAAATTCACGATAATCGAGCAATTTTCTCCACTGATTATCACTTTCGAGGAACCGTAAAATATCCCTTTCCATAGTCAGTATCTATTATAAAACTGCACAGTTTTAACGTAGTTTTAATGGGTACCAAACAGATTAAACACTGTACTTATATTAGCATTTTTGCTACCTATTAAAACTACACCAGTTACCATAATACCAAATTTAATTAATCATCACTGACGTTAATAATAATATCACGATTTTTTTTATAGTTACTTCTATACTTCGTTCACCAGGAGTTGGCACTTGGCTCCACCTCTTTCGGACATAGAGTCCATTTTATCGCAGGAGTAAGAGAAGAAACGTCTCCGCGCTTGAAATTGAGACAACCCTTAATGAGCGCCAAGCGCAAACGGTGAATTATTTTTCAATCACTTACTTCGCATTAACATTTGGTATTATACCTTTCGTTACTCTAGCCAATTAAATATATTGCATCAAAATGACTCAAAAACAACAAACTATTCACTCAAAAGAGAAAAATATCATCAAATGTATGAAATATTTAAGGTTTAAAAAATGTTCATAAAGATTGCTAAATAAATAAATATTTTTGTCATACGATCACCAAATAGCAACCTTGTTCAGGATTGTTTAAAGCCTTCTCCCAAAAATAGTAAAATATTAATCGTCGGATACCACATGATGAAGGCGGAGCCAAGTGCCAACTCCTGGGTGAACGAACTATAAATCAATCAAAAAATTTTTTTTCGGTGCATAGCTTATTCTATTTTAATTGAATTAGTTTGATTTTAACATATTTTGTTTCATAGAAACATATTTTAAAAGCATAACTATTAACAAAATAAGCACTCGGTTTCTGACTACTTTAGAGTTTCCATTTAGAAGAAGTAGTCCACGCATGCAGCACAGCGTTTAAGTTAATCATTTAGTTTATCTGATATAACAAGTGAATTAATATTAAAAATGTGCAATAAGCTTTTTTTTTTTATTCTAGAGAGCTAGAAGCTACCGACCATCAACGATGTTACCTATAAATTCTTCACAAATAGAACTGGCTGGAGTTCACTCAGGGCCCGACTTAGCCTAATTGCCCCCCCCCCCCGTCTGCTTCACTACTTGAGTAACGAAGAATTGAACTTTATGGAGGTATGTACATTTTTCACTTCATTATAGATAAGAAGAAAATTGACTAGAACCTAAAATAGCTATTAAGTCCCCACCCCAGGCGAAATATCGTTGTGTCCAATTTATTGATTTTCTGACAATTCTATGTCCATCATGCTGAATACAGTTTTTTGATTGTTAATGTTGTCATCTAGCTGCGAAAAATTCATATCCTTGCTGACATTAGGGCTGCTAATTTTCGCAAATTTTCGCAATGACTATGGCTCAATTAAGTCAATCAGAAGCCTGTATTTTTGAAAACATATCGCATTTTGCGATACGTTTATCGTATTTGTTTAAATTTAGCTGAATTCTGCCCTAGAAAACCATGGATTCACGAAATATAGATTGTGTTCATATGATAGATTAATGAAGAAGCTAACATAAAACTGACGGATTTTACATTTAACTTATATTTTGTTTATAAAAAAGTTAAATAAGGAAGGAAACTTAAAATAACCTTTCCATTAGATTTAGGGATTCCCACTGATGTGGGGGCCCGGGGCAACTGCCCCGTATGCCCCTGCTTTAGTCAGGCTCTAAATTCAATAAAAAATATAAGCTAAATGCTAAGCCAATCAGAAAATTCCATTTTTCTCATGTCTCTCCCGAACGATCTAACTGAAAATTTCTTAAGAATTTTAGGATTGCGGATTAAAGTTGGCTCCTAGAGCCGCTATCCAAATTTCAGGACGATGGATCTAATGGTTCTGGAAATGTGAACGAAGACACACATGCCCACAGACAGACACACACACAAACTCTTTCTCTAATTATTATCGCGATGGTAGATATTCCAAAATTAAATTGGAATTTTCGCATTGAGTAAGCAAATTTGTAGAGTTGTAACTTATTATTAAAGTAATTTTGTAGAGTTGTAACGAAAACAAAAAAGGAGTAATAAATTTATGTATTTTTAAATCAGAATATAAAAGTTATGGCACTTTGTATTGTTAATGACTTATGAATAAATTAAGTTTAGAGGAATTACAATGCAAATCGAAGAAATTGCTTGTATGAGCAAAAATCGAAGCAATCGGCATAAATTTAATAGCTGTCCAAAACAACTATATTCTGAAATAAGAACGAAATGACTATTTCAATTCACGACCCAGAGAAAACCAAACATCCGCTCAATTTTCTACAGTAAAGAAAACCAAACATTAGATGAAGATATTTTATATTTTTATAGCAGTCGTTGAACATCCGACCCAGTTTTTGGGATTACGACTACTAATGTTCAACTCCATAGCCTTCTAATTTTGAACCCAATCCAGAAGACACCTGGATCAAATATTAGGAGAAATTTTATACTTTGTGGAGGACTTTTTGAGGGAACTAACCCACATTTGCGCTACATGGTGAATGAAGACCACGAGAACCTCCCACGGTTAGCCTGACGGCAAAGGGACTTCAACCCATGGTTCGTGTGCCACTGAGGATATAGCACATCAGCACCGTGGTCGTTGCGAACCGGATGCGGATTCGTCTCAACCCGTCATCGCTGGGATTCGAACCCGGTTCATCTCATTGGAAGGCGAACGCTCTATCCATAGCTTATTAATTTTCATATCGTACCATTTCTTTTTGTTTCATATACAACTCCATATTTTATGTACTTATTCATCCCAATACCAGTTTTAGGCGCAACATATTTTAATTAATAACCACTTCTGCGCAATATTTTTTCCAGACTTAACATTTTTAGACTAATAACATTTGCACAATGCTTGTTTCCGGCAGCAAAATCATAACATTAACATTTATTTCATGACTAGTGATAATACCCATTCTCAGTACGGGATGAATAAAAAAAATCAATTAATCAGCAATGAACATCACTACGAAATCTTCCACAAAACTGAAAGGAATATACCCACGCAATTAAAACAGCTACATATTCATTATAAATTGTTATCCTTCTCGGTGTACTACTACTAGTAAAAATATTTTCTGAAACTACGGGAAATACGCTTTAAAATTCTTTATTAAAACTGTGCGAATTATGATAATACCATCAGTAGTGCGTAATACCAAAATTTAACGTCACATGCATAGAATGATTTTCTTGATTCCTCCTAACGAATGAGTACCTTTCAACAACGGAACACATTACACATCTCGGCTTCTGGAAATATACCTAATAGCGAAAGAAAATTCACACTGTATGTCAGATTGTTTTTACATGCCTACCTTTAATAACCTATCACATACATGAGGAAAGATAAAACAAAAAGCAATACTTATGTTTAATGATTTATAATATATTTTTAACGATCAGTGTTTGTCTTAAAATAAATAAATAATTAAGCTAGGCAATCACAGTCCACCTGTTCCGAAACACATTAAAAATTTTAACCATCTCTTCATGCAGCATTATGGAAAGAACTCCCCTCGCCATTCGTCTGGTGCAGAGGCGGTGAGGAGGTTTAACTATTTCAGTTAAAAGTGTTGGGTCAATATTTAAGACAGGTGTGAAGAGAGAAAGGAAATCAGGGGAGAAAAAAGCGCCCTCTTGTGATAAACTATCTCTGCTATTTTCTGGTTTTCATTATTTCCATTATTACTATTTTCGGGTTTCCGGCTATTTTCTGGTTATTGCACTATTAACTAGGCAAAGATTTGGACTAATGAATAAGCGTTATGTGATGTAATGTTTTTTGTTGCTTTGTTATACTGACAAACTTTGTACAGGAAGTATAATTTTGATTATCTATATATCTAAATAATTACCTATTTATACTTATGTGTTTTGTTTTCATATTTATTATTATTTATGAATTTATATTTATGTATGTATAATTGTCATTATCTCTGATAATTACTCGGGTAATGTGCCCACTTATTAATCTTTACTTTTATTTCTAGGCTACAAGGACCAGAAGGCATACCACCTCAACGATCTTCACCTCATGATGAAGTGCCACTTCGGACTCAGGCACCCCTGCCAACTGACACGACTCCATAGCAGGATACGTCTTTGGACTTTGTCCTAAGGGGAGTTCTTTAAATAGACAAACTATAAAGTTGCTGTCTCGTTTCTCCCTGTTCCCGTGATCTTTTGCACCGTGCACACATTCGTTTTGTAAAATATAAGTATGATTATTTTTTTAATAAATTTTTATTGAAATTTATTATTTGGAATTCCTAATACCAAATTTGTTCTCTTATTATTTTCTTTTCAATTTTTACAGAACAAGGTGTGGTCTTTTTTTCCTGATAAGGAAGAGCGATGACGTTGATTGAGGTTGATAATGTGATAAACCATAATTCAGGTACGAATTTCATTCTCATGTTCCCTTAATTTTAAGATCACCTGCTTCGCCCAAAAATTTAATTAAATTTTCACTTCTCAATAAAGATTTAAAAGCAATTTAAGTTACACTAATACTATTTATGTTTTTCAAAAGAAAAAACTGTTTACGCTGCAACCTGTTCTTTTGCGGGCTTTTTCTTCTTCTCAAAACTGCTGATTTCAAAGCACACATTTTCTTAAACTTTTGCTCCAATAAATGTGAATTTTGATGCACACAATCTTTTTTCATTTTCTTTAATATAAGAAGAGCTTTATTGCCCAAATAGTTATTCGAAAAAAAATCTTTAAGAAAATTGCGTTGCTTTTATGTCCTTTTCTAAAAGTTCCTCCAGTGACACCTTAGAAACAGAACAATTTTCTGACAATTTTTAAAATGTTTTAAATCGCAATAAAAATTATAGGAAATCGTTAACTTTCATTTGACCAAAAATTCTTGTTTACTTGACCTCTGAAAAAATGCCCACGAGATTTCGCTGATTTTTGACAAAATAACAAAAAATTTAAATTTAATACCAAATTTAAAAAATTGATATCCCAATTCGCGATCGCAACGAACTATAGGGGGCGTTGTTGTATGAGACGCTTACCTGCGATTTCTATATGAATCGTCATTCAGTTACTCTGGAGACGTCGTTAATGTAGCGTGTAGCATTGCAACGTTCCTTCTTTAATGTGGCTTATTAAATTTAAAAAAGAAAAATGCTTGATCTTCTTTCTTATACAACCGAAAACAAAATGGTATCTCTTTTTATTAGAGAAGGAACATCCAAAACACATCGGAAAAATATTTGTACATTAACAGAAAAAAATATGTATATTCTTATAAGAGTTAAAACCTAATGCCCGAGATATAGTATTACTAAATTTAATGATATAACATGAAAGGCCCATTTAAACTTTACATTCTATAGTTTTAAGAATCATATTAGTTCAAAAATTAAAATGAACAAAAAGTATACATAAGCCTCATAATTTTATGAAATTTAATTTTGTAAACAACGTTTTTTGACAACAATTTTTATCAAAAAATTTCAAGTTTCAATAAAAATCATTATTTAGAAACTAAGAAACGTAAAATAAAGAATGCTGACGAAACAAAAACAAAAAACAATTCTTTTTTGTCGCCATTTTTAGTGCTACGAATATTCGTCTTTGGGATTTGCCAAAAACAAAACAAGATGCAATTTTATTTTTTCAGGAGGGAAATATTTGACCGAAAAAACGAAAATGTACCAATTCCCACAACATAAAACTTTATCTTGGCAAACGTACGTTTTGGAAATGTTATTTCATTTGGAATCTTATTCATCAGAGTTCATATGGCGATATGATTGTTTTGAATCTATGCTAAACTCTATATCGGCTCATTTTCCACCGAAATCCAATTAACTATTTTGATTTTAAATAAAGTGTTTTATTTTATGAACTGTCGCAAAAATTTTAAGTGTAGATTGGCGGCACTTAAAAACCGCCAAATCTGTAGCGGCGGTGGCGTTAATACATCGTAAGTACCGAATTTTTATTCCATACTTTTCTGAATCATATTATTTCAAACATTGGAATATACAAGAAGTATACATAAACACATAATGTTATACCATTTAATTTTTCAAAAGTATTTTGAGAACAATTTTTATCAAAAAATTATAAACTAAAAAACGAAAAATAAAGAATTCTTAGGATAAAAAAAACGATTTTAAGAATTATTAACATTGAAATAAAAACTTTCATATTGTTTCTTTTTTTATTATTCTTATAGTTCTTAATCAGACGTAAAAAACCATTCTGTAGAGAACCATCATCAAATGAAAAAAAAATATTTACAAGCAAATTTTTTATTGTAAAAATCATTGCACTTACCTGATTTATGATTCCCGGAGAATTCCAAAATGATAAGTTCCTTGTTTGAAAACTTTATTCTCAAATAATAGATACATAGTTTATACCTACATTACTTTTAGATAACATACTACACAGCAAAATTTTATAATTGATATGAATTTGAATATGTAGCTAAAAACAGAATAGCTGAATTCTAGTTGAACTTATTCTTTCAAAATTAAAAAAAACTTACCAAGAAAACGATTTAAATTAATTAAGAATCAGCAGAAATGGCACTATTTCAAGTAACTTGGATAATTTTTTATTGTTGTTTTCCGAATTATATGGATACAGAAATATATACTATTCTATAACTATTACAATTCTGTATGTTCTGAATTCATATTTATTCACTGGAATGACGAAAGCAATGTTGACTTCACTTTAATTCGTAATGAATTGAAGACAGAAGAAATGCATTTTACCTTAATACACACATCTGTAACAGTATCCGAAATCGGAAGTCATCAGTTGCAAGTTTGTTGATAATAGAAATTAAAAATTATTGAGGAATTTTTCTTCAAATGTTTGGCGTGTTCTGTTCCTGAAAAATTTACTAATATTCTGGAGATTTTTTTCAAGTTCTTCGGCCTTTTCCTTAGGGAAATTTTGTTTCTTATTTGCTGCTAAAAAATGGCGTCTGATTCAGTCAATGACTTTGAGGGAACTAAATGAAAACGTGATAAATTAATGTCCGATATTTACAGGCTCCCGCTAGACGGCGTACTCGAGCGTTGCGATCGCGAATAAATGTTGTGTTATTTCTGCACGAAAAATATTTAAAATCTAGAATAATTAATATATTACGAGATATAATAATAATATTCCAAATTAATTTTAGCTAGTTTTCGACGGAAGAAAAAACAAAATTAAAACCCCAATCGTTAAATTTAACCCCAACTTACGACGCTGTTAATAAGGTATACTTTTGCCATTAGTCAAAAAAGTTTTAGATTGTAAAAAATTTAGCTATGTTTTGATTTAGAAAACACTTCATTTTTATTTCCAAACAGTAGCTCGTGGCAGGAAATTATTAGTACATATTAATTTGCCTAAAATTTATGTTATCCCATCCGCAAAATGATCTTTCCTAACAAGAGCAAACTATAAAACTTTTTGTCCTTGAAATGACAAATTTGAATTTTGCCTTCAAATGTTAGTCTCCATGGTAGTAAACTTTTATCCGTGTCTTTAAAATGTTCGTCCATTGTAAGCATTCTTTAGTAGGGTAGCAATAAAAGTTGCCCTTTTCTTAAAGAGTCAAAAAGATTTTTTTTTAAAAAAACAGCAGTCCTTTATTTAAAAGCTAAATTTTATTGGCTTTTTCAATTTTTACCTTATTGTTTTATACCTATGCGCATAAACATAATTAAGCAAAGCAATCACAGTCCGTCTTTTCAAAACACATGAAAGATTTACTTAAACCATCTCCTATACAGTCTGTCTATGAAAGAACTCCACCCGCTATTCGTCTGGAGCAGAGACGGTGACAAAGTTAAACTATTTCAAGTAAGAGTGTTGTGTTAATATTTAAGATAGGTTTGGTGAAAGAAAGGGAATCAGGGAAGAAAAAAAGCACCCTCTTGTGATGAACTATTTCTGCTATTTTTGTAGTTTCCACAGCATTAGACTGTTTTAGACTTTGTCCTAAGGGGAGTTCTTTGAATAGACAAACTATAAGTTGCTGTTTCGTTTCTACCTTTTCCCGTGATCTTTGGCATAGTGCACACATTCGTTTTGTAAAATATAAGTGTCGTTAATTTTCTATTAAATTTTTAATTCAATTTTGTGATTTGAAATGCCGATAACCACATTTGTTCTCTTATAATTTTCTTTGCAGTTTTTATAGAGTTGTGGCGTTTTTTTCCGTTAGGGAAGAGCGATGACGTTGATTGAGGTACAACATGTGATAAACCTTAACTCAGGTATGAATTTCATTCTCAGGTTCCATTCATTTTAAGACCTCCACTTGTTCGGACCAAATATTTAGTTCAATTTTCACTTCTCAATAAAGATTAAAAATACAATTTTAGTTTTTATTTCAGGTTCAGTAATACTATTTATGCTTTTTTGAAGGAAAAAAAGTGTCACTCATAATTGCTGCTACCTGTTCCTTTTGCTCTCTTTTCTTCTTCTCGCTTTTTTATTTTTTATTCTCTCTCTCTAACTTCTCTTTCTTTTTCTTCTCTGGCTTTTTTTTCTTATCTGCCTTTTCTATGAAACTGCAAATTTCGAAACACATGCTACACATTTCATTAAACTATTGCTTTTTTAAACTATTTTTAAACTAGAATTTTGATTAACACAAATCTTTTTTTTTCTCTTCATTAATTTAAGAAAAGCTATTTCGTTCAAATAGTTATTCGAAAAAAAACACATCATAAAGAAAACTGCATTGCTTTTATGTCCTTTTTTTAGAATTCCTTCAGAGACGCCTTACAAACAGAACAACTATCTGGCAATTTATAAAATGTTTTAAATTGCAATAAAAATTATAGAAAATTGGTAATTTAAATTTGATCATCAAAAAGTTTCCATTGCTTGACTATTAAAAAATGCCCAACACAGGTTTTCGCTGATTTTTAACAAAACAGCTAAAAGTTTGATTTGACTTGACGACGAAAAAAAAAATTTAAATCTTGTCTCCAAATTAAAGCACAGTTTATGACATTGTTAATCCATAAAAAATATTCTTTGACCATTTGTCAACAAATTTTGGATTAAATAAATTTGAACTATATTTTGACTTACAAAGCAATTCATTTTTACTTCCAAACAGTAGCCCGTTGCAGGAAATTATATATTAAACTATTACGCATATTAAACTGCCTAAAACTTTTTTATTCCATCCGCAAAATAATATGTCGTAACAGGAGCAAACTATAAAACAAAATTTTTGTCCTTGAAATAAACACTTTGAATTTTGCCTTCAAATGTTAGTTTATAGTGGTAAACCTTTATCCCACCAGAAACTCAAACCACTCTGCATAACTTTTAATCCAATGATCGGATTTTCACGTTTAAAGACTCTCAAACTAAATGCTTCTCAGGGATGTTTCCCAGGCGTCAAACATGGTAATTTGTGTGGACGATATTTTAAATTACGAAATCGGAGACAAAAACGTAGTTTTTCTGAATAAACATAGCTGTTTTCTCAACAGATTTGAATATCTGATAATCAAAATATAGGGGGCTGCCGCGATCTTTCCCAATGTAAAAATAAATTAATAATAAGATTGTAATAGTTAAAATTTCTACTTTGCAAATAAACTTTAGTAATAAGTATATTTTTCCACTAAATTTTTTTCTAAACAAAATGTCTTCCTAATTGAAGTTATTCCCTTTTTTTAACGGTACTTATTACAAAAATGGTTAAAATGTAAGTAATATACAGTAATTCATTTGTTTGTGCAATTCACCCTACTTACTTTAAAATCAGCCTGAAAGATTATTCTAAATATATTATAGTCAAGTTTTAATTCATACAATATTCCTGTTTAAGCAAACATTTTTCATAAATTGTGCTAAATATTTTTATCAGGAATTTTCTATAAAAATCATATATTTGTTAAAAGTACTAATTAAAATATATTTGGTTGTAAAAGTTGTGGGAAATTGATAATTATAATTTCAAGTAATTTAAAATTATTGTTCTTAACACTTCTAAAGTTTACACCTGTTTCTTCAATAAACTAACGATTTTCAAATTATCATATAAATTAATACCAAGTAATGCACAGTGGACGAAAAAAAAAGGCATGACTCTGGATATTTTTCGTTCTAATAATCGGATATTCATATAAGTGTCAAACTTAATGGACTACTTTTTCTCCTTTTTCCTGCCGCTCTTAACAAAATAAAGAAATACGTTTAGCTTCTAATCTAATACTTTTAATAAGTTTAATTGTTTCTAACAGTTTCAGGCAATTAAATGTTACTACCAAGCAAATTAAATTCTGGGGTTAATTGTCACGTTTCAATTGATCATAAATTAAGCATTAACATTCTAGTTTTTTTACGGAGAAGTGAAAGAACGATTTCAATTGGTGATTTAAAAAATATATATTTAAATAATTTGCTTAACATATTAATTACAGCTATAAAATACTTTGTTATCTGAAAATCTCTTGATATATCTTATTTTTGTATTAACCCTTTTTTGTCGTAAGTCTACTCTCAGCCTCCAACATTTTTTTACTGTTCCAGTCGTATGTCTGCTTTCAGCCACCACATCAAAGATGTTAGCCACAGCTTAATGGCAAACTACATATATTGCGACACTGGGGAAGATGTAAAAAGTAAAGATTATTCTGAATGTTCAAGCAGAAAAATCAAAGGCGGAAGATGCCATACTAATTTTTTTTTGCGACACATGTTCTCGAAAACCAGGGCTTCATATTGGAGACTGCTTTGAAAGATATCACATGATGGAGAATTGTTAAAATATATTTTTTACACAAAATTAAAACATATTGTGTTACATATATCTAAAGTTTAAAAAAGAATTAAATAATTTTATTTTTCCTTCATAATCTTGCATATTATGTATTAATGTTCGTTCAATGAAAATTAATTCCGACCAGCATGGCACCCATGTATAAACTTAATACGACCGCAAAGGGTTAAGGAAATTATAAAGTTAAGAAAACAATTTTTTTAGATGGTTCTAAAAATTGTAGGTTTTTGGAATCTTTTTACAATTTTCTATTTTTAGTGTTTGCTTTTTCACAAAATAAGGCATATCGAGCATTTTCCTGATATAAAAATGTATTGTTTTTATTGTTCTAAAGGTAAGTTTTTGACTTTAAGCAAATTTTTTCAGCATTAACCTTTTTAAGAGGGCAATTTCTTAAAATTAGCGGGCGAGAACAAGTTTGAACATAAAATTGTATGTGCACAATTTTTCGTTCATTTAAAGAACAAAGCAATCTGTTGTAGTTTTTTGATGTGCACACATATGCATTTACTTTTTGTTCATTAAAAAATAAGAAACAATAAAAAAGACGATTTATTTTTTTATTTTTCGAGAAAAGTACTAGCGAGACCGGAAATTAATGCCGCTCTGTCGCAATAAATATTTGTTAGTCTTAAGAACCTATTAATTATTTTTCGATTTATTTTCAATCCGGCGCTGAAATCGTTGTTGCTAACGAGGGTGAATACATCATTAATTAAAAATGAATCTTAATAACAAATATCAAATGCACCGAAACGACATTACTTTCCGGTCCCTCTAATAGTATGCTTAGTAACTAGCATAGAATAGCTGTTTAGCATAGAACAGTTTTTATCAGCAGAATATTTAATTTCTTAACAAGATTTATTTCCTAGCTAGCTGGTAATAATTCTAAGTTTTCATTTAATGAAAACTTGACAATAATTTAAAAATGAATTTTACTTCAGAAAAAATCTGAATATAAAAAAAAAAATTATTAGTATATTAATAAAAAAATAATATACTTGGTAGCGTAAAGAAAAAGATTTCGAGAACCGTTAAAATTTAATTAAATAATTGGTAAAATAGTTCTGCGAAACACGCGCGTACAGTTAATTAAAAAATTTACTTTAAGATTAAGACTATGTAAGATGTTGAAAAATTTTAAGATGCTTAAAAATGTTGACTACGTATTTGTATGAATAAGTGTAAAATATATACTTAAGAAATTGATAAATATATTTTTCCAAATCTATGCATACGTATGTATATTATTAAAATTGTATCAATTATAGAAAAAACAAACTGAAAAATAAAATTAAAAAGGCTGATGAGTAATCATTCTATCAAAAACATGCTTTTATAAAACTAGGCATTCGTTGAATGAAATGTTTTTTATTTAATGAAATATTTTATTCGAATTTCTTTACTGAATTACGAATAAATTTTCAGTACTACAAATATTATAGGACTACAAAAGGAACATCGTATTTCATAATTAAAAAAATATTAGCAATCAGTTATTATCGAAACAAATATTATGCTACGAAATGAAAATTAATGAAATTTGTCGTAAATTATCTGCATTTAAATATATTTATATATATTTATAATATTTATATATATATATATATATATATATATATATATATATATATATATATATATATATATATATATATATATATATATATATATATATATATATATATATATTTATATATACCTCATTTTAATATATTTCTTCATTTTCGAGAAATTATTTTTCTAAAAACAATTTTAATTTTTCTCGGCTTCTACTAAAGACGGTTGAAACTTTCTGATTTTGATATAGAAAAATACGTAGATTAAAATGCTATAAAAATTGTACCTCAAAATTCAATTTTTTTTATCCATAATTAAATTGAATAATAAAAAGTAATAATTATTAAAAAAAAATTCTTCATGAAATTATCTTTGGGTAAATGGGTTTTATGAGTGAGTGCATTTTTTTGTTTGTTTTTTGAATTGCTTAATTAGTTTTAAAATATGACTAAAAACGCAAAAAGGGAAATTAACATTAAGAAGTATGTACTTTGAATCGCTCTCCTGACTAAACTATGGGGACCAATTTCCCAGATTGTGGCTATGCCCTATATTTTGAAGGTTAAGTATCCAAATATGTAAATATATATATATATATATATATATATATATATATATATATATATATATATATATATATATATATATATATATATATATATATATATATATATATATATATATATATATATATATATATATATATATATATATATATATATATATAATGTTTATTCAGAGAAAGTACGTTTCTTTCGATTTCGTAATTTTATTAGTAGTTATCCCTAAATAATTAGCATATTTGAGGTCACCCCCAGGAACCATGAAGATTGACACTGAAAATTAGATCATTAGAACATGAAAACCTGTACTTGATCATAACTTGATCATTAGAACATGTACGTGTAAATCCGATCGTTAGAACAAATATTATTCAGAGTGATATCTTTTTTTTTGTGCACTGTACCATGTAATTAAAATTACCAAGCTTCTTTTACGTCACCTGCATTTTTGAAAAATATTTGCTTTCAATAAAAGCCTGCATTTAATTTATTTTAGCCGATCTTATTTTAGTAGTTGGAACAAAAAAACTCCCCAGCTTCGTATTATCTGGCTTAAATCCGGCAACCCTGTTCGTTAGCTATCTAACTAAAATGTAGTTATGGCTGAAATTGGCTTTACAAATTTAATGATCTATAAACCTACGGTTAAAAAAAAGCAGTAGCAAGTGTTGACTTATGTTTTATTTCGAATTTTAGAAAGATAAGTAAAACTCGAACCCCCTCCAAGGGGGTTATGTGAAGATTAAAAATTAAAATATTACATCAAATATTTGTTGATAACAGCATAAATAGTAAGATAAAGTAAATGTTAGAATTCAGAAAACACAATATTGAATTTTGACTCAAAATGTTAGCTGCTTGTAGAAATTTCGTTACTCTACTTTAGTCCTTCATGCATCAGAAAGGTTCTGGGTTCGAATTCCGGGCAAGGCATGGATGTTCTTTCCCTCTCTGTACTATCTGTCCTTAACTGTGGGAGCAACGTTGGCCCACCTAATATGGTGCCCCTGAAAGAGTGGCCAACAAATATTCCCTTCAACTGCCTGTATGACGTAGGTCATTCCCCAGGTAAGCATTGGGGAAAAAAAGAAACTTTAGTCCTTCAAAAATTTTTGTTCGGAAGTTCAATACAAAGATATCTTTGGAACAAAAGTTTGACCGGATATTAGCCCACTTGAAATGATAATCCATTAAAATTGATAACCCATTGCTTGATAGCTCATTCCTCTGATAGCCCCATTTACCGTGAAACAGAAGTTTATTAAAATGAAACATTAGCCTCTGAAGGTTTTTTTCTGGCCAACCTGTCAAAAAAAAATTATGACAGTGAGAAATATTTATCGGATTTTAAACCAAAAGTTTTGCATCGAAGTTTTGCATCGAAGCCCATTGCAGGAAACGGATTGCGCTAATCTAGGCATCAGATGTAAAAATTTTAGAATTCGCCTTTGCATTTTAACCACCAAAATCAGTTGAAATAAAATGAATTTCGCAGTAAAAAAAATGAATCGAGTTCATTACCAAAGTTTAAAAAATTATAATATGCAGTAGGAATTTGAAAAAATATTTTTTTCTATATTTAAAAAAGATAAATTTATTATTACTAAATTGTTAGTTGAACTATGAGGGAAATAAAAATAAAATCATTTACAAGCAAGAAAATATGTTTCACAAGCAAATTTCAAAGCAAATTTTTCTTTAAATTCTTATAATAATTTTACAAACACAAATTGTGACATTAAAAATTAATTCATTATTCCCTAACATCAACTTACTATGCCAAAAGCTTACGAAAAATAATGTTTACGAACTGTTGAACACGTATTTACGGCAACCCTGATTTGTATGTTGACAGTGACGCTAGTAGCACCAAACTTATGCGCTAAGTGCGAAATCTGAATGAACATAATCTTTTAGTTGTACAAACAAGCCCACCAAATTTAGTTTATCTCTTTCTTGGTTTTGAGATTTTTTTCCAGTCAGTTTACTATAGTCAAAGCAAATGTAAACTGATTTTTGACATAGAAGCCACAAGTTTTAGTTTTACCCCAAAGCGTTCGCCTGCTGTATAAAATTGTTAGAAAAAAACCTTCATTCCCAATAAAAATTAGAGCCAAAACTGCTTTTTCAGTTAAATCCTAAAAAATCTACCACTCTGAAATCAAATTCAACATCTCACCTCGTAGTTCTAACTAATGTGGACTAACTTCCGGAATCCCAAGTTTGCTCACTAAACTTTTTACATCTTTTAAACTTTTTGCATTAACTTTTTGCATCTTTTCGCTGATTAGAGCTAACTTTTAAACTAAATTTACATAATTTTGTTTTGAAGTATTAGTTTATGGAGATTCTTATTTTTACCCTTATAAAAAGTAATTGCTTAGTCAGCACTTCAAAAAAAATAATAATACGACGAACGACAAAAACTGATTTTTAGCCACACAAAAAAAAATCAGAAGTTGGAATTTTGTTCAAAAACACTAGCCTATTGTACCAAATCGTGAGCTCACGCTCGATCACCAAATCTTTCCGTTAGCTATTCAAACGAAAAGTTATGACTAAAATAAGTTTTAGCTAAAGGGATACCTGCAAGTGACGCAATATGGGTATCTAATTTGGTTGTTGACCAAACTTGGTATTTGTTCATTGGTATTTGTTAGCAACTGTGCTCTTTCCATTTTATTTCGAGTAAGCCAATCCCGTCAAGTATCAATTCTCTTAAGTGACGCATTCTCACGCAAATATTTTAATTATCCTTATATATTTCTTATTTAGCAAAGAGATAGGAACAAAGACATATAGAACATAATCAAACTAATTATGCATTGTCAGGTACATTAAACAAAATTATATCCTGGTTACAATAAAATACACAAATACATATTCTAAGTTAAGTAAAAGACGTAGAGGAGGAAGAATTACATTTCAACGAATTCGTTGTGCAATACGACACAGTATTTAATTAACTTCACTTTAATTATCATTCGGACTTATGTGGAGAAAATTAGCTCGATTTTAACATGCTGTTTTCCTTATAAATGATCAACTTACACTGACGCCATAGATCACATGAATGGGTATCTGCGATCTTCTTCTTGAAGCGCAAATACACAACTAATTTTTTAAAAAACGAAAATTTTAATATTGCCTTTAAATTTTGGTCAATGTTAAGACAGCATAAGCCCACGGTAGATATCCTGCAGAAAAAAAATTCTGACAAAAGCAGATTTTTAAAAACACTTGATAAATCTTAGCATTTTTTTAAAAATTCCAACTGCTAAAACTGTATTGTGCGCCCGATTAAGGAAGTCGTTAATTTTACAACGAAACAAACTTACTAAAATTTTATCAAGCTTCCAGAAGTTTCAATTCAGCCACCGTTATCCCATATTTGGAAAATCCTTACCCCACCCACTAAAATAAGTAATGGTTAAATCAAAATTTAGCTACTTTGTAACCTATAAACAAGCTCGAATTTGACCTCCAAATCTTAAAGCATAAAAATTTTTATTATGCATTGGAGCACCCACCAAAACTAGATTACAACCAAATTAAGTAAAAAAAAAAATTCTGAATTTTTTCTCCCAAAAGAAAACAAAAATCGTTAACCTTTCCAACCAAAAAAAATTACCAAAAAGAGTTTTACTTTATTTTTTACCTAGAACACACGATTGAATTTTTCCTCTAAATAATAACCCTTTGTTTTTTAATAGTTATTCCATCCACTAAAAAATATAGAAATTATTTAAGCATATTTTTAACAAAGAAACTATGAATTAGAATTTTCCCCGCAAACTTTAAGAGTTTATAGAAAATCGTTAACCCCCACCAAATATTTTGTATATCAGACAAAAATTTAAAAAAAAAAACTCTAACCAAAATATATTAGGAAAATTAATCCATCTCTTTTGAGTTCCTTCTCTTTCTCCTGAATTTTCGAACTTGTGTGCTTTGAAATACTTATTATAATATTTGATTTCTCATTGTTTTCTTTGTAATTTTAGGTTGCGGCCTTTATTTTTAAGAGGGAAGAGAAAGCCACTAATAGCAACTAAAATTCGATTGTTTGCTACTAAGTTCGAGGTGAGACTACTATTTTTACAATAAATTGCTAAAAATTGAAAATTTTCAGAAAAATGGCAACAAAAAGATTAATTTAAAAACTTATTGTTGTCAAACTAGTAAGTTGCGCTGTATCTAATTATCAAATTTGTATAAAAATAAAGCTCGGAAACAGATATGAATTTGTGTGAAAAGCGTCGAGAGCAATATCAAAAAGTGATAATTAAATTTCTTAATCGCGTGTCGTAATAATATCATATATCAGAATCTTACATTTAAAAAAAACGCAGAAAATGGACTAAAAAATTATTAGTTAACAGCGTCGATTTATTAGTGAATGTCGTAAATTAAATGCGTCAGAATGTGCTCTCACTCAATGCTTTCCAGATCATTTTAAAAAGGGCAAGTCTTGCTATTTCTGAAAACCAATAAAAATCCGAAACTATTATCATCATACAGGCCAATTACACTACTCCCTTGTCTAGGCAAATTTCTAGAAAAACTTATTACCAAGAAAATCATTTATTATATAGAAAAATATAAAATTTTATCAGACAAACAATTCGGTTTTCGATTTGGCAAATCTATGAATCATGCACTTCAAAATTTTCTAGATAATCTAAAACATCTCAAAAACAACTTTAAACATGTCGCAGTCACCTCCTTTGATATTAAAGGAGCATTTGATAACATACAATACAATTAAATTTATAAAAAAAATTCAACTTCAAATCTTCCTAAAAATTTATATCACATGATAGAAGATATCAACAGAAATAGAATTGCTATTCTATCAACAAATCAAGGATTCAAAACAAAACATATACTCAAAGGTTGCCCACAGGTTGCTCAATAATGAACCTTATAAACTCTTTATTATATATATATATATTAACAAGTGTCTTACTTTTATTATTCGAGGCAACTGTTATATGCATGGAGTGTCACAATTTCATCCAGTGTTTGGAAGATTTATAACAAACAAAATACTATCAATTCATCTACAAATTTTACTTTCACTTGATAAAGGAACATTTTTTTCTCTCCAAAAAACGTTCAATATGAGAATTTTCGACAGATTTGGATTTCTGACCTTCAAAATGTAAGGAGTAGCAGCAAGCTGAAAAATATGGTTCTTAAAGTTTGGTCCTCTTAATGTTAATTTTTTTTTCTTTTGTGTATTTCGCCATATCTCGAGAACTTTTTAAGCGAATTGAAAACAGTTTGCACACAATTTAAAAATTCATTTATCAGAAGATAATTTCATGAAAAAATGACTTTTAATAATTATTTATTATTTTTTATTTACTTTAATGATTAAAAAAATTAAAATTGTATGGTGTACTAATTTTCGACTCATTTCAAAGAGTGTCACCTTACTTTGATGAAACCAATTAAAGGAAGGTACGGTTTTTAAGAAATAAAAAATAAATTAAAAGCAGCATATAATACGCTAATAAGTTATGAAATGATAGCTAAGCTTCTCGCTCACACCTTGTCACGCAGTAGACTGTGACATCATATGGCAGTGACGCTATGATAGCATTTATGTAACGGTACTTCATTTGCTCCCCTAAGATTGTTGCATAAAGTTTTAAAACATCTTAGCATAACACAATCTTTTTTTTTTTTTTTTGTTTTTTTTTTGTTCACCCTTCTTTAGTATCGTCAGTCTTCGTCGTCTAGACGATACAACACGATGGCGAGGAATTCAAACAAACAAAGCGGGTCAGTCACAGGCTACTTGTTTTTTATTTTATTTTTATAATATAACCGATGTTGAACAGTGGGCCCAATTCTGGGTTTAGGACTACCTAGGTTCAATTCAGTATCCCTGTAATTTTGATCCCAATCACGAAGAAAAGGGAGCTCCTGAATCAATACTGCCAGAGGTATTGATTTGTCAAGGAAACTTGAAGGACTTTGTGACCCCGACATATTTAGCGTGCGTTAGTCACCATCCACTACACGGGAAGCCTTCGGTCGGCGGGGATCGAACCCACGACATCTTGGACATGGGTCCCGTGCCCTACCTACCAGGCTATCCCGGCCCAGATCGCTTGTTTTTTTATATCCGTCGCTGAACAGCAGACCAAATTTTGGGTTTACGACTACTAATGTTCAACTCTGTAGCCTTGTCATTTTGGGCCAATCCAGAAGATAAGGAAACTCCTGGATCAGTCCCCCAGAGGTATTGATTTGTTATGAAACATGGAGGACTTTGTGACTCGACAGATTTAGCGTGCACCAGTCACCATTTGCTACACGGGGAGTCTTCGGCCGGCCTGTGATTGAGCCACGAACTCTTGAACACGTAAGGATCTCTGGGTTTCGAGAAATATGGTATTCATTTTACGGAAATAGTTCACAGAGAGAGGGGGGGAGCAGTGGTTCGCCAACCTGATCCAGACCACAAAAGGGAAACGATGCGAGGTTTAGACCATTATTAGCGATTTCAAGTCAAAAAGTGGCTCCGTGGAATAGGCACAACTGTCTCGCAACCTGCATAATGCAGCAGAAAAATCCATTTTACGTATAACAGTCTACTAGAAACTTAATACAGGTATACCAGGAGTCCCGTTTACAGTGAACCACAAAATACTATCTAGCATGGTTCTGAAAACACCTCTGTCAGAAGATGATGATTGGGAGTGGATTTTCTTCAGCGATGAGTATAGATTCACTCTGGACAACGACGTATTCTCTGCTAGAGAGATCCTGGAAGTCGATATTAGCCCATTAACTTTGTCGAAAAGGACCACTATGATAAGTCCTATTATTGCACCTAATTAGTATTGGTAATTAAGAAGAAAAAAAAGATTCTTTAAGTAATTCATTTTAAATTTTTTGTTTAATTGCACATGAAATTCATTTCTTTGTAGTTTAAAAATCATAAATTTTCTTTCTGTCAAAAATATAAATTATTGTATTGTGGGGTTTAATGGAAAAAAAAATCTTATTCTAGATTTTTGGACAAAATCTGATCACAGCATACAAACATGCGCATATATTTATCATCTATACACCATTTATGCAAATATTGTAAATAATTTGTCTATATTGTCATGAACTTTATTCAGGATTTATAAGTTGACCTGTTTAATTTTAGTAGCTCTTTCCCAAAGTTCAGTCTTTTGTTTATTATCATCATTGCTCTTGTTTATTTACTAATACTAATGCAGCTTGGAATATTTTTTGTATGCTATTTTATAATGACCGTTACTTATAGTTCTTGTTATATTTTATTGGTATTTTTTACACCCTTTCATAATTTAATTGCGTCAAATAGTATAATTCTGTCTTGTATTTCAGCTTATGAAATCTTAGGCAGTCCAATAAAGCGACAGTCTTACGACAGCGAATTTGATGACTCTGTACCTTCTTCCAGGTATTTGAAAATAATGGAATTATTTTAGCATTGGTACTTCTTGCATGAAACTATGAATAACCACCTTGAAATTATAAATAGCTAATATGAAGTACGTACTCTATAATGTTTACTAGTTCTTAAACTATGTTATCTGCATGCTGGAAGTTATTATAATGGAGTTCTTCCTTAGTTGTTTGCATACTTTATGATTTATTGCTCTAACTGACACCTGCTGTATTAACTGTAGCAATTATTTATGTTTTATAATTTAAGTTCAGCATTCAAAATCACATTCTAATGGTGGTCTATTTAGGACCACTACACAGTCTTCAATGACTAATGGGATCTGCAAGTAACAGGGTGGCCACCCCCCTGGAATTATCAGGAAATCTTTTTATTCTGGAGAAGTCAAGGAATTTCAAAGAAAAGCTAGACTTTTTCTTTAAATTATTTTACCATCCATTACATTCACTTTTTTAAATGGAAATTTATCACCAAACAGTTGAAATATAATCGACTAAGCAATACTGTGCTTGAGTTTAAATTTGCTTCATTATAACCCTGCTAAACTTGAATGCCACTTGTAACTCTCTCTCATGGTTGCTAAAAACCTTTGACCTGTCATGGTTGAATGGAAAAACCTTCGACCTATTTGGAGACTGCAGTTTAGGAAAGGCAAAGATTGTTGTGAAGGTGGAAGAAGGGGATTACTTTTTTTTTATTATATAAAAGCATGAGTTTTTTTATTTAATTATTTGTTCTATTCTGTGGGCTGAATCTATTTATCATTCAAGTATGTTCTGATTCCCTGGGGGTATTTTTTTTCTTTTGACAAAATTATTCAAAATGTTTTAATATTTTTCACTTTATAAAATTCTCCAAAAATTAGTTGCTTACAATTTAATAATAGATTTTTTATTGCACCCTTTCTGAAATCTTTTGTACTCCCATCCAATGAAATCGGTGAATTATTTTTTCTCAGCAAAGCCATCTGTTTCTTAAAATCGCAAACAGCAATGTTTATCAACAAATGTTACATTTAATTTTACTGGTTTTTTTTGGTAAATATTTGATTTTCGACTCAAAATTTGAATTTTGTGGTAATCGCTATGTCGAAAGTTTTTAAACGTTGCTTGCATTCTAGCAATGATATTTCAGAAACTGTTTATTCTCTTATCCTAAAAATTTGGCGAAAACTAAAACATGTATGGGAAACATGTTAAATGATATGTAATCATGAAATATAATAGAATTTTATTCAAATGTGTTTATTAATAAGAAGGAAATTAAAACTTATATTATTTATTTATTTTTGTTCTGCACTGTACAGGTTTTCAGTTTTGCAATTCCAAGTTAAGATCAACCAGATGACAAAAAATTTAAACTTAATATTTTTTAAGCAACAAGGTATCATTTTCAAGGTTAAACACTGGAGATTTAGAAATAATGACTTTTAACTTAATGTTAGTTTTCCATAATTTATAGGCAAAGCTGTAAAATGAAGGGTTACATCATTTGAAATTTTTATCTGTGGTCAGTAAATATCTAACAAGTTCAGTTTTTTTTAATTACACTAATAATAGAAAATTAAAAAAAAATAATAATAGTGTAAACTGTAACAAAGCACGTTATCTTGCACCAATGTGTAAAAACAAGTCACATTTTTATTTTTTGGGACTGTTATAAGTTTAGCATTGACTGTATAACTAAATTCATGTGTTAAATTTTACATTGAATAAAAATTTACAACTTCAAGTCAACGTAACTTATTATTGTAAGAACATGAATTTGATTAGATTTAAAATTGAACTGTTTACGTTAAAGTGTGTAGTTTTTATAACAATTACATCTATTACACTTGATATTTATTGTTTTTGATTGAAGGATAAGTGTTTGCTTTTCCGATTTGCAAAAAAATAATTTATTAAATAATGAGCCTACACGCATTAGCAAACAATAATACATGCCCTATACAATTTTTTGTAGTTATTGGACCTGTAATTGGCAAATCAATCTGGAGGTCATTCAGTTAATTATAATATACTAAAAGGATATACTAAACAAAGATAATATATAATAAAGAGATAATCGTATTAAAAAGAAATAAAAAAAATTTCTGGAATCAATTACGAATTTTTCAAAAATTTGGCTCATATATAATCCCACAACCAGGACAGATGTTCTTTCTTGTTGCCGGCTGGCTACTACAAGTAAAAGGTAGGGTAAACTAACCAGTGAAGAAACACTTAAGCTTCGCTTGCCTTTTTAAAAAAATCATATTAATTTCAAAATTCGTAATTTTAGTTAAATGACAGTGTCAACATATTTGTTACTAATTACAAATTATGTAAAAAAATTGTAGAGAGCTTACATAATATTGTTTTAAGGTTTTGGAGGTTCAAATAACAAGTAGTAAGAAGATCAAGTGAAGGAATAGCTCTTACCAGTGAATGAACACCCAGTAAAGGAGCACTTAATTTTGTTTATTTTTTAATGATCTTTATGAATTTAAAAGCCATACAAATATTTAAAGACAAGCCTATTCTTGAAATTATAACATATAAATACTTGGAAAATGTTAACTCTTTTCTGTAATCATGAATTGAAAATTAAAGTGTCAACTTATTAACACATACTGTTTATTCACTGGGAAATCTATGCCCAGTAAAAGAACATGCTGTTCCCTCACTGGTTAGAAGTTGTTTTTCTTATTTTTAACATACTTTTGATGCGGAACATCACTAAAGGTACAAGAAAATTAAAGTTTGTTTTTATTTTCCTTAATTTAGGAAAAAAAACAGTAGAGGAACACTTGTTCCTTCACTGGTCTTTCATCGTTTGGTGATCCAGTGAATAAACACTCCCTTATCTCAGTACTTTATTATGCTATGATGCTTTAAAAAAATAAAACGTAACTTCAATAACTATATTTTGAATTCTCTTTTTCACAGTGAGAAAAATAAAACTATTGCATGCAATTAATTCCACTTCAAACATATAAATACAAACACTCACCTTATAATTTTTTCAAAGAAGCAATGTGTTACAGAGATAATAACAAATTTAAACATTTTTCCAGAGAAGTCTATTTGACCAGGTAATCCAAAACATTGCTAGATGACTTCCTGTTGTTCGGCAGTAAGCTATTGTTACCAATCAATCTAAAGAAAAACTTTCAAATTCTTATTTTTAATTAATATATATTTAGAAAATGTTCCTTCACTGGATAGTGTTCCTTCATTGGTTGGTTTACCCTATATCGAGTTATATTGTCTGATTTGAAGCTTCAAATACAATAGATTGAATAAACTGAACAAACAATTATTTAACTAATGATTCTTACGATTATTAGCATTTTTTCTGTTGAAAAAACCTTTTTTTCTCATTCAATGTACCTAAATCGATTAATCGAAAAATTATTTTATTATCTATTGCCTAAATAAGAGATCTATTTATATTGTTGATACTATGCATACCACAATTAAAATAAGTGATTTTTCAACTGACTTTTACATGATGGAAAATGTTATAAAACACATTGATCCATCTATTCCAACAGGAAATAAAGGACAATTTTAATTAAAGAAGCTATTTATCGAAAAATAATGTCTATATTAAGATATAATGTGATATAATTAAGATATAATGCCTGCCTTTCAACAACAGAACATATTACACATATCGGCATCTGGAAATATGCGTAACTGTAAAAGAAAAACCACACTGTATGTCAGCTTGTTTTTACATGGCCACCTTTTATAACCACTCATATACATGCAGCGTGAGGGAAAGATAAACCGAAAAGCAATACTTACGTTAAATGATTTATAATTTATTTTTAACGATCAGTTTATGTCTAAAAATAAAGAATTAATTAAGCAAAGCAATCAACAGTCCACCTTTTCCAAAACATATTAAAAATTTAAGCAATCTCTTATGCAGCCTGTCTATGGAAAGAACTCCCCTCGCCATTTGTTTGGAGCAAAGGTGGTGACGAGGTTTAACTATTTCAATTAGGAGTGTTGGATCAATATTTAAGACAGGTTTAAAGAGAGAAAGGGAATCAGGGGAGAAAAAAAGCACCCTCCTGCTATGAACTATGTCTGCTATTTTCTGGCTTCCATTATTACTCTACTATTTTTTGGTTTCCTGCCATTTTCTGGTTATTGCACTATTAACTGGGGTATAGCTGGGTGATATCTATTGGAATGATGAATAAGCGTTATGTGATGTGATGTATAGTAGAGACATGTTTTTTGTTGCTTTGTTATACTGACAAACTTCGTACAGGAAGTATAATTATATAGATATAGATATATAATCAAATTCTGTATATAAAGATAATCAAAATCAATATATCTATATAATTACATATTTATACTTATGTTTTGTATTCATATTTATTATTACTTATGTATTTATACTTATGTATGTACAGTCTGCAAAAAAAAAATATACCACGTTGAATAACTTTCGTTCTAATGCGTTCGATTTTTACAAACTAAGCGTCAATCTGGATGGTTCCTGGGGGTGATCTCAAATATGTAAATTATTTAGTGCTAACTATTAAGTTACGAAATCGGATACAAAAAAGTACTTTCTCCGAATAAATATGCTTTTTTAACATATTTATTGGATTCTTAACCTTCAAAATATAGGGGGCAATCTGTGAAGCAATCTGGGAAAAATGATCCCCGTAGTTAGGTTAGGAGAGCGATTCAAAGTTTGGATCCCTTAATAATTTTACTTTTTGCGCTTTTAGTAATATTTTTAAAACTCAGTAAGCAATTCGAAAAACAATAACACCTACTTATAAAACCCATTTACCCAAAGATAATTTCATGCAAAAAATATTTTTAAATAATTTATTATTAATTTAATTTAATGGTGGATGAAAAAATTTTGAATTATGAGGTATAAATTTTTTATACCATATTAATCTACGTATTTTTTTTTATTGCAAAATTTAAAGTTTCAACAGTTTTTATTTGATAGAAGCAGAGAAAAATTAAAATTAATGCTTTTTAAAAAACTAATTTGGTAACAATGAAAAAATATTTAAATCGGGCGATTAATATTTAAATGTGGTTAAATTACGAAGAAGTAGACTTACGCGCTCGTAGAGTAAAATTTCATTCATATTTTTTTTCGCTAATAACCTATTGCTAATCAATTTTTTTTTAATTATAAAATGCAATATTTTTTTTCGTCTAAAAATCTATTCCTAATTTGATAAAGAGCTTTGAATAAAACATTTTATTGAATCGAAATATTTTATTCAACGAATAGTATATTTATAAAAGCATGTTTCTGATGGAATGCGATTATGCAACAGCTCTTTTAAATTTTATTTTTTAGCTTGTTCCTTCAATAACAACGTATGCATAGATTTGCTGTAATATGTTTATCAATTTCTACATTGCGCATTTTATAATTGTTGATACGAATACAGAGTCATCGTTTTTAACCATCTTAAAATTATAATTTGTTAACTACCCGTCTGCTCATGTTTCATAGAATTATTTTACCAACTATTTAATTAAATTTTTACATTTCTCAAAATCTTATTCTTTAAGCTATCACGTAAATTATTTGTCATTAATATACTAATCAATTGTTTTAGTACTTTACATTTGGTTTTCCTTTAAAGTAAAATTCCTTTTTAAATTATTGTCAAATTTTTATTAAAAGGAAATATAGAATAATTGTTGGCTAGCTGAAAATTAAATCTTATCAAGAAATTAAAAATATTCTGCAAAGGAAATTTATTCGATTCAGACTGTCTATTTACTAAGCATACTATTTTTTTCGAAAAATGAAGATCGTCTTTTTTATTGTTTCTTATTTATTTGAGTAAAGAAAAGCAAATGCCTATGGGTCCACAGCAAAAAAATATAACATTTTGTTTCGTTTTTTAAATGAACAAAAAATTATAGACATACAATTTTATTTTAGCATTCAAAGTTATTTTTCTAATTTAACTTTAAGAAAGTTACCCTTTTAAAAAGTGTAATGTTGAAAACATTTGCTTAAAAAGTTGTAAATATCATTTCTCTACTTTAGCACAGTTCAAAAAAATTTTGCATATCAGAAAAATGTTCGATGTGCCTTATTTGTCATCGATTCAAAGACCGTGCTATAGAATCATCATCTCAAAAATTGTTATTTTTCTAACATTAGGCTTTTTACTTCTTAAATAACCTATCATAATAGTTTTAACACGTGTTTTGAAGAAATTATGAATACAAATTGCGATCTAGTGTTTCGTAATAAGGAAACAAGAATATTAATGATTCATTGACAGCTTGTTTCATTGAACCAGAGCAGTTAATTTCTTTCGAAATAATGTCGATATAATGTAATCGACCTTGCAGCTAGTTAACTTTTATTCTTTGGACTGGGGGTGCATGTCATTCGACTTTGAAATTTCAAATATAAAATGCAAAAATTAATACAAGAATGCGTAAGCTGGCTTTAACTAATAATAAAAAAAGGAGAAAAGAAGTTATATCATGAGAAGAATGTCAAAGTTAAAAAAGTATTGTAAAAACAATTGTTCTCTTGTTTAATTAGTGGTATTTTAAACCTAAATTTTCCTTTCTTTCAATTTTATAATTTAACTTTTAAATAAACTAATGAAATGAGTATGAAAATGACATCCATTCTTTTTACTGCAAACCAAGTTCACTTAGCATCATTCGCAAATCTTATGAAGTGCAAATTCTAGGGCCCCCATGTAGGGTAGTAGGATATTTTATGCATGATTAATAGTTCCAAGAGTGAACTCATATAAGTAGGTAGTTAATTTCTTTAAAAACACTAAATTTAAAAATTACTTGTTATTTCACAAATGTTACAATTAAAATTTTGAAACCCAATATTTCGTGACCACAAATTTTCAAGTTTTTGAAATTAAATATTGAATGTTGTGATTTTGTATATTGTTGGACATTTACTAATGAATGTTGTTGCAGGAATGTTGTAACATTTACTAAGTTTTTCAATTTTATCGAAAAGAAATATCGTGAATCTTACAACAACTTGAGAATCTGCATCAAAATTGAAATCTTTTTCAGGTCCGCCAAATTTTTTGCAGGATCTTATTTTTTTTTCTTTCCCTTGCCTAAGAGAATCGAACTGAGGTGTAAGAGCAATTAGCCCTACAACTCTTCATAAATTTATAATAACTTATTTAAATTCGGTTTTAGTATAAAATTTTCATACAAAAGACGTTAAAACAGCTTTAAAAAAAGGCAAAGAGGAAGTTCAACACTAAGATTCTAAAATCTTGGAAAATCATAAATAATTTATTAATTGATTTAATTTTTATTTTTAAAGAGGAGTAAAAAAAAACAATCTGTTTTCTTTGCCCTGAAAGCAGCCTCAAAAATTCTCCTCTTGGTGCGTTACAGCGGAATCCCCTTCTTGTCATTCATCCTTATGGCGAGGTAATTTGACTTTCTTTTAAATTTTCGCCATGTATATAAATCTTTATTGCGACCCAATTTACGACCCATTTTTTTCAAAATTTTGTCATATTTTAAGAGACAGGATTCCAAAGATATATATATATATATGGGCAATTCCATATGTGACGGAATGACATTTTGACTTGCATGATGACAATTAATTGAAGTTTCTATGCATCTAATTTCAAATAAACATGATTTTTTCTCATGCATATCATTATTATTGGTATAATGTGATTCATAAACTAAAAAAAAAAGAATTTTGTATTTTTTTTATTTTTTATTTTATGAACTTTTCACTTGTGTGCCGGAATGACATTTTGGCAACCAAGCTTTCGGCATGCCGCTTAGAACTGGTAGTTTCTGTGAATTTTGCAACTATTATTTTCCTGAACTATTTTTTACTTTTAGTATAATGTGTAAGCAATGTAAATTGTGAATTTGGAAAATTAACCTCAGGTTGGTTAGCAGTTATTAACATCTATTTGCTGTGACAGAATGACCGTGACGGAATGACAAAAAGTTTAGTGGAAGAAAGTCTTCATTTAAAAAATGTTTTATTAATATGTAAATGATAAACAGAATGCAACAGATAAACAGAATTAATATTTACGTAAGAATCAGTTAAAATTTCAACAATTTGAAAATTAGGTTGTCTCAGAAGAGGTTTTATATCTAACTTGCCAATGTCACATCTTATCTTCGTTCTCAGGAAATTTAAGCATAAATCAATTTTTGTCCCATGTTCTTTAAATACTTTAACATCTAAATCGTCTTTGTTTATCAAAGTAATTTGCGCTGCATATAAATGTGCCTTCTTTTTTTTTCGCAGTATGGGACAATGATTAAAGAGCTGACCGCATACTCCTCAATCATATTTTCCATTTCCTCTTCAAAACAGTGGCTTTTCAAATCATACACTTGGTTTTGGTTAAAATTAGAAAGCATTCCAATTTTGATGATTCGCTTCTCAACTACATGAGCATCTAGTGCAGGTCTCTTGTTCCTGGCAATGCTAATGTAGCAAGTGTCTAGCTGAAGTCATTCTCTTTTGCTCTCTCTTAAATAGAATAGCTGGACAAAAACAAAACTTCAACGATTTGTTGTTTCGACTTTATGAAATCATAAAATTCTTTTACATATTAGGTGCCGTTTTACAGCAGCCAACATCTTGTTTGGCCTTTTAGAACAACGTCACAATTACATGATATTTATAGGTGCATGTGCTGTGAGGTACACTTAACAAAAAAGAGAATAAGAACAAAAATGAGATAAGACACACTTTACATCAATATATGCTTCTTTACGAAAAGCCTCTTTTAAGGCCATAAGTATATATTGCATCTGTACTCTTCGTTACTCTGTCAGAGTTTGTATTATGACTGAATCCTTCATACTTGAGGGCTTGTAACTAACATCATCTTGACAGTAAAATTTTTTTAACCAAATTAAACAGCTCATCAACATTACTTTTTTCACTTAGTTTCTTTTGAGTTCGATGTTAAATACTTCTCACATAAAGACTGAATTAATTTTTTTACCTCTATTGGTGATTTTGGAAGTGAGTGTAAAACTTTTTCTATGGTGAGTGTACAATTTTTTTTTATGGCTTTACCAAGACTCTGCAGGAATTTGTATAGGGAATTTAAATTATTTGTATGTAAAGAGATTGGTAGAATTTGATTTTTTCTTTGTTCACACAATCTCTGCACAACAGCGTTTGCACTTCTGAGTTTTTTAAGTCCAACTTTTGTCGCGGAAGCTTTCTTCTCTGCCTTTCTTTCTCTGTTTTTTTTTCATCATATCATGGGGGTCTTGGTCTTTTTCAACATTTTATCTGTCTTTCAACAGCTGTTTTAGCCATTAGGTTAATTGAAAAAAAAAAATAATTCCCTAGTTTTTGACTAAGCTTCTCAAGGACTTGCTTTGTCATTCCATCGCCGAAGATGTGTCATTCCGTCACGCTAATTATTGGAAGTTAATAATCAAATGCATAGAATTTTACAATTCCTCATTGATTCTTATGCCACATCTGCTTTATATTCCAAAATATACACATTTTCATTCAAAAACGCAGTTGCTATTTAAAAAAATATACTAAAACATGTGACGGAATGACACAAAAAAAAGTTACTTTTATTTAATATATTAAACTTAAAATGACTTAAAGGCTATGTTTTAAATGTTTAAATTTTGTACTCTATGCATATTTTTATCAAAATATTGCAAAAGAAAGATACATTTCCTTTATTTTATAAGTATTTTTCAAGAAAACAATTTGAGCACAAATGTGAAGAATTCACTTATCAGCCATGTGATTACTTTAGAATGCTGCCAGATTCAAAAAACTTAAAATTATCAAAAATTAAACAGTAATATGTAGACTTTGGCTATTTTTGAACATATTTTTAAAATTAAAATATGCAATTCATAAAAAAAAAATTCACTTAAAAGTTGACACTTTCGTGGAATTGCCCATATATATATATATATATATATATATATATATATATATATATATATATATATATACACTGGTTATCATAAATTAAGGAAAATTCACAAAAATCGCGATAACTCAAGAAATTACACATGGAATTTTATGAAACTTACCCACAATATACAACACATAGTAAGGTATTAAACAACATAAAAAGAAATTATCAGACATTAATAGTAGTATAGAAATTAGCACATGTATAAAATAAACAAATTGGAAGTATCGGTTTGCAATAGAAAAAGTACCTTTAATATGGAATATGATTGCCTCTAGAAGCAATACAGCACAAACAGCGATGTGTGATGCTTTCAATTATGCGGTCTATCAGTTCAATAGGAAGTGAGAGCC